>NC_135786.1:157085000-157685000 GCF_051106095.1 Pogona vitticeps | reverse complement strand
GGACTAAAACTCCCATCATTCCTAGCTTGTGCTGTGTATGCTTACAAATGAAGGGACTTGTAGTCCATTAGCAATCTGCTGCCACTGACAGGGAATATCTAGAGCACTGGTTTTCAAACTTGTGTCCCCAGATGTTCTTAGTCTAAAACTCCCAGAAGCCTTCACCACTAGCTGTGCTGGCCAGGATTTCTGGGAGTTGTAGTCCAAGAATATCTGGGGACCCAAGCTTGAGAACCTCTGCCCTAGAGTTTCTTTAAAGAAAAGAGCAGATATCTTTTCCATCCCCTTAGCTGAAGCATTCAAATTGAGGTGCCAGAAGCTGAACCTGAGATATTCTGCATGCAAAAGACATGTATTACCATGGCCAGCTCTGCATTCAAGGAGCTGCTGTTAGTAAAGGGCTCTTTACAGTGGACCCTCGACTTACAGACGGCTCGACTTACAGACTTTTCGAGTTACAGACTTCTCTGGCCGCAAAATTTAGGTTCGACTTGCAGCCAGAGAATTGACCTACAGACCAGAAAAAAACCAAATTGGAACAAAAACGGAACAAAAATGGCCGGTTACGGCAAATTAATTGGTTTTCAATGCATTGTAGGTCAATGGAGACTTGACCTACAGACTTTTCGACCTGCAGCCACCGTTCCAATACGGATTAATTCTGTAAGTAGAGGGTCCACTGTACTGGGTCCACTTGTTATCAAGGAAGAGGGAGCAACAGTAATCCTCTGATTAGCTCCATACAGCTGCTGTGTGAATTTTCCAAAATGCCATCAACCTTTGTTCTAGAGTACGCCCTGGGAGGTGGGAGTATAGGGGGCTCTGATGGGTGCTGGTGGGCTGCATTTGGGCTCCTGGGGCATTTCATGCAGTCCCCAGCTGTTGTTTGCTTTATAGGAAGATGTTTAGACTATAGCAGAAGAGCCTTAACAAAAATATGTCTGAAATGAAATCCTCCTAGGTTTCAAAATATAGCAATAAGTTTAATCAGGAGAATTCTTTGCTGGTCCAGGCAGAAGACACCTTAGATTGCAGCAGCCAGCTTTATCTGTTTTGTTATGCTTTTATATTGCCCAGTAAGTACATTAAGTTACAGAAGATACAGAATCACAAGAAAAAAAACACACCCTCAAATACACATGTAAAATGTCACAATCTCTCTCTCTCTCTCAATGGTGCAAAAGTCTAAAAGCACCAAATAGTTCTTAAAATGCCTGATTACAGGGGGGGGGGGGGAATATCTCCCATTTATCAGGGAAAATATCATGTCTCCTCTGAAGAGGGCCTCCTAACGATGCTGCTACCACAAAGGCCTTTCTCTTGCAGCCACCAACCTCACCTCATTTGGAAGGGGCACCAAATGATCTTTTAAGTATTGCATTCTTACCATAAAACACAACTGATTATTTATAAGAGAGGAAAACAAATTCACCCCAGAAATGAAAGCAACGAAGTGAGAGGAGTGGTGGCGCTTTCCCCCCCCTGAAAGCTGCAACTCACAGCCAAGGCAGAGGAGGGTAAGGTGGCGAACATCTGAAGTTCAGTGATTCGTGGCCTCACAAAGAAAACCTATCTAGGCTTATCCCAAGGAGAAAAGATATATTTGAGAGGACCTTTACAAATTCTTTATAGAAGATGGCTATGTCTGCCTGGACACATAGTTGTGGAGGGCGCTGGCTAAGAAAGATACAGGCTTCATATACAATATACTGTTTACCCGAAACTGAATCAGTTACTATATACAGTACCTACATCTTTGCTGCTTCCAGATTAAAAGGCTGGGCTCCTAGTCATATCCCCACTCACTTCAACACTTTTCACAGCATGTCTATATTTCCATAAACACATTTGTAACCTTATCTGTGTGGCCTCCATTTCTGTTATTTGCAATGCTTGGTGCTTAGTAATGGGCAGCAAAGACTAATTTATTTCCTGACCGTTGGTTTTGGGGGTTTCCCCACTTAGTGACAGCCTTTGGGTTGTTCTTTTCATTTTGAAGCATCTCTCTTTCTCCCACCCTTCTTCCTGCCCTTCCAGTACGACTCCTATCTGATAGCATTCTACCATTCTTACCTTAACACATTTAGACAGATACGTCATTTACTATGTGTTATTGTCGATCCTGTTTTACTGTATAAGAAATTGGTAATTAGTTTACAAAGTGAATGAATGCATTTTTTGAAAAAAGAAGTAAACCCCCATAGATTCTTTTGAGATTAATTTCTAAGTAAACTTCGCTCACCAATGCACACCAGAGACATTCCACTTGTACCTTTCAGTTCACTACAGATTTCACGGGTGAAGCTTCTACAGCATCTCTAGTCTGTCTACTTTATCTCTTGTTCTTCTCCAGCTACCGTATAGCACACCTGCAGCCCATATCCATTACATAAGATGAATGAATCTGGAAGAAAAAGGTGACCTTAAGGTTTTGCATGTACACCCAGCTGTATCTACACCTATAACCTATATCTATCCATAGCTATATCATCTCCAGTCTTACCATTAGGCCCACTGAGATAGTTGCTACAGGTGTCAAGGCATCGTCGATGACGCATTTCCTACTCCATGTCATCACTTCCACCATCCTAGGGCCAGTGTCCAGACTCCTCTGGAGGGCTGTTGCTCAAAACAGCTCTTCAGAACTGGCTGTTCTCCTTTCCTCTGTTGCTAGCAGTGCATGCCACTACAAGAGACACAAAGAGGAGGCAGTGGTGCTTCTAGGAGCAAATGGACAAGCACTCCATAGAGCTGGCTCCTTTTCTTGCTTGCGCTTCCAAAGCAGTCCTCGGAAACAAGAGACAATGGGAGGATTGATCCCTGATATTACTTGGTTCAGACGGGGCACAGGGGATCTTAGAGGGATACTGTCCCTTCCGTCATGTCCTCATAACCAGCAGTCAAGAAAAGGAGCTGGGTCTGCGAAAGTGCCACCTCTTCTGGTTGTTTTTTATATAGTAGCTATACTCTACTAGAAAGAGGAGAAGGAAGGTCATCAAGATAATCTGTCACCATGCAATATGTATGTCTTGGAGGGCACAATGTGGGTTTGTGGTGGCTTGGCCTGATATAAGTGCAATGGGGACACGATCAAGAGCGGGTTTAGTGGCTCAGGACAGAGGGGCCACTTTTTGCTTCTTGCTGTAGGAGGAGCACAATCTTGGGCCACTACTGTATATGCACACACAGGTTGAGAAATAATTACAATAATTTAAGTACAAACAGAAGACCAGCTCTACTGCTGGGCAGAGAGAGGCAGCCAGCTCATTAAATAATGGCCTCTGGCAGCTGTGGCGGCAGCTGCAGCAGAGATCCATCCCATCCCCATTCTATCTAAGATAGGCTGCTTGCATTCCCAGTACAGTACTAATCTGGTGCTTCCAGCTCTTCTGGAGGATGTTGCTCCATCTCTAGTATTGACGTAAGATTTAGCTTCCAGACCTGGGGACATTTGTGCATAGAAGGGGTAGTGGGTACTATCCCGTCCTATATCTTAAACAGCTGAATACCTTGTATCAGCCCTGCAGCTCACTATTGTGTAGAGTAGATGACATGTTCAGCTTGCTCGCTGGGTGTTATGGGTCGCTAATTTTAAGGCCCCTGTTCTCCTTCGTTATGGTTCTTTATCTTTAAACCAGACTTTGGTTGGCCTGCCTTCCGAGGGACCCTTAAATAGAGAATTCTGACAACCTTTCAAACGGCAAACTATTGGCTACCTTCCAAGGCAGAGAAACACCACTGTGTCAAAGGCCTTTGAGTTCATGAACTTTTCCCGTTCAAAATCCTCATAACAACCACCTGCAGTAAAATTGATGGTTTGAAAGAGTTTTCATTTTTCACTACTCTCTTTTCAGCCTCTTAGCCATGTCTGTGTGTTGTTTTCTCAGTGAGCCTCCTGTTTTGTGGGGAACTCCCCTTCCTCTGGGAAATTCAGATACAGCCGCAAAGGGGAGGGGGGAGAGTCCCTGATGTTCTGAGACCATGATGAGGAGGGGATCTGTCAACGTGGCCTTGTGCTGATATGGAAACTTCTGGGCCTGTAGAGTAGAAGACCTGTTATTTGTCTTGCAGTGGGACAAGCTTGGAACAGTGAGCAGAACTGTCAAAACTAAAGCAGAGAGAGAGAGAGAGAGAGAGAGAGAGAGAACTTCCACCTTGTTCTTCAGAAGGAAAAAAACCCAATCAAGTGTGTTATTAAGCATGCGAAAGGGGATTGTTAGCATCTCTCACTTATACACACATTGTTCACAATCGTTACGTTTACATTTCCAATAGTATGTACAGTGAGCAACAATCTTGAGAGTTTCATTTCTGCAGTATCATGAAACTCAATGACTGGATAGTTCAGTGAGTTAGGCATCTGGCTGTAAAATCAGAAATAAATTATTTCTGCATATTATTATTATTATTATTATTATTATTATTATTATTATTATTATTATTATTATTATTATTATTATTATTATTATTATTATTATTATTATTATTATTATTATTATTATCAACTGATTTTTTAAAGTTTAAATTTTAATTGCATTTTAAAGACTGCAAAGAAATTAAATAAAGGAAAATATACAAATAAACAGAAGAGACGTTTTAGATGTTAGATAATTCCACCGATTCCTCTGAAGTAGCATTAATCATAGCACCTAAGCTGTTTTAAGGCCCTGAAGTCCAATCCTTCTGGCTGGAAATGTAAATAGCTATTACCTGTATTCAGCCAAGTAACTGTAAATGGAAAAGTACCTGCTGGTGAGCAGTTTACTTTTATTCATACAAAAATATAAGCAACTTGACTTTGTTATTAACTATGTGAACTGAACATTTTTAGTAAATTGCTGTGCCCCAAAGAATCCCATCAGAATTCATGCACATTGAAAGTGTTGATAGGCCTAATTCTGCTGGAGGCTGTGGGGCAATGCGCTGTTCTTAGCAGTTTTGGTTAATCTTTTTTGCTCCGGCAGCAAGACTAGCCCAGCGTGGGACAGAATGAAGGAGCCATGTAGCAAAGTGTTAGTTATTTAATTTGTTCCTGTTTCATTTTTACTGCCAGGGAAAGGTAGAAGATCTCTTGGGAATTTCTGTCTCATGTGCCAAAATAATTTGGCTACCCTTAGACATCTTGCACCTCGACGTAGATAGGTAGCAACAATCAATCAATAATGGCATTCAATCTGTAACTGATATGTTCAGGGCTCAATTAAAAGATGATTGCATTACCATACTAAAAATCTAAAAAATCGTAACATAAAAATAAAACCTTTACTCAAATTAAGGTCTTTAATATCTAGACTATCACCTTACATCATATCTCTAGATTTTACACCTCACATAAAACGTACAGTACTTGCAAACCATTGCATTCAATATTAAAATTACACACATTTGTAACAACAAAACTATGAAGTACATATTTACTCTAGTTAAAATAGAAGATCTAAACGTCAGTAATATAGCATTTAGGAATCTTTAGAATAGAAAACAATAGCCTTACATTCATGTCTCTGAATCTTTATAACACTTCACACCAATAGTATCCAAATATTTTGCTCTACATATATTAGTTTTAACAGCAACTATCACAACCCTTTGTATCACATATGAGTTGGATGTTTGTAATAAATAACTCAATTTCTCAATTACTCCCCTGTATTTCACTTCCTTTAGAAGAACCTCTAAATATCTTTCTCTTATGTCTCTACATAGAGACACTCAGGTACATACAGGTGGCTCTCAAAAAAGAGAGATGGCAACTCTAATTAATCAAAAATATGGTTGATTTTACACAGGGACTCAAAGCCAGGCTTCTAAGAGTTAAGCACAAAAAGCTAACCACTCAAAGCCCCAGCATTGGATAGACAAATCTGTCAGTTTTGGTTTCTCCCACATTCAAATTTTTAAAATCTCAATGACTTTCCATCCTGGATATGAACACATTGTTATAAACTCTTATAAAAATGAGCTGAAATGAAAGCGTTACCCATCCCTACATCTAGTTTCTTTGTTCCAATAGCTTGCTAGCTTTTGTTAGTCCCCAAGTTTGTGATGGCTGGTGGATTCCCTGCTCAATCTATACCTTCACAGCCTGAAGATTTGACTAAAGCAGCAAACAGTGGAATTTCTTAAGATTTTGAGAGATGTCACGGGGTTACAAAAATCAACCAGCTGATGGACTCCAAGACACAGTGCCCCCAGCAGATTCAGTTCATTTGCTGGTCAAGTAATACTGAATGGTATCTACCTAATCCCTCCAATTAACAGAATGACATCTCTTAATGGAGTGGGAAGGAAAAGGCGATTTCTGCATGACCTCTGAATCTGCTTCAGTTGGAGACTGTCCAGAGCACATTTGGGGGCAGAGAGGGCTGTGGGGTTGGGAGTCTCACTGCACAAATAGAATTCATCTCATGAGGCCTTGGATTTCACTTGGCATTATTATTCACCATAAGAAATATGAAGGGGGTCTGTGTCTCACAGATGTCAGCTGTAAAAGCTGTGGGGAGATGACAACAAACACCGCATATGTGCATTTGCTTTTCACTTTAAGACCTTCCTTTGCCCTATAATCCCATGCAGTTTCCCTATTGGATGAAGGGTGAAGGAAGCCATCTTCATGGATTCAGTAAAGGTTAGGAAGATTTTCCTGACAATGAGAGCTGTTCGGCTATGGAATGGACTCTACTTCATTGGAGATTTTTAAATGGAGGTTGCATGGCCCTTGTCAGGAATACTTTAGCTGCCGATTCCCTGCTTTGACAAGGGGCTGGACTCGTTGACCTTTAGTAGCTCTTCCAGCTGTACAGTTCTATGACTCTCTTCCCCTTGCAGCTCTTTCTACATCTTTCGTACGTTTCCACCATCCTTCTAGAGAAGCTTTATACAAGGCGCTAAAGTTTGCAGAGTGATGAAAAAAACTGGAAGAAGAAATTGGCAAGGATTAGCTCCCTGTCTTCTTTCTCAGGCACAGAGAAAACTCTGCTAAGTGCAACCCTGAATCCTACTTCCCCACCAAGTTCCCAGGCAGAAACAATTCCTCTTATCTGCCGCTCTGGCTTTTTCCACTGAAAACCTAGAGCATGAAAAAGTTATCTTGGGGGAGTGCAACACCTAGAAGCACCCAGCCAACACAGCTACTTACCATGCTGGCTGAGGGACTCAGGAAGCTATAATAATAGTTCCAGAATGTAACTTTTTCAAGCTTTGCTGAAGACAACGGTTAAAGCGACGAGTTTCTCCATATTCTACTAATATGCTAGAGCAGTGGTTCTTAACCTTTGTTACTTGGATGTTTTTGAACTGTAACTCCCAGAAACCCCAGCCAGCACAGTTGGTGGTGAAGGCTTCTGGGAGTTGCAGTCCAAAACTCCTGAGTAACCCAAGGTTAAGAACCAGTGTGCTAGAGTCCCTCTTCCCTCTTGTTTTCTCATGTTCAATGATAAACAAACAAAAAAAAATTCAACGGTGTGTGTGTGACTTTGCAATATGGAGAAGAAACTATCCTGTTAACATCTGTACCTTTATGTGGTGGACACAGTCCAGAGGTAGTCAAATCAATGGCTGTTTTGCCATGCACTTCAATTCCACTTCAATAGACTGTACATACTGTACAGTTAAAATGAACCCCTGTCTTCTTGTAAATAAACTAAACCAGGAAACAAGCACTATCATGTTCTTATGGAACCAAAACATGGGCCTGAAATTTAAGTTATATGCTGCCAAAAATAGCTGGGACTTGAACCAGGGGCTTTTCATATTGCAGTTTTACTAGCCCTTGTGGTGAGCCACTCAAGACTACAGAGCAAAGGCTTTGAAAAGGTGACAGACATCAGTCAGGGCGAAAAAGCGTAAAGCGAGCTGCAGCTAGGTCCTCGCCCACTCTTTCCCCGAACCTTATGATTTTGATCATAGCTCTCTAAGGCTCAGAGAATGGCTTGTAACCCATGTTATGTTAAAAACAGAGGTTCAGGATTAAAAACAAACAAACAAAACAACCCCCCATAAAACACTACCAGCCCTTCCCTGCCTTCTGGTGTGGTATGTTGGCAAGGAGGCCCTACAAGGAGGCAGAGAAGGACAAGAGCCACAGCAGCATATACAGGAGGAGGGGCAACAGTGGCAGAGCCTCTCTTAGCTGTTCCTCTAGAACAGTGGTTCTCAAACTAGGGTCACCAGATGTTTTTGGACTGTAGTTCCCAGAAGCCTTCACCACTTGCTGCGCTGGCCAGGATTTCTGGGAGTTGGAGTCCAAGAACATCTGGGATCCCGGTTTGAGAACCCCTGCACTATAGCCCTTGAATTTCCTCCCTGTTAGAGGAGAACAATAGCTGAGTGGTTTAGATATCTGTCTGTGGAGCCAAAGATTGGGAATTTGATTCCACGCTGTGCCTCCTAAGAGAAGAGTCAGCCTGTGCAGCTTTGGACAAGCGGCATAGTTCAGGGTGCCCCCAAAAGAAGGGAATGGCACACCACGTCTGGGTGATTTCTACCTAGGAAACCATGGAAAGGGTCACCATCAGTCAGAATTGACTTGACAAATTACATCTTTCCTTCTGATTTTCCCATTTGAATTTTCCTGAGTTGGTTTTCCTATGGAGTGTTCAGAAATCTGTTTCTTGGAATGGGTATCTATATGATTTTCTTCCTCAGTCTTTTAGCCACATAGGGGGTTTCAGCTAGAGGGCTGGTGGAAGGTATAGGGCAGAGGTAGTGTTTTATAAAGGCATTAAAGCAGTGGTCCCCAACCTTGGGCCTCGAGATGTTCTTGGACTTCAATTCCCAGAAATCCTGGCCAGCAGAGGTGATGGTGAAGGCTTCTGGGAGATGGAGTCCAAGAACATCTGGAGGCCCAAGGTTGGAGACCACTGCATTAAAGGGTTCTGGCATCTGCCTACTTCTGCAAGAGAAAAACAACAACTGCATAGCTCTCCAGCATCAGCCAGGAGAGTTACCCTTCATCTTCCAGGTTACCCTGCTTATATCCTTGGCTTTGAAGATGGCTTGCTCACAGCCATGCTTTTAGACTTAGCCACTTTGTGGGGCTAGTGCTGCTCCCCAGAGACCAATCAGAGCAGAACGAAGGTTGTGGTACAGTGACAGCTGGTCATGCTTCTTCTGCTATCTCAGGTGGTCATAGAGTCTGAGCGACTGCTGATGCCATGTATGGCTGAATGGATGTACTTTTATGGGAACAGTACATTTGTGACCTGTCTGGTACAGTCCTGACCAATAGATCTGAATTTGATAGAAACTTTGTTAGGTTTAATGAATTATTGGAAAGGAAAGAATACGGTAAGAATTATGCCTTACTGTGCATTCTTCACTTTTAAATAACCTAATGAGGGGAAATACTTTCCTAGAAATCCTTGTGATTCTGGTGTACACCATTATCTCTGAGTGCTCGGAACTTTACACCCTAGAATTCTGTAAACCACTGCTGTGTAAGCTAAGACATTTCTCTAAAAGTCACAGGTGTGTTCCTGTCAAGATACAAGATAAATTCTGACCCAGATGTAATCACCTGCTAATACTGTATTTTCTATCTATGTAAAATGTGATTACGAATGCATTTGTCTAAACTGCTACCTTGATATGCTATCATTTCTACTAAATTGATAAACAGAAAAATAGAAAAGTCATTGTCTCAATTTTTATGTCAGGGTTGCTCCATAATGGTAATTTACCATGTGAAAAATGAATCAAATCAAACCTTTTGTGACAATGAGCCATAGCCCTCTGATTGCAGGAATTGTCAGGGCATTTGAATCTGTTGTAACATAAGCTGACTCCAATGCCTTCCAATTAGAAATTGTGGGGGTGAGATGTGGAGTTTTACAGCTGAAGAGTTGGGTTGTTTCTGGGCTTAGTTGTGCTTAGTGTTGGACAAGTGAAATAAATGGATGAGGTGATCATGATTCATAAACATGAAAAGTAGATGTACAAAAAGGGAGCCATCTGATCCTGATCCAAAAACAAAGCACTTAAATCCCGAGGATGCAGGGTTTTTAAGAGCCATTTAAAGACTTGGCTGTTTAGGCAGGCCTTCCCTTCTGTCAATTCTTGAATTCTATCTTCTTGTTTTTTATCATTCCCCATCTTGAACACACCATATTATTGATTCAATTGTTTAATGTTTATGATGTTTTTATTATATTTATGATATTTTATGATATTTGTAAGGCGCCCTGAGTAGACGCTGTCTAGGGGAGCGGGGTAGAAATCTAATAAATAAAATAAAATAAAATAAATACAACACTGAGAACAAATCTGTGAAAAGAAATGTACAACTATTTAAAAACAGTTGTTTTAAGAGGTTAAAACAATTCAACCTGTGTTTAAGAGGTTACAGTAATTAGGAAGGCATATAGCAGGGCATAAATAAAAACAGTACTTTAAGAACACAGTGGTATCAAAAGAGGAAGTTTGACTAACATTAAGTCGTAAATTGCAACTACCGTTTGTTGTTGTTCTGTGCCAGCAAGTCGGTTTTGACTTATGGTGACCCTTTTTTCACGGTTTTCCAGGTAGAGAATAGTCAGAATTGGTTTGCCTTGGTTTACCTTCTTCTGGGGCTGCCCTGGGACTGTGCAGCTTGCCCAAGGCCACACAGACTGGCTTTTCTGGGATGCTCAGTGAGGAATTGAACTCCCAGCTAATGATTCCACAGCCAGATGCCTAACTCCCAGAACTATCTAGCCAGGCTGCAACTAGTGTAGGCCCACTGAATCAGTGGAGAATTGGTGGCTCAACGTCTCCATAAGTTCCATTGACTTCCCAGAGAACCAGAAACATACACATACTAGCATGAACCTGGCTAAGGATTGCGTTGGAATGTCTCCAAAAGGGCACAAGGTATATTGGGCACTAATCATATGGTCTTTATTTATAGCTGGGTACCAATCATATGCCCTTAGTTGGGCGCAAGCAGGTTGGGGTAGCCCAATGCACATCCCTAATCTTCAATGTAGAACCATTCTAAACAAGACTACATGGAATTTGTCCTGAAGTTTGGTCTGCCCTGGGGATGGTTTGGTTTGCTTCTTTTCCCAGTGACCACATGCTAGTGCAAATAAGCCCATCCCCTGAGTGTTCTTACCTGCACCTTTTTGGATCCTTGTCAGGGGCTTTTTTTTTTAAGTATCATCACTCATTTTGGTTGAGTTTGTGTCTGTGATTGTTGGAATTGAACTAAAGCAACCAGCTGGCTGTCTCTTTATCAAAGCGACTTAACAATAATCAGAAATAGGAAGCTTCTTTGCTGCTTGCCTTTGAAGCAAGCCACTGAAGCTGCTTGCCTTTGAAGCAAACCACAGAAGCCTCTGTGCTGCAGGGTCAGAAGACCAGCAGTCGTAAGATCGAATCCATGCAAGAGTGAGTTCCTGTGGCTTTGTCCCACCTCCTCACCAACCTAGCAGTTTGAAAGTATGTAAATGCGAGTACTGTAGATAAATAGGTACTGTCTCAGTAGGAAGGTAAAATGGTGTTTCCTAGTCACGCTGGCCACGTGGCAACGGAAACTGTCTTCGGACAAGTGCTGGCTTTACGGCTTGAAAACGGGATGAGCACCACCCCCTAGAGTCGGACATGACTAGATTAAGAATGTCAAGGGGAACCTTTATACCTTTACCTTTGGAGGGTAGGGTAGGGTTTTTTTTAAATTTATTTTTAATTGTTGCTAATGCATCAGTAATTTTTAGATGGCTTTTGTTTAATGCCAAGATGAATGGCAAGGAAGATTTCCATTTCTCAAGATTATTAAGTGGCTTTCTCCTCTGTGCTTAATGATCTTGAGAAACAGGAAGCTTTCCCTTTAAAGGGAAGGAAGTCTTGATTGTGCTAAATGATGTGGTTGATCTTTGCATGTGGATCCACAGATTGCCCCAAATGACATACCACATCTCACAATGACCCTGTTTAGCACAATCTAGATGGATCCAGCCAGGATAATTCAACCATCTAGTTGCACCCTAAATCTGGATCCACCCTGTTCAAGGACAAACCTGTTACAGCTGTTGCAATACTGCACTGCTGAAATCTACTACATAGCAGTAACTCTGCATTACAGGCAACATATCCTCCAAACAATGAATTTGAATATTAAGACTATAATCCAATCAAGGTTAAGCAGTTTAGAACCCAACTGATTTGAACAGAAGAGTTAGTGTATGCATCAGTCTCTCTTACTGAAATCAGAGTGCTTAACTTTGTGACTGGTTTTGGACAAATGTGCATAAATGGACTAAATCAGTACTGTCGTACTGTATTTTTGTGATCACAGGGTGTCTGTAGGACAGAAGAAGGAACCGTTTTTCATCCCCATGGCACAGGAACATCACAGCAGAACGTTTATATCTATTCAATATTCATAGACTTTAAAAAATAGTCAGTGATTTGAATTGAGAAAAGGGAAATTTGAAACACAGTCTAAGCAGCTGGCACTAAAGGAAAAGGTGAGTGACACTTGAAGCCTCCAATAAAACTCAGTTTTCCCTGGACACTCCAACCACTGAGGTACTCAGCGTGAGGTCCCTGCACAGTATATACATCCCCTTGCAGCCATTTTTCAGAAGCGTAGAGTGAAGAAGGAGCCTTGCATCACAGTTCAGTTAGCCTTTTGGTGTTCTAAAATATTCTTTTCCCCCCTTTGTTTGTTTGTTTAACTTATATGCCGCCCACTCTACCCAAAGGTCTCTGGGCAGCTTACAACAATTAAAATACAATAAAAAGATAAAACAATTAAAATACAATTAAAAATAAACTCTAAAAATTGCCATCAGGACCCACAGATGATATTATTTCAATTAAATGCCTTCTGAAACAGCAAGGTTTTGACCTGGCGCCGAAATGTCATCAGTGTCGGTGCCAGACTAATCTCAATGGGGATGACATTCCATAGTCTGGGGACAGCTGACGACTATGGTAGCTTTGTCTACAAGCCATCCCTCTTACCTCCTTGAGGGACAGCTTGAGTCTAACAATTGCCCAGAATGATTTTTTTTCTCCTTCTACAGTGTCCAACCTGATGAGCAGTCTTACAAGATTCCAAAATGTATCTGCTTTGGAAGTTTTAGTAGTCTAATAAAGGCACTGCCCATTATTGCTTTTGGATTTTACCTTAATATGGATACAGCACAAAATGCATTATATGTATCTATCCAACCTTCCCACCACACACATATACACTCAGACTGAAGTTGTGTGTCTTTTTCCCTGGGAGCAAGTCCCATCACACTCTATAGGGTTTATTTTTAGTAGAGATATAAAGGAATGCTCTGTGATGTCCTGAAATTCTGTGACTATCAAAATTAACAAGTAAGCCCAACTCTGAGATTCCTTGGTTGACCAAAAAGATTTGATGATCAGCATGCATGCCCAAGTAATATTAAGATTTGTCACATGAAGTGTTGGATACCCGTGGTTTAGGTTTCTAACTGCGGAGCCAGAGGTTGAGAGTTTGATTCCACATTGTGCCTCCTTGTCAGGGGCTGGACTTGATGATCCATAGGGTCCCTGTCCAGCTCTGCAGTTTTACAATTATGATGATGATTTAAGATGATTTGGGATATCTATGCTTATAGCAGTCTCTACATATGATATCTTTTGCTTTAAGACTCTTCGTCTTCTTGTATGACTGACTGTGATGAAATTGTGTTGAAACAGCTGGATAAGCAGGTAAAGCACACCTGTTTCACAATGCAGATGAAATAGTGACACTCTATAAATAGTTCAACATGATTTGATCTTTGAAACTATGACAGATTTCATCCCTTCTCGTCCCCCCCCCCCCCGCCACCATCCATGCTTCAAGCTAGACAGGAAACCTACCTTCATCTCTGTAGTGACTTACCCCCCAAATACTGGGTCAGATTATTATCAGTTTATATTAAACAGTAAAATTACTCAGCAGTGGAAATGCTCCTGAATATGAAATTGCTCTGCATTTCAGTTCTCTTCAGATATTCAGTGAGATTAAGAGAAGTTTCATTTTCTGTGCGACAGTGACAAATAAAGGAACCATCAAAGCAGGTGAAATAACAATAACAATAATATAAGAGGATATTGTGAAATTTCCTGAAGTGTCTGCTGCTTTCTTTATTTACAGAATTATTAGGTTAAGCGATTTGTTTGCTAGGGAAATGACTTGACCAAGAGGGTGGCTTTCCCCCCCACAGGATCTGTGGCAAATCTGGCTATTCTTTTTGGAAGAAATATTCTGAAGGGATATGCATCTGTTTTTGAAAACTCGATTTTAAAGCCAGCTGCTGTACACCAACCTTAGAAATGTTACTTTTTATACCACTGGTTCCCAACCTTGGCTACCCAGATGTTCTTGGACCACAACGGCCTGAAATCCTGGCCAGCACAGCTAGTCCTGAAAGCTTCTGAGAATTTTAGTCCAAGAACATCTGGGACACAAGGTTGGGAATCACTGTTTTGTTCCATAACTCCAAGAACTACCCAAACAGTAGGGATGAGAGGTTAAAGAACCCAAACCACCTTTTCCAAGGTCTGCTATCCACATGCATTGGTACCTTCAACTACACCTTCATCTGTCTCCAGCTATGCATAATGTGAGATTCCATCCACCCTTCTTCAGGCCAGGAAGGCAGCATTAGAGGACAGCAAGGTCTCCTGCTAAGGTCTCTCCTCAAACAAAGAATGAACATAATACTCTGAAAACTATCATCTGGCTTTGATTTTGAGAATTTATTTTATTCATATATTTAAAATATTTTAATCCACCTTTCTCCTTAAAAAGGACCCAAGGCAGCTTACAACAGCTAAAAAGACAGTATTTAAGTTAGTAACAGTGAATATATAATACTAAAAGGATCAATGAATAGAATACCAAAAAACATAAAGAAAATCTCACAATTCTATCAGATCATTAAAAGCAAGAGGAACAAAAAAATCTATGGAGGAAAAGTATGTGGTGCTTTGAAACATAACACTTTGGCTTGTAAATATATATACATATATATGAACAGTTTTGAATTGTTTCAGTGAATAAAGTATATGTGGCTACTCATTTGATTCATAGGATTTTGAAGTATCATAGTCATTTAGTTGTGTCCAAATCTTTGTGACCCCATGGACCACAGCACACCAGGCCCTCCTATTTTCCGCTGCCTCCCGGAGTTGTGTCAAATTCATGTTGGTTGCTTCGATGACACTGTCCAACCATCTCGTCCTCTGTCGTCCCCTTCTCCTCTTGCCTTTTACATTTTCCAAGATTCTTTTCTGGATTTAAGAGAGCATACAGAAAGCACCAGAAAACCAAATTCAAGTGTAAGTCAAACAGAACATGATGATTTAAGCAGGTTTTGGATTAACACTTTTAAACAGTGTTTACTAAAGAGAGTAAGAGTGTCATAGCTTGAAACAGGGCAGTCAAATGCTCTGGAAACCACCAGCCTCCCCGCCGCCCAGGAAAACATTTATCTTTTTCAATTCCTTAAATCCACTGTATTAAATTCTGTGTAAAGTTTGCTGTAACTGTAACATAATAGAAAATCATTTCACATGCAAGCAGATTACGAGAAACGGCCCAGTAATGGGGCCCTGGATTCTTGTTTTGCATAAAGAGCAAAAAATAGAAATATCTATATAAAAATACGCCGCGTAATTTGGCTGCCATTGCTCAGAAACCAAAAAAGCGGCGTCCCCACCGCCGCCTCCACACCTGGTCCACGCTTACTCATCCTTCCAGGAATGAAAGTGGGCCGGGCTCCCATTAAGGGGGAGAAACTATTTAGCGCTGTGCATGCTGGGGGTAGTAGTTCCTGAGCAGCACTGAAGGCTGGCCAGCCCGTTGGCAAGAAAACTACGAGTCCCAGAAGGCCTAGCGGCATTATATCAGGCGACTCTCAAAGCCTGGCTTTTCATCACACGTGGGAGTGGCGAAAGCCGAAGAGTCGGCGTTAGACAGACGCAATTCCTGGTAGTCGGAGCTTGTAACTAGTTCATTTGGGCTGTTATCCGAGGAGGTCAGGAGCGGCCAAGCGGAAAGCCCTCTGATCATAAGACCCCCTAGGCGGGAAATCCCAGCCAATTTTGAGAGGAGGAAGCGGGCGATGCCCGGCGTAGAATAATAATTAGCCACTTCATAGCCTGTTAATTTCATTGCTCATTCTTGTAGAGGAAATATTCTACCCCCCCCTTTCCCTAGCATTGTTTTTTTTTTTTAATTGTACCTTCCTACCTAATTAGGCTGCCTCCAATCTCTGGTGCTAAAAGTTTCAGCTCGGTTAGAGCCATGGGGAATGGGATGAACAAGGTAAACATTGCTTATTCTCTTATTTTCTTAAAATAGTTTTGTGTTTGTGCTCGCGTGCAAAATCTAAAGAGCAATTCACGGGACAGGAGGCATGTCCCGCCCTTCTGCTTCCTTGTTTTGGTCACCGGGTAGGGAATGTTAACACTTGGTTTAGGAACTTTCTGGATGCTGCGGAGGTTTTTTAAAAATTATTATTATTTTATTTTATTTATTCTGAGCCGTTGTTTGGAAATTCGGGCGGTGGGTGTGAATGGGAAAAACAGAAGGACACGCTGCCTCCTCCTCTTTTTGGTGGATACTCGGTCCGCACGTGCGACCCAATCCTGAAACGCTGTACTGTATTCATAAGTATAAAAAACAAAACGCACGAAATTCAGTGGGGCTCCGCGCCCTCATTTACTGCGCAGATCCCATACAGGTATACCCAGGAATCCCACGGAGGTTAAATGAGGCTTTCCTGTAAAGTGGCTGAGGGTTTACTAAAGGTTTACTGTCACCTCTTATCCAAGATGCGTGTCTTTGCCCTCGCTGCTCTATCAGTGTGGTAGTCCCTGCAGTAAATCATCACTAGCAATATCGGTAGGTTTTTGGTTTTTTTCAGGCTGGTTTCCTTTATTCGGGCCTCTGCTTGTTTCCGATTTGCATATGTAGACGGAAACGTTTCAGGTTTTTCAGCAGCTGGGCGAGGTCATGCGTGCGTCTTAAATCGCTCAAAATGATAAGGAACTTTTGCCATCCCGGCCGATCGATCTTATTCTTTCCAGGCGCTTGCTTCTACTTTTTCCCCCAGTCCGGTTGGTACTAGTTCACAGATGCAAGTTCGTGTGAACTGTTCTCAACCGTGGGAGAATATTGTGCTGAAGTTGGTGGTAGATTATGCCGCAGTTTAAACAGAGATAGTTCTGTGCGCTGCCGAATTCCGAGGGGGGGGGGTGTGCCAGGCTGTTTGTATGGTGATATGAGCAGAAATGGGTGACATCTTACTCAGTTCTGAACACTGTTAATACCGTACAGTAATTTTCTTAGGCCTTGATTGATGAGTGGAGGGATGAGCAGCCATTTACTTTTAAGAAGTAAAGAAAACCAATAGGATCTGTCCTATCACATTTATATCACTTTGCGAATGGTAATGAGCACAGGTGCTGCCATTGGTTTTGCCAACATTCAGGCTGCCCTTTGCTATGTAAAGCCTGGCCTCATTTTTTCCTGCTGGCGACATAGGCCCAATATTGCACAACAATATTGGGCCTATTTCCTGATATTTTGAATTGTACATACAGAAGCACAATATCCCACATCATAAATTGGAGAGTGATGTTTTGGGTTGTTTTTTTTTCTTTTTTTAAAAAAATAATTGTAAAACTTGGCAAAAGTCTGCATCAAATACAGTATCAGTCATGGAAGTAATCATTCATTAAAAATACAAAAGAACATTTGAGTGAAAAGCTATGTGAGTTGGCTGTTTGTTTGCTGGATTTCAGAGAGAATGAAGGCTTGGGGCCTGACAATCCTTTCTTGGGAGACTGTTCCCCTGCAGAGGTGCCACCATGGAAAAGGCCATGCTTCTTGTAGCTGCCGGTCATATCTCATTTTTGTTTATGTTTTTAATTTGGAAAGGAAAGCAAATCCTCAAATTAGAGGTGTCCAGATTTGTGGACAAATCTGCATACAGCCACCTCAAACATTGCACGACACAAATTTTCCTTGAATTATGTGATTATTTAGTTCTTTTAATATCAGCCCTATCACTTTGAATCAGGGTGAATTGTAATCCCTGCCAAAAGCCTAGCACTACCATTTTCAACTAGTTGATCTTTCTAGCTGGTTTTCAAAGACATACTCACATAGGATGGGGTAGAGGATGGGGTAGAGTAGTGATTGGATGCTGTGACTATGCTGCAATTTGATTCACAGGCTTTATTACAGTTGAATTTACAGTTGGTGATCACACCGGGAATGGGTGGGTGCATATTGATTTGAGAATTCAATGTTCACACATGATGTGACTGCAACAAATCCCACAGTATTTGATTGTGTAATCATAACTTAAGTAAGAATGGTAATTGCAAGACCTGATTCTTAGGAAGAGTATAGCTGGCAGATAACTTGGATCTGGAAAAGGGCAGCTCTACTGCCAGTGACATTGTGAAAAACCAGGGGAAATTGCTGTCTTTTTTTCCCCTGGACTGCCATTCTCAGAATCCCATAGGTAATATGGCCACCAAGCTCAGCACCCAAAAGAACTGGAGTACCTTCAAGCTGCAGATCTTAAAATTTTGCCTTGTTTGTTTTTGGTATCAAGTGGAATGACTATACTTTAAGGCAGATTTCAATTTCATCTTGGGCCGCATTGGCATTATAGTTGCCCTCAAAGGGCCTGTTGTATTTGTAAGATAAATGTATCTACTCATTATCATATTAAATACATTTAATATTTCTAATTCAGTTATTACTGGTTTTAGCAATAACTAGCTCAAAGTAACAGTCTATGATCAAAGTCTAGAAATAATGGCAAGCAGATAAGAACGGGAGTGGACAATAACAAGGACTACATTTCAAAGGTGCTGTACACCGCCGAAGTAGCTACAACGTTCTGACTCTTCTCTGCTTGGAATGCTGGGATTAGAAGTCCTGCTGGGTGGATTCCCAGCACCTTTGCAGAGCATTATGGGTGACTGAGTAAGTGCCTGCGTATTGTATGCTGCACAGTAGCAGGCAACACTGCGAGGGCCACATGAAATGGCCTAGTGGGCCGGATTCGGCCCGTACGCCTTGATTTTCACACATGTGCTTTAAGGTATAGACAAAGTTTAATAGGGAACATGGGTGTGCCTCTAGTAGGCCCCACCCCATTGCAATTTGATACTTCCTTTCGATTTAAATAGATAGACTTGGCACAGGCAGCTATGGACAGATTTAGCAGGTGCACTACTGGGGTCAGGAGCATCAATGTGAGATTAGAAGAGGAAGCATCAGCTGAGTGAGTGGGCTTGAAAGCTGGTTTTAGCCACATTTTTCATCAGTTTGATGCCATAATGATATACTAATGTACCAAGAAGATCAGAGGCTAAAATGCAAAACCTCCATCCCCAGGAGATGCCTGGGCTATTAGTATAAATGACCTTAAGTTGGTAAACTGTGCCTACCCTTTGTTTGTAGCCATATAGGGTTGTGGGCAAGATAAATCCACCAGTGGTGGATGAGTTCAATTTCAAAAACTCCCTTTGTTCTTCAGCCAGAGAGGCTTATTGCTTTCCCTTAATATTCCTAACAAAGGACAACCTCCAGAGGCTGCTAACACCTGCTGTTGCCACAATTGGTTCTTGGATCATCTGGCTGTTGTTTGCCCTCGCCCTCTTGTCTGATCAGCCAATCATGCCGGATGCAGGAGCATGTCCGCTCTCTGGATCTTCATGGGGTGGAATTAATGGCATTTGCTCACATTCTTCCCCTCGCACCCTCTTGCCTCCTTCTGCCCTTGTTCCTCTGTCTCCCACTCTTGTAATATCAGCTGTAATCTTCTTGGTTGCTGGGATTTGTCTTTATTGTTTTGCAAGAGGTATAAAAGTTGTGTGGTGTGAAGGATAGAGCATTGGGCTCAGACCTAGGAGAACTGGGTTCAGATCCCCAGATATAGTATATGTTGAAAGGTAGGACCAGGTTTCAGAGAACTGAATTCAGATCCCCACTGGGCAGGGGTGGCAATGATCGACCACTCCATAAACGTCTCAGGTACCTTGAAAACCGTTTCCAGGTTGCTGTAAGTCAGTAATGACTTGACAGCATGCAACAACAAAGTGGCTTTAGGCCAAATCAGGCCAAGCTAGCTACACAGACTGATAGTAGCTCCCCAGGAACTAAGAAAGAGGTATTTTCTAGGCCTAAGTATGTGATACTAGGAGTTGAGCCTTACCAGTTATTATTCCACCAGTAAACTATAGCCCCCCCCCTTTCCAGATCATGAACACCAGCATATCTTAATCATTAAGATATCCAACTGGCATTTAAAGAATCATGGAAGTGAGATATGAGTGAGAAAAATACAGCATTCATGGAGCCCCTTTCCTACCTTATCATTGGCTATGCTGCCTGGGAGTTATAGCTGGTGATGGAGCTGCAGTCCAACAGCATTTTTTTGGATTGCAGCAGAGAAACCTTAAATATACCTGGGAGCGTATCTCCCCCATTGTCATGTGGGGTGATAGATTTTCTGTTCCACTTTTGTGGTCCTGATGGACTTAAGGGCCAGAAACTGACATAAGCTGACCAGAACAGTTGCTCAGGCTTGAAAGGCTAGCAGGGGTGCTTCATCTCCCCATCAGATATTTAAAAAATGTTGATGATTTCATGCAGCATCCTATCCCCTATTGAGTTCAAATACCTTTATGTTCTTCCTGTCCATCCCAATGCTCATAGCTTGTGGGAAACCCATCACAATCTGATGGAGAACTGTATGTCTACATTTACCTCTCTATTTTGAACCTGCCTGCCTTCTTTCCTATGCCTTTGGTTTCCCTTAAAAATGTCAGTTTGCAGGGCCACATGGGTTAGTCTGTTGCAGTAAAGTCAACAAAGAACTTAATGGCATCTTAAGGACAAGCCAGTTTTATTTGGTTTAGATTTTTGTGAGGAGCATCTCGTGAGGTGGCCTGCAGTTCACAAAAGCTATGCCAGATAAGATTGGTTGGCCTTTAAAGTGCCACTAGAATTTGTCAGATATCTTTACCTTAAATGCAAACATTTGCCCAGGGTTTCTAGGAGATGTCAAGGGAATGGTAGTGTCAATCTCAGTTGCTTACATATTTCTAATAACATTGTTGATGTCCTAATAGGTATTAATACAAAGTCTTTGACTTGCTCCCCACCCCATGAGTGATTGATTTGTATTCACATTGGTAGGCTTGCTTGCTTAGAAGTCTGTGACATGAAATTAATGAGTTTTGTTTCTGAGTATATATAAAATAATCTGTTAGGCTGTAAAATGTGACTAGATGGGCAAAACTTAGATTATGGCTATTTAGATCACATTCAATTCAATAAAACTGATTTCATGTATGTATATAAGACTGCATATTTCCAGTGGGACTAATGTCAGGATAGGTATCTAGAGGATTGCCCACTTAGGGCTGTATCAATATTCTATTTTTGTTTACTTCATTTATTTACTGGATTTATAGTGTGCCTTTCTCTCAGTGAAAGGATTCAAGGTGGTGAGTAAACAAATATTTAAGGCCAGTGATCTCTTGAAATCTCTTAACAAAGGATGTGATCGTCTATCTGTGTTATTTGAGATTAGCTACATTGATGTTAAGGACCACTTACTTCTGAGTAAGTAATATGGGCCTTTTCTGAAGTGATCCTGTTCGCATAAAAATGCCTGGCAGTATTTCAGAATACACGGGCAGTCTCACAGGATAGCAATATTGATTAAGCACCTTTAGTCGCTAGGCCCTGCAGTTGTTTTAAATGCAGACGTGCCCCCTGCCTTACTAGGTAACAAACAAAAGTGTGCAAAGAGGAAGAGGCAGGAAAACTGAGGGTAAGAAAATAGCAAAGCTGTCTGATTTAAATACAGTACAGTGAAAAACATGTTAGCAGTATAAACTCACATGTTTCTTAAGGTGTTTCTGACGGATGTTTGCCTGTATCTGGACTGATATTACAGAAGGGCAGTCAAAAGCAGTTGTAAAAGCAGGATAAATCTAGTACAATAGGTGCCCATTAGATTGGTGAGCAGTGGAATTAAGTCTTTAAGACAGGGATAGGTAATAGCGTACGTGTGAGTGCATGCTCTCTCTCTCTCTCTCTCTCTCTGTGTGTGTGAGTGAGTGAGTGAGTGAGTGAGTGAGTGAGTGAGCAAATGCCTGATTTGTTCTTTTCTGGTATGCTGAGGTTTTAAAAAAGGTCCCTTGGGTTCCAGTCATGTGCCTTAAGCGTCTTTCTGGGTTTTCCCTTGTTTGCTTTGAATTCTATCTTTGGTCAGAACTTAGCGATGATAAAACTAAAAATCTGAGTCCACGTGGGTTGACTGACCTAGTAGTCATGTGTCTGTGTGGCCTCTTAGGACAGCAACATAGAGAAAAGGAGTTAGCTGTCACCCTTCTCCTGTCCTGTGGTCTCAGTATGTCTGCTCCCTACGCTTGCTATTGAAATAAGGAAAACACCTTTTGCAGTTTCTCCCTAATCTGTCAGCAGAGTTAATGTTCAGTGCAGTTTGTGTAGCTGCTTGCATCTTCTGATTCCCCCCATTCACACATATCGCTGGTAGTGGGCTGTGGATTGAGGGTCTTATGAGTTACAATTAATACTTGCAACTTCTTATTTTTTGTAGTAACCAAGTCATAATGAATTAACAGAAGTTGTGAAATGAATGAGAACGAAGTCTTGCCTTTGGCGTGACACTTCCAAATGACTTTGATTTGTTTTGAGCAGATCCTCCACGCTACAGTTTTTATTTATGTATTTATTACATAAGAAGGGGAAAATATTACATGTCTCTCCCCCTTTATGCTTGAACAATTTGCTTATTTGTTTACACAATTTCCTGATCACAACATGGGAATATGTTTAAGATAATGACAAACAACAAATACAGCATATTAACTAAACAGCAACACAAATGGGGGGCATAAAACAAAAGTGTTAATTAAAATATAATAGATCAGTAAAATGATAGATTTAGTTAGATTAGTTGTTTTGGGTTCAAATGCTTGATTTAGGTTCAAATTTGGCCATTGCCAATCTTCCTGAACAATCTGATATTACAGTCTTGTGTACGATCATTCCCAGTTTAGAATAACATTTTGAGAAAACAAAATCCCTGATATTAAGCTATGGGACACTTAGACTTTTAGAAAAATAAAATTAAAAACTGGTAGTTAAGTCATGGAAAGACATGTTTTGAAAGTCACTTTGAAGTGTTAAAGAGTGGGGAACATCATGAGGAAAAACATGTTCACATTACTGTGCCTTCAAAATTATTAGCCTTGTGTTCCATCCTGTATGCAAATCGAACTGCGTCATATTCCATTACCACAAGAGATCTATATTTGATATTATATTTCTTTCTTACAGATACTTCCTGGCTTGTTCCTTGGAAATTTTAAAGGTAAGATTGCTTTAATTAGTAGTTGTGATGCAGTGCTCTGTGTTAAGCTAGGGGGAGTTGTCCACCTACCCTTTTCCATTTCGTGCACATCATACCATCCTGTGCTATAAAACTAGGAATGTGTGACCATCTAGAATTTAGAGTTTGGATATTGTTGAACTTCAGCTCCCATCACCCCTAGCTTATATGGCCAGTTGTGAGGGATGATAGGAGTTGTAGTCCAGTAACATCTGGAGAACTACGTGTTCCTTACCCCTGCCTCAGAAACCTGTCTTTCACGATGACTCTTGAAACCAGCGTGTGCACTTCACCGTCTGAGGAAAACAAAACCAGAGCAACACAACTGTTTCATAGGATATCCCCAAGTCTGATTTACATTTTTTTTAAAAATGGAGTGGAGAAAGTTACCTTCCATTATGTTGTTGAACTGCAAATTCCCCATCAGCCTTAGCCACCCTAACCACTGATGAGAACTGATTAAAGGTTAAGTCCAGTGAAGTCTGGAAGACTGCATGTTTTCCATTTAAATGGTGTTGGTTAGACCCCTGGAGCATCCTATCACCCAGCCACTATGCAGTGCAGACCAAGGGATGATGGGAATCGATGTCAAGCCTCTGGAGCACACACCGTTTGGCAGGGAAGGCTGTTCTGTCACAACAACCCACTCCTTTTCTCTTTGTATTTATCTACATTGCTTTCTTCAGTTCAGCAGAAGCTGCGTGGGCTGTGGAAGAGTGAGTGGACACTATGCAAGCTAGGAGCCTGTGAACTAATAATTGAGGAGGAAGCTTAGGTGCCTTAGGCTGTGAGCATGACTTGTCCAACTTAAGCATGCTCACCAAGTGAAAATGTTCTTGTGAACTGTATTCAGATTTATTGCAACTTCATAAAGAAGGAGCAGGATTGGTTTTTGGCATCGCCCTGGATGCATATACAAAAAGGCGACTAGTCCTTTTTTAAAAAAGAAGAAAAAGAAAAAAAAGTATCATACTGAACATGTCAACATGCTTGAATCGCTTGTTCTTTGAATTAATTTAATTTTTGGGAGTTTGAAAGCTAAATATCTCTCCCAAAGGTGGGTCATTTGTTATTGTAAAATAAACTTGTTATGTGCCATCAAGTTAGAACTGACTTGTAGTGACCCTAATGTGGCTTTCAAGGTAAGTGAGATATTTAAGGAGTGGTTTTTCCAGCTCCACTTCCACTAGTGAGTTCCCATAGCTGAGCGGGGACTCAAACCCAGGCCTCCTGAGTCATAGTCTATCACTCCATCCGCTATACCACACTGGATATCGAAAATGAACCTGGGTATTATGAGAACAAAACAAATCTACCACTGTTTTCCAATTTGGAAATGTTGCTCGTTTGCCAAGATTCTGCAAGTTGTAGTTTTAAAAAGTAACTTGCCCAGCACGACTGCTTTTAACTGGGCTCCTCCCCTTGTCTGTAAAGGATGCCCACTCTTACTGCTTTCCTGTTACTTTGCTGTTGCTTTTGAAGAACTGCATAACTTCTTCCCCTATAAAAGCACCTATGGTGTTACCACTTTCGCTAAGCACGTTGGGATGCTTATTACTCTGGATTAAAAAACCTAGGAGAGCTTTCGTGCATGGAGATCTGTGTGGCCTTATTGTTTCTGCAGATGAAGTGGCAAAGAGTTATACATAGATGATGCATCTCTCATGCAGTACTGCTGTATCTGAACAAAGCCAGTATGGAGTGACGTTGTACAGTGGTGCCCCGCAAGATGATGTTAATTCGTTCCGTTGAAATCGCTGTCTTGTGAAAACATCGTCTTGCGAAAAGCGTTTCCCCATTGGAATGCATTGGTAAAGGTAAAGGTTCCCCTTGACAATTTTTGCCCAGTCGTGTTCGACTCTAGGGGGCGGTGCTCATCCCCATTTCCAAGCCATAGAGCCAACGTTTGTCCAAAGACAATCTTCCGTGGTCACATGCTTAAAATGGCTCCCCGCTGTGTTTAGGGACGGATTCCTCGCTATACAGGCACCGAAAATGGCTGCTGTATGGAGGATCTTCGCTGGATTATGAGTTTTTAGCCCATTGGAACGCATTGAACGGTTTTCAATGCGTTTCAATGCATTTTTATTTTCACTTTACGACAATTTCACTTAACAGTGATTTTTCTGGAACGGATTATTGCCGTTAAGTGAGGCACCGCTGTATTAACCATACCATGGTGAGCCATATCTCTGAACAATGACTTCATTTTACTGCTGAACGGATTGAACTATGTTTGTAGTGGGAGTTCCAAATATGCTACAGACCAGTATGACATCTCAGGGAAGCTTGAAAACTTAGCAGTTTAAGCAGTAGTGTCATGGGTGCTTACAGCCCTCTCCAGAAAAGTCCAGAAATACAGGTAGCTGTTTCGTTCTATGCCAACCAATGTGGAGCAGGTCTTCTGTAAAGCTAACGACTCCTGGTAGTTCAGTCAACAGCATACCATCCTAAAATACCCTGCAGTACAGTAGGGCAAGTTTGGAACAGTGCACTGGTCCTTTGAAAACCCTTTTCTCTCCCAGCTACTGTTAGGATTGCACCTATGCTCAGAGGAACAGGGAAGGTTGGATGGTGGTGGTAGATATCGTTGTATTTTCTATTGATGAGGAAGCCCCAGATTGTTGACCCTGCAAGCCCTTGTTCCACATCACCACTTCATTTAGATCAGAATCCTCTTGGGGGGAAAAACTGTGCATGTAACCGTAATCATATAGGCAGTTTCCTCACTGTGGTGCAGTATCTGTTGGTTGGTTGATTCTGCAAACAGTGCATGATTGGTCATGTAAAAAACATCCCACCAGAGCAGGTTTGTGGAATGCCTGTGTAGTTATGTTGCATGCAAAGGTTTCCCCAAGAGGACTCTGGCCTTCATATATGACCTCGACTCCTTTATGTTTTCTTCTTTTTTGCACTTCTTTGGACAGTTTTTTTCTAGAATGAAAGCAGTAGAATGTAAATAATGTGGCATAGTGCAAATAAATATTGAATTAGTGGATAGATAAATAAAAATAACTCGAATCAGGAATAAGCACTTTGCATTTTATCAACATGGGATGTTTAGCATTTTTGTTTGCTAAAAACTAGCATAGATAGAACTCTATGCAATTCGAACCAAAGTTTGCAGAATGTAATTTGACCAAGCTATGTGATGCAAGGCCTTTTTGGCAAAAGTCACAAAGCATGATGAAACTGATACCTAGTATCTGTTTCCCAATTTGGTTCTTTTAATTTTCTCCTTCTATAGTTGAGTCAAGACCAAAAAAGTTGTTTTGGATTACAAAGTGAGTCAGCACTTCAGCCTTTATTAAAATTTTGCAGGCTTCCTGTCTTGCAATCTCTGCTGGCTCTTGCAGTAGTTCGTCTATAAAATGTTGTTACCTGTTCGTATATGAACCATGCATTAATATAGGTGGTATATTATTGCATGATTCATAAAGCTGCAATACTGTAATCTAAAAGGCTGCCAGAGATTCTTAACAGGGAAGCTATTTTTGTTTGTTAATAGGAATGGCATCCGCAAGTCAGGTTTCTAGTCCTTACTGTCAAAAATAAAGGAACCCTGCATTCAAAAGGTCAATTTTTTTCCTAAATGTTTTGAATGCTTTCAGTCCTCATATGGAATTGACTCTTGATTTTGAGGTTTGGCAATCAGTAACTGATCCCTCCAGATTTTTCACTGAAATTACTGCCATCTTGTTTGATGATAATACTTCTCATTTCTCTCTCTGTATATTCTGTATTCACTTTTTGGCAAAATATAGAATGGATGCTTTTTAAGAATTGTATTCTATGCCATGTGAGAATTTATGATTATATTAGCTTTGGGGGGGGGACTCAGTGAAACAAAATTTGTGGATGCTTTTGTGGGGCACATTCTGTAGTCCAGATGCTGCAACAGGAAACATCCTGGTGTTAACTGAAGATGGAGGACAGGAAATAGAGCCTGCGTTGGTTACCTCTGTGTGGTGTTTCTAGGTACTGGCAGATTTGTAGAGTACTATACAATTCATCTTCTACAGAAGTTATGGTTCCCATGTGGAAGACACCTGTAGCTTCCTGTGATGGGCACAGCATTAGCTGGTGGCAGCAGGCTGTTGTCTCATCTAACATGGTGCCTTACATCCCATCAACCACAGTGGGCCATAGCTTTCACAGCTTGCCCTAGAGATGCCGAGAGTTAATCTAGGATCTTCTGTGTACATGTTCTCCGCTACAGAGAGATAGCTGTTACCTTGACACCTGGGTATCCAGGTCTTATCCTGAAGCACCACTAGACTTACACTGGACACAATCTTTTTAGCATAACTTTGCTGTGGCATAACTTGGATCAGGCACTAGAAGCATTTAATTTAATTTAAAATAATTACAAGCTTCCTGTCCTTTTTATGTTCTGAGGCTCCCTAGTGCTCCCTTTTTCCTAGGGGAAACCTTTGGGGTTAGCGATAGCTGGGATTGCTGGCCACCTGGCAACAATTATTTACTACTTAAGGCTTGCCTCCACCTGTGCAGGTGCTCACAAAGACTTTTCCAGGGCAAAAGGAAGCCCTAGGGAGCCTCTGAACCTGGTATAGTATGCTTCTGATCACTTTAAATTACAGTGGTGCCTCGCTTAACGACGATAATCCGTTCCAGAAAAATCACTGTTAAGCGAAAACATCATAAAGCGAAATTAAAAACCCAATTGAAACGCATTGAAAACCATTCAGTGCGTTCCAATGGGGCAAAAACTCACTGTCCAGTGAAGATCCTCCATACAGCGGCCATTTTCAGTGCCTGTATAGCGAGGAATCCATCCCTAAACACAGCGGGGAGCCATTTTAAGCACTCGGTGGCCATTTTGAAAACCAGACGATCAGCTGGTTTTGATCGTTGTAAAGTGAAAATCGGTTCCCGAAGCAGGGAACCGATCATTGCTAAGCAAAATTCCCCCATTTAGACCATCGTTTTGCGATTGCAATTGCGATAGCAAAAAGATCATTATAAAGCAGATTTGTCGTAATGCGGGGCAATCGTTAAGCGGGGCACGACTGTAAATGCTTCTGGTTCCCTATCCAGGTTACATAACTGAGTAACATTGGAGCCATCCACAGATTCAAACTTGAACTTGGATATGGTAAGAGAAAAGCAACTACCCATTCAAAATACCAGATAGAATTGACTAAGGCTTCAGTTTTGTAATCCACATGCCCTAAGGCTGATGGAGAGGAAAGAGCCTCCCACATTTTTAGATGAAGTTCGAACCTCGGAGTCTATTCCTACCTCTTCCCAGACATCACAGGGATTTTTTGTAGTGGCACCCTCTATGAGGTCAGACTTCGATGTGGTGGGGAAGTGTCTCATTTCTGACAATGAGAAGGCCACTCAGGCTCTGGGTCCTTTGCACTGTGGTCCTAGCCATGATCCTAGGATGTCAGAAAATTTAGAATAGCTCTTAATTGTGTTGTCAGGTGTTTCAAAATAACTAAGCAGTCGGGAAAGAAACTGGCAGGCAACTCCGTTGTTGGTTTTGTCCGGACTCTGGATAGACCAGAGAGATCAGGATCAAAGCTCTCCCTGCTTAGGGCTCCATCCCTGTTGACTTGTTACACAAAATGCTGTAAAACGTGATACAACCTGGAAGCGGTCTGTAAAAAGAAAAAACCAGATTGTATATGCAAACATTTGAAAATAATTTTGTTTTTCAGTCTAGAGGACTAGCAATGCTTCTGTCTTGCTCTCTTTCTTAAAATTAAATTGGAATAGAGAACATTTTTCTGATCACAGCCTCTACATAAGACAACTAGGACAATGAGAAAATGTATTGTATTGACTTTACTGTTATGCCAGGTTGTAAAAAATCCTTAACAAAATGAATGGAGATCTGCAGATTAAAAAGTAGCTTTGTTTATAATCTGTGCATGAGTATTGGAAGAAGTTAATTTTAGACAGGTGTAAATAGAGAAGTGACCGGTGGCAAGTGAGTCAAGGTAACTGAATATTGTTTGTTACAGTGGCTGTTGAAGCAGTTTGACTATTGCTCCTTTCCCTTTAATCTGCTATCTAAAACGAGAAGGTTGATAGATCCATAATCTGAATATGGCAGTGCAGCAGTAAATTTCAAAATGCAGGTACTCGTCATGATGGTCCCTGTAGCCATGCCCCAAAGGATTTAAAAAAAAAAAATGCACAAGTAAGCAGTTCTGCTGCTGTTTATTTTCCTAGGTACATACATTCACAAAGCTTTCTAAGAATCAACCTCCCCCAATCCTAGGAAGAAGCAACTTGTCAGACATCGTAATGAGCTTTCATCTCTCCAAATCATATTTGTTACCAGAATAGGAGGCAATGGCCTATGGAACCAAAGGAGTTTTATAAAAATGGCATATTCTGTGAAGTGCTCCATTTTCCTGCATTCAGCTCTGTCACCTGTGTTTAAAAAACTGGTAAAATCTTTTTGCCATTTTTTGCAAGTGTAAATAGGCAGTTGGATTCTGGCCAGTGCAGAAGTAGTGAAGTATTAATTTGAAGCTCTAGGCTTCAGGTTACAATTTCCAAGAAATTACTTTTCTAAGCTCTAGAAAGACCATAGCTAGTGAACCCAGCTGAAACCAGAGAAATGTGCTTCATGACACTCAAGACTATGGTGCAGTCCCATCAAAACAGGGCAGGTACTTTCATAGAATCATAGAAAAGTGAAATTGGAAGGGGCCTATAAGGCCATCAAGTCCATCCATGTTTCTTCCATATAGAACCAGCGGCCTTCTCATCTTACCAACTGAGCATTAGGTTTTTGGCCCGCATTGGAACTAGTGATGGGGTAATCGGGTGATATTTATTCTAGAACACTGTTATATTGTTTTTCAGGTTAAACAATATATTCCAAAATCAGCTAATAAAGGACATAAAGACCAAATTATTGGCAGAATGCTTTGAAAAAGAGTTTAGCTACATGAAGACATATTTCATTAAAATGATAGTGACAAGGTTAATAATTGGGAAGAATCAATGGCAAGCAAATCACCTGAGTTGCTGGCCCAGCTACCTCCCTTTGGATGTCTATGTCTTGGCCTCACTGGAGAGATCATTCCACGTGGTGGGGTGCCACAACAGAGAAACACCCCCCCTCTGCACAATGGTCATAGGAGCTTCAGTAGGTTTTGGTTTGGTAAGTAGGGCTTCCTCCTCAAAGACTGGGTTGGTATATCTGGACGTAAGCACCCTTTCAAGATTGTGCATCATCACGGTACAAACACAGCTGTATTCCAACAGCAAATCCAAAGACAGAGCATAGCCTGTTCTATCACGTTGATAGAGAAGATGTATTTGCCGACACACTGAAAGAAAATACAAGGAGTGGTTCCCAAGGGGTCTGTTTTTGTTCTTCGAAACAGTCTGCCCCTCCATATTCATTTATTGTCTGTCATTAAGTTGCTTTTAATTTATAATAAGGCTAATAGAATTTTTGGATGGATGAAATGTTCCAGGAATGGCCAGCCTCCAGTGGGCTTCTTGAGCAGAGATTGGGACCCAGGTCTCTTAAGTCATAGTTTGACACTCTATTCAGTATACCGCATAGGTTCCCAGACCCAAAGTCATTAGTTTTTATTAAATTATAGAAGAAATGTAGCATTTCTCCATGTAGTTATCTTTTGGCTTAGCAGTGAATTTCAGTGAGCTCAGATTGCCAGTTGAAATACAATATTGTGCCCTGCCCAGCTCTGTGGCACATTGACGACTTGAGTTTGCTGTGGAGAAATTTTGGTCAACTCTTGGAACAACCTCTTTTGTTTTCTTTTTTTGTGAACATCAAACCTCCTTCCTGATGCGACAGGAAGAAATGTGTCTTTGTCTAACTGATAACTTTCCAGGGGAAGCAATTCCTTGTTGTGTGAGGATCTACCTCTCGGAGGAAACCCCCTCCCCAAATTGATTTATTTGCTAGCAGTAATGTATGAGTGTGCTGTCTAATTGGGAACTCTAGCATAGTGGAAAGAATAGGGATGCATAGGCCTGCCAAAGATGAGCCCATGAGGGCTCGCTGATTCCCACCTCACACCTTTTAATTAATTATTCTTGGTGGAATAGCAGGTTGTGGTTTGCTGCTTGATCTATTTTAAACTATTTTGCAATCCTAGTTTTGAAGGCAGCAGAAATGATAACCTACAGAAATAATGTTGCACGTGGGAATAACTACATGAACAGAGGATACGTGAAGGGAGGAGGGTGGTGGAGTATATGTGTTTGTTTCCCATAGTTCAAAACTTGTTGATTGTATTAACTGTGAGTAAAACTGTGATAGACGTTTTCACTGGAGCACGTACCTCAAGCCTGCGGATTCCCCACAGACCCCATACTATGCTGTTCTAAGCTATTTTAACATTAGTTTTGACTATTTTTAAAATATGTTTTGAATCAAAGGTAACACTCAATACATAAGAACTATGAGGATAGATAAAGGATAGATTTAACCACTGCTGGTTTCACACTGAGCAGATGAATTTTAAAGGCATCGGAGCTCAAATGCATTTGAGCCTCATGGCACAAAGGAGAACCTGCAGTATTGCAGCCAAACTCTGTTCACAACCTGGATTCAGTCATAAGTAACTGGCTTGAGTTTCGCTCAGCCTTCCATCCTTCCGAGGTTGGTAAATTGAATACCCAGCTTGCTGTGGGAGGCAGTGTGTAGTCCACATAATTAAATTGTAAACTGCCCAGAGAGTGCTTTAAGTGCTATAGGGTGGTACACAAGCAAGCATGCTTTGCTTTATCATACTGGCAAATCTTGTGGTCCATGCCTGTTTTCGACTGATTTTACAAAAAATAGCCCAGAACAATTTATGTACAGTATATGGTTCTCTGTTTAAACTCCCCCCCCCCAAAAAAAAAAGATTAGGCATGGGTCTCCCATATTTACGCCTCACAATCAACCCTGCATGATAGGTAAGGCTGAGAGACAGCAATTGGGCCAAAGTCACCTTGTGATATTCATGGCACTGTGGAAGTTTGAAGCTATTTCTTCCAAATGTAGCCTAATACACTGCTCGTTAGATCATTCTTGTTTCCATGGTTATTGTTTTTTAAGCATTGATGTGGCCTGTGCATTATCCTTGTTTGGGGTGATGGTGGTAAGATTATTCAAAGCAGCCTTGCTTCTCCACATGAGTAGCTCAATGCTACTCTCTTAATAAAGGAGGGCCATTTTTCAGAATTACATTTTCCTATATAGTAATGAAATTAAATATGAATGATGATTCTAATTATTCTTTTTCTGTAGATGCTCGTGATGTGGAACAACTGAAAAGGAATAGCATAACCCATATTCTTTCAATCCATGATAGTGCTCGGCCTATGCTTGAGGTAAGAAAAAAACACTGGCATAGCAAGAGGAGGGATGTGAAAGTCTTGTCAGTCTGATTTTGTTGTATTCCTCCAGGTTTTACTTGCATATGATCCAGCCCTTGGTCCATGTTGAGTTGCAAAACTAGTTTTCCCCTTTTCTCAATAGAAATGGTGCAGTTTTTATCACACGAACAAAACAAGGCACACATTCTAAATGTGCACATTTCCCCATTAATTTGCATTTTTGTATATTTTCAGGTGTTTGCTTTGTTTTCTGTTTTCGTGTATAAAATGTGCTCATTGTTTTTGTGCATACAGTATTTCATTTTTATAGTACAGAGTCTCCCAACTTTTCAGCATGAGGGCCACATAATATATTTTACACATGTTTGAGGACCGAAGGAACACATGCGCGCGCTGAAGGGAACGGACCTGAGCCTGTGATATTTGCCAGACTGGATAAAAAGGCAAGGTGGGCCAGATGTTGCCCGCGGACCATAGTTTGAAGACCTCTGTTATAGTATATATTGCAAGTCTTGCAGATAAACAGATTTCAAAGGCATGGTGTGCTGTTTATTGGAAATAGCAAAATGGAGGCTTTGATCAGTAATTAGAAATCAAATGAAATAATTTCCCATGCTTACATTCAAAACAATGGGATTTCCTTAATCAACATTTTTCTGAATTTGATTACATTTCTGGGTTGCTCCAACCTGATATTGCGGTTGAAATGGTGTGCAATTGTACTTTTTTGTTATATCTTGTTCAGTACCAACTGCCTTCATGGCCGTCTAATATATTTGTTAGGATCACCTCGTAGGCTGTGATGACAGATACTGTTCTGAGCAATATGCTTTTTATTCTGACTAGATCTCTTCTGTTTAATATCTTGCTCGGATTATTTACTTAAATATTGAAGTTACTTAGCTCCATGTTCCTTAGGTTTAATAAAAGAAAAGTATATTAGTAATCTTAGTAAGATTATTTAGCAAGATAGTATTAGATATTCTGACAAAATCCCTAGAAATTCTGCTGGCTCTCTTTGATTCCCAGGGCATCAGATAATAGAGATACTTGTTCTTCAAGTTAATACAAATCAAAATAAAGTGAGCGTATTACTCCAAATATACTTGAATGTTTCAGATTGATTGTTCAAAAATCATTTATATTGAGCTATGATTTAGCTTCTGTTACTTCTGTTACTCCTTTCCTCTTGCCTTTAAATCCTCCCGAGATCAGAGATGGTTTGATGCTGTCATTTTCCTGTAAACAGTGCGAATTCAGTAAAAAACATTTTTTATTTCACCCAGTATTTTAGAGCTTTCCTTCATCTTAAAAGATGCCAGAATGTTGCATAAGAGGATGATCAAATATGTCAGGCAAATACAATAGAAAAAATATAATCATATTGTCAAGTTATAATCAAGGAAGGAAAATACATCAAACCATCAGTTAAATGTCTGGACAAGCAAGAAGGGTTTGTGCTGGTGATAAAAAAAAGCTGCAGTGATGGTAGGAATTGTATCTTCATGGGGGCAGCGTATATCCCATAATCCGGGTGCTACAGCAGATAAGGCTGTGTCTCCCTGGTCACCAGGCCTAAACTAAGTTGGTAATCTGAGAGTAGACCAACTGTCAAATGTTTTATTGTAAGTCAACACTCATGGAAATCCCATTGATCCAATGGGTCTACTTGAGTTGGGACTAAGAGTTGGATTCAGCACATAAACTGCTTGGGTTTGTTCAAGACGTGCCTCTAAGGGCAGGCTGAAGTGGGGAGGCAGAAATTCACTGCTACAGATACTTGTGTCTCAAGCCATTAAAGGCAATGGGTTCCCAACATTGGTTCCCCAGGTGTTCTTGGACTGCAGCACCCAGAAATCCTGGCCAGCACAGCTACTGGTGAAGGCTTCTGGGAGTTTTAGTCCAAGAACATACGGGGCCCCAGGGTCAGGAACCCCTGCTTTAAGAGGTTCAGAGGTAAGCCCTTTGAATTGGGCACTGAAGCCAATAAGCAACTCAGGCATTTCCTTTGGAATGGAATCCTTTCATACTATTCTGGTTAGGTGGACCAGGAACAGTTTTGACCACAGCATCTTGGGTTAGGTGATGTCTCTGGGTCATTTTCTGAGAAGAAAGTAACCAAGATACTGAGGTTCATACACTCCAGTATCATGTCAAGTTTCTGTTGTATGGAACACAGTGGTAATTTAAGGTCTAAATGGAATAAGGTGCCTCTTGTACACCTAACAGTTATGTGAAAGGTGTTTTAGGAGTGAATAACAGATGTGGTAGTCCCTGATCTGGATAGGTGCCTTGTTGGGATGGGAGATACGTTGGCTTTAACCATTTGTCTCCACTGTGCTCCTGATCTAATTCCCCATTGTCTATTGTTTTGTTTAAGTAATTCACATAGCATGGCAATTGTCTGGATTGTGTCTACATGTTGTTTTAATTAAGTGTGTCATATGTGTTTGACAGCATTAGCAACAAAAGACTTTCTCTCCTATAAATTTTACTGCTGAAGGGATGAACTCTTGAGATAACCAGGACTGAATATGCATGTGTGAAGACTATAAGGTTTCCTTCAGTTCTGGTGCCCAGAACAAATATATTTTGGGGTTGAAACCTAAGAGTTTTCATCCATCTTTCTATGATGACCAGTGACACACTTGAATCTAAAGACATTACAGTAAAAAATAATTTTAAAAACAATTGTTGTTGTTTAGTCGTTAAGTTGTGTCCGACTCTTTGTGACCCCATGGACCAGAGCACGCCAGGCCCTCCTGTCTTCGACTGCCTCCTGGAGTTTTGTCAAATTCATGTTGATAGCTTTGATGACACTGTCCAACCATCTCGTTCTCTGTCATCCCCTTCTCCTCTTGCCTTCACACTTTCCCAACATCAGGGTCTTTTCCAGGGAGTCTTCTCTTCTCTTGAGGTGGCCAAAGTATTGGAACCTCAGCTTCAGGATCTGTCCTTCCAGTGAGCACTCAGGGTTGATTTCCTTTAGAATTGATAGGTTTGTTCTCCTTGCAGTCCAGGGGACTCTCAAGAGCCTCCTCCAGCACCACAAAGCATCCATTCTTTGGCAGTCAGTCTTCTTTATGGTCCAGCTCTCACTTCCATACTTCGCTCCTGGAAAAATCATAGCTTTGACTATGCAGACTTTTGTTGGCAAGGTTATGTCTCTGCTTTTTAAGATGTTGTTGAGGTTTGTCATCGCTTTCCTCCCAAGAAGCAGGAATCTTTTAATTTTGTGGCTGCTGTCACCATCTGCAGTGATCATGGAGTCCAAGAAGGTAAAATCTGTCACTGCCTCCATATCTTCCCCTTGTATTTGCCATAAGGTGATGGGACCAGTGGCCATGATCTTAGTTTTTTGGATGTTGAGCTACAAATCATTTTTGCCGCTTTCCTCTTTCACCCTCATTACGAGGTTCTTTAATTCCTCCTCACTTTCTGCTATCAGAGTGGTATTATCTGCATATCGGAGGCTGTTGATATTTCTTCTGGAAATCTTAATTCCATCTTGGGATTCATCCAGTCCTGCCTTTCACATGATGTATTCTGCATATAAATTAAATAAGCAGGAAGACAATCTACAGCCTTGTTGTACTCCTTTCCCAATTTTGGACCAATCAGTTGTTCCATATCCAGTTCTTACTGTTGCTTCCTGTCCCACGTATAGATTTCTCAGGAGATAGATAAAGTGATCAGGCACTCCCATTCTTTAAGAACTTGCCATAATTTGCTGTGGTCCACACAGTCAAAGGCTTTTGCATAGTCAATGAAGCAGAAGTAGATGTTTTTCTGGAACTCTCTGGCTTTCTCCATAATCCAACACATGTTAGCAATTTGGTCTCTACTTCCTCTGCCCCTTCATAATCCAGCTTGTATTTCTGGGAGTTCTCGGTCCACATACTGCTGAAGCCTGCCTTGTAGGATTTTGAGCATAACCTTATTAGCATCTGAAATGAGTGCAGTAGTATGGTAGTTGGAGCATTCTTTGGCACTGCCCATCTTTAGGATTGGGATGTAGACTCATCTTTTCCAGTCCTCTGGCCACTGCTGAGTTTTCCAAACTTGCTGGCATATTGAGTGTGGTGCCTTAACAGCCTCATCTTTTAAGATTTTAAATAGTTCAACTGGAATGCCATCACCTCCACTAGCCTTGTTGTTAGCCATGCTTTCTAAGTCCCACGACTTCACTCTCCAGGATGTCTGGCTCAAGGTCAGCAACCACACTATCTGGGGTGTCTGGGACATCCATATCTTTCTGGTATAATTCTTCAGTGTATTCTTACTACCTCTTGATGTCTTCTGCTTCTGTGAGGTCCTTGCCATTTTTGTCCTTTATTATGTCCATCTTTGCACAAAATGTTCCTTTAATATCTCCAATTTAATATCTGGTTTTTCCCTTTCTATTATTTTCCTCTATTTCTTTGCACTGTTCATTTAAGAAGGCTCTCTCCTCTCTCTTTGCTATTCTTTGAGAATCAGCATTCAGTTCTCTTTAACTTTCTCTTTCTCCCTTGCATTTTGTTTCCCTTCTCTTTTCTGCTATTTGTAAGGCCTCGTTCGACAGCGAGCCTCCATCCATAGTTCTTCAGGCGCTCTGTCCACCAAATCTTGTTCCTTAAATCTGTTCTTCACTTCCACTGTGTATTCATAAGGGATTTGGTTTAGATTATATCTGACTAACCCAGTGGTTTTTCCTACTTTCTTCAGTTTAAGCTTAAGTTTTGCTATAAGAAGCTGATGCTCGGAGCCACAATCAGCTCCATGTCTTGTTTTTGCTGACTGTATAGAGCTTCTCCATCTTTGGCTGCAGAGAATATACTCAATCTGATTTCAGTACTGCCCATCTGGTGATGTCCATGTGTAGAGTCGCCTCCTGTGTTGTTGGAAAAGAGCGTTTGTGATGATCAGCTTGTTATTTTGACAAAACTTTATTAGCCTTTGCCCTGCTTCATTTTGAACTCCAAGGCCAAACTTCCCTGTTGTTCCTTTTATCTCTTGACTCCCTACTTTAGCATTCCAGTCCCCTAGAATGAGAAGAACATCTTTCTTTGGTGTCAGTTCTAGAAGGTGTTGCAAGTCTTCATAAAATTGGTCAATTTCAGCCTCTTCAGCATTGGTGGTTGGTGCACAAACTTGGATTACTGTGATGTTGAAAGGTCTGCCTTGGATTCCTATTGAAATCATTCTATCATTTTTGAGATTGTATCCCAGCACAGCTGTTCCCTCTCTTTTGTTGACTATGAGGGCTACTCCATTCCTTCTGCGGGATTCTTGCCCACAATAGTACATTCCAGATTCCTATGCAGAATTTTTTTTTTGCAGCATCAGACTTTCCTTTCACTTCCAGGCGTGTCTGCAGCCAAGCGTCCTTTTGGCTTTGGCCCAACCACTTCATTAGCTCTGGAGCTACTTGTACTTGTCCTCTGCTCTTCCTCAGTAGCATGTTGGACACCTTCCGACCTGGGGGGCTCATTTTCCAGCATCATATATTTTAGCCTTTTGTTTCTGTTCATGGGGTCTTCTTGGCAAAGATACTGGAGTGACTTGCCAGTTCCTGCTCCAGGTGGATCACGTTTAGTCAGAACTCTCCACTATGACCTGTCCATCTTGGGTGTCCCTGCATGGCATAGCTCATAGCTTCTCTTAATTACTCAGGCCCCTTTGCAGCAACAAGGCAGCAATATGTGAAGGGGTTAAAAACAATAGCAAATGCCAAAAAAATCAGTTTGGGCATTTTAAACATACTGATCTTAACACTCTGGTTATTGGAATACTCACTCCCTGAAATTCCAGAAGAAATATTTTGTCTATTTAAACTTTGAAGACCACAGCATCTTCTGCCTAACGCTTTTGTGGGAGCAGCTACATTATATTCAGGTGCAATTCATGTCATTCTACAAATTTCTTCAGAGAAATTATTGAGAAAAAGAAAAGAAAGAGAAGAGATTTCATTTCATTTTAAATAAATCACAAGTGCAGCTGGCAGGATGATCCCACAGAAATAGGTACAATCAGGAAACAACACATTGGACTGGTGTAGCATTGTTAATTTAGGGGTTCGTTACAGGATACTACAAGCTAAAATGCTCGCCATTTATGTTCTCTTGTTTAATAGGGACATCTAGAAAACAGATAGGATTTAAATCTTCACAGCTGCTGTTCAGAAGTGACTATATTTATCAGTTCTTGACTAATGTCTACTGTTGGGATTCAGAGGTAGCACAGTACAGACTATACATCTGATAATTGTTTCTTCATTTTGTATTTGAGATTCTTCTGCAAAACCTCTTCAGGATTTCCTTAATTTGTTTGGGGGCAGTTCTTATTTTATCAAAACCATCACGATTCTAATTGCCTTTTCCAAACATAGTACATACAGTTCGTTTGCCTTTTCTGTCCTCTGCTCACAGAGCACATCAAAGGCAGTCAAAATCAGAAATCAGGTTGTTAAAATGTGAGGGAAATCATGGTTCTGTTCTTCTATGTGATTGTAGTGTCATGGCATTTTTCTTACTGTCTGAAGTAATTTTGTTGAAGAATTCATTGTTGGGATTCTTATGCTGCTTGTGATGTAGGCACTCAACATTTTTACTTTAGATTGTATGAGCTTATATTTTTGTAAATTGATTTTAATATGATGTGGTTTAGTGTATTTCTGAAGCAAAATAGCATCTGAAGACTTATTACTTAGTTGGTGTCAATGTGAAACATAGTCTTTAAGTCTTTAAGTGTTGCATAATCCTCTAACTTTTGTTATTTCCAGTCTGTTGCCTTCATGTAGGACTCATGTCTTTGCTTATCTTAAATGATAAAATAACGGAGTGTTGGGTTGGCTTAACTGCTGGTACTTCTGAATATTTTCAATAATAAAATGAGTCATGAACATATGTATTGTCCTGGGTGACTGCTCCTTGAAGCAACTGAAAGGACAAAAAAAAATTGGTTCTCCCCCATCATTACCCCCATCACTACCCCAGCCCATCCTTTGGCTCTCTAGCTTTTAATGGCCAGAACTCTTGGTAACCTTTTGTTGTGTTTGACTTGAGAAACCAACCGTTTCCTACTTAGGTCATTTTGTTGAAATGGTCTTCATCTGAAAGAAGCAAATCCATCCCCTCATCTGTTGATGTGGCAAGTCAAAATAACACAGGAGGGGGTTTTTTTGGGCTAACCTGAAAGAACTTGCCAGGTGTTCGAGGTTTTCTATTTGCATCTGGCTTCAAAATGATGTACAGCAGGTTTTGTTTTTGGCTGTGAAAAAAAGTATTTCTTGGAAGTCATCGTTAGAGATTTACATAAATTTAAATCCTGAGAAGTTTAATGCCAAAAATAATGTTTATCTTCTTTCTTCTCTCTCTCTTTTTTTAACTGCTTAATTTCAGTCTAGAAATCTGTGGTGAGATTCTGACAACTGAAAGGTTCTGGTTATTGACCCTCCAGTCAAACAGATGATCCATGCATGAGTCGGAATAGATAGTGATTTGAAATGTTAAGGTTATTGTAGCATGCAAGAGAGCAATGACATTTATATAGCTCACTTGCCATTTATATTCAAAATAACGAAGCCTCTGGTTTTAAAGATATTTGTGCAGAAGCCCTTAACAGAATCAGTTTAAAAGTAAATGGTTACATTTTCCCCCTGTGATTGCAGTGTTTGTGGATATAAATTACTAATTTCATGAAATTTTGAACAACTTATTCAGTATTTTTACCACGATACATTTATATTAACTATGTTCATCAGAAAATAAAGAAAGCTCTTTGTGTTTTAAGAACTACTGTTTAGATTAACCACAGTGCTTGTTGTCTCTGTTCTTTGAACTGTCCGAATACAAGTGTATCAAATCTTTAGTACAGTACATGCCTTTGACATTTGGTTTTCTCTCTCCTCTCTTTTCCTTCTCTAAGAGAACAATTAAAATAATGGAACCAAATACAGTAACTAAAAAAGAGCCCTTTTGTAAAGAGAAAGGTTATTGTAAGGTTAACAGAACTGTGAATTAAAATTTAAAACTTATCTATTGTCTTGATATTTTTAATTTTAAAAGCCAAAAAAAACCTTGTAAAAAGGCATTTAGCTCTTTTTATTTAGAGGGTAATTTTAATCCACAATCACAACTGTTATATCTATTCCTTGTGACCTATGATAACATTGTATTAACTCACTCTAAAGATATTGCTGTCAAAATTGGACTTTGAAGCAAAAGCAAATAAATTGTTTCCTGAAAACCTGGAACGTATATATGTATTTCAAACGATAATTACATAATTAAGGGAGAGGGGACGTCATTGTGGCAAAACCCTTGTGGGAGGGTTTACCTAGATTATCGGGCATATTAACATGGTACCAATGTGTGATGTGATTTGCGAAGCAAGGGCCAGAATAGCAGAAATTCTGCTCAACCAACTCTTGCTTCTTTCAGCTTTGACAATCTTGAAATCAGAATACTTGCGATAGTTTTGTTAACTCTCCCTTTGTATCGGTTTAACTGTTTTCTTGACTTTCAGGGCCTAAGAGAAATAAAAGGCTTGCCTTTGTGGTTACTCTTGTCTGATGAAATAGAAAACTGAGAGGAAAATGAACTTATTGGTTCGCTGTTCTGGCTGACATCTTCAGAGTCATTGGAATTTAGGAGAACAGACTCTCTTTTTTGACTGATAATTGATTTCTAACCATTCATGTCTGGTGTCTTTTCCTGCTCCCAAGATTTTGGCATAATCTGGTAGGGGCTGTGGCTTGATCACATTTGCCAGTGTGGCCTACTGTAAGATGGATTTGCTGCTTTGCTATTTTATAGGTGAGAAAATTCTTTACATGGACATTTCTTCCTTTTGAAATTAATGTGAAACTGGCATGCTACTTTCAGAAAAAAAAGGAATGTGTAGGAATTTTCTCACCTGTAAAGTGACAAACTAGCAGATCCATCTTACAGTAGGCCACACTGGCCAATGTGACCAAGTCATGTCCCCAAAATTGGAGCGGCAATACAAATGGACACTAATGGGCAAAAATAAATTACGGGCAAATGAAACTATTTTCCTGGGCCTGAACCTCAGTGGCAGTCCCAGCTAGAGTAGAACCATTCAGTCAACTGCTGAATGGTAAGTCAGCAGTTATGGAACCCCTGTTAATTTAATGGTTCTACTCTAGTGTGTATGTGTGAGGCAAAATTACTAGTTCTATTGGTATTGAATACTAAAGACTGCTATTGGCTCAGAGATATTCCAGAGCTAGAAAAGGGGTGTGTGTGTGTGAAACAACTGGCAGCTGGAGCAACTCTTGTGTGAGTTCAGATTTCAACATTTAGGATGTTTAGTTTGTGGTGTAGGAAGGCAAAAGGAGTTACGTCAGATATTATGAGATCAAAAAAGGCATATGAAAAATGGCTAGCACATTTTTTTCCTCTCTCCAGAAGGCTAGTACATGGACTCATCTCATGAATCTGAAGGGTGGGATATTGAGTACAGATAAAAGGAAGCTGTTTTATACAGATGCATAGCTAAATTATGGTATTCAGTTCCACAAGGTGTTGCAATGGCCAGTGGCCATCAACCTAAAAGGCTTTAATGGTGAATTGGGCAATTCTAAAAATATATATAGATTACTTACATGTAAGAAAAGACACATAACAGCTGAGAGGAAAATAGCATAGGTTTGAAACTGGGCAGATTAATGCAAAAGAAGGCTGTCATGATGACTATATGCTGCATTCAGGAACCAAGATAGCATGCAGAGGCAAAACTCCAGTGGTTTTTTGAGTCTTTTTGAGTCTCATTTTGTCCATCCTGAGACTCACACCTTGCCTCAGGAATTTGCACATTTGCAAGTTTTATGGTTTGTTGCAGAGAGATAGGACACATGAATTAATCCATGAATTTTTTAAAATATGTGTAATTGACAAATATGCTCAAATATGCTGCAGTCAACAAGAAAGATGTGCGTAAAAATGTGTACATCACAAGTGCATAAAATCAACTCATCCGCTATAGGAAGTACATGCAGGTTTTCATGTAGGAAGGGAAAAACCAGAGTTTCATAGTGTGATATGAATAAAAGCAGGGACAGGAATGTAAGGATTCAAAGACATTCAACAAATTGTTTTTCGCATCATAACCTCTGAATACCAGTCACTGGGGGAAACAAACCATCTCATGGCCCCTTTTCGTTGTTTTCTTGGTTTACATAATCTAATTTTATTTCCTTAGGTCTCGTAGTCATCGAGCTAAATATCCTGATAAACGTTGTCCTGTATAATGACTAGAGCACCAATTGTTTTAAAAAAAGGATCTTGAACTTTAAAGAAAAAGGAAGCAACAGCAGCTAAAATCACGGCTTGTTGCTATTGTTTGGTTAGCCGTCGGGTTGGGACAGTTCTTAGATGTTTTCCTGAGGGTGTGCACAGGAAGGATGCTGGGTTTGCTTAGGGTGTGACTGCAGAAGGAGCACTACATTATTGAGTTTTACTGCTGATGTCTTTATGTATTCTTTTTATTGAGTTCTGCAGTAGTGCTGCTTTCTGTTGCTGCTGTTCCTGTTTTTAAGCAGTAGCATTTAGACAGATGCTAAATTCAGTAAGCTACAGTTAGAATATATAAATCAAACAGATGTAGTTTTAAGTATTTAACTAAGCAGTGCTTAAGAGAGTTGGATGGTGAGAAAGGGGAATCATGGAAGTGCCATGGTCTCAAATACTGAAGGGGAGGCATGATGCTGAAATGTTTGAAAGCTGCTGTTGATTACATCCTGGAGGAATATGCACAGCAGAAACTGTATGACAAGGGTAGGAAGCCTTCATTTAGCTGAGCAGCTGAATTCCAGTTTGGGGAGTGTTTCAAAGACTGCATCCCACAGGGATGTGGACTAGGGTGGAGTCAACCCAAAGTAGGCAATGGTAGATGTTGTTCTGACCAATCTGGATATTTTCCCACCAAGTATGAGCAGGAGAATTCTTGCATGCTCATTTGTATTCAATGTATGTATTCAAAAGAAGGCCTTAGGGCAGCACTTTCCCAGGGTGCAAACCAGATCTTGATTCTCATGTAGCTTTGTTGTCTTTGCATAAATTCTTATTGGTCGTCTCTGGTCAATGACGGGGAATAAAAGTGGGAAAAATTTCTAGGCCCCACGGGACATCATTTGACATTAATTCTGATGTAGGGGAATTGCAGAGCAGCTGGTTTTGCATGGAGGAGAAACTGGGTTCATTCCCTATGTTTCCAATTACAAATGGGAAGGATGCCTGTCTGAAACACAGGGACCATTGCCGTTTATTACTGCAGACAATGTAAGCCAACAATCAGTTTTATAAGTCAGCTTCTTAACATTCTCATGACAAGAGTATCAGTTTGGTGGCCAGCTTTTGTGTTTTCAGAGGCATCTTGGCTGGTGCTATGAGAATTTTGCGCTGGATAAATCCCTTCCATGCATTCTGTGCCAGAAGCAAGTCCATGTGCTGTTGGAAGGGGCAGCAGGGCAGGGCCATAGGTCTCTTACCACCAGTGTCCTGTAGCTTTCTTGGCCTTGCATATTGAGAATGAACATGTCAGCAGGAGAGGGTCTCTGTGGGAGCTAGAAGCTTATTCAAATTATATTTGTGGCTGTATAGAAGTCTGTGTTCATAGAGGTGTAGCCTTCCTTTGCAGATATTTGAGTTCAGTGGACACATGATGAGGTTGGACTAACAAGCCTAAACCTAGGTAACAAATAGAAGTGGCTACAAAATGTGTTTTAATTCATTCAGGCAACTCAGGGGCTGTATTTGTTCTCTCTTTATCTCTCTCCAATCCCACCCAGCCTTTTATGTGCTGAAAATATTTTAGTAAAGGCTGACTAAGACAATGAATTTATCTTATTTGAAGATGGTAAGAGTTCCACATGGTATGGTAATAAAATTATATTCAGAATGAATCAGTTTCTTTAATAAAGTACTCTCTTTGTTAAATAAGTACATTTTGTTTGGTTAAGTAAGTGATGAAAACCAATTAAATATAGCACTGAAAGTAATATCTACCCTCCCCCACGAGCAGACACCTCTAATTTTCTACACTCATTTTCAGAAAGCAAGACAGACTTGTGAAGTTGTATGTTAGCAATTTATAGTACCCAAGCAAGAAAGCTGTTTTAAATGACATATGTAATTCTGGACCTGAATACAATATTTCCAGTACAGATTTGTTTGGACTTGTTTATGTCTCTTAGTCATAACTGAAAAATATGGCTGTCAGAATAGAATCTCAAAATACTGTATTGCTGTTGGCTTTGATGCAGCAGTGATACTCAAAAGGTGTATTTAAACTTAGTTTTCACTTCATTTTCTAACCATTTTCTTCCTAATTTCCTAATTGCTCTGCCTTTCATTTCTTTTTCTTTTCTGTTTTTTTAACATAGGGATTCAAATATCTGTGCATCCCTGCTGCAGATTCACCCTCGCAGAATTTGTAAGTATTGAAAACGGTGTCCAAACTCAACAGCAAGACTTGCATGATATCAGCGGAATCTCCCCTGAATAGTTATGCAGAGATATTTAGCTTGGTGATGGCTTTGATGTGCTGTTTACAAAGAGCAAGCACCTATGTTAGAAAGCCAAGTTTGCTAGCAGTACATTTGTTTAATGGTCAACACAGACCATGGAGATCTGTGTTATAATCTCTGCTCCTGCCCTTCCTCTGGCTCTTCTCCATCTGAAGAGGAGCTGCAGAAACTTCACAAGATGATGTGGAGAGGAACAATGTTTTTCTTCTAGCCCTCACTGTTTATACTTAAGAGATGATGTTCAGCGGGAGGAAAGAGAGGGGGTCGGCCACTTCCTGATAATTTGTTTTATAGAGAAACAAAAGTAATTTCAAAGAGCCTGCCTGGGGCCTACGGAAGGAAGTGCAGCACTGCCTCTTCTTTCAAATGAAAGGGCTGCTTCTTTGGCTTGGTGCTTTCAAGAGAGATTTTTACTATATTTGTCCTTATAGAACAGAGAGATCCTTGGATTTCATCTTGCAAACCTGTCAGTAGATGATTTCAGCTCCTCTGTCCATCTTGTTGCTTTGTACATACTGCCATCTGTGTTGATGGGAGGCTGGCTGGAAAGCTCAGTGAGTTCGGTACCTGGCTGCAGAGTCAGAGGTCAAGGTTTTGATTCTTCTCTGTACCTTGTAGGAGAACAGTCAGCCTGTATATCCATGGGCAAGCTGCACAGTCCTGGGGGTATCCTCGAAAATAAGGAAATGATAAACCACCCCTATTATATACCTAAAAAACCTTGGGGAAAAAATCTCCATATGTCAGAATTTACTTGATGGCACTTTGTTACTGTAATAGGACTTTGCAGAGTGGTAACAGTGTCACAGCAGCTAGAGATGCAAGCATTCAACATGCAGTATATAGCCAGTTCTTGTAGGAATATTATTGCATCTACAGGGTTCATACAGTGTGTAGCAGAAACCTGTAGGTCGGGTTGAAGTGCCTGGAGTTTTTGATTACCAGAGACAATTATGCCATTTACCAGTGCACCCCTTTCCATCTTTTCCATTGTCTCTGAACAATGTCCATCATAATAGTTGGGGAAAGGGAGTTTCCTCAGCAACAGCACAGTATTTCAAGCTATCTCTGTTTTGATTAAAATAATTTGGGAGTGGCTTGGTCCTAAATGGCCATTTGTGCCATAAATAAGATGTAGGAAGGGAAGTACAGTTGGTCTGCACCACGTGAGAAGATAACTGACTGTAGAACTGAAGTCTAGTCCTAAGTAGTTCCTAGCCCCAATGGGAACAGACTCATTAAATCAATTGAATTTACATAATTATCTGCATACCAAATTCCTGTTGATTCACTCAAACTGTTCCAGTTGTGACAAACATGGGCCTTTTTCTTGTTCCTTTTTGCGTCTTCACCCTGTGTTTTGCCCCCCCCCCTGAAACTTGGGATATAGAGGCAGGGGGTGGTGAGACCCTGCTTCTCATTTGAGTATCTGTGGGCTACATACTCTAGTTTAGTCAGTTTAACGATTTTGTTTTACATTTTAACTGTTTTTTCTACAATTGCTTTTTCATTTCCATCGTTTGGAGTTCAATTGCGCGAAGAGCCAGAGCTTAGGCTTGTCCTAAACCCTGTCATTTTAACAAACTCATCATTTGATATTCAGCCTTGATGCTATGTTGTGAACCTCAGTGACCATCTCCATAAAAGATGGTGGCTGTCCTCTCTTTATACCTCTCTCAATTTCAGAAGACATATTAAGGAATTTCTTAAACCTGTAGTCCTTAATTTTCTTAAGCCATGTCTCTTTTTTCCCCCTGCCTTTTTTTTAAAGGACCGGACACTTCAAAGAAAGTATTGCGTTTATACATGAATGCCGACTTAGAGGTGAGGGCTGCCTGGTTCACTGGTATGTATTCCAGATTTGATTATCCTGGTTTTCTGTGTGGAAAGTATAGGCTTGCAGGTGTTGTAGCCAATAGTGTTCCTACTCTGTTTTGGAATGCTTCAGAAGGGAATTAGAAACATTCATAAGAATTCAATTTTATTTCACATTAGGTATAGATTTAAAGAGCTGGGGGAAGTGAGGTATTGTTCAGGTCCAGCACCAGACACATTGACAAGTCTAGTTTCATTATATGCATTTTAGAGACAACTCAATTTTCCAAGCCAAAACAATACAATTTATTTAATTTGAAACATCTTTACAGTTTTGGAAATGGTTGTGGCCCTGTGGCATGACACTACTGGTTATTACAGTAGACAGATTGTATTCTAATCCACATGAACTTGATGAGAAAAATTGGAAAGATCTGTTTAAACTATAATCTTAAACTTGTTTAACAATGATTATCCTGTTTCCAAAAAGTCTAGGATTTATAACCTTTCAGTGAGAAAGGGTGTTGCTAGGCTACAGTTACAGTGGTGCCCCGCTTAACGATTACCCCATTCAACGATGAAATTGCTTCACAATGTGTTTTTTGTGATCACTATTGCAATCGCAAAACGATGATTGAATGGGGTTTTTTCGTTTCACAATGATCGGTTCCTTGCCTCGGGAACCGATTTTTCGCTTTACGACAATCAGAAAACAGCTGATTGTCTGGTTTCAGAATGGCCACCCACTGTTCAAAATGGCTCCCCGCTGTGCTTAGGATGGATTCCTCGCATTACAGGCACCCGAAAATGGCCGCCCTATGGAGGATCTTCACTGGACGCTGAGGTATTTCGCCCATTGGAACGCATTGTGCGGTTTTCAATGTGTTTCAATGGGCTTTTTACTTTCACTTGATGACGATTTCGTTCTACAGCAATTTCGCTGGAATGGATTAACGTCGTCAAGCGAGGCACCACTGTACTGGGATTCTTAGAGTGTATCCCTGAGAACCAGTTATGTTAATTTAAAGCTGAAAAGGCATGTTGCATTTTTGTGTCGTTTCTTTTTTAATGTAAAAAAAATAGTCGTAACGACTTTGTATTCTCCTGGATAACATTTCTTTTGTTTTTGGAAGTGTTCCTTATTTAAAATTTGCTTATTCACATCTTATATTGAACTTTTTGTTTTGTTTTGTTTTTTGGTTATGCTTTTTTCTGTTTTTTTTTCCTTCTGGTTTTAGAAAAAGATTATTATACTTTCAGTCTGTGATGAACTGAAATTCAGGATAGGCTACAACTTAATTTTGACCTGTCTTTTTGTCTGCCTTTGGTGGTGATCTAGCCTGGCTGGAGTTTCCAGGAGCGCTACCCTGGTTGTGGCTTACATCATGACTGTCACAGATTTGGGTTGGGAAGACGCACTTTCCGTGGTGCGAGCCTCAAGATCATGTGCCAATCCAAACACAGGCTTCCAGCGGCAGCTAGAAGAGTTTGAGAAAAACGACGTTGCTCATGTAAGTGAGGTAGCTCTTGATATCTCCAGGTGAAGTCTTGAGCCATGCAGTGGAAGTTTATTTGTTTTTGTTTTGTTTGTTAGCACAGAAGTTGATACCGTTCTGCACACCAAAGATTTAGGCATTACAATTACAAGTTAAACAGCGCAGTGATTGAAATGTAGGGCTAGAATGGTTGCTGTTGGAGAAAAAAATTGCCAAACCCAGTGCTGATGTTCTAGTAACAGGTGAGCATTGTTTGGCTTACTGTTTGATTTAAAAAAAACTTTCCAAAATTTGCAAATTTCTTTATAAACTTGATGGAATTAACTGGAGATTTTTCAAAAGCTTAATGTAGGAGAAAGTGAAAGTGACACTTTCGCTTATCCAGATTCATAAACCTAGGCTTTGAATGTGTAGCTTTTAAAAGTCTGGCTTTGAATTCCTGCAGATTATGCAATATTTATGATTAGAAATTAGGGTTGCCTTCTCTTTTTGAATGGTTTTAGAAGCTCATCTGTTTAATAGCTCATCTTAGCTATATAACATCTTAAAGAGCTGTACGGCAAATAGCATTGATCCTTTCCCTCCTGGGAGAATTTAGCTAGTGCAGAAGGTTGAGATTTTTGTTCCGTTCTTGTTAAGAACCTTCCAAAATTCACAAACTTCACTCATAAATGTTCACTCAAGGCAGTAAAAACCTGGGGATTGTATGAAATCGAATGTGTGGTAATGTGAAACTGACAGATGCACCTTCAGTCACATGCACTTGTCTTTTCCACTCATATTTCTGTGTAAACACCAACTATGGATTTGATCTGTTTCCTCCCCCCCCCCTCAAAGTGGAGGGGTCAGTGGTCCTGATGTTGAATTTTTATTGCCCTGGGACTGGAATTTTCTGCTTCTCAGTTTGGAAAACAGGTGTCTGATCTGTAGGGTTTTTTTGCATCGCAAATATGTAAATGACTTTCCAAGACAAGGCCGAAAGTACAAATATGAATTTGTTCAAATGTTCTTGCTTGGCTTCCATACTTCATTCTTAAGCATATATTTTTTTAGAACTTTGTGTGTATTTTTACATAGCCCACTGTATTGGTAGACACCAAGGTTGGGTAAATAATGGGCAATAGGACTTCAGTCAAAGGCAATAGTAATATATAAGGTAGGATAGATTGATTGCCTCTAGAAATAAATTTGGTGTATCAGAAAGTGGAATGGATGCTCATCTTTGGCTAGTTTTCCTGGACAAGCCCCATTAAAATGTCTGGGATCAGTGCAAGAGCACCATAGATTAATTTGTGAGAGACGATGATGCCATGTGAGGTTTCTGTCTTAAGCACCTAGATGTGCCTTATTTTGCTTTTTTGGTAGATAACTAGAAAAGTACGAGAGGGAGCTTTCCACAGGATGTCGTGATAGCAGTCAACATGGTTGATGCTAAAGGGACACAGATAAATTTATGAAGGTTAGGGCCACCAGTGGCTACTAGATAACATGATTATTTAACGCCTGAAGTACCAGAGGCTGTGTATATATCATTTGCAAAGAAATGTGAAATGGAGGGACACTGTTGCTCTCATCCTGCTAGCAGGTTTTTCATAGACATTGAGGTGATTGCATCAATAATCAGACTCTACCACATTCCATACAGCAGACTTACACATGTGTGTATTCTTTGTAGCATCCCAAGTAGCAGAGGTCACCCTTATTGTGTAGGAAAAAAGCTAAATAGCCTAGAGAAGTAGCATACCCTGTAACTGTTCGCTCTCTGAGATCTGTCTCTCCCACCCTACTCCACAGACACACTGCCAGCAGAGTTTATTAAGCTGAATGGCACTGAGATTTCATTCTCAATACAACTTGAGAACCAAAACACAATATATGATGTATTTCCCCCAGTTATATTTTCCATTTCAACACCATTTTCCTGAGCGTTATGGACTCAGAAGCACTAATGTTTAAAAGAAAGAGAGAGGGCAAGAACGACCAAGTGTGCCTTTCAGTATCAGAAGCTGAAAAGCTGTGGATGGAGGTGAAAACAGATATCCGAATTCTGAGTTTCTTCTAGCGCTGCTATAACATTTATCACCTCGTAGTGTCGTAGAGAATGTGACGAATCATTGAGGAATAAGTAGAACTCCAGGTACTGTTGAATGCCATCTCCTATGGTTCCTTACAATTAGTTGTGCTGGCTAGGGCTGGTGACAGTTTTAGACGAGTATTAAAACATAACCGACAACTGCGCAGGTTGACGCCACTTCCTTTCTAGGATGCCACCGTGACTGATCCAGAAGCCCCTTTTAATCTAGCTGACCCAGACCAAATAGTGCAGGTTTAAAGTTAGTGTCTTGTGGAAGGAATCTCCAAAATCAGGCCATAAAATTCACTGAATATTCAAAATGGAGGTTATTTATTCTCAGGCGGAAGAAAGCATTTTAGTTTCTCTGATGTTGAAGACAAAAAACAACTATCAGCACACAGAATATACAATCAGGAACAAAAGTAACAGACCACTGCACGCTCACTATGTAACTTCGACTCCGGTGATGATTTGAAGGGTGCAGTTTGATAGGGTGTGTGTGACAGAACATACTTTGACTGAGTCCACCACCTCCTTCTCACTCATGCTGGCTGCCTACCTCCGTACACCAGTCCAAACAGTCAGTGAGGTGATGCTCTTTCCTGGTCTGTTTCTGTCCTGGAGGAGGGACCACCCAAGTGACTGACAGCTTTTCAGTCTCATATATTAAATCTTCCAGGAGAGGACAAAAACCCTCTTCTTCTCTGCTGTCAGTAGCATAACCTATTTATCTGGATTGGTAGTCATCCAAACTGTCAGAATCTGTCTAAGCCATACCTTGGACATGAGGTTGTACAACCCTCCCCCTCACACACGTACAGTACATACATTTTCTACCCACTGTTCTTGCTTTGGGAGCTCAGCATATTTATAACATGTGTTTATTCTTTGATTTCATCTTTTCTTTCCCTTACCAAGCAAGTCTGTGTGTGTGTGTGTGTGTGTGTGTGTGTGTGTGTGTGTGTGTATTTAAGATTGTGTTTGCTGCTGTTAAAACAACTGCTATAAATGAAGCAACATTTTTTTTCATCTCTAAATGTTTATTTCTTAATATTCCTCACTGTATTGAAAACTAGGGCAAATAGGAATATAACTGTCTTTACACAACATAGGACAGGGAATTTCCAAGATGGTCCTCTCCCTCCTTAATTTGAACCTTTACAGTCATTTCAGGTCTGATAGATCTGAGCTGAAAAGACAAATTGTCCGTGCGTTATGCAAATAGTGATTTTTAAAAAAGAAGAAGAATGATCATAGAGTATATGTGATGTTTATATATATGTTTGGGTTCTTAGTTTTATGTAAGCAGAGTATACCTTCAAATTTCATATGAAGTGTCATGCTAACATGAAAAACCATTCCTATTAGACATGCTAGCCAGATAACTGTAGGTCAGCATATTGGAAGGGTGCCAATTCAGGAAGCCTGTGCTAACGAATGAGGTAAGTTCCACAGTTCTTTGCCAAAGGTTGTGGTTCTCAGCCTTTGTTCCTGCAGACATTTTGGAACTCAGTTCCTAAATTCCCTGACCATTGCTTGTGCCAGATAAGGGCTTGTGGAAACTGTAGTCCAAAATATCTAGAGACGTGAAGCTTCCCTTTGGTCAAAAGGATGTATTTGTTTCTGCTTCTGGTTTGCCTTGTTATGCGCAAATCAACGATTCCAGCAAACATTTAGTCTTAATCATTGACACTGCAGTCCTCACCAGGTTTACTCAAAAGCGAGTCACTCTATATTCAGTGGAAGTTACGTTAGGGTAAAATATTTTTAGCAGTCAAAGCCTGACTATTCTACTCAGATTCCACAGTCTTCTGCACTGTCTCCAAGTGGATTTTCAATTCATAGATTGTCACAGACATTTCTTTATTAAGTGGTATTCACAATATCACCAATGACCCAACACAGTTAAAGGGTCCCCCTCACCCAGTGCAGTTTTGGATATTGTTAGAACCAGCCAGAGAGTACATTATCTTTATATAAATAATTATTAGAAAGTTACTTGGGAATATTATCTTCCAAGCAGACCGCTGGGGTTAGTTGAAGTTATTCTTTATATCATATTTAGCCTTATTGCAGTCATTAACATGCTGTAGGCTTGTTGTCTAAAAGGGACGTGGTGGCGCTGCAGAAGCCTCTGTGCTTCAAGGTCAAAAGACCTGCAGTCGTAAGATCGAACCCACACGACAGAATGAGCTCCTGCCGCTTGTCCCAGCTCCTGCCAACCTAGCAGTTTGAAAGCATGTAAAAGTGAGTAGATAAATAGGTACCACCACAGGGGGAAGGTAACGGCGTTCCGTGTCTAGTTGCGCTGGCCATGTGACTACGGAGACTGTCTATGGACAAACGCTGGCTCTGTGGCTTGGAGACGGGGATGAGCACCGCGCCTTAGAGTCGGACACAACTGAACTAAATGTCAAGGGAAACCTTTACCTTTACATATGCTTGTTGTCCATTGTATTTTGCCCTTTGAAAGCAGTGTAACCTCTGATTTAATAATTCTACAAAAAATAAGGTATTTAAATCTACATAGCAGGACAATTAGGCATGGTGTGGTAACAGCCTCAGGAAACGAATTTTGGGTGTCAAGAGTAGACCGCCTAGAGTAGACCTTTGGTCTAGATGGGAGGGGTAAAATCCAATAAAATAAATAAATAAGAAAAAATGTTAGTAGCTATTTTTTTCTTTTTTTAGGTTTTTCCTTTCCTTTTTCTTTTGTTTTGTATTTCCTGGGACTGAGAGAAGTGCATCTATGATTTTCTGCATCAGACGCAGACATAACTCAGCTGACCTTTTGTGTTATGCACCCTGATCTGAGGAGAGTGCATATTTGGTGTCGTACCACAAACTGTCTTGGCCCAGCCTTCAGATGCTGTATGATTGCAGCAGATAACAGAAATGGTATTTACATTTCTTTGAGGGAACAGCCATTGATAATATTAATATTCCAGGGAAGCACTCCAACCATCTTTCAAACTTTAGAAAAAAAACCCCAAAGCTAACGTCCTATTATATACCTCCTTAGGTTGCGTTTACCATTTTGACTACAGTATCAAACAGATGCTCCATAACGTTTTATGTAAATATTTTTATATTTATGGAAAGCAATCTTTTTACTATTTTGATTAGGTTCTGGGTCAGGAGACCCCATGTAGAAGTAGAAAAGATTATGGCTAAAAATCTGAAGGACCTCTGCCCAGTATTGGCCGTATGTGGATTAAGATTATGGCTCAGTATAAAGTTGATTCCTGTGGAAACTCCTACACATTTTTACGTTATAGATATTTTTATTAAAATACTCTCTTTGTTATTTTAAAATATTTGATCTGGTTAATGCAGGAGTGTGTTTTAACCAATTGCAGCCTAGATCAGCAAATAGTAAGAATGTGTATATGTATCTATTTTACTTATTACTTGCCTTTTTCTTTTGTAGGAACCCAGGCAGTTTACAACATGCATTTAAAAACAGATACAGCTAAAAGGCACGATAAATCATAGTATTTAAAACATGTTAAGTAATCACTTTAAAACAGCCAACAGTACTTGAAGACACAACCAAAATAAGTGGAATATCTGTCATTAAAACAGAATCATTGCAGGCTTATTGTGTAGAATATGCTTAGACCAGCTCTGTTTAAAAGTTTTTCCATTGTTCTTGGTTTTGAATCCTTACAGTTCAGAGAATGGCTCCGAGCAGAATATGGCGAAAACCCCTTGCAAGACCAACAAGAAGCCCAAAGGCTTGTGCTGAAATACAGAGCGGATGTGGCAGCTCAGTCAAGTGGTTCAGGAAGGCAGTGGAATGATAACTTTGCATCGGTGGCCTCTTTTGTCAATGACTGCACCTCAGTAGGGGCAACTAATACGGAGCTCCATCAATGAAAGCAAGAATATGCAATTTTTCAATGGATACATTCAGATGTCACGACAAATCATATGGTTTAGTACAGTGGGAATAAGCTTAGCTGAACTTTGGGCTCATGCATTTTTTTCCTGCTAGCTGTGGTCACAGGGAGGGTTTACCATTAATCATCATTTACCATTACATCCAAACCCTCAGCTGTTGTTAATCTTAACGATAATGGTTGTTGTGGGTTTTTCAGGTTCTTTGGCCATGTTCTGAAGGTTTTTCTTCCTGACGTTTTGCCAGTCTCTGTGGCTGGCATCTTCAGAGGACTGGAGTAGGAATTCTGTCCATGCTCTGGACAGAGTAGGAACTCTGTTCACGACAGAGCATGGACAGAGTTCCTACTCCAGTCCTCTGAAGATGCCAGCCACAGAGACTGGCAAAACGTCAGGAAGAAAAACCTTCAGAACACGGCCAAAGAACCCGAAAAACCGACAGCAACCATGAGATCACGGCCGTGAAAGTCTTTAAGAATACTTAATGATAATCTTTGAATAAACCAGGTTTATAATCCATGGTTTCAAACTGGCTTGTTTCAAACGACAATAGTTAGGATTAATCATGGCTTGTCTAATTTGAACAACATGAGAACCTATGATTAATCAGAGGCATAACAGAATGACTCCAGATTTCTAAAATGTTGCCTTAGAGCTAAAGTAAGGTGTGTAAGTGCAAGGTTTGTGTAGACTTATTTCTGTCACAATAAACTATAATTTATTGCATCTTCCACTTGTAGATGTTGATTAACAGAGTAATCTGGTTTGACATCCTCCCGCAGATACAGAAAGAGGACTTGTGTTGTATGTGACCATGATATGATTCTCTTAATAAGCATGTCTCTCAGTACCTGAGGAGCAGGACTCCAACATTTCTAATTTGGCATCATATGGACAGATAATGTTGCACAAGATCCCTCTTTCTCTTTCATTGGCTTCATAAAGAGCCTCCCACTTTCTGACTGCTGAGATGCCAAATTATCTTTTATACGTATATCTCTATTCTTCAGGTTGTTTCACATGGCCATGTTTTAGCACAGTTGCACTTTTCACAGTTTCTAAATATTTTGTTTCAGGGTGTGGGGGGTTGACATTAAGAACTTTAAGGAGAAGGGTGCATGTGAAGATGAACCTTGTGGTTAGCTGGGCCTCTGGTTTTGCTACAGTGAGTTCTGTGGCTGAAGAGCTAAGCTGTTAGATAACATGCAAAACGGCTTGTCTCTTCAACAGGGGAAAATCCTGCATCCAAATCAGGAAGAAGAGAACTGACTGTTTGAATGGGTATTTCTCTCACATGTGTTCCCTTCTTGAAGCTTTGTTTTTGAACAATTTTCTTGGAATTCTTGACTAATAAAGTTGTATATTTTATTCAATCTGTATTCCAGGTAATTATATCTGTATATATTGGCCTGGCTTTGATCTCTGAAGTTAACACAGATGTATTTTTTATTGATTGGGAGTAGTGGGGTCTGATAGCTTATTGCAGATATATGGATATAGATATGTAAACCAGGGTGGATTTGATTTAAATTAAATTTATTTAAATCGTTATTTAAATTTATTTAAATTTTAAAAATTGTATTTTTATTATTTAAATTAAAAATGCTTTTTAAAATTTAAATAGTGATTTAAATCAATTTGATTTTTAAAAAATCACTGATTTTTATCCACCCTGATGTAAACACTCAGATAGGGTTAAAGTGATTGTTCTGCTGTAATAATGTTGAAGATGTTACCATCCCTATTAATACTGAAGGCAAGGGGCATTTTTTGTATATGAATAACCTTCATGGATTTTTGCCATTGATTGCCTTTCCTGTTGAAATATATTCAATAAAAGTTTCAGGACTTTAAAAAAAACAGTTGAAAAAAATTCATGATGTGTTGTGTTTGTCTGATAAAAATAATTGTGAATGACAGCCAGCTATTGTTTACGGTGCTGTTGAGTATGTTATGAACTTATAACAGTTTAGATCACTGGTTCTTAATCTTGAGTTACTCAGGAGTTATGGACTGCAACTCCCAGAAGCCTTCACCACCAGCTGTGCTGACGGGTTTCTGGGAGTTGCAGTTCAAAAGCATCCGAGTAACAAAGGTTAAGAACCACTGGTCTAGATCACTGGTTCTTAACCTTTGTTACTCAGATGTTTTTGGACTGCAACTCCCAGAAGCCTTCACCATCAGCTCTGCTGGCTGAGGTTTCTGGGAGTTGTCGTTCAAAAACACCTGAGTAACAAAGGTTAAGAACCACTGGTCTAGATCAGTGGTTCTTAACCTTTGTTACTCGGACGCTTTTGAACTGCAACTCCCAGAAACCCCAGTCAGGACAGCTGGTGGTGAAGGCTTCTGGGAGTTGCAGTCCATAACTCCTGAGTAACCCAAGGTTAAGAACCAGTGGTCTAGATAAACCCATAGCAGATAGTTTGCAACCTATGTCTCCTACTATCGCAATTATTCTGAATCATCAATCAACTAACAAACCAATTAGGTCAATCAGTCAATCAAGGATCTCCATTAAAGGCCAGGAGGTGCTGGAAACCCTTTCTAAGAAAGCAGTCTGGAATTTCTGAAGAGAACTAAAGATGTCCTACTGGCAATACCATTTCATAACTTCCTTCCTCTCCAGCTCTCATGCCAAGTGGTAAGGGATTATGAGACCTATAGTCCAAAAACCATTCTATAGCCCTTTGAAACCAGATTTAGGTGTCAGAAAAGCTCTAGATATAGCACACTGTTCTGGCTTTTGAAAACAGAGGCCTTTTCAAAAATATGCAAGCATGTCAAAAGTAAGTGTGCACATGCCAAAGAGTAAGAGAGAAAGATCCACAAACCCACATTCCCCTTCAGACTTGGAGGCCCTTTCACCCTATGTGACAAACCATCCCTATCATGATATAAAGTGAAGGTGAAAAAACCCACAAGTGGATGATTCAAACAGGAGTCAGGTCAGCGAGTCATTCCAGATATGTAGATAGCTATGGTTGTCGTCATCATGGGTAAAGAACATTTACAGGAAGAGACATCACAAGCATTGGCTATTTAAGGCCTACACTCAAAAATTCCATACTCTCCTCCTGCCTCCCCCTCAAGTAATCTCAATAATATCTCTTGGCTCCTGGCAGGTTTCAAGGGGCACAGCGTGGGCTGAATAGCTTCTGCTATTGAGGATTAGACTAGACTGTGAGATAGCTAAACACCATTAGGTGAAGAAGACTCGTGCAGGCCCAGATGCAAGGTAACAGAGGGGTATCTCCACCGTCTTCTAAGTACACATTTGTTTTCTTTCCACCACTTGTACTTAAGTTTACAATGATGTATGCTTTTCTTGGAGTAACTCTCTTTGAATTAGTGGGCTTCCTTCTGTGTACAGGATTACAATCCTGTGTCTTATAGGATTACAATTCTGTGTCTTACAGGATTGCCCTGTAAGAGTGTATCTACATCACTCTGTTATATTAATTTGCTACCATTTTAATTGCCATTGCTTCATTTTAAGGAATCCTGGTTTGGTAATCTGATGAGGTACTTAGGACTTTTAGTACTGTAGTTCAGGAGGTGCACTACAGCTTCCTAGCAGAGAATTCTGAAACACAGCATTTCTCCGGATGGAGCTGTGACATGTAAAATGGAATCAATTTGCTGTAACTCTGGAGTCCAGGTGAATCCTCACCTGTGAACCAGGGCAATTGAAAAGTGATTCATGGATTAGATCATTTTCTTTTTGTCTAGAGCAGAATCCCCTAGTCCGGCATCATCCATGCATGTTAGACTAAAACTTCCATGATCTCCAACCAGTGTGGTAATATATTGCGGGAGGCTAATCTAAAGTGTCCACCACTTCTGTTTGTAATCTTCCATTGTCCTCTTTCTTGGTTTTGTTTGCTGTGTCTCATTTGTGTTTTTTATTAGTATTTTATTGGACTGTGATGATGTCCAGTTACCAGTTTTCATGACTGCTAGAAACCTGAAGAGCTCTCTATGAATCAAACAATGGAAAAGATATACATGACTTAATTTGTGTGTGCCTGAGAGAGGGAGAGAGAGGAGATCATGGAATTGTGTTCCAGCTCGTCTGCAGGGCATGAGTTTGGGAAGTCTGAGTCAGTTTACCAAAATCAGGGTGAAGAGAAAGAGTTGGGGTTGTGACTTTTATGTTTCGTCAAGTCTCTGCTGACGGATAGTGACCCTATGAATTAATTACCTCCAAAGGGTCCTATCGGTAGCTGCCTTGTTTGGTTCTTGCACACAAAAAGCCAAAGTTTGCTTCCTACAGTCAGATTCAGATTCAGATTCAGATCTTTTCTCACCTATGCACCTCAGCTGGGTGACTTTGGACCAGTAGCTGTTCCTCATTTTCATTGACAATTGCAGAAGGCTATTAAAAGAAAGGAAGTGGGAGGGTTGTTGGAGAAACAATTGGATATAAATATAATTTTAAAATGCTGTTTTTAATAACAATGGACTAATGTTAGTCACAACTACAGTAAGGCAATGAAATGAGTGGGATTGGTTAGTCACAACAGCATAGGTTGTCTCCATTTTTTGTGGCTCTATTCTAATTGGGACTATCATTCGATTTAATCCAATGACCACGTTCTTGCTCTAGTCTACTCTGAGTCATTCAGTTTAATTAACATTACACCTTTGCTTTCCATTTGCTTTCAGCATCAGTTGCATAGAATCCTCCCAGCTGTTACATTAGAGCCTTGAATGCTGTAGAGATGGTTGTACTGTTATGGTTCCATGTCTGTTTAGAGATTTTTGTATACAGTACTTGTTACATGACCACTGCCCTTCAGTGCAAAACACTGCCTGGTCAAAAAAATGCCACTGTATACTGCTGTGGATCTTCACCGCCACAGACATCACACTGAGCTTAGTTGTTTTCAGGGAAAGCTTGTGATGGCCCCCCAGTGGCTGCTGTAAGGTTTTTCTCCAACAATCTTCTCTGTATGATTGTAAATGATGAGGGAACATTACATCTGTTGTGTATGACTGCAAATAAATGAAGGTGCTACGGTGTGAGGTTTTGTATGGTACTGTTGCCAAAACAGCACAGAAGCATGTATATGCATCTACTAAAGAGTATATAAGAACCTTGAGGGTTAAGCTACATACCAAGGTTTGAAAGACATTTTAAATTTAAATATATAAAAATAAAACAGTTTTCATTAGCTTCCAGAGAAGAGGAGTATTCACCTATTTTATCAGAAACAACAAATACTCTTGTATTTTTAACAGTGGCAGATTTCTTACATCATAAGCAAAAGCAAAGTGTGCTGTTTCATACTGTCCCATTGTGCTTAAAGTACACTTTGGGTGGTTTACAAGTTAATTATGCAGGCTACACATTGCCCCCCCCAGGTACTCAACTTACCAACCTCAGAAGGATGGAAGGCTGAGTCAACCTTGAGCCCGCTACTGAGCCCATCAGGATCTAACTCAGGTTGTGAGCAGAGTTGAGACTACAATTTAATGACTGTGCCGTGGGATTCCTAAAGTCTATGAATCCAGCTAGTAGTCTCATATACAGAACACTCCTTAAACAAACAGGTAAATCAACACTAAAGTAGACCCCCATGATGGGGATGGTGGGTCTATTCCGGCTGAAACCACCTATTGGATTCCTTTTTTTTTTTTTTGGCAGAAAAAGGGGGGTTGTGGGAAAACTCAGTCTTGCAGCTTTTAAACAGATGTGCAGAAGGGGAAACTTAAGCCATCAGAGGTTGGCAGGGGGTTAGGGAACAAGCTGCAGCTGTTGTGAAATCCCCCATCTGCATAAGAAGTAAAGGTGCCAGAGTATTTCCTTCTTTGCACCTGGACCTCCCTCCCGCCCTAGTGAAAGCTGGTGCATGGGACAAGATGGCCAGCCTGCTGGGTGGTGGAGCTCCTAGTTTTGCATTGAGAAGGCCCGACGTCCCATCACCAACATACCTAGTTAAGACAAGAAAACCCCTAGGAAACAATCCTGGGAAGTTTCAGGAAGCCAGTGGCAACGATAGATGGTTTAATTCAGTATGAATTAGCTTCTAGTGTTCCTCCTTCATAGGCAGAGATTAACTCCATGATCAGGTGTCAGCAACTGGAAAAGACTATAAACAAGGCCACCCGCCACAGCTAAGGATATCTCTGGAGAAGCAAAACCTTCACCATTATTATTGTTGTTGATCATGATAATATTCATGTTTATACCTTATCTTTCTCCTCAAGAAGGCCCAAGGCACTTAATCATGATCAACAGTTAGAAAAGTTACTTTTTTGAATTACAGTTTCTAGCATCCTGATCCAGATGCTGGAAGCTGTAGTGCCCAATGGGCCAGTTGAATATCACATTAAGTCTTCTATAATTAGCTGGCTCCCAAATGTCACCAAATTGGTGCCCAAGGATTTGTTCACAAGGACAATTGGCTACCCTCCAAAGATCTACTTGCATTTTGGATGATCTCTGCAGTCCTGGAGGATCCCAGGGAGGGAAAATTGGTCCCTCAACCTTCAGACCTTGCCTCCCTCTGTCCTGAACTGTAATTTGGCTTGGTTGCCCATCATTCCAGAGTACTCTGCAAGCAGAGACTGGAAAGGTGCTTAAGGCAGAAACATCTTGAGATCGTGGAAGCCAACAGTGCTAAAAAGTGAGGCCAAAAGCACTCTGAGTTGTTCTCCAACCACATTTATTAAGAGTTGGATGTCACATTCCCAGAGGGTTTCAACAGGCAATAGTCCAATAAACCAGTCCAATATCAGAAGTCCAGAAGATGCAAAGCAGATGCCAAAAGGCCAAAGCCAAAACACAAACCATAGTCAGCAGTCAGAGTCCAAAACCAAGGGTCCAGAGAACAGGGTCCAAGATTAAGCAGGAGCATGAATGCAAGCCAAAGTGTTGACTTGTTGCTTCCACATGCTTGCAAGCCTCTGGGTGCAGATTTTATAGCAACAGCAGTCATCTAAACACCTCATCTTGCTAAAACTCAGGGCTGGCCGATCTGATGTTCCTATGGGAAGCATTCATGTGGGCTTCGGATCTTCATGTCATGAGTCCTTGCGGAAGCTTCTCCCTCACTCTGGCTACTGGGGGAGGAGAATCTGGTGGTGATTCAGCTGCCTGCAATTCTGATTGCCCAGCATTCTCCTCAGCTGTAATTAACAGATTCCAGATCTTCGGCTGAACTCATGCCATTGGAAAATAATCAGCAAGATCCTTACATGGAAACAACAGTACAGGCTCATTTTTATTATTATAGTAATCATCTGCTAGATAGCTCAGTGGTTTAGGCACCTGGCTGTGGAGTCAGAGGTTGGGAGTATGATTCACTACTGCGCCTCATTGATAAGAGCTAGATTTGATTATTATTATTGAAGAGGCTTTGAGGGGGACAGAATGAATTGCTGCTCCTGGAAGTATCTAAGGTGCAGCAATTCATGTTTTAAATAGGTCACAGAGCACCATATCTATCTGTCTGTCTGTCTGTCTGTCTGTCTGTCTGTCTGTCTGTCTGTCTGTCTGTCTATCTATCTATCTAATCTCTATCATCTGTCTGTCTGTTTTTTATATATAGATTTTATATATATACAGTGGTGCCCCGTATAGCGAGGTTAATCTGTTCCGGATTAACCTTCGCTATACGAAAACATCGCTGTGCGGGGCAGGAAAACCTATTGGAACGCATTAAACTTAGTTTAATGCGTTCCAATAAGTGTGTAAACTTACCCCTCCAGCGATGTTTTCGCTCCGGCGGCCATTTTGGAGCCGCCGATCAGCTGATCGGCGGCTCCAAAATGGCCGCGGATGGCCCGAAATGCCCCCCCCGCAGCGTTTTCACGACCTCCGTAAGCAAGGGGAGGGCGCGAAAACGCTGATAGGGGCCATTTCGGGTCATCCGGTGGCCGCCGGAGCCCCAATCGTCGCAAAGCGAGTGCGGCGATTGGGGCTGATCCGTATAGCGATCCCCAAAAAGGGATCGCTATACGGATTTTTTGTTAAACGGTGCACTCGTTAAGCGAGGCACCACTGTATATATACACACATATGATTTATTATAACATAAATGTCTATACATCTATATACAGTGGTGCCTCGCATAACGTTTTTAATTGGTTCCAAAAAAAAAAACCTTATGCGAAAAAAACTTTATGCGAAACACCATTTCCCATAGAGATGCATTGGAAACCGGTTAATCCGTTCCAATAGGCACGGATTGCCGTCCTTAAGCGAAAAAACCCATAGGAAACATCGTTAAACGATACAATGTATCCTCCATTGGAATGTATTGTAGCTGACTCAATAGGTTTCAATGGCTTTGCAAAGTCAATTTTTGCAAAATTAAGTGTGTCATAAAAGGGTCAAAAATGGTTTTAAATGCTTGGATTAGCTTCTGCACCCTCTAAAACGGATGCAAAAGTTAATTTGGCTTTGATCTGACTTTTCGTTAATTAATGGTGAATTTTTTTCCCCCAACTTTTGACAGCTGTCAAAATCTGACAGCTCCATTATTTCCTATGGGGGAAGAAAAAATTCACAAAAAATTAATGAAGACTCAGCAACTGTTCTAAATTCTTGGGTTCGTTAGAGGACCCCCTAAGTTGTGTGCAAACCTGATTTGGCTTTGATCTGAACTTTCGTTAATTTTTTGTAAATTGTTTTCTCCCCCATAGGAAAGCATGGAGCTGTCAGATTTTGACAGGTCCATTGGTTCCTATGGGCCAAAAAACAAAAATTCACAAAAAATTAACGAAACGTCAGATCAAAGCCAAATCAGGTTTGCACATGACTTAAGGGGTCCTCTAACGAATCCAAGCATTTAGAACCGTTTTGGACCCTTCTAAGACACTTTTTAAATTGAAAACAAAAAAAACGTTAAGCGAAGCAGGGGACCTAAAACCAAAAACGTTAAGCGAAGCATGGTCCCAAAAACGCTATGCGAAAATCGCCCATAGGGAAAAACGTTATACGAAGCACAATCTGCCTCTGAAAAAATAAACGTTAAGCGAAAAAAACGTTAAACGAAGCAAACGTTAAGCGAGGCACCACTGTATATTATTTATTATAACATAAATGTCTTCTTTTATGTTGTTACATTGGCTCTGTTTCTGTGCTTATCAACAACCCAAACAGGCAGAAATGTAGCATGTGAAACATTTCCTGGCATCGAGACACATTTGCAGAAAACATTGTATGGAAATATTTTGTGGGCTTGATTCATATTAAAAATACAGGACAACAGCCAATAAAAATGCTAGCAAGACTCAAGAGTTACGATTTACAGCCTTAATATGAATATGCAGTGGTGTCTTGCTAGACAGTTACCCCATATGACAGTTTTTTCGCTAGACATTGGCTTTTTGCGATCGCTATAGCGATTTGCAAAACAGTGATTCCTATGGGGGAATTTCACTGGACAATGTTTGGTCCCTGCTTTGCAAACCGATTTTTGCTAACAACGATTTTGACAGCTCCCTTCGCGCTCACAAAACAGGTGTTTTCAGGACCTAAGCTTCGCAAGACAGTGATTTAAGCAGCTGATTGGCGGTTTGCAAAGTGGCTTTCCTATGGCCGATCTTCAGTGCTGGACTGTGGAAAAGTAGTGTCAGGTGCAGGGGTGGAAAAAAGCTGTACTTGAGGAAATCGCAACTGTCAAAGGTGCACGAACAACATTCTTCTTTATATCTGACAAGTGAGCTTGCCGATTCTTCAACCAGTTCTTCACTGTCAGCTTAATATGAGTTATGTGTGTTTTCTGCAGTCAAGTCAGAACCGACTTATAGTGACCCTAATGGGTTTTCAAGCTGAGATGTTTAAGGAGCAATTTACCAGTTCTATCACCATCACCGTTTCATATCTGAACAGGGATTTTGAACCCAGGTCTATTGAGCCTTAGTACTTCAATCTATCCCATACACCACACTGGAATAGTGCTTTAATCTCCGTTCTGATATGCTTCAGTTGCAGATTTTTTTGAAAGTCAGTCCAGACTCTTAAGGACATAAGCCTGATCAATTATTTTATTTTTTATGATTATGGCAACCATTATGGCCAACATAGCTCTGACCAGTTTTATTTATCAGACAGTATGACATCAGCTAACAGAAAAAGAATGACTCTTGAACAGCAAGAATGTCCTCTCATCATTGTGTGATGGATCTACCACATTTCACTGAAAATGTGGAGTATTTATGTTTTCATTATTATCAATGCTCAAGACATTTTCGTGCTAAAAGAGACTCAGCAGCTTTCTTTTATGAGAAATGAAACTAACTAACCATAATAGCTAGACTAAAAAGGATTGATGCATAGATGTCTTGTCTATAAAATAAGATGTACCCTGTTTCCCCAAAAATAAGACAGGGTCTTATATTAATTTTTGCTCCAAATTTTCAGGTGATGTCTTATATTTTTCATGTACGGCAATCTACATTTATTCAAATACAGTCCTGTCATCTTCTTCCGGTTGCTGCACAAGGGTGGAGGGCAGGGTTTCACTTAACTGGGGCTTATTTTTGAGGTAGGGCTTATATTACGAGCATCCTGAAAAAAATCATCCTAGGGCTTATTTTCAGGTTAGATGGTTATATCTTATTTTCAGGGAAACAGGGTAGCTGTTTAGAATGGTGACAAGATGTAACAAAGGTAGACAGTGCTACATTTTATACAGACATTGTTGCATTACTTTCAAATTAGGAATTGACTACTGAGACAAAATTTCATTATTTCCAGTTCTCCAGGTCCCAGTGAATTTTTTTTATAACTTCTGCTGTGCTTTTATTCAGAAACCTTCCAAAGTTTGAGTAGTTTTTGTTAAAATCTAATCTCTTTCTCCTCCTCCCCGTCGTGTGTGTGTGTGTGTGTGTGTGTGTGTGTGTGTGTGTGTGTGTGTGCGTGTGCGTGTGCGTGTGCGCGCGCGCGCGCGTGTGCATGCATGCATGCATGCATGCATGCATAACAGTCCCTAGGGAAACTTAAAGGAGTAAATCAACAAGTGACTTACAAGGTGGTTAATGCAACTCTAATAGTGCATGATCTGGTTTTTTTTAAAAGCAAGAATTTGCATAACTATCACCAATAATTGTTGGGGGGCTTGTTTAGTCAACTAGCCCACATATGGCAGTTCCATTTGTGAATTTGGGCCAAAAGCTTTTATTTGTTTGTTTTTAAATGCAACAATAGTGCCATTTAATATATCACTGGACCAAAGTGTGTTTCATTGAGCTGCAGATGATCCTTTGATTTCTTCCTTTTATTTTTCTGCCGTGATGTTGCTGTTGACTTTGGGAAGCAAACTGCACACTAAGTACTCTGGTAGAGGGTGTAGAAAAGAACACTGCACAGGATCTAGACATACAGCATGTTCACATAAGGAGTCGGTGGTGTGCTTTTATATTCATGTGCTTCAAACCTTTTAATTAAATTGTGTTCTAATGTTACAATTTATTTGTGTTTTACTATAAGTTTTAGAGTTTTTATTAACTTTTTGTTAAAAATTGTAAACTGTCTTCAGTCCCAGGTTTGGGAGAAAACAGGGGTGTAAATAAAATAAACAGATGAAACTAAATGAATAGAATTGTTTCGCTAGATTATCCTTGAGGCAGGCTCGGCAAAGTCTGTATACTTTCCAAAGTCGGAGGGCAGAAATTATGAAACACCGGAAGGCCGTTTGTCTTTCCTTTCCATAATGAACAGACACAAAAGAAGCTAAATAGTATTTTTAATCTTTCATTTAAAAAAAAAACATGTCGGTGCTCTTGGATCCTGGTGCTGTCCTCTGCTGTTCGTTTTACTTTGGTTTCATTCTATGAATTGCCTTACACTTCACATTATTTATTATATTGATGTATGTTATAGTATTCATTCCCCCCCTTTTTGTTTTACAGTTTTTCACTTTTGTTTTTACTGCACAGAGATTTCAGTGATTGGGGGTATAAATATGCAGTGAACAAATGCATATATAAACAATGCCTAGTTGGGAAGCTAACTATATGGTTCCGTTTAGCTGGGCTTTATTTTAACCTGATGCCACATAATCTAGCTTCCTCCCTGAAGTCTCACAAGTCTTGGTTTCTTCACAAGGCCTTGGTGGCAGACAGCCTGGAAGTAGCACAGGGCCTTATCCCTGGGCAGTCGGGTGGCTGCACCAGAAGCCTAGATCTTACTAGTTGCAAGTAAGATAGTTACTTTGAAGGAAAGGAATAACGTACTTAGTTGTCACAAAGTGAGATCAAAAGTAAGGTAGTGAGCAGTTACACATTACTTTTAGTGCAGTGAGTAACAAATTCTAGCTACTTCTGAAAGTTATTTTTAAAGGATATTTGAAGACATGCTGACAGGAATTTTTCAGGGATCTCCCCCCCTCCCCCAATTTAAAAACAATTCTGGTTTTGTCTTTTATTTTCTGGTTAGGTATTTGCAAGGTGCAATATCACAACTGGCCACAAAGAGGAACCACAGCATTTCCCTGCCCCCCCCCCCACACACTTGCCAAGCATATAATTCCTCAATAATGTGCAACGTTAACAACCTATTGTCTGAGGGGAACAACGGTTCTCATAAGGACAACCTATCTGAAAAGGAGCAATGCAAAGAACTGCTTTTACAAAACAACAGCTGTGGGTGTCAAAGAAACAGAAATTAGGCTTTATAAAGGGATGAAGTGTACTTAGTTATTTCATCTGTTATTGCTGCATTTTGGGTTGGTCATCAGTTCTGAGGTAGTACTTTCCCTCACCCTATCTCTTCTGAATTCCACATGGTCTAAATGTTTTCTTTCCCTTAGTTTCTGTGTTCATGTGTTTAAATCTCTCTGTATTAAAAACGACAACAAATACATGTTTTTTTTTAAAAAAGTAAGTAAGAGAAGCGCTCAGCCATGCTTGTAAGCTCAGCTTTTTGAGTATCCTTCCTGTTCCGTGGGGAGCAACCAGCCGTTCAGCAGCATTTTAGTTCATCAAAAGGCAAAGGTGATTTGCTGCTGGAGCTAATGAGATGTGGTTATGATTCTATCAGCTGCCAACAGTCATTGCAGCTGCTAGTTAGAGGGGGAAAACTGTGGGTCAACTTTAACTGCCAGATACATAGAACAAGATGTTCACAACCTACTTGCATATTTCCTTTCTGAGTGCTGGGACAGTGAGGCCAATTAGTAACATTACGACTGTTCATACACCTCAGATGAGCTTGTTCATACATCTCAGATATGGGGGCCAGAATTTCTGAGGGGTATATGTGTGTGGAAAAATTCTTTTCTAGAAGCAGGCTGTAAGCCTATGCATGTCCATTTCACTAAATTCAGAGCAAACATGGACATATTAACTGTTGCTTGGCTGAAATGAGCTTTGGTAGTAACATTGCACCAGGGAGCACTGGGGTGTGTGTGTGACCCCTGGATCATGGACCAGATGTGGGCCTTAGAACCTTTCCATCTGGCTTACATGACTCCCGGTCCCTCCCCTGCAGCAATTCAACATAAAGAACTACTTCAATTAAAACTGCATCCCTACCTTGATACTGGGTCCTTCACAATGCTGGTCCATTCAGAATAGACTACTGCAATGGTCTCTATGTGGGGCTCCCTGTGAGGCTGCTACGGAAACTCCAGCAGGTGCAAAATACGGATGCAGAAATGGACATTCATTCTTGCCTATGCAGGCGACGTAATTGTAGCTACTCAAAGGGAACAGATATACAAATAGATTGGACACCATCTTAACAAAGAGGAAGAAATCAAAGAGTTTGGGGATGCAACATATTATTTGGGCACTAAAATTGAAAGTGAGGCAGATGGATATTTGCTAAATCAGAAACAAAAGACAGTTGAGCTTCTGGAGACATGAGACCTCCAAAATGCCCATAATATTACAACACCCACGCACACATATTTTCTTTAAAAAAAAAAAGCAAGGAGGAAAGTGAACCTTTACCAAATAATAGTAAATGCAGAAAAGCAATGGACAAGCTTTTGTCCCTCAACAACCACTACCAGACCAGATATAGCTACTTCTATAGGAATACTTAGCAGAAAAGTTAGTTCACCAACACAGAATGATTGGACAGCTGTAAAAAGAGTAGCTAGAAAGGACCATGGACTTTAAGTTAAGATTACCAGCTAATAAAAACCCAAAGCTTGTAGGGTACATTGATGCAGACTAGACAGAGAGAATAGTGCAGATCATAAGTCCACTAGTGGTTTCCTGCTCATGCATGGTGACGGTCCTGTATCATAGGCTAGTCACGAACAGGTGTTTGCAGCTGAAGCATTCAGAAAACTGCTATGGCAGGAGAAGCTGCTGAATGACTTTAGAATAAAGGAGGAAATGCCAATCCAGTTGATGGGAGACAACCAGAGCTGCATCAAGCTATAGCAAAGTAAGGAAATGAGTGCTGGCACCAAACACATCAGTGTGGGGTATCACTTGGTGCATGACCTAAACGAGAAAGGTGTTATCAAGGTGACCTATTGTCACATCACAGAGATTACAGCAGACATCCTGATCAAGCCTCTTCTGAGAGATTGTTTCCAGAACCTTTGTAGCAAGATGAGACTCCAAGAGTCTCCAAGAGCTGCATGTGAGTTTGAGGAGAGGTGTCGGAGCTTAGTTGCAACCTTGCATGCTATATATAGTTTGTCTGGCTGGGAGGGGCTTTTCTGGGGTGGGCTGATTGTCTGCTTATCCATGTTGTGACCATGAATGCCGTTGCCCAGCTTCCTTCATTCCTTCCAGCCTTTGAATGCAAAAAGAACCCCACCTCTGCTGAGTGTTCTTTTCTTCTCTTTCCTGGGCTGTTGTTTGCTTGTTGTTCTTTGTTTGTTGTTAATCTGTTCAGTTGGTTGCTAAGTATGTGTGCAGTAAAGAAAGCATCATACACAATTAAATAAAGAAATATTTTTATTCTGTCTCCTTCAAATGTCCCAGAGTGAGTTATTGAGACTTTACGTGCCATTTAATAAGAAGCAGTGGGACTATGGGAAACTATTCTTCTTTATAAGTCTCTGTACTTCTACTTTGTAGCAAAAAGGACTTTTACCGGAAATTCTAAGCACTGCAACTTAAATCACATTAAATTCAGGGGAGCTCTTTGCTGTGTAGACAGCATCTGCTTGACCACAAAGCAGATGCTGTCTGTTACTGAAGTCCATTCGTTTCATGTGTATTCTTGGCTATACTCCTTAGTGGATGGACATGAAAAGGTAAGTGATCAACTGTCAGATGCTCTTATTTAATTTTAGAGATATGAAGATAAAGGGTGGTAATTTCATTTTGTTTCTGACAAGAATTTACCTAAAATTAAAAATATATATTCATATTCAAAATGGAAAGAACTTCATGGAACAAAATTCAAAGAATATTTGCTATTTCAGATCTATCATTTTGTATGCTTAATTCTTCCAAATTTGGTTTGGAATCTATGTTCAACCTTTGCGAGGCTGAAGAAATATTGCATATTATTTGCCAGCCACTTCTGTTCTTCCCCCCTTTCTCTACTCCTTTTTTTCCCTCAGGGACCAGTATTCTTTCACTTTTATGTGCTGATATTGCATGGTCTTCTCTGTGCTAGGAATAACTGTGGATTATTTGATCAGTGCAAATGGCAAGAACTAGACTCAGTGATACATAGGCTCGCTTCCAACTCTGCAGTTCAAAGACTATGATGATGATCTTCTTTCAGTTCATTTCTGAAGAAATAACTAAAATTTACAAACGTGGTAAATGGTTAGGGTGGAAGTTTAAAGGAATTGAATGTGAGAGAAAGCAAAACTGACTAATTTCCCAATTTCTATCAGTAACTAAGTAGATTGAATCACCACGTGCACATCCACTTGATCTCTGTGAAAGTATATGAGATCAAGCATTTAAAAAGCTGGTGTTTCTTTTGGTATTATTTATTTATTTATTTACCCACAGCATTTGATGTTAATCACCTTTCTGCCAAGGAAGACTCTGAAAGATGTACATGAGATCAAAAAATTTTAAGGTATTAAAAATATATCCAAACAAAAATCAGCATATGTGCGCACGCATGCACACACACACAATCCTGAAGACCACAGACCCTTTGGAATAATAATTTTAATGGCCCATTGCAAGCTCAACAGAGGTAGGGAATTCCACAGCTCTCAGCTCCAGAGAGAGCCTTATCTAAGACATCTGCCAATTCAGCCTCTCAGAGAGGGGGATACAAAATAGGACCCCCATTGATGATCTCAAATTCTGGATAGGTAGATGCAAAAGGAGGCAGCATTTCAGATAGCCTTCCTCCAGACAATTTAGATCTTTATAGATCACAACCAGCATCTTGAATTCAGCTTGGAAGGAAATTGGGAGCCTATGCACTTCATTCAAGACCAGTGTACTGTTGTTTCTAAGGCACATGCCAGACAATAGTCTGGCTGCTGCATTTTGCATTAGCCATATCCTCTGAACATTTTTCAAGGGCAGCCCCATGTAGAGGGCATTGCAGCCATCTAATCAAGAGGCAAGTAAGTCATGGATCACTGGAGCCAAATCTGCCTTCCTTGGGAAGGGGCACCACTGGCACATAATTTGAAGCTGGACAAACATTTGTGGTCACAATGTGCATATATTTCATCCTGCAAATATGATGAATATATTTTAAAAACATGAAGGTTATTATAAAATTAGATTTTTGTTCTAGAAAAATTAATCCCAGCTTTTGCAACTGGTAGTCATAATTATTTCAAATCGCAAGCAAACAATGTATAAAAACCCCTGATATTCATTATGCTACAGAGTTTGCACAAATATGGACCATCTTGGCTTGCTGCTTTTGCATGATCATACCATTTCCTAAATAGCAGTTGAGGACTGTGAGTCACCCTTTTCTGTAAGGAACTGGGCAAATGTGGTGGTCTCTTGTGGACCTGAATTCCTTCTTTCATGGGGTGTAGCTGTGTAGTTAGTCTTTTACGAATGTAACACCACCCACTCCCTTTGATGCTCAGTTAATTTCTGTTTCTTAAGTGACTGACATTTTTCTTTTGGTGATCATTCTCACCTGCATAGGAGCTTAGAGCAGCAGGAGTTTTAGACCGCTGGGAGATTGAGACCCATAGGCAGGGTGATAAAACCACCATGGTATGGTTGGTGACATCTCAGAATCCTATCCAATAACTGGGTAAACATATTTTGATGCTTGGGGTGGAAATTCCAAGTACGATTACAATTATCCCAACAGCAACTGGGTTTTTTATGTTTGTTTATTTAAAGAAAAATATCACACTAGGCCATATGTATAATAAAACCATTATAGTCTTTTGTTGTTTTAAACACTCACAATCAGTCTCATATGTCTGCTGTTTTATGGAGAGGTTGAACACAAGCCAAGGGAAAGAGAGACTACTGGGGTGTTGAGATGGAGCCAACACAATTGCCTTTCCACAGTTGCATAAGCCAAAAAGATTCTGGCCATTGTTTTTAGGCATATTTTTGTAAGTTGCCTTTTGAAAGGGGAAAAGCAGGTTATGAATTAAAGAATTGCATAAACAATAACTTCAGTGCCTCTAAGCAGTTCAACCTCCTTATAGATTCCCAGAAGGAACATACATGGAGGAAAGAGAGGCAGTGAGGACTTTGAAGTGATGAGCTAACAATATTCTACCTAATGGAGGCAAGATTGGTTATGATTGGCTACCCTACTCTTTACAGAAATAAATATTTCTACTGTCATTTTATTTATTGATTTTAAGAATCTGTACCCAGCCTTCCATGTGCACTTCAAGATGGCTAACAAATCTGTGTGAAACAGAAAATGGTAGAAGCAGAGAACAATAAGTGCATTAAGACATGAAATTAGCAGGGATGCAGGAAGTACGAGGGCAGAAGAAGAAAAAATCCATCAGCCCTTCAAGCAGCAACGTACGCAAAGTTGTAGATTCCTCTTCTGGAACTCAAGAACTCCCCTCAGCCCCCTGGGGATTTTGTAGGTGGTTGAAGTAAGGCGGGGAAGCCCTGAGTGAGGCATAATATTCAAAAACAGCATGTCTAAGGGCCTCACTAGAGGAGACGTTGATTCTGTGTCTAGAAGCAGTGGACCCTTAAGAGAGAAAAATTAGCTTTTTTCTGAAAGGAGCTTGTCCCAAACCATCTTAGCAAATTTGCTCACTTTTCTTTTGTAGCTGGGCAGTTGGGGGTGTCTTGGCATGTACTGGCCAAGAGCCTACAACTTGTCCCAATTGCTCAGTGGTAAGTCAAACACTTAAGTTAATCCCGGGGAGTGGGTCGGTTTATTTATTTATTTACATTTTTACCCTGCCCACCTAGTGGCCAGGCTAATGCTCTGAGAAGCTTACAACATCACATCGTAGACAGAGAAAAAGAAAACCAATAATAAAATTTGATAATAAACATCAAATTAAAACAACAAACAGTAGAAAACCAATCCCATTCTAACTATAGACACAAGTTATTATGATGGCAGCAGAAGGACACAGTATTGATGATGATGACGACAACGACGATGATGATACGAGATAAGGCAATGAAAGGCCTGTGTAAACAGCCATGTTTTCTGAAGCTGCGGATGGAAGAAGCCAGTCACATCTCTACCAGAAAAGGATTCCACAGCAAAGTAGCCACCACCGAGAAGGCTGAGACCAGTTATAGGACACCTGAGGAGATGTTTCAGGCACATAGCTGTGAAAGATTACCAAACTGTGAAAGAAAATGTCATAAGAGAAGGCAATACACATGTCTCTTATTATATGGCCTCACCATGGTTGGAAAAACCTGACATTGTACAGTGTCTGAAATTGTGTGGGGAGAAATCCGTCAGGAACCTAAATCTCAGACTCACCATCTCCTTTTGGAAAGCCAGAATTATTGTGCAGGCATGAGGTGATATAGGTGTGTGTGTGTGGGCGAAGGGATCAAGTCTTCAAAAATTTACTTTTTAAAAATTCATTCCACCAGAATCCCCCATTACTGGGGATTGTGGGCAGTGTTCGCTTTAATTTTTGCGAACTCTGCTGTGGTAGTCATTATGGCTAGAATCCTGTTGCCTTAAACGTGGGGTGAAGGGACATATTGTAAATGTTGCTCCTCTAGCAAGTTCCCTACATGATCAATCTCACAACCAATGCAAAAAAATGGTCATGTGACAAAGAGCCTGCCAGCCTGGGAGGAACTCATCCATAATGTCAACCTTGCTTTGCCAGCTACAGGATGTTAGACCATACCTTAACCTAAGCTACTGGATATGATAATAAAATGGGAAGGAGCATACAAACTTGGATGAGAGGTAGGGTCAAGCAAAAATAATTAAACAACTAGTAGATAAATATATGGATTACAGGAACAACTACATTCATTTTGTGTGCAGAAGGTTCTGCGCTGTATCCCTGGTATCTCTGCTGAGAAGATTCACAGAGCAAGTGCTGAAAAAGAAGTCTGTTTTAAAATGTAGAAAGCCACTGCCAGTCAGAAATAGAGAATATCTGGTTAGGTTTTAGAGCAGTGTACCTCTGAATCAGAATTTGAAAGTAACATGTTATAAGCAATGATAGAAGCAATGCAGTGCTGGTTTTGAAAATAACAAGACCACACAAACCAGAAAGACCACTGTTAACAACCGTTAACCACCCATGACAATGGGTGGAGAAGGACTGCAGAACTGGGATTATCCCTCACCCCCCAGTCCTTTGTCCTTCTAAGGAGCCTATCCAGACCAGGAGGAAGTGAAACCAATGTGGATTTATTGGTGATCTCCCACCAACTCTCTTCAGACTGACAAAGCTATAGGTTGAAATGTTTCAACCTAATAAGGAAGAAGTCCAGTTGCCATCACTCAACTTCCAGATAACCTCACCTGGATGACTTAGAATCTTCACAGAAACAAGAACGTATGTTTTCTAAACAATTATATGATAGCATGTCCCATGTTTTCATTTCTTCTTCAAAGGTAAAACCAAGCTGGGAACATTTAAAGCATTTCTAATGAAATTTCCGAAGTCCACCAAAATTTCAAAGACAAATTGTGGCTGCTGAAAGTGTGAGAGGGTGAAAGCCCTAGGGAAATTTCTCTGGGGGTTTCATACATCTTATTATGAAAGTTGGGTCTTGTACAAGATGATGACCTAACAAACAAAATGGAGTCTACCTGCCAAACATAGTCACCTTGCTAGATGCGGCATCACTTCCCTGTTTTCTCCTTCTGGCAGATGACAGAATCAGGAAGTATATCAAGCCCCCCGAAAGGCTGGCTGGGTATTCAGTGTGGCAAATATCAAGATGTACAGGCCTGGTATATGCAGGTAAAGTTAACATGGTTTACATTTTGTCATCTGCTGCTGCTACTACTACTATTCAGATTGACTTTTCAGGATACAGTGGGGTTTGTTGTTTGTTTTAACTTTGGAGGACACCCTGCATACACAGTAAAAGAAACACTACAGCTATAGTTACAGAAAGCAGACGAGATGTGTTTTTTCAGTTATGTCGCTTGTAAAATTTGGTTCCTTCATTTGCTTGTTTCCTTCCTCTTCCCCTACCTGTTTTCCTTTTCTGGCTAGGAACTGTCATATTTTTAAATTTTCTCTCCAATACTGAATACATTGTAGAACTTTACCAAACAACAACAGCAACAGCAACACACACAAATTTGATTTAATGTTCATCTATTACAATTGGGGTGCGAATCAATGAGTTCTAGGGCATTTTCTGACCCACCAGGAAATTCCAGCATACTGAATGTCAATAGCAGGTTGAGGGCTAGGGTTCCGTGTCTTGTATTTGTGGAGTCACTGAAAATGACCACCCCAGGGGGTCAAACAGAAACAAAATGTCAGCACTCCTAGTTTTAATGCTTCCAAGAGAAAACCTGGTAAGGCTAAATAGCTCTGTAAAAAAAGCATAAGGAGTTTTACCACGGATGTACATCATACTCAGATAAACCATGTTCCTTCAAACCCATTTGGGTGCTTCTGGGATGAATAATATTTCCCTTTAAAATAATTGTTGAAACCTGCTGCTGCTAGACCCAAAAGAAACTTTGTTTGAAGATTCAGAAAGGGGGGGGGGATGGCATTTGTTGGTTTGCCTCAATGCAAATACCAAGTCTGCAAGACAGGGAGAAAAAAAAAGGAATGGAGTCAAGGGACTAATAGGTATACCCTCTCATCCTAGGGCACATTTCATGATGGAATCTCCAACTGCAGTGTTTTGGGGATGAGGCAAGAATGGAACCATGATAGGACTATTCTTCCTCTGTTAAAATGCACTAAGCATCATAATTCTGTAGCCTCTCCAACCATCCTTTTGACCTTAACAGTTCTCTGTAAAGAAGAGTGTTACTTCTGTGATACATATCTTTTTCATTAAAATACACACCCACACCTCACACTACTAATAGGCAGAAACATTTCAGGACTCCTCCCTTGACCTTATTTTTCTAAAACCTTTTGAGCTTCTTACTAGGGCTACTCTACACTGACAGTCATTCTGAGGACAAAGGTCCACAAGGAATCTAGAAGAAAACACTCTTTTTTGGGGATAGCTTCCACATCCGTTCATTTATCTGTGAACAGTTAGGCAGACTTCATCCCTCACAAAGGCTCACTACGTCTGTGAATTCCATCTGAAAGAAAAACAATAATAGCTATCTCGGTTGTTCCGTGCAGTTTTCTACTTCCTAAACTCACTTTGCATTTGGGACCCACTTCAAGCCAGGCAGGATTGGAAATGAGAAATGAGCCATTTTCTGAAGCACTAAATTGAGCTGAATCTTAGGTTTGGTGCAGATTTCTGCTTTTTCCCCCCATTGACTCACCACTGAAAATGGCAGGACAATTTCTGTCTCCCGCCAAAATTACAGTGATGACAAAATGTTAGGTTGGATGTCAAGTTTGCTGCTTTATTCCAGAAAGGATTCTTGTGCCTTTTAAGACGTGTGAGAATAAAGCAGCTGTTATTCCCCTTGAAGTAATAAAGAAAGTGACACTTGCTGAATTCCTGCCTGTGGTTTAGGTGTTCACAGCAAGGAGAACAGGGACAAGAGGGGGGGAAGGGGGATGACGGCTCCCCTTACCCCAGCAAGGTCCCTGTGGCCCATTCTGAAAGGTTTGGTTTAGAAGAAACAATAACTATTTCTTGCAAGCTGTGAGGGTGACCTTAAAAGAAGTGTAAGATGCTAGTAGTGGCTAACAGAGTGGTTACAAGAAAACAAAATGGGCTTTCCTATGCACAGCAGTCTCTTTCAACTCAGACAACCAAACAGACACTCATACACACAAAACCAAACTGTGACTAAAGCCTTTTTTTTCCTGGAAAGCCTGAAGATTCAGGATTTCTATCCTACGCTTACTGAGCGCACTAACACTATACTTCTCAGGTGTTAGCATCACTGTCGGTAATTGTATTGTGAGGCTTTTTAGGCTATGCAATGGGAATTATTCTCACTTAACTTGTTAAGATTTGTTTTAGAACAGGCATGAATCGGGTTTTGTTTTTTCTGTTCGTGCACTTTACTTTTACTCCTGTATTTATGAGGATCAGTTTGCCTTCACAGATTAATACTTCACAACCATTTCTCAGAAATGGTAACATTTCAGCTTTCTGATTATAACAGCCACCTTTCACATGGGGGCAAAATCATGGCGGAAGAAAAGAGGTGCACGTTTCTGATATTTAAAATGTTAGGAAAGGATAATGACTTAATTAGAAAGGAACTTGTTTGGGACTGTTGGATGTTCCAGGCACATCTGTACTGGGTACCCCAAGTCAAACTCATAAGTGTGTTTATGGAACTAGGAAAAGGAATTAGAAAACATCCTGAAATGTATGCATGTATTACTGGAGACCAATGTGAAGATCATCTATACCAGTTCCCAAACTTGGGTCCCCTGATGTTGTTGGACTACAAATCTTGGCCAGCACACCTAGTGGTGAAGACTTCTAGGAGTCTTAGTCCAATAACATCTGGGGACCCAAGGTTAGGAACCACTGTTCCTTAACTATGCTATTCTGAATTAGGATGTCAAAGTTGGATAATGAGAAGAGCTGATGTGGAAATACTGATTTGTTTGAAATGTGATATTGAAAGAATGCTTTGCAAATACTGTGGACCACCAGAAAAATGAAACAGTGGGGGCTAGATCAAATCAAGCTGGCTGGATAGCTCAATGATTTAAGTATCTGGCTGCTGAGCCAGAGGTTGGGAGTTTGATTCCCCCACTGTGCCTCCCGGGAGAACACCCAGCCTGTGTGGCCTTGGGCAAGCTGCACAGTCCCAGGGGTCCCCCAGAAGAAGGGAATGGTAAACCACATCTGAGTACTCTCTACCTAGAAAACCCTGAACAGAGTCACCGTAAGTCATAATTAACTTGACAGCAGCGTATTGTTGTTATTATTATTAGCTCAAATCAAATCTGAATTCTCCTGAGAAGCAAAAAATTACTAAACCAAGGCTGTTGTACCTTGAGCACAGAATTATTTGGAAAGACAATAATGCTAGGAAAAGCAGAAGACAGCAGGGAAAGAGGAAGACCAAGTAAGAGATGGTCTGACTCAATAAGGGAAGCCCCAGTCTTTGGTTTGCAAGGTGTGAACAGGACCACTAATGCCAGAACCTTTTGAAAGTCACTAATTCATAGGATTGCCATAAATTAGAATCAACTTGACAGCACATAAAATCAGCAGTAGCAACAGCAAGAACAAGATCCTCTGATCATGGGATGTTGGATTGGGAGTAGGTCTTTTGTAAATTTAGTAGGTTTTAACTCCTCATTCAAGACCAAGCCACTGCAACATACTTTGCATTTCAACAGAGGAAATTCACAACAATGTGTTGCTGCTAAGAAATAAAATTTTCCCCTTTGTTAACTGAGGATAACAAATAGGGGAGCCAGAGTGGGGTGGCAGATAACATCCTTGTCCCTCCTACTCAAAAAGCGCAACACTCAAATCCCTCCTAGCTCTGGCTTCACTGCAGCACTAAGTATCATCAGAGGTGGGAAAGGCTGCTTATCTCCCACAATCCCATAAACAGCATGCCCACAGCCAGCATCCTTAGCATGGGATTCTGGAAACTGTCGTCCAAAAAAAAAAAAAAGAAAAGAAAAGAAAAGAAAAGAAAAGGGAAAAAAAAAGAAACTTTCCCAATCTCTAAACTGTAAGTTCCATTATGGAAGAAAGGAATTGTATAAATGTAAAGTTGTCTTGACTTTTAAGAAAAAGGGGAGTAATTTTGTTTCAAATAATATTTAACATCCAATATGTAAATAAATGGGATGTGGTGCACTGCAGGCTAAACCGCAGGAACCTGTGCTGCAGGGTCAGAAGGCCAAGCAGTCGTAAGATCAAATCCACGCGACGGAGTGAGCTCCCGTCTCTTTGTCCCAGCTCCTGCCAACCTAGCGGTTCGAAAGCATGCAAATGCGAGTAGATCAATAGGGACACTTCGGTGGGAAGGTAACTACGTTCCGTGTCTAAGTCGCACTGGCCATGTGAGCACGGAAGATTGTCTTCGGACAAACGCTGGCTCTACGGCTTGGAAACGGGGATGAGAGTCAAACACAACTGGACAAAAATTGTCAAGGGGAACCTTTACCTTTACCTTTATGTAAATAAAAGTTCAATAAATATGTAAAACGAATGGATCTTAAAGACCAAGGCATCCAAAATACTTCGCATTATAACAGGGACAGTTAAGACAGGTATTGCGGCTGAGAAAATCCCTTCACTATGACTTCAAGTGGAGCTCAGAGGGAACAAGGAAATCTGATTGGGGGGGGCACAAATTACATCTCTGCTGATCAAAAAGATTGCTTTAATCCCACAATCTTTGGCTCTACTGCAATATTAAGACACTAGGATGTACTGCATCTCATTGTCACAACTGCACATATTAAGGCTTGCTTGCAGGCTTACCTGCAGTATACCAGAGCCAGAGAACCTATGCCTCTCCAGATGGTAGACTCCAATTCCCATCATACCCTATCAGGTTGACCAAAAGGTAGGTGTAGTTGTTCAACAACACCTAAGGGAAGGCACACATGCCCCCATCCTTGCAGTGAAACAGGGGAACTAAGGGGCTTAGACAAAACATTCATGGTTGATTTTGGGTCTTGAAGGATCTGAAGGAAGTGAGAAAGGTGGCAACACACACACATGATCTGAGAGGCAGTTTTAAGCACATTGGAAGGCAAGGGAGAAATGGCTGAGCCTTTGGAAGGAGGAGGAGGCCTTCAGATTTCTAAGTGGATTTGGAAGAGTGAGGGTCATAATGATGATGATGTGCCATCAAGTCAGTTCCAACTTATGGTGACCTTTCCCTGGGTTCTCTTGAGATATAAAATACTCCGAAATGCTTTACAGGAAGTGGGAGGCACTCTGGGTCTGTGTGGCTTGTCCAAGGTCACACAAGCTGGCTCTTCCCCTCGGAAACACAGTAGGGAACTGATCTCCAGATCCCTGGATGTTCCAGTTGACTGAACTATCTGTAAGAATATATCCAGTTGTAAGACCAGGGAACTAGGGCAACAAGGAGTAGGCAAAGCCTGGAGGACTTGGAAGATATGGATGCCGAAGCTTGGTCTGGATCTAACAAGTTCTCAGCAGCTACTAGATTTCAACACCCTCTTCTGACAAAGAAACCCCCTGTTTGAGATTCCCCTTGCATGTAGCCATTGGCCATCGAAGGAGCCAACCTTCAGATGTGGGGCCCCAGCTTCTGCCTACTCAGGGATGAAGGAGAGCCACAGTCTACACACACAGAGAGAGTTTCATATTGACCTTCAAAAGGATGGGCATCACTCTTAAAGATACACCCATACATGAGCACCACCTTGGGAAAGTTTAATATGGTTGCAAGTCAGTTGCTGAGTCCCACTTTGCAGACATGCAGATCATCACTGGTGGGACATGGGTTGGTTCCTTCCTGTGCCATCCAGGGCTTTGGGACCAATTACTGTTGTATGTGAAAGAAGGAACACGCACCCCAGTGAAGCCACATAGCATATGAGCGAGTCTATCTTAAGTTTTCAGTAAGAGGCTCAACTCTCCGAACCTTACAGCAAAGTCAGGGGAAATTACATTTTGGAACAGAAAGTCCCAGAATCCCCCAGCCAGCATAACCACAGAACTGTGGGGGCAGGAAGCACCCAAAGTACCAATGACAGGATCCACAGGGCTGGACCCAACAACTTGCCTGAATTCTTTTAAACTCAGCTGGAGGATTCTGGACCTTGTAGTCCCAAAACCTCTTCCAAGCACTGCTGTGTAGAATTCTGAACCTTCCACAGGGCGCCTCTGCTCACAATTGCAGTGTGATGCTTTTTGAGTGGACACTTTGAAAAAGAGTTCTTGTTAAAATTCTACACAGATTTCTTCACTAGTTTCAAGACCCTATTGATCACCTCTTCATCCGTTAATGGAAAAATTGGAAAACAGATGTAACATTGGTAGCAGAAGCTCTTTCTGAACAAAGGAAGTTTGCTCCTGAAATCACACCAGAGGGCTGAGTTTAGAAAGCACCGAGAAGCATTAATTTCTGTGATGGGAGAATGACGTTGTTACAGGAATAATTTAGCCGGGGACGCCCATGCTCCTGCTGGGTCACGATCCAAACAATGTTAATATTTCTGACAGCTTGGTCCAATCCAATATAGAGAGGGGTGCGCTTCTCGCCATTGGCAATCAGAAATCTCAGAGATCATAAAGAGTAAAGGTTCTCTCCTCTTAAATCATGTCCCTCAATTTTTAAAAGTCTCCCATTTTGCAGAATAACCCACTCCCTCACCCAGGACAGAGCTGCTGCTCGGTAATAATTCATCCAGTCTGGTAGACCAAACCCTCCTCTTTGTTCATTGTCCTGAAGAGTCTTAAGTTTTATTTTTGGTTTTTTCCCATCCCAAACGTACTTGGTCATTATCTTTTTTGGTTCTTTTAAAAAAATTCTTGTTTTAATAATATTGGAATTGTCTTGTTTTCAGATTCCTCATGTAAGTCAGTTGCGAATCTTCCAAGCACAATATTATCGTGGCTCTCGCTTTATCATCATTTGCATGTCCCTCATCATCATCAGGAGGATTTTCAACATAGTGCCACAGTGACTCTTTCCTCAAGTATGTCTCCATCTTAAACAACCAGGACATGTAATTAGTGTCATTTAGTTTTGTACACATTATTCCACTTGCCTGCTGCATCATGGAACTTGCTGTTACAGTCTGCTCCTTGTCCTCTGAAGTACTTCCCCTCTCAGTTACTTCAGCACTGTCAGACCTCAGCTCTGTTCCAATTTCAACCTTGGCTTTTACCTGTTTCTTCCTCCCAGACATTCAGCAGTTACCTGCTTAAAAAACAATCTCCTCTGGGCCCATAACCCTGTTGAGAATTTTGATTATAACATGTATTCTCATAACATCAGCAGAGTAAGGAGATATTGGTTAGCAGAGATATTTATGACACTATGACACTGAGAGAGTAAAACCAACAACGTAGTCTATTTACATATATACATAGACAACAGACATTCCTCTGGCAGCATAACATGACATGAAGCAACACACAGCATAGGAAAAATGATCTGACTTACAGCAGATAAAGATGTTCATTTTACACGTGACTTATGTACAGTTCTGTGACCAGTCAGAAAACACATAACTTCATTTTCTGTTACACAAAGTTTCATCATGTACCACAGCTGTACAACATTAAGTCTTAATCCTTGATACCCACACCTGAATACAATCAGTACAGTGACTCAGGTAAAATCAGTCATTTTACATTTAACTATACAACATTAATATTTAGTACATTATATTTTCATATCAAAATCTCAACACATCTGCACCACAGAGTGGAGGACATAAAGACTCTGAATGCAATATAAATTCATATTTCCAGTTAGCTGAAAGAAACGATACCTGTGGAGACCAAGAGAGAGGGGCATGGGGGGGACGGGCTGCCCAAGTTCCCCCCCCACTTCGAAATAAAAGTGTTACGTCTAAGCTGTCCACCGCCCGCTTACTCTGAGTAACTTGATGTGAATGCGATTTCTACAGGAGAAGCAACAAACGAGTAATCTTGGCATCGGTTTTCAACAGGAGAGTTCAGCCTTAGAAAAGGAAAGAATCAGAGCCAAGAAAAGAGGGCCACTGGCCATGTGCAAAGTGCTTTCCTTTCACCATTAAGTGAGCACACTGTTGTGGCGGCTCAATCCGCCTCTCTGTCTCTATCCTACGCAGGACGAATAGGAGGAGGCTGACCCGAGACTGCGGGGCGTCCGGGTCAGTCATTCCTGATGAAGTTTTGTCACAGCTCTATCTGCAGATGCCCAGACTTATGGGTCTTGTAGTATTCTATGAGTCGGTAGCACATCTAAGGACAAGTAAGGTGAAGGAGCCGTCCTGCACGCACAGGAAAAGACTTCGAGGGAAGGGGGCCGAAACATCCCTGGCACTTGACATTTCGGAGCAGGGCTCACGGGGCGGGGGGCAGGGGGAGAAGGGCAAAGATGGGGGGGGGAGAAATAGGTACATCTCTATATGGACGTCTCTGAGGCCAAGACGCCCCCTAACGTCGCACCAGGGAGCAGCCTCCTCGTTGCTAAAAGGAAGGGGGGGCGGGAGAAGCGCCCAACATGCAGACTCACAAGTGCCTACGAGCCCTTACGTGCACACGCACGTGTGTGGGTGTTTACAGGACAAGGCAGGAGCCTTCCTCTTCGGGAAGGATCCCTGTAGGCGTGCGTGTGACCACGATCCGCGCACAGTCGCCCTTCCAGCGTACCGATGGTGTGATGGAATCGGGGTTTCCCTGCCGATGCTTTCGCGGCGGCCTCTCTCGCCTGCTGCTCTTCAGCGGCTCGCGGGCGGCTTTTTTAGCCCAAGGAAGCCACCCCCGTAAGCCCTGGTCTCCGCCGCCGCCTGCCGTCCCGGGCCACTCGAGCGGCGAGGCTCCGCCCCGAGCCCCTCCCCTTCCCCCCCCCGCAGCACTCTCTCCCCCCCCCCCCCTCAGCCCGGCCTCTCAGCTTCGGTCATAAAAGAAAGTTCCGCTTTCCCTCGCTCCCTCTCTCGCGGCTCGGTTATTATTTCACGGCTGGAAATCTGATTAAATCGGTTTCAGAAGCCGGTGCCGCGCTCATCCTCTTCAAGGCTCTGGAAGGAGGAAAGAGAAAGAGAGAGAGAGAGAGTGAGTGAGAGAGAGAAACCATTCGAAAAAGAGACAGAGGTAAGTCAGTGACTTCACTCCCACCCCTCGCCCTGCCCAGGCGCATCGCAGACTGGGTTGAGGGATCAGGAACCCGTCTTGACTGGGTGGTGTGGGCGAGTGGGAGGGAATAGGGGAGGCGGATTGGCTCGGGCAGGCAAAAAAAGCAGGGAGGTTTTCCCACCCGGGAAAGGGATCGCTCTTCCCTGCTGAATTTTCTCTGCCAGGAGTGTTCTGAGGATGATGCCCAGGGCAATGGCCCTTTGCGCCCTGACTCGGCCGTCCGAACTCAGGCGGGACTTCTCCTCACGGGCACAGGATCGGCTGCGGGACGGGCGGGTCTCTTTCGCCAAAGAGATCCTAATGGCAGGGCGATGCCCACGGGTGATGCCCGTGGTGGGAACAGGAGACCATTGGGTATGGATGGATGGCGAAGGCGCGAAATACAGGACAGGCAGTTTCGCCTGAGGACGAGGGATAAGCACGCGGATCCCATTCTGCACGGGAGGATCTCAGCCTCGCGTCTTTGGCTCTTCAGATCTGAGCCGCTGCTAAAAGGGGGCGAAGAGACAGTGAGGTATAATGGCCACAGTTCCGAAAAGTGGACCTGACAAATCTGATTTGAGCGCTCCTGGGAATAAATGGGGAAAGTTCCATTTGTCACTTCTTGAGGAAGCGGAGGGGGGGGGGTACAAATGTATGTGCCTGCAGTCCTATACAGACGTACTCTTAAGTAACCCTTTAAAAAATCAGTGGGGCTCACTTCTGGATAAATACGCATTGGATTGTGCTCCACGAATAACACGTTACCATGTGCACGGCGCTGTACACAGGGGCAACCCATTCAGGAAATTGACTTCAATTTGGAGTAAAACTTCTCCAATTAAAAATCAAACGCTCCCCCCGTCTTGCAGATCACGCTTGAGAACTTGTTCTAAAATACCCCCTCGGCTTCCTCCCGCAGCTTTTCGAGCAGGTTGCATGTTTTTTTTTTCCTTTTCTGGTGGCTCGCTCACTTCCCCTTCCTTTGCCATTTGCCTAATAACGTCGCGTGTGCGGCATTTTATGAATGAAATGAATTAGTACTACAGGGGAAGATCGCGTGGTGTGGCGCAGCGGGAAGGGGGGGCGGCAAATGGCAAATAAAACAGAAGTAGAATCGTAGGTCTGAGATTGATTAGTTTCAGAATCCCATCATCCTTCGCCCTGGTCGTGGCTGTCGGTCAGCTTGGGCGGGAAGAGGAAGGACGTCTAGAAATGGGACTCTTAGTGTGCGTTTTCCTCTTTTTAGTTTCTTCTCTGCAAAGTAGAGGCGGTTGGCGAAGTTTTGGGAAAGAAAGTGCAGGACTCTCGTCACGCGGTGATGTCCTAGAATGATGCAGCCTGCCCAAGCCAGGTTTCTAAGTCTTCCAGCGAAGCTCCTGCAAATGCAGAAATTAAATCCCCGGGTTTGACTTTTCTTGTTCTTGTTCTTCTATCTAGTATAGCCTTCTGGAAGCAAGCCGCAAGCTACTTTCTTCACAGGATCCCCCCCCACCCCCTTCAGCTCATACAGACTTTTTGCTGTTTCTTTATGCCTGATTTGATGTGCTCAAAGGCAATGATAATAATATCTTTAAAAAATTTCCCTGTGCTTCTAAATTAACACATGTCCGAGCAACTGCAGCTGAGGAGAACCCGTCCGAGGAAACAGGCGCAGTTTTTAAAAACTTCATTAAGGCACAAGCCCTTGCGGTGGGTTTTACTGGTGAATTAAAGTGCGTAAGGTCGGGCTGCGCGTTTACTCCCTTGTAAAATACTTCTAGCACTGCAGCCCTAGCTGTAAGAGTGATTTGCCATGCCTTCTCCACGGCAATATAACTAACAAAACAGATCTTTAGAAGTGTCTTTTATATATATAAAAAAAGACACTTCTAAAGATCTGTTTTGTTAGTCGGGTCGAGAGGCATGCTTTTCAGCTTTATAACAGTTTCTCCCTCAGACAGAGAGGGAGAGTTCCGTGTAACACGAAAGTTGGCTACTCTGCCCAGCATTCTTGGACCACTACAAGTAAGCGATGCCCGCCGTTGAAGTTTTAAAAACAAACAAACAAACAAATAATCCGTGACATTTCTTAATCCCTTCTGTTGCAGTCGGGAGTTCTCCCATACTGTATTTTTTCCCCTGACAAGCAACCCTAATGCCTGCCAAAGCAGAACCGTCAGTCTGGTGGCACCCACTGAGAGGAACAGACTTTTGTCATGAGAATCCGTGGGCCACGGAGCTGCTCATTTCGTCAGATGCTCTATCCCACAAAAACCCATGATGACGTGATGATATATCTGTTCATCATCAAAGCAAAGTGGAAGTCATATTGCTTCCTCTTGATAGCCAAAAGGGCAACACTAACATGTACTGCCCCTGGCAGTATTTGCTACTACATAGTAAATGTACCAAGTATTTACTAGTTGTTAGTAAATTGTACAAATGCTATTTAGCTTTTTAAAAATTGCTTCCAGAATATTAAACAAGAAATTATCTGGGGAAAGAGCATGATTCACCTGTGGAGTTAGATGTAGACTTTGTTAGACTTTGCTACTCTTACCCCCTCCTTCCCCTCTCACCTCCAGATTTCAGCATGGGGAGGTGAGTTATAACCTACTAGTTGCCAAGGTGAAAGCAAAAAATGAGTAAATCCCTGAACAAGACAGCTGAAGTGTTATTGGGGATAAATCCCAAAGATGGAGATTGGAAATCTTCCTCATCCACACAGGTCCCAAGTGGTACTGCAAGTAGTATCAATAGCATAGGAACATGTTGAAAGCTAATATTAACTTTAAGGCCCCTCCAGTCCTGCTTTTAAGTCCAAATTGCTTCCCCACAAACCAATCTTGGGATTTTCTGTCCACCCACACCCTCTTGTTCTGATAAGTTGTGAAGGGCAAGAAAAGTGAGCTGATTAACATATTTTGATAATGTTTTTGACATGTAGTTCCATGTACATGCTAAGTACTTGCCAGTCGACTAGCTAATGAACAGGGATAGTTCAGAAACAGACGAGAAGAATAGAAGGGTGGTGGCGGACGAGATAAATCCTTGTCCCTGTCCAGATTCTACTTTCTAATAATGAGGTAGATCCTAAGGGCGCACGTATGTGCCTCTCTACTCTGGCAATGCTTTTGGAGCCATCTAAAACAGCCCCTCACTGCTTCAGTAGGACACCGGTCTTTCCAAGGAGATTAGATAAATCTGTGGCATGCACGTTTATCAATGACTATTAATCATGACAGGAAAATATTTTTATTCTTATCTGCCATCAAGTGGTTTCTTCCTCATAGTGACCCTCACAGAGTTTTCAAGGTGTGCGAGAGTTTGGAGGACTAGTTTACCATTGCTATACACTCAGCAAGTTTCCACTGCTGAACAGGTAGGTGTCTGAATCTTGGTCACTTGTGTCCGAGTTCCACACCGAATCCATTTTGACACACCTTAGCTATATAGAACCTCCACTTTCAGAAGCACTGTATCTTCCTGACTATCAGTTATTTGGGACAAATCTCGGGAGAAAACATTCACTTGCATATCTTACTAATAGGCTCTCTGGAAGCATGTGTTTAATAGCTGCTGTGGGAAACAGAAGGATGCTCTATGGTGGCTGTGACCCAGCAGAACCGTTCTTAGGTTCTCACTCAGGTGTGGATGATTACCATGGCAAAAAGTAATGTGTGCACCAAGTCCATAGGCTTGCCCGTCTGTTATCACCAAATCTTTTCTAGCATTTATTAGAAAATGGGCTGGGTGCTTGTTTGTTCACAGACAAAGCAAAAATCCGTAGCTGCGTTTTGAAACGAGGCTAAATCAAGTTGATTTAGATTCGACCACTAGGGACTTGCTCGCGTAGCCTATTGCAAAGGCAAGGTGAGACCAAATGGCCCAACTGTTGAATTTCAAGAACTTTTTTGTCAGGCAAAAAATGGACAAAATTAATCCCGGTCCATTTTAGAAGTTAAAATTGAGAACCTCTGGAGGGCAAAAGACCCCCCCGTTGGATTGTGGATTCAGGTTATTTGAAAGGAGAATGTGGCTGCGTGGCGTTCACAAAAGTGATACAGGGAAGAAAGCAGATGCAGGTTTAAATCATCTTCTCAAAGGGACTGGTTTTGTGAGCACTGAACGGTAAACAGTCCGCGGTGAAGGAGACTGACTGAATCCTCGCTCCGTCAGACCAACCGCCGCTACAAATCCAATTCCACAGACCGAAAAACGGCGTAAAAATGTAACCCGCCCATAGAACTCAATATTTCTCCTCTGATCCAGTTATACGTGTCAAAGCCTATAACAAACACCTTTTCTAGCCTAAGGTGGCCCCCATTCAGGTCCGGTTTGTTTCTTCTCCTGTGACCTGCGCTGCGCAGCCTCTTACTTTTGACTGGCAGACGTTTTCTTGATGTGTAGCGTCTGTCTAGGAGGTTATTTACGGTGTTTGGCTTCGCGGTCCGATCGACGGCGAGCAACTGCGCCTGGGTTTATAAACGATGCTTTTATACGCGCGGCCGATCTTAGAGGAGGAAAACAAAGACGTTTTCAAAGCATTGAATCGCCCACTGAAAGGGATTTGCTTTGTTTCGAAATCTACACACGCCCCCTTTCCGCGTTTGTTGCTATATAAATACCTGCAGGTGTGTTTACTATTCATGCATACACAGGAAAGGCTGAGCGCATCTTCCCGCTGTTTGCTCAAAGCTGGGGCGAGCCGCGCTCCCCAGGCTGGCCTCGCCACCTCGGCCGGCGGCGCGCCAACGCATTGCCAAGTGGCTGGTGGTCGCGCAGGCTGACTGGAAGAGGGCGCAAGACAGAGCAGCGCCTGGGAAGTTTACAGGGAATCCCTTTCCTTTGGCTTCCGTTGGCCCTACTCTCAAGTGCGATGGTGAAGAGGGGTGTGTGTGTGTGTGTGTGTGTGTGTCAGATCTTTGACAGGGACAGGCCAGTAAGTAGGGCGACGTGTGCCAGGGAAGGACAGAGGTTCAGGCACCATTTCAGCCAGACAGTAGAGCTCGCTTGCCAAAAGGACTGGCAGGTATTTCTGAGAAACTAAAGAAGATCGGGCTGAAGCAATCGGCTCCTCCTGTACCTGTTTACTCAGAAACAAGGCCAACGAGGCCCGGGGCTCTCATTCCCAAGAGGCGGAAAGGATGGCCTTTCGCTTCAAGCAGAGGAAGGGGCGCTAAATCCACGTGTTGGTAGAGTATACAGATGGCAATGGCCAAGGCGAGCCTGTCTGGGCGCCTTTTCTTGGCAGGTAGGTTTCACGCTGCCCGGTAAAACGTGCTCAAAGACCACAGGAAGGCGCCTGAGGTGCCCCAGGTCCCTGCAGGGGATGTAAGAGAGTGTAGCTTTAGCAAGGAGGCGGAAGGGCCACGGACTCCGCGCCCCGCTGAGGGCCGTCCCCCCGCCAGCCGAGCCGGCCCCCCGCCAGGCACACCACCGGGCTCGCTGAAGGGCAAGGGAGTCGCAAGAGTGAGCTCCCGAGGTGCACCGCTGAGGCGGCGAGGGAGGAGGCCTGTGGGTGGCCGCCGCGAGGTGACGTCCCGTCCTCTCCTGGGTGCTGTGTGCGTGCTGGGGTGTGTGAGGGCGGGAATGACAGCAGCAGCAGGCACCCGGGAGGCGTTGGCGGCTGAATGTGAGGAGTTTCCCGCGGAGCCGTGGCGAGGCCAGGGCGGGGGTGGGTTTGGGGGGGGGAGGAAAGGGGAGGTCGCGACAGTGTTGGCGGCTGTTTTTTGAACTGCCTGAGAGAAGAGGGCGAGAGAGAGAAGGGGGAGGAAGACGGCGACTGGAGTGCAAGGTGCGACTGCGAGCGGACGTTTGAGAGAGACACTGGATTCTTGGACTAGTGTGAGGAAAGGTCGAGGGTGTACACATGTGTGTGTGAGAGAGAGAAAGAGAGAGAGCGAAAGGGGGGAGAAGGAAGGTGGCTGGCTGGCTGTGTGAGGTGCGGTGTGTGCTGGTGCACGTTGCCGTAGTGGAATATCTGGGGGAAAGCGGCTAAAGCAACAGTGAACTTTGAAGAGACGGAGAGGGACGTTGTCGATGGGACCGCACGAGGAGAGACCGCCGGCGCTTTTTTTTTTGCCACGGGGGCAGGGCTTGGGGGGCCGTATTCTGCAGAAACCGCGCAGGAGCGAAACCAGCTCCTCTTGGTCGGCGCGGTAGAGCAGAGGGCTCCTGAGAGCGAGGGAAAGGGGAGAGAGGCGACGTCGCGCAGGTTATGGAGGAAGGGGCTGAGAAACGCTCCCTCCCTGTCGGTGGAGCCCCTGCGGGCACTCATCGCAGCAGCTCAGAGATGAAGACGCACGAAAGTGCGGGCCCCGGTCGGGCAGGTAGACAACAGAGAGCAGAAATGGCCTCCAAAGAGCGGAGGGTCGGCGGATTTGCTGTTCTGGTTCTTGTTGCTTCATCTTCCCTCGGGCGTTTGCTCGCCGGCTTGGCTTTGGACGCAGCAGCTTCGAAAGTCAGCTGTCGCATCTAAACCAGCTTCCAAGAGTCTTCAGTAGATTTCTCGAGACCTGAATGTGAGGCCCGGGGCTTGTTGCCTCAGGTGTCCTAAAGTGGAAGACGTTTCTCCCGCAGAGGGTGAGGCAACATGCGACCAGGGCGGGTAGAGCAAGAAGAGTTCGAGGAGAGTGTGTCTCTGTGTGTGTGTGCGCGCGCGCGCGTGCCTGAGAGAGAGGGGGGAACACAGCGAGTGTGCGAGAGAAACAGCGTGAGTGGAGAGAAGAATTTTCTCGAGAGGGATTTGAGAGATGCACCGACTTCTCTTTCCCATAGACTAGGACGTGTGTCCCCTCCTTTGATGCAAGAAGCGTCTTTGATGCAAAGGGTGCGTTTTTGTGCAGGCAGGGCTGGGATGCGCAAAAGGACCAGCACGGGTGCCTTCAGAGTGAGGGAATTTCTGTGGACCTCACGCGCGCCTCTTTCTCTTCCCCCTACCCCGTATTTGTGTGTGTGTGTGTGTGTGTGTGTGTGTGCCTGCGCGCGCGCGCTCGAGCGCTGTTACTGCGCGCGTGGCTGAGGTGGGGGGAACTCACCGTGCTCTCTTCCTCGGTTCAGCAGCGGTGGCGGCGCGGGCGGAGGGGCGCCTGGCATGAACTTGGACGGTGGCGGCAGGACGACCAGCACCAGCACGGGCATCCACAGCATCCGCGAAGGCGGCGGCGGCATGAGCTCGGTGAGCTGCGGCAACGGGAAACTCCGGCAATGGCTGATCGAGCAGATTGACAGCAACAAGTACCCGGGCCTGGTGTGGGAAAACGAAGAGAAGAGCATCTTTCGCATCCCCTGGAAGCATGCGGGCAAACAGGACTACAACCGCGAGGAGGACGCCGCTCTTTTCAAGGTACTGTCCGGCCCCAAAGTGGGAATGGAAAGCGGGCTGGGACACCAGCCTACCGTGAAGGGGGCTTTGGTTCCAGAAGTTTTGAGCGTGAGGGCCGCGGAAGCACCTCTCCCATCCTATGGGTATGAGATCCATGCATATGTGAAGCAGAGTTTAACTCTCGAATCCTGCATACCACCGGCAGGACTGCTGGATAGCTCAGTGGTTTAGGTTCAGAGGTTGAGAGTTCAATTCCCCACTGTGCCTCCTTGAGAGAGGCTGGACTTGATGTTCTATAGGATCCCTTCCAGCTCTGCAGTTCAAAGGTTCCAAGGATCCAACAATCTGCCTGGAAAAAGCATGGTCCTTCTTTTGGATGTGTTCCTGTGCACACTAAGCGCACAAAAGGGAAGTTACAAAGGAAGAAAACAAATGAGTTGGTCTTTCACAAAGAGACAAGTGTACTATTTAGACACTCACACTGTTGGCAATATTGCATGTATTTTCCGCTTGGTGTGTGTGTTGCGTTGTGGATGATCACAGCTGCACTCACAGTAATAGGGAGGTATAAGTTTGCTGTTCATAAGAATGCTTAAACATCACGGATGTTACTTGAAAATCAGGGTTGGTTTACACACTCATGTTCACCACATATAACAAAGAGTCTTGTGATACATTAAAGACTTGACAAGTTTTGTTTGGGATATACATTTGTGGGTGGAAGTCCACTTTTTCTGCTGCAGTCTCTTTTGAGAGGGACAGCCTAGGAAAGCTTACACCCAAATCAATTTGTTTGTCTTTAAGGCATCACAAGACTGTTAATTTTGCTTCAGCTGACTCCAACAAGACTACACCCTCTGGAAGTTCATCATGTAGGGTGTATAATTTGAAACATAGCTCTTTACAGTGGAAATCATTCTTGCATCTAGAAGTGGACATCCATAAGGATGAAGTCCATGTACATGGGGTTACCTATTTTATCTTCACGACAGTCAGAAAGGTAGATAGGACACTGATAAAGGCAGTCAAGAACACCCAGCAAATTTAATGACTAATTTGAGATTTGAATCCATGAGTGTATTGCCAACAGGCCATTGTTATAACAATTTCACAGTCCTTTGACTGACACGCCTCCATCCTCCATTCTTTGGAATCCTGGGATCTGTAGTTTGCTAAGGTTCTTAGAAGACTTTGCTGTAGTACAGGGGATGCACTGGAGCCCTATAGCAGAGAAATCTATGTATGTCACCAAACTGCAAAAGCCAGGATTCTGGAGACCAGAGCCATGGAAGTTAAAAGTGGATCAAATTACTGTAACTAGTAGTGCAGATACACTCCAGGTCTTCTCAATCCAGCTCTAGACTTTGTCCCTGTCAGACCCAGTTTACATGCTCCTCATTCAACGTAGAGGCAAGCTATAAGTTTGGCAAATTAGAGTAAGGGGTCCCCCTTCCTATTGTACTTTTTATTTTTCAGTGGTGACCAGTTTGAGGGGGTCATGCGGGCACTGGGAAGGGCTGAATGTGGTGGTAGTTTAGGCCAGACCTGGATATATATTTTTCTTTCTCCCACTGTTCTTTTTTACTCTCTCTGTCTCATCACTTATGGGGGGTTATTGAGATTAATACCATTGCCACAAGTTTCCTACCCTGGTTTAAATAGTTAGGTAAAAGGAGCAAAACCCATGAACAATATGACACTTAATATTCATGAGTCTGATGGTCCTTAGAAGCCAAGAAGCAGCTTGGAGCAAGCAAAAGATGACTCATTGTCTGAAAAATGAAATTAATTTTTTTTAATATCCTGGAGTGCCTCTTCCACACCATTTTAAGTAAAAGATCACTTAAATTATTGAGGCGATGATCCCATCTTTTCTATCCAACTGGCACCCTGAATTAAAATGCCACCCAAGCTGCCTTCCAGTCACACTTGGAAGATTTCTTCCTTGCTTCACAATTATCTTTTCCCCCATTTGATTAACTGCCCCAGGGCTTGATGCATTAGGACTGTAATCCTGTTCAGAGTTGCATACACTTACACCCTATAGAGACATCTATGGGACTTGTGTATAATTTTGAACAGAATTGCAGACTTTGCCATTAACTTTAGCAAGCACCATAACTATGTCTTTCAACTCCTTTCATTTGTTGTTAACAAACAACATTACCTGGAGCAATGCTATTTAGTTTCTGCTAGAAAGAATGTAACTAATTACTTTTAATAGTAAGTAAATTTTAAAAGCAGCTCTTTAACACCACTAGTAGAATCCATATGGCACATCTTTTCCCGGTAAGTTTTTCAAGTACAAGGGAAACATTCAAAAACATTTAAAACTAGTGAACCTTGCATGCTAAACTGATATTGCACCATTGCTTTGGAAATAGAAGCTTGTCTCTTGACTTCCAGATCATTCTTACAGTTTACTTCTGGGACATTTCTAGGAATTAGACTGGAATTGGGAGGTTCAGAAGACTTTGCTACTAAATTGCATCAAGGCTTTCCATCCCAGTCCCAATTGCCCACCCCTTTGAAAGCAAGGTTCAGACAATACAGGAGGGGGTAGCATCCTTGTTCGTAAGTGCACATTGATTAAGAAACAGGAAGGATTCCAGGTTCTGAACTGGAAACCTGACTTCATGGAAAAACATGCATTCGTTATTTCATTCTGTTTTGCAATGGAATAAATGACAAAATCACCAGCTATCTATTTACATCTGGTCTAATAGTGACTATGAATTCTAGGTCAGTGCTGGGTTATTTCCCTGCTGGATCATTCTACAGGATAGTCCTGTATAGTTAGACTTCAGGTTGAATTACTGCTATGGATGTTTTAATCCTAGAGTGACAAAAGAAAATCCCATGATAGTCCCAGCAAAACTCCTCCCCAAAATCTTCTATGTGGAACACACTTGTCATTATATTATTTAATTTATTGATGGAAATAAGTTCCACAATTTAAAAACACTTTAAAAAGTTTTTTTGTTGTTAATATTTTAGGCATGGGCGTTGTTTAAAGGAAAATTCAGAGAAGGCATAGATAAGCCAGATCCTCCCACATGGAAAACACGTTTGCGCTGTGCTTTAAATAAGAGCAATGACTTTGAAGAACTAGTTGAAAGAAGCCAGCTGGATATATCAGATCCATATAAAGTGTACAGAATAGTACCAGAAGGTGCCAAAAAAGGTAGGGCAACTTTCTTTATACAGAATAAGTGCATTGATTGAGATGGTGCTGGGTGGTGGTGGGATGAACAGTAGTATAATTGTTTCAGGCAATTAAATATGGTAATAGAAAAAATATATATGCTTTTATACAGGGTTACAATGACATAGGAAACACTTGAGCCCTATCCACTCTATCCTCTCACACAGTTCCAACAATGATGCAGGGAAAGGGTTACAGTTCAATTGCCCCGTCCTTCCACCACATTTCCAGAACCAATCCCTGCAGCCATTCAGGCTGAACATCTCTAGGGGAAGTTTAAGCTGTAGCCATGTAGGATCATTGTGCCATTTAAAACTGTGTGAGCTACAGAGCCAGGCCACCTGCTGGAAGTGGTGGAACCAAGATGCATCTCTGCTCCCTTCTCTACTTATTTGACTGGAACTGTATGAGGGGAACAAGTTGACAGACCTCGTACGTTGTTTTTTTTAAAAATAAGTTAATATTTACTAAATTTTGTAGCCAAATAAATTATATTGTCATAGCAATTCTGCAAATATGTCATCGAGTTCTGGCCACAGATAGTTTAAAAATGAAGAAAGGACAAATCTGACTTCCATTTGTAAAATAAACAAAGAATTTCATGGATGTAAAGTAGTGCATGTAATGTAAAGACCCTGATGTTGGGAAAGTGTGAAGGCAGCAGGAGAAGGGGACGACAGGGGACGAGATGGATGGACAGTGTCATTTTATTTTAAAATGTTTATTTTACCAACATGAATTTGACCCAACTCCGGGAGGCAGTGGAAGACAGGAAGGCCTGGCGTGCTCTGGTCCATGGGGTCACGAAGAGTCTGAGATGACTAAACGGCTAAACAACAACAACAAAGTAGTGCAAAATGTTAAGTGTATCATTTTTCTATGTATCGTAGTTTTCCACAATTCTTCACATCATTCTGCTTTCATTTTTATATGCACAGGGGCAAAACAACTCACTATGGAAGATCCACAAATAATTATGAATAATGCTTACTCTATGAATTCATCATATACTGCACTACAGTCTCAGGTAAGTGTCATTTTAGCATTGTATGTAAAATATGAAACTATACAGATATTTTGGTTGTTTCATACCTTGATCAACAATATGATATGAAGGAAATAGCAAAGAATATCACAGGTTAGGGAGTGTTCTCAAAAGAGTTCATAGTGCTTCAGGGTCAGAAATTTGTAGGAAAATTATTTATACCAGTTCTGTTCCATTTCTGTTCTGCCACTTGGTGTCCCAAAATTAATATTGGTACATCTTTTATAATTACCTCCTCCTGTAACTAAATAAAAGGATTTTTAAAATAGCAATGAATTTGTGCAATAGCATCAATTACATACACAGATTCCACTGGAGGGATCTCTGGTTTTGCATTGTCCAGTTCGTAATGGCAGGACCTACACTCCATCCACAGTACTAGTGCTCTTTATGTGTAAGGACTGTGGCACCTTTGCTTTAAGAACCTATTGTTGTAGAGTTATGATAGAACTGTGGATGAGACCCTGGGGAGCTTATGCCAGAGGAAAAATCAAGAGTAGAGTCAATGCAAGGCAGGTTCACATGTTCATGAGAATTCAAAAGGGGAAATCCAAGCCTGCCATTGATATGAACATGGAGCTTCAGCATCTGGAAAATGTAGAGAACAGGCAAGGAATCTTCATGCCTAAACCATACATTAGATTTCAGTAGAAAAATGTCCTTCTCTCTGTTGTACTCAAGGATAATAAGGTAGTGGGGTTCAGTTTAAGTGGGGCTGGAATCAGCGTGAATTCCAAGAAGGGAGCAGTAGAATCTCACCCTGTTTTGTCTAAATTCTGCTGGTGCTGCAGAATGCAGCAACTGAGGATGCTGCCCTGTACCCATTCACCTGGGCAAGTTCCTTGAACACCATGTAGTTTTCTTTAAAGTAGATGTATCTATGAGTGTTCTCAATCTGCTAAAGATAGTCAGGCTTCACTCTTGAACATAATAGTAAATACTGACCTGAAAATAAATCTGGAAGCTAGTTAACTCATCTTGATACATCTGCACTTGGACAGTCTGAGAGTGGTATCTGATCAGGTTGTATGGAAAGTTGAACAGGAGTTAGCATTCATTCTCTCTCTGACTATAGCTAAAATATTATGCAATGTTTTGGTGAAACCTATAGGTGCCAAGCTACATGATGCCTCATGATCGTAACTGGAGAGAATATGTTCCAGAGCAGTCTCACCCTGATATCCCGTACCAGTGTGCGGGCATGCCTTTTGCAGCTCGTAACCATCATTGGCAAGGTCCAGCCTGTCAGAATGGTAAGCTATATAGGTAGTCTACATGGGGCTACAGATAGTTTTTATTTACGCTGAGAAAGAAGTCACGGGTGGCTCTCCATTGCATACAGTGGATGCATGTAGTTCTGAATTTGAAGCTTTTTAGTAAGTGGATTTCCTCATTAGCTTCAGTGAAGGATACAATTTGATGTATGCATCAGTTTGGGTGCATAATACTTTCCCCTCTATTGAATGGGCAGGCTTCAGAAAATGGGAGAATCCTGCGTATGCAGCTCCTACTGCTGCAAGGAACTATACTATAAAAATGGTGCAACCATATATAAGGACTTCTAATTCTCTGCTGTAAAGGGAAATGTGTATGGTTCATTCTCACTGGAACAAGCGCCATGTATTTGACTTCAAAGTGATTAACTCTGGATTATGTTCTGAGAATCTGTGGCCAAAGTCCTATTAGTTACACTTGCTGACATAACACCACCAGCATAACATTCAGTGGTGAATTGCTACAAGTTAAATATACTTTTTCTATTGAGTCACACAACTACAATGCAACAGGAAATACCTGTGCTAACTTCTTAACTGCCAGCAATTTGCTGCTGAATGTTATGCTAATAGTGTTACCCCAGCAGGTGTAACTAACAGGATTTTGGCCAGTGCTGATTAACCAAATACAGTACAATAAACACCTGAAGTAAGAAAACTGTTTTATTGCACTAGAAATTTGGAGAACTTTTACTTTGTAGGTTCAAAAAAGAATTGGTGAGGCAAGCTTGGTAAACAAAGACAGCTTACTGTATTTAGATGAATAAATCAGAACTTTTCAGTGCTGAATTAGCTTATTCTTCAGAGCTTTATGAGCTTGAACATCTGCAACAAAACCACTCAAAATTTAATCTTTTTTTGGGGGGGATAGCCACAGTGCACCATGGGGGGGTAGTCTTGCTAGCTATTAAACTCTACAGGGGGGAGCTCTCACTGAACTGCTCTTCCCATAGTGCTCTAGGGGGATTTCCAGCAAGCGGTGAGACAGAAAGGTGTTCTTTTCTAACCAGTCGATGCACATGGAATGAAGCAAACAATGATGGTAGAAATACTTCTCTTCTGCCTTCTTCCTTTTCCTGTCCTAGTCCCAGAAGCCTGCCTGGGAGAATTCTGAGACTAGAAGTCCTAGAATTCTGAAAATCCCATTCCTAACAGTTGTTTTAAGCACCACTGAAGCAGTGCTTAGCATGAAGAAAGGACAGGACAGGAGTACTAAAATCTATCAGGCATGACCACCGATGCAATAACATTAGTTGTGGAAGTACTAGAATCCCTAACATTATTGGTGCAGCCCCAGTGCAGTGATAAGATCATTACTTAGTACTAGATGCTATGGCTTGAATACACTGCACTTGTACCGAGATAAAGCCATTATAGTTGGTTACCATATTATTCATCCAAGATGCCAATATTTTTAAAAACCGAAGCTCTGCTTAAGGCAGTATGAAAATATTTCTTAAACAGAAGATAAATAAAAGGCATTCAATATAAAAAAGGGTTTTTTTAGGGTGCTGGTTTGCATAGTTCAGAGGGAGGGAAACCTAGGGTTTGGGGATTGCTTGGCAAAAGTGCAAAAATAATTGGGTTTTGTTTGTTAAAAACAGGCTGTCAGGTAACTGGAACCTTTTATGCTTGTGCTCCACCTGAGGCTCAGGTTCCTGGGATCCCAATAGAGCCAAGCATAAGGTCGGGTGAAGGTCTTCCACTGTCAGGTATGTAAACCATTCAATAGTCACAGTGAATTCTTGAAAATTCTCAGAACTTTCAACATATGTCCCTATTTCCTAATTATCACAAATGAGAACACATTAAATGTTGATTTCCCCCTCATCCACACAGATAAATAACTATTCAATAGCCTTCTTTGTTAACTCACTCCAAAAGACATGGACCTGCTTCTTAGGAGATATCAGGTATTTTTTGTTAAGTTTGGGCCAACAAAGAACATTATACCATAGATAAACCCAGTGCATGAGAGGGCCCACTATGCCCAATAGTGCCTAAACATTTTTTCCAAATAAATTTCTTAGATGCAGTGCAATAAAATCTTATGAATAAACTGAAAAAGAAGTCTCACTATGTTTCAGGTCTTAAGACCTAGAAAATCAGCAGAGACCCTGGATTTTTGTTTTTCAGGTGGGGGTGCCCTTCAAGACTGGCACACATGTCTACATTAGATGTATTTTTCCATCTCATTATTTAATGGACTAAATAAATAATAAATCTGTCCTACTCTATTCATTCCTAAGATGGCCATCATCAGGGGGAGGATTTCTATGATATTTCCTCTGCAACCTACATTTGAACCCATAAGCAAGTTCAAACATGTTTATGTTTAATTTGGCCTTTCTCACCATATTACTCATAAACATATTCAAGCCCACCTATAAACTCAAACATAGGTTGCTTAAAATATACATAACATGCCATAGAAATCCTCCCCCTAGTCAACACAATCGTATGTACACCTGAATTTAAAAAACATAACAAAACTTCAGTACTGTAGTAACTGATCAAAGTAAAATTTAAAGAGTGGTTATGAAAGAAATAAAAAAAATGAACTGCCAATGTCATACTGCCTTTCTGCAAATCCGTAGTGAATTGCATCAGCAGTCAAAGTAATCAAGGGACTGGAGTAACTCCTGTGCAAAATGTTTGCAATGTCTGGGATTGTTTTGTCTAGAAAACGTGGTGGTGGTGGCAAATATTATGAAGTTGTATGAAATTATGCATAGTGTGGAGAAGGTAGATGGAGAGAAGCTTACCCCTGTCCTACAAATCTAGAACCCAAAGAGGTCCTCCACTTAAGTTAAATGGTAGGAAACGATAATTTTTTTTAATGAATGTCAAATTTATAATATGGACAAATATAGCATTTCCCAGCCTAAGTCTTACAATTAGGTATTTGAAACCAAACCATCACTATTTAAAGTACTGAGAGAAAACAGCTTAAGAGCGTATAAAGAATGCAAAAGAAAAAGAAAAATCACGCACCACTCCATACGTTTCATGGTTGCTGCTCAATCAGGGATGATTCTGAGTCCCAGTGCTGTAGGCCTTTGCTCTACAGTGGGGTACCAGTACCAAGAGTAAAAATTGTTAATTCAGTACTTTTCCCAGTTCTCACAGATCCAGCAGACCATTCCTTGGCTCAGGAAAACTACTTTTAAAGAGTGTAGACATTCTCTAGGGGCCTTTAGGGTAGGACAGACTGCCTGCTGTTGTGATCATATCTTAATGTCCTGGGGCGGACTCAGAGGAAGGACAAAGTATCTTGTCCCTTCTGATAAGGTTCAGTTGGGCTTAGTAAGGATATGACTACACAGTAAAGTTGTCACAGACTGGATTCAGTTAAACAGGGTTGCTTGAAAGTGTAGTCTGAGATACAAAATGATCTGTGCATCTACACATAAGGATCAAGTGGTTTCAGGGCAGGAAGCCATACTGCATCTCCAAGTGACCGTATTTAGTCCCATCCCGTTGTCTGCATTCACCACCAAAGTGAAACAGCAGGACTGTAAAGAAAAAGAAGAGGAAAAAGGGACACCCCCCCCCGGTGCCTCTTCTTCTGTCTCACCTTCCCCTCCTTTTCTGTCTCTCCTTCTATGGGGACCAGATGAAAGCTGAGTTTGTTTGTTTCATTAGTAACCGATATATCACTTCATTGGTTTTACACCAAAGTGAAACAGTGGTGGATTATAAAGAAAGGGGAGGAATTTTTTTTTAAAAAGGCCACCCTCTGCAGTCTACTTTGTCACCCCTTTTGCAGGGAGCAGGATAATGTTTGGTTTTTGTTTTTATTTCTTGAAAAGTAACACACCATTTCATTGGCTTGCTACCCAAGTGACATAGCACTGAATTGTTGGGGAATACGCCTACAAATGTCACTTTGGCCCAGTACTGGTGACTGCACATTCCGGAAACCAGACTAAAACAGTGATCCTACCCACACTAAAAAACAAAACAAAACAGTAGCCCTTCCCAGCAACCCAGAAAGGCATGGGTAGGCATAGATAAGGGTTAGGCTGGTTTGTGACAGCATGTATGTTATGCAGTTGCCAGAAAATGGAGTGAACAGCCTGTTCAAGCAATTCAAAACACATGGTAGAACAACATCACTTACACCCTAAGTGTGCTAAAGACTATTTGTAGTTTTATATACTTCTAAGAAGACTCAAATACAATGGCAGTTCACCCCCCCCCCCGCTTGATTGTTTTTAGTTCACATCTGATTGCTAATTCCTGAAGGAAATTCAGTCATACAGGACTCTTGCCTGATCATATTTTTGGTGGTAGTGGAACTCAGCTCTCCAATCTGGTCGTGGGGGACATGGGCCCCCACCATTCATGCTGTGGTGTCCATGAATTAGTATGTTTAGAATTGCAGCCTAGGGTTATATGTATGGCATGTCCTGGTATATTTTTGAAAATCTGTTCCTAAACTGGAATTCACAATTGTTTGGTCATAATAATGGCTAGTTTTATTGCTCTTATTTATACAACAAATTGTTGGTTTGTGTGTGTGTGCATTGCACATTCTGGCATATATACATTACTTTCCTTCCTAATAATCCTGGTCACTTGAGAAACTGAAGCTGAGATTGAGATTGCAATCTTATGCTTATTTACTTGGCAAAAACCCATACTAAATGCAAGGGAATTTAACTTCTAAATAATGTGAATAGATCTGGGCTGTAAGTAAGTTAACTAGTTTTACACAATAAACTGATGGAGTAGTCTAATCTGACACCTCTAGTAAATCACTAGTAGCTCACTTTGTTTGCAGATATTACAAAAAGTGCAGCTGTCTGATGTCAAATGGTACAATAATTTTATATATGTGTATTTTCAGATTGCCGGTTACATATCTGTCTATATTACCATGAAACTCTTGTAAAAGAAGTTACAACTTCAAGTCCTGAGGGCTGTAGGATATCTCATGGTCAAAATTATGAGGTCAGCTGCCTGGATCAAGTTCTGTTCCCTTATCCGGAAGATCACAGTCAGAGAAAAAACATAGAAAAAATGTTAAATCACCTGGAAAGAGGAGTAATACTCTGGATGACATCCGATGGGCTCTATGCTAAGAGACTTTGCCAAAGCAGGATCTACTGGGATGGTCCTCTGGCCCTTTGCAGTGACAGGCCTAATAAACTGGAACGGGAGCAGACATGCAAACTTTTTGATACTCAGCAGTTTTTATCAGGTAAATGTTCAACATCTGTTACAATAATAAATGCATTTTTTTATCTTTCCTAATATTAAAGCTTTATTTTGTCCTTGTTATACAAGTGGGTTTTCATGGAGTTGGATTCTTGGTTTTATGCTGTCATTGTCTCATAAAATTGGATTAGAAATGTCAAGAAATTTTAGTGATGTCTCATTTCTAGCAGAGACAGGCCACATGGAATCCTTGTCAAGGATTCTCAACCCCTTGTAAGAGCTCTTCCTTCCAGGATCAGAGCAAGCCAACATGTTTCCCCCTCCCCCTGTAATATTTTTGGGATTTTGCACAAAGCACAGAAGTGCAGAACTAGTGACTTCTCCTTAAGCATGCATATGAACTTACAGTGCTTTCTGACAATTGTCATTTTACTGAAACACAGAAAAATTAGTTTTACAAATGCTTTTACCTCTCCATTATTGACCAAGAAAAAGCTTGGTGTAGTATGGGAGCAGTCCTTTCCCCTGCACCCACCACTTTCTTCTTTACTGTGTGAGGACAAGCCAGGTAAAGATTTACATCTCTAATTAAGATGAAAAATTATTTAAGCAACAAAAAATATCTGCTGCTGCTATTTACTTTGAAGAGGTTGGCATCACTTGTTCTCCCACTGATGGCTAACAATGCTCCTGAAGCATTCTTTTGCTTGCTGTTCCTGAAGGTTCTTTTCACTGAATTTCCAAGTGCCTCTTCAAAGGCTCTTTCCTGATCTGTCCATTTCTTGCACTACTATATGTGACTTTTGGCATATGCAAATGATCAGATAGCTACATGAGATACTGTTTTGCTATGAGTATAACTTTGTTATTAAGATTTTTCCTCTTGATCACTGCTTACTCAAAGCCCACTTCTGAATCTCAACCAGCAAATTCCAAAGTTGAATATTTAGAACAGATGATTAAGTGCTGTATTTTTCCCCTTTTGAGATGCAACTACCACTTTATAGATTCTTTGAGTCCCCCATTCCAGAAACAGAAGAGTTTTATAAGCAATTCTTATAAATCCCCAGTTGTATAATTTTGAATACTTTTTATACAAAAAAGTTTGTGGGAGACTGGTAATTGCTTCTCCATATTTATGTTAAGAAGTTTCTTTCCTGGCTTACTGGATCATATTTGAAAGTTAGCTTCAATTTATTCCAATTTATGGTGAATAATACAGGTAATTCTTTGTGGCACATATGTAATCACTCACTAAGCCTTCTGCCAAGGGGAGAGAAATTTTCACCCCTCTGCTTATGTACTTTATCAAAAAGTTATTTTATTGTATTTCTTCAAAATATTTTTCATCTGACTTTCTCCTTAAAAAGGACTCAAGGTAGCTTATATCATTAAAAGACAATATTTAAAGCTAAACATAGTAAGTATACAAATGCTAAAAAGAATCAAGCAAATACCACACTGAAAGATGGAAAACAAAAATAACACCAAAAACATGTTCATAGCAGTAAGGCACACCTATCTATTAAAAAAAAAAAAACCACCATTCAGGCATTCAGTCAGTTAAGAGAAAGCTTGCCTGAAGAGAAAGGTCTTTGCTTGCTTGCAGAAGGACTGCAAAGATGAGGCCAGCCTAGCCTCCGGTGGGAGGAAGTTGCAAAATCTGGGAGCAGCAACAGAGAAAGCCCTCTCCCATGTCCCCACCAAATGTGCTTGTGGGGGTGATGGGACTGAGAGAAAGGCCTCTCCTGATTATCTTAACACCTGGGCAAGCTCATAAAGGGAGATATGGTCCTTGAGACCGTTTGGACCTAAACTGTTTGGGGCTTTATAGATGGGAACCAGTGTTTTGATTTGTGCCCGGAAATGGATCACCAACCAACGGAGCTGTTGTAATAGGGGACATATGTGATCTGCCCCAGTTAGCAATCTGGTTGCTGCACTTTAGACCTGCTGAAGTTACCAGTTCCTTACCAAAGGCAGCCCCACATAGAGTGCATTACAGTAATCTAGCCTAAGGCATGTGTCACTATGGCCAGCTCAAACCTTTCCACGAATGGGTGCAGCTGGAGCACTAGTTATAATTATGCAAAAAGATTCCTAATCACCTCCAGAACCTGGGTATCTAGGGTCAGAGACAGATCCAGGAGCAGCCCCAAGCTGTGTGCCTGTTTTTTCAGAGGGGCTGTAACCTCATCCAGCACAGGCTGAAATCCTATTCCTTGATCTGCCTTTCAGCAGACCAGCAGCACCTCTGCCTTGTCTGGATTAAGTTTCAGTTTGTTCACTCTTGTCCACTCCATTACTGACATCAGACACTGGTCTAGAGCCATAACACCTTCCTCAGATTTCGATGGCAAAGGGAGACAAAGTTGGGTGTCATCATCATACTGAACTATAAAACACTGGACAACCTATCCCAGTAGTTTCATGTAGATGTTACAGATGTCTAGTTTACCATGGTAGTCATGTGTGCACTGTGGCAATGTTCCAATCATTTTGTGTGTGTGTGTGTGTGTGTGTGTGTGTGTGTGTGTGTGTGTGTGTGTGTGTGTGTGTGTGTGTGTGTGTATGCGCTACTACACTGTTCCACATTAAATATCTAATGCATTGTACACACCAGTCATAGAGATTTCTCAGCACTTGCTTCATAAGGCTATTCTTTGGAATTGTAGCTTTTTATTCTTGTAACTAGTGCGTTTTTAGCTCAAAGCTTCTGTGATATCACAACAGTTAGCCAATGGCTGGGAGGCCTATGTTTACCTCAGACATTGCCCCTCTAAGTTCCACTGATTTGGAGGAATGAGGGGCAAGAGTCATCTATAATATATACAGTGAACTGAAACTATATTAGGGCCTGGGACGGTTACAAATGATAATGATTTTAATTTAGATATTTTGGCTGAAATCTTGTTGTACAAACAGCGTAACTTTTAGACATGAACAGCTATAAGTTAAGAAATCTCCATAGGCATTTTCTGTTGCATTCCAAGCCAGTATGCAACAGATAATGTCTATGGAGATCTCTTAACTTCCATCAAATCACATCTAAAAGTTATGATGTTGGCATAACTTCAAAATAGGATTTCAGCTATATTGTCGTTATAGCCTGGAGATCTGGATTCAAGTCCCAACTCTGTTGAGAAGTGCAAAAGCCATAGTAGAATGAAACTTCAGTATGAATCAAGAACGTTTCAGCTAATTCTGAAGTGATGTTAAGTGCATGAAATTACACACAAGGAATTTATTTGAACAAACAGAGGTTCATATATAAGCCAAGCTTTGTAGATTGGACGGAATATACAAATATTATTTTCTTTTGTTTTCATAATTATTCTTTGCTTGCTTGTCTCTAGTCACATTGACCTTTGTTCTAACTACTCTTTTTAAATTTTCTTTTCATTTTGACTAAAATTACAAATGATTCGAATAAGTGGTTCTCATCTAAAACACAACAGCTGCATGTGTCATTCCTTCTTTTCATCTGAAATGTTTAGTAAAATCTACCTTCTGCTGTTGATATCATAATGTTGTTCATTTCCTGATTGGCTGCTACTGGGAGGTGTATGAAATCTAGATGTGAGACTAAATTTTATTAAACTTTAGAGGAGATGTTGAATCCATGAACGAGAGTTGGTGAAAGACTAGTTAAGGGACAGGAAAGTAAAGTTGAATCCTGACAAGAGAAAGGCACAATGGTTGATTTGGGTTCTGCAGGCATGGCATTCAACTTGTTCTGGAGAAAGGTTCAATCTATCTGAAAGACAAGTTTTCATTCTGTGGATGTTCCTGCATTCAGCTTTGTAACTCAAAGGTTAGCTGGCCATGTAGGCATGGAGCATCTCTTGCCAGGTCTGACAATTCTAAACCTTCAGCTATTATATAATTATATAATTCAAGGTTGGATTACTAATATATGCTATATGCAAGGCTGCATTGATAATTAATTAGAGACTTTATTCTCATGTAACCCCTTCATTGTTTTATGAGCTGCAGGACAGAAGGAGAAGAAGTCTTTAATTAATAAAAATTGCCATCACCAGGATGGCTTTGCTGTTGGAGGTGATTTTTTCCCCCTACCATACAATCTATTGATCAGTAATATACAATGACTTTTTATTTTTATTTCTTGTTTTATAATTATTCTCTTTCCTAGCTCTAGAATTTAGGTATATAGTATAGCTTGAACATTTTCTGTTTGCTTTCCAGAATTACAAGCGTTTGCTCATCATGGGCGGCCATTGCCTCGATTCCAAATTGTGTTATGTTTTGGAGAGGAGTTTCCAGATCCGCAAAGACAGAGGAAACAAATTACAGCCCATGTAAGTATATTTGGTTTAGTTAAAACTAGGGACGTAACAAAAATATTAGTCTTCATGTACCAGAATTTTGTTGAGGAGGGGAAGAGGAATGACACATTACACTGAATGAACACTGAGTTTAGCATTGTGTTTAGATTTATGGGTGGGGTTTTTGGGTACACTACATGATTTTCCCAAATCTGAGAATTCTAGTGTCCTTTCCCTCTCTCTCCACACCCACATGGGGTGTGCTTGTGAACCTCTGATGAACAGCATTATAGTTTGCTGAAAAACAGCATGGGGTTTATATATCTCCCATTACATTAGATGGGACATAAAAGACATATCATACTACAGTGGAAACATGCAACAAATTTGCTGGCAATTTTTCAAAGGTGTTTTTCACCTGTGAAGCAAAGCTCAACAATTGGACATGGGAAAGGGCTGAAACTTGGTTAAATTGCTTAAAACCCTTCAGATGACAATCTGATATAAGCCAATTGCAATGTGATACAATGCCAACCTGGCAGGAACTGTGTGGATTCTGCAAAAAAAATGTAACATTTCGGGATTAAAATGTCCCCTTCTAGTGCATGAGGTTTAAACAAATAGCCAGTGTGAAAATACAGAGCTGAGAGAAGCAAGTTAATACATTTGTATCGTAAAAGAAAAAAAGTTAACATTTACACTTAATGAAATTGACATTTGTAGGACTGAAATGAACTGGGAACTTCATGCTGTCAGGTGCCTTCAAGTTACCTCTGACATATACTGGCCCCATGAATGAGAAATCTCCAAAATGTCTTATACAGTACTCATCTTGTAAAGTCCAGCCTGTGGCTTCTTTTAGGCCAGTGGCTTCCAACCTTGTGTCCTCAGATGTTCTTGAACTAAAACTCCCAGAAACCTTCATCACTAGATGTGCTGACCAGGATTTCTGGAAGTTGTAGTTCAAGAACACCTGGGGACACAAGGGGGAGCAATCCATCTTTGGTCTTCCTTTTTTTCCTGCTGGCTTCAACTTTTCCTAGCATTATTGTCTTTTCTAGAGAATCTTTCCTTCTCATGAGGTGTACAAAGTAGGACTGTCACAGTTTCATCATTTTTGCCTCCAGAGATAGTTGAGGCTTGATTTGTTCTAGTATCCGCTTGTTCATTTTCAGGCAATCCAGGGTATCCACAAAGCTCTTTTCCAGCAGCATATTTCAAACAAATTATTTTTTCCTTTCAGCTTTCTTTATTGTCATGCTTTCAGATCCATATATGACAATTGGGAAAATAAGAGTGTGGATTATCTTGCTTCTGGTCTCCAGTGACACATTCTTACACTTGATGATCTTTTCAAATTCCTTCATTGCTGCCCTTCTGTGTCTGTCTTCTGATTTTTTGGTGGTAATCTCCCTTCAGATTGATGACTGAACAAACATAGGCGTGTCAGGTGAGGACACAAGAGAGGGTTTTCTCAGTGCCTGGATCCCCTTTCACATATAGGTAGGCTGGCCCACTCTTTGTAAATTATGTTGACAGACAACATGTGAGACCTATTTCTGAGCAATTCACATTTACAACTTCATTTTTGGCTTACCATTCTAATTTTATTAGAAATCAGTGTTCATTTCCGAATGACTAATAAGCTAATAAAACGGTAATAATAAATGATTATTTTGAATACTGATTTTTTAAAATTAATTTTTATTCATTTTCAATTGGGATAGGATTTGGGGATAGGGGGCTTGGGAGTGGACATGAGTAGGGGAAGGGTAAAATTCCAGAGAGTACAAGGATATGTTTACATCAACTTATACAATTCTATTAGAATAAAAAAATAACAAAAAAGAACAATCTATCAGTTTTTACTAGAATGACTATAGTTACTCATTTCTTCATTCCCTAATTGGACCTTCACATTCTTCTTTTATCTATGCTTTCAAGTCCATATTTCAAGTCCAACTATAAAATCATTCCAAATTTCTATGTCCTTTTAAAGATAACTGTGTTTCTGTTTTCTTCCAGTGTTTCCCATATTATAGCTACTATAATTAAATGTATTATCAAATGTTTCATTTCTTTATTTACATACATGATACTCAATTAACACAATTCCAGTTTAAGTGATATCTCACAAAATACAATTTTTCCCAACATTTCAACATTTCATATACTAATCTGCAATAATCTACAATAATTTTCTGCTTCCCTACTTGTCCACCCAATATGGTTGAAAGTACTCTACTGTATTTTATATTTCCAATACTTATTAAAACACATTTCATAAAGTGGTTCTTTATTTTCACACTATAAGTTCTGAAGACAGATAGTGTCCAATTTTTATTTTTTTATATTTGTTCATAAATTATTTTACATCTGATGTTATTCTATTCTTTTCGTATGAGTTTCTTGGAGGCTCATTTTATCCATCTTTGTTATTAAGGTTTTCTTTATTCTTCTTAGGTCTTCTTTTTTTCATGGTGGGCTTTCCTTTGGTGCTTCCCCTTTTGGTTTTCTACCTGAAATTTTGAACTTCCTTTTGAGTTCCGTCCTAATGATCCACTTGATTTCTCCTCTTCCTGTTTCATATCTATCTTTTTCTTTTCTTTCCTACCCAGCCATTCCCCCCTTTTTTCCATAAAGGCTTCTGCCTTCATTTTTGAATTAATAGAATATCCCTGCATCTGGAATTGGAAAGAGACACCTTCCGGTATCAACCACTTATATGTACAGTGGTGCCTCGCTTAGCGATCACTCCGCTGAGCGATGAAATCGCTTTGCGATGGACTTTTGGCCATCGCTGGAGCAATCGCTTAGCAATGTCTTCTACAGCTAAAATTCGCTTTGCGATGATCGCGGGGAAGCTATCATGGCAAAGCTAACTTTTTTAAACAGCTGATCGGCGTTTCCAAAATGGCCACCGCAAAAACAAAATGGCTGCCGCTGTTTTGCCTCGCTGTAGAGGCACCCAAAATGGCCACCGCTATGGAGGAATTTTGCTTTAAGGTAAGTTTTTAGCCCATAGGAACATCTTAAACATGTTTTAATACGTTCCTATGGGCTTTTTAAAATCGCTTAGCGATTAAATCACTTAGCGATGTTTTTCCCGGAACGGATTAACATCGCTAAGTGAGGCACCACTGTAACTGAATTTGTTCTCAGGAAATCTGTCAACTCTGCATATTGTCTCCTTTTCTGTCTTATTTGCCACAGAATATGTTTCAAAATCTTAATCTCTTTTCCTTTTATAGTGGATCCTTTATCTTGCAGATTTCACCTGTTTTCAAAATACCATTCTCATGAATTTAACATGAATTTCTCTGGGGAGTTTATTATTCCTGGTGTATTAATTCTTTGTGCCGTATCTATATTTTGTTGTACATCTTCTGGTCACATCTCCATAACTGGGGCTTAAATTGTAGTTACCAATTGCACTGTGTCATCACCTTTTTGTTCTGGAAGATTCTGGAATCAGAGTATGAGGTTGGCTCCATTTGTAACTTTACGTTGATTTCATCTTTCTTTCATGTTGCATCACTACCAGCTCTGTATTCATAATCTCCATTTTTTTCTCTCTCTTTTTGAGGTTTCTTGTATTTTAGCTATTTCTTTTTTATTTTCTATAATTTAGTGTTTGGCATCAGTCATTTGTGACCCTAAATCTTTAATTTGTTCAGATTGTGAGCCATTCCTCCTTGTATCTGCTGTAATCCTGTGGATAACATATTTTGAATGCTCTGTTGCCAATCCTTAAGTGTTTCTTGCCCCAATAATTTCAGATTTTGTTCCTGCACAGATGAGCCTCCTTTCCCCCCTTCACTGTCCTTTCCCCCCTTCGCTGTCATCTTCCAAATTTCTTAAAGATGCTGTCTGGTTTCTTTCCAGCAGATGTTGCTGCTGCCCTACCTTTCATTCAAACAACACTGTTTACATTGCCCATCCAAAACATAGGTCAGTGCCTCGCCCCCTCTCATCAAAATCTAGATCCTCCAAACAAAGCTGCTACATGCTACAGGGGGGAGGGTCATCACAGGTTTTACATATAATGTTACAGAGATGGCTCAAAGCATTTTGCTGTCAGAGGCAAAGCAGGATGTGCCTCCCCCGACAGCCCAGTCAAGTTGCCTAATCCCCAAATCAGCCAAGTTATTTTGGCAAGGTAGGGCACAATCTCACAGTTATCTTTCCTCATTCCTAGAAATAAAAATACAATAACAAGACCTTAATAGCTAAACATTTGCTCCCTTTTCATCACAGTCAAAAATCTACCCAGAAACAGCTGTCTAACCTTGCTACATGATAAAAGCTGTCATGTAGCTTTTACCGTAAAGGGATAATAGAAGCATCATTCCTGCTTTCAAAATGCTACCCTCCTACTGTGGACCACATGTCCTTCCTTCCTTCCTTCCTTCCTTCCTTCCTTCCTTCCTTCCTTCCTTCCTTCCTTCCTTCCTTCCTTCCTTCCTTCCTTCCTTCCTTCCTTCCTTCCTTCCTTCCTTCCTTCCTTCGGAAAGTGATATGTCAATTTTATGTGCAAGCAATCCTTTGTAATTCAGAAACTAGAGCATTACTTAGCTATTATCCTAAATCCAAGTACTTTACAATGTTAGGCTTAGATATTCTAAAGTAAACTTTTAACTCCACAACTAAGGGGTTGGCTACATGTCATAATACTCCTATTTTTGCATCAGGTTTAGCACACTTGAAATCAGTTTAAAAATATCCACTTACACAATGCACAACTAAGCACACTTTTGTTGTTGTTTAGAAAATGACTTTTAAAAACACCCACAAGAGGGTTGTTTATTTTAAATTGATTCTGATCACAATATCATTTTGGCACGTGTGCTCACCCGTGTTGGAGCAAATTGCATTTGCAGAATTTGTCAAGTATTAGATGCCAGGATCACAGGTTCCAGGCTGAAGGATACCCTGCAGCCTGAACTCTTATATTGGTTCCTATCTGTTTCTGTTTTAGCACTGTATCATTTAAGAGCTGGAAACTGCTGCCAGCTGCCTGGCTGGTGATTTACTGTATCTTCTTGTACTTTACTTGTCACTTACACTTCAAAAATCGATGTGCCTTTCCCATGTGAGCAGTTCACAAACTGGGAAATAATATTTCAATCTCTTTATTCTTCTTTATGTAGAACATACTAGTGTTATCTGACTCCATTGCTTTGTAGCATGGATGTGCAACAGTTATATGTATTTAGGAATGCCACCCATAGTAGAATCTGTGACAGCCTGTGGTTTGAGGGGTGGTGGGGTGCTTCATCTTGGAGTGGCAGGATGAGCCTCCCTGGTTTAACTATGGGCTACTTGTGCCTACAACTGAGAAAACATACATTGGATAGCATTAATGGGCCATAATGGGTAAATCATGTACATTTTAGATACAAGTATGTACAGGGTGCCTACAAGAGCCAAGTGCTAACATGTGCATATAGCAATTCCAATGCCCATGGTTGCAGGCATGTGTAGTGCTATGAACATGAAATTATATTAAGTGGCTTTATGCTTGATAGTGCAAACGTATGCAGTTTTTCTCAGAAGTGAGTCCTGTTGACTTCGGTGAAATCTGCAGCTGCATGTTAAAACACAAAGCAAAATTCATTGGTGTTTCATCCAGTGGGACGAGAGGACAGTCTCTTGCTTCTGGGAGTACATTTATATACCTCCTTGTGTATATGTACAGTATATAACTGCAAATACATTTTTGCCCCACATTCTCCCACTCATCCTTGGCTCCTCATGTCCTGCTCTGCCTTCCATCCCACCATCAACAGTCAAGACCAGCCACCACTGAGCAAGACTATTTGAATAGGAAAGCATATTTTAGAAAATTCCTGTGTGGATAGGTGGAACTATACTCTGTTGTTTTGTCATGTTCCTAATCTTTGTTTCCTGATTCCTCAGGATGAGTGAAAATTTGCCATGTTTCCTATTAACCTTTTTATCTTTTGTTAAGGTTGAGCCAATGTTTGCAAGGCAGCTGTACTACTTTGCACAACAAAACACTGGACCTTTTCTAAGAGGTTATGATATGTCAGAACAAGTTGCCAGTGCAGAAGAATATCACAGATCTATCCACCATTCATCTGTTCAAGAATAAGCACATGAACTTTGGGGCTTGAAGTGTTGTTGTGAAAGCTGAGCATCATACAAGAATAACTGGATCACAAATAAGAGATGTAAATCAATGCTTGGATTTTTCCAGAAGGTGAAAAAAGCTACTCAAGGACTGGATATGGGCAAGCCTAATAATACAGTAGAATGAGTAGCTGCTCTCCGCCCACATTTTTTGGATTGCTATACCTCAGATTCTGCTGCTGGGGCTAGTTGTGAAAATGGATGAAATATAATGTATGTTTACATGTTCTTAAATGAGGACAGTGTCTCGCGGACAGTTTGAACTTAAGAGTCCTAATTATTTATTTGATTAGAAATCTCAGGGCAGGAATTCCTAGACTGACGCAGCAGTTTACATGCTACAAGGTGGCACTCAGAAATGCATGTGATAAATTGAAAATATATTATTTTGAAAATATTATGACTATGGGAATTTAAGGTTTAGGTAGTGAATGTTGCTGTGTAAAGGTTTTTTTTCTTTCTTAAAACAAATATAATTCCTGACATTTTTCTAATAGATTTTAAAATATATTGTTGTTGCTGCTGTTGCCACACAGAAAATAAGCATGCATAGCCCATTCTACAGGTATAATTGAGCTAATAATTCCTGATATAAATACTACATTCTTATACAATATTATTTATTCAATCAATACCATTTATTTCATGTTAAATTCAATAAGCAATCAAAGCCTCTCTATAAAACAGTGAGGTTATGGCTGCAAGCCTAGACACACTTTTCTGGGAGTAAATCATAATTACTTAAACGGAGCTCAGTTTTGAGTACACATGTATAGGATTGCACAGATATCTTCAAGAACATAACCAAAGAGTGAAACACGTTGTTTATGGAGGGATCGAGAATGATCTGTGTAAAGCTATATTTAAGAAGTTATTAACCCACTTACAAATCTACAGCAGTTGAACAATCAAAATGGTGTTTGGAATAACTTACAACTGACTTCATTGTGAGAATTATATCTTTTGTGTGATAATATTGACAATTATGGGTCCTAGTGCAGGACGTAGTTAAGTGGACTTAAGTAGCTTTCTGCTTGATTGTGACTATGAGTGATTTATAGTACATTTTTACTAAAAAGTAAAGGAGGAATTTAGGGTCTAGGTATTTGGTCGGACACAGTCATATATAACAGAGGACAATGGTGAAGTTGCTTATAAAAGTACCAAAGCAGACTTCTCTTTCCTGTGTAGAAATATATATATTTTCTTCTTAGTTAAATGTGTGTTATACTTGAATTTCTAATCAGGGACTCATATACATTTGTACAATCAGCACTAGACTTTTGAATTTGTGCATCTTAAAGAGGCACATTGCCTTGGGATATAATACCAATTCCCCAAACCCCAGACAATGGGGTTCCTGTGGTTGTTCTTCATCACTTAGCACATTTTTCATGACACAGACCGCAGTTACTTACTAGGGCCTAAGTTACACTGGATGCAGTTGGATTTACATCTGAATGAGTAAAGTTAGCAGCCTTACTTTTCTTAAAGTTGGGGGTGGGGGAGGACCAACATTGCAGTTTTGTTATTCTTATGCCTTATTTTCAGTTATGCACATGTGTGTTGTTATTGCTCAGTTTAGAAATAATACACACATTCGTTACATGCATGTATGACCCTCACTTGCTTTTGGTTGTCTATGTTAAATAATCATATCACAGAATAATATTCATTATGCCAAAAAGGAAATGAGCTTGTTGGTTTTTGTTCTTAAAGGCTTTGTGATCGTACCTACCTCCTACAAGGAAGAGTACAAGAGAGCTATATGGGCAGCATATACTGGTCAAAAATCTGTGCTATTTTAAAGGACAATGGGCTGTTTGCCTTAAGTAGGAGAGGAGGACAAGAAACTCAGTTAACTCACTGGTTAATTTCTCTGTCAAAGACTATTGAAGGCAATAGGGTACTTAAACTACTATACGCTAAGAGAAAAAAACAAAAGAACAGTCTCAATTTGTAAGGTATGTTTGTATCCCAAGGCACTCCTTAGGCAGTAAAAGGTTACTGGCAGTCCAGTTATGCTTTGTGTATTTTAAGAAAGAAGGGAATGCTTTTGCTCCTCATATGTATATCCTACTTGAACTTTTTAAATTGGCTATGTTTTGTACCCTGCTTTCTGAAATCATCCCGTTTTTAGTGTTATGAGGAAACCAAACGTATCAACTAAATAGGACAAGTTGCATAACTGTGAGAAGGACAACAGATAGGAATGGCATTATCAGAACAGCTGTGTAGCAATCCAGCCAATATGAAGCATTTATTATTTTAATGAGAGAATTAAGTGCAGACAATGTTATGCTGGTATGTATATAACAAAGCCCCAATATTTATTGTGTGGGTTTTTTTTAATGCAAAAGAGCTTTTAAAGCCACAATATTTCTCTCTCTGTCTCTCTGAGAGAAAGAAAAGAGTGAGCGAGCAAGCAAGCCTACATTTCCGGATACTTTCCATGCTGATCATTTCCCACTTGAATCCTTTTCTCAGCTGTTTCCACTTGGGGCACTCCACATGTTTGCTCATGGATTAATCCACATGTGGAACACTGGGAGATATAAAAGTTGCTGGAGAGATTTAGGTGGGAATATACTGTATATAGGTATAAATAGGAAAGAGTTAATCATTTAACACCACTCAAAACTGCAGCCTCCCTCCTTGTCATTTTTAAAAAGCTTTGCTACAAGATATTCCTATATAATATGTAACAGACATTTGCCCTTCAGCACAAGCAATTTTTTCTCTAAATAAGACATCAAAAATTAAATTTGGTTGGAACATGTCTTCTGTATTAATCTGAGATGTGACATAACAAGTTCTAAGTGAATTTTCTTTGAATAAAGTTCCATAAACCTTACTGAAACTGAATTCTGAAAAATTGTGTTTAGAATCATAGATATGATTATCTTTTTTTTTTTTTACTTTGACATAAGTTCAAATATACTCAATGGGACTTTCTCCCAGGTAGGTGTGCATAGGTAAATACAGTAAGAATTATTTCTGAAAACATCAGGCTTGTCATGTTACGGTCTAACTCCATTCCAGCTGTTACCTGATTGGCAAACTTTCTGCTCACTACAGGCATCAGTCAAAGAAAAAACCCATTTCAAGACTTGTGATATTCAAGGCATCATGTTAAATAATAATAATAATAATTTTTAAAAGTCAGTGGATGTAAAAGAGGGTGCTTTCAAAATACCCATATTGAAGGATCTTACTGTTTCTAATCTGTAAAATAGCTCTAAGATTCTTGTCTGTGAGGCCATTAATTGCTTTTGCCATGGGGTACTTTTGTCAGGGATTTTTCTCTGTGTTATAAACTAATAGGGTAGCTTTCAATAGGACTGCTTTTTAAAAAAACACACATAGCAGAGGCCTATCTGCAGTATGTAAGGCCAGTGCATATGTGGAAGTGAAGGATCAGTTTTTTTTGTTTCCCTCCCATAATTACCAACACACACATATTAAAAAACAAAGGGATGCCATACAGCTGACGTGTTGAGCACAGTCTGCTTTGATCAGTAAGTTGCAATAGGTCAGCCTACATTGTAATGAGTATCTCATTTTGCATAAGTGCATCATTGAATTGAATTAAAAATTAATGAGAGTATGATCCAGCCTAAATTAAAGACTTTTCATTCCCTTTCATTTAAGGTGAAAAAAGTTATGCAGGTGGTGTTTTGATTTCAATAAAAAATGTTAAGCACATGCTTAGCATTTTCTATTGAAGTCAATAAGATTTAAAAGTGCTTATACTGCCTAGAAAAGTGGTGTGATTACATGAAACAGATGCTGCAACAATTTTAGTTGGCATTTTGGAGGACAGGTCATGAGGATCATACTTCGGCTGTGTACCATTGATGTAGAGGTTTGTATTAAACGTGTCTAATCTCCTAGGGCGGCTTCTCGTGTTATAAAATTCCTACAAATTTAAGATCTTCATTTTAGACCACCTGTTAAAAAAACAGAGCTATTAGAAAATAGAGTTGCAGATCTTGATTGAATTATTTCTGCTTAAATACCTGTACAAGGTGGCAGATAAAAAAATCAGACTGTCCAACAGGAAGAATAAACATGAGTACAAATGTGAACAGGATATTGAATAGGCTCATTGTGTATTAACAGTTGAGAAAATGGCCCTGTCAAGTCAGTTTTGTGATACTTGTTATTGACAGATCAATATACTGGTATAAAAATGACTACCTTCCTTGGTTGTTCCTGTGGAAAGACCATAAACAAATGAAAATAAAACTGGAAATATTTGTTAACAAATAACTGTAAATGTGCCACAAATTGTAAATAGTTTTTAAAACAAGATTTATATGTCACTGTTTTTATTGCTTGAAACACAAGATTGATAAATAAAGTGATATATTTCTATCCATTCCCCCTCAATGTTTTAAATAATGCTAAAGGTCTTCAAAAGTGTCTGAACTGTTTCTGTTTGAAAGCCTGGTGTTTTAAAAGATCTGTTTTATTCCTACTACTGAACTTCTGTCTCAAGGGTTTTACTCTCAAATATTTCATGAAATTTTAATGGAAACTAAGAAATGTTTCAAATAGTATCTCTAGATATGGGAAAGTCCCATAGAGTGGTCGTATTGACCAGATAGGCGGGGTATAAATAAATAAAATCAATAAAATAAATAAATACAATTCTAGTATGTTACAATATCCACACAGATGAAATAATAATAGTGGTGTGTTGTCAAGTCAATGTTGACAGATACTAACCCTGCCAAGGATTTTCTAGGTATGAAGTACTGTACGTAGAGGTGGTTTACTAGTCTGTCCTTCAGGTAGCATTTTGGAACTATGCAGCTGACACAGGTCCACACAGGTGAGGTCCACACATAACAAACCTCATCACCCACACATTTGGGTTAATTTCACCTGGTCCTTCTCCTGGGAGGCACAATGGAAATTTGAACTCCTAGCCACACGATCCTACCCTCTGAACTATACCAGATCAAATGTTCTTTAAAATTTCTGCAAATATTAACAAGCTGTCTGAATGTATGTAGCTTTTGCTGAAAAGGAGCCTAATTTAATGCTCTCTTAGTGTCCCTAATTCACCTAGTAAAATAGACTAGGCATCTTAACAGTGGCTCTTTTCCTCATTGTGAACTTGAACAGGGGCTTCAAGTGACCCAAGTATTAGCCAGCTCTGTGGAAAGAAAGAATCAACTCATTTGGCCTTTCCGATGGTTACACATACTGTATTTTAATGTCAGCATTACTGGCATAAAGGTGGGGAAACACCATCGCGTCTCATCATGCAGCTTTCAGGAAAAAGAAAACTACTGCCTACAGATTACTAGTTCAAATTTTAGCCTTTACACAGAATAAATGTGAGCTTTCTTTTTTTAAAAAAAAAAACAGACAAATCACCTCAATGTCATTGATTGCTGCACGTATTTGAAATGATGGGTTTTAGACCCTTCAGATTGTTTCACCTTGATCCCATATAGTTTATTCAACCATGCTTTCCAGTTTTTTCATATTGTTAGAATCTTTTTGGCTTAGTTTAGGTAGGTCAAAGTGTTTTCTCAGAAGTCATATCCGCTGTGTTCCACTCTCTGTATTTAACAGTTTATTCCAAGATCATGGCTTTAACATGCAACCCACTCCTCCATGCATAGGACTATATGGATGCAACTTTTGGCCCTTTCTTTATGGCATTTATGGGTTTGTAAGCAATAAGTTCACAGTCTTTTTTTACATGGAGATGATATCAATCTGCTCATCTAACATATTTGAATCACTTCTAAAATGTATGTCTCTTATACAGAGTACAGAATAAAAGTTAAGACAATGACCAGAAGAAGATAATAGCAGTAAGGAAGAGAACAGATCCACAATCCTCAGCTTTTTAAACAAGTGCTTAGAAAGTTAATATTCTAAAATGAACTTCCAGAATCCACCAGCCAGCATTGATCAGTGCCCAAGCTGGCTAAGGGATTTAGCACTTATAAGCTTTAAAAAGTAACTTTTTTGAATGGTAGCTTATCTTACCCAACATTATTTTTGAGATAGAACTCATACGTTTTTCATAACTGTTCAGTTTGTTTTGGAAGACATAAGCATGTCATATTTTTAACTACAGGACATCAGTTGTAGGAAGGAGTCTGTTTTTCCTCACATTTCCATCCATTTTCAGCCTGTATCTCAGAACCCAAGATTATATGTCCAAACCTAAAATAGTTTTCTTCATTAGTCAGTATATATTTCCCCTTTTCATGCTTGATTAAGAACTTGATCACGGGTGTCACAATTTTCCCCACCCACTGATAGCCCCATAGAAACTAGGAAGACAGTAAAAGAAACTTTAAAAAATTCACAGTGTGCAGCTGACTATCAATGATTGCACAAAAGTGAGAACAAAGACGAAATAAATGGTCTAAATAATTTGTCCTTATTCCTCTAGAGAAAGATTGAAACAGTTGCCTTGATCTTGCTTTTCAAGGAAGCAACACAAGAAGTAAAGGAGACACACAAGTTAAGGGGTTTTGTCCATCAAGGTAGACAACTGGTTGGTCTCCAGATGCTGTTAGTAGTATATACTACTGCTATTGGATTACAGCATCCTTAATTAGCACAGCTTATGATGAAGGATGATGAGAGTTTCAGCCCTATAGTAACTTTTTCTTTGTGTAGGAAACTCCCAAAGATAATTTGTTTTGAAAATGAGACCGGAGTGTGATTTACAGCATGGGGGAATCCCCAATGACATAATTTTTAAAATAATGAAAAAAGTTCTACCTTTTCAATGAAAATAACATCCTCTCTTTCACACAAGTAGAGATGAAACTAAGAGACTCTCTACTACTACTTTTTTACCTAAACAAAAATTCATTCATGGACAAATATCCAGATTATACACCAATGCAAAAATAAAAGAAAATGAATGTGGAGAGTGCCAGATATTTGAATGAAGATAAAGTCCAGATAGATAATTAACACAAATCGATGGTCTACTACAGCATGAAGATGTCAGTGTAAGAATGTGTGTGGCAAATAAACCCCATTAATGCATTCAGTAGAGATAAGATGGAAAGCTATTTTTCAAACACATCTAATTTCTGTTATTGTTCCAACACACCACCACCCCTGCATTATTTAGCTCCCATCACAGTTCAGTTTTTTTTAACCTATAAGATGATCTCATAAAGGAGGCAAAAGGAGGAGTATAACTCTGTTGGTCCTCGTAGATCTTTCTGCAGCCTTTGATACCATTGACCATGGTATCCTTCTGGAACAGCTATTGAGTTTAGGGATTGGGGGCTCTGCTCCCCACTGGTTCTGGCACTTCCTTGATAGCCTATCCAAGATAGTATTGTTTGGGAATGCCATCTCTACCCCTTGGGATCTCTGCTATGGGGTCCCACAGGGGTCAACCATCTTCCCAATGCTTTCTAATAGCTATATGAAGACACTGGAAGAAGTCATACAGAGATTCGGTGTTCATTGTTGCCAGTACATTGATGATACATAGTTCTGTCTCTCCTCTTCATCTACAGGTGATGCTGTACAGGTCTTTTGAGCACTGCCTAATGTCAATAATGGAAGGTGGGATCCACCAAGTTGGCCAGAGGACAACATGGTCAGAGGACAGGAGCAGATAATTTACACATCTGCTCTGGTTTGATGGTCAGAGAAGAAGAGAGCAAACAAACTGGAAGAACCTTGCCTCAAGTCCAGGAAAAAAGACTTTGCTAATAGGTTAGTGGCAAGTCATAATTATATTAGGTTGTGAAGCTCCTCTTCCCACTGAAACTGTGTTAGGCTGCATGCAAGCTTGTCAATTTCCCCAACATAAGGTAGCAGCAGGAAACATGGCACAAGCCAGGTCTTCAACTATACAATGTTCTTTTGCCACTAGGTAGCAGAGACTGCCTTTATATAACTATAAAAATAACTCGAAAGTTACACCACAAATGATATTGAATTAAGCCTTATTTAGTTTAAATTACAATGTGACATCTTTATCCCTTAATTATTGGGGAAAGATAATTGCAAGTAACTATTGGTAACCAGTTACTTGCAAGGTCTGAAAAAACGGATACCATGTATCATATGAAAAATCTTATTTGGTCCCTCCTCTAGAAACTGTAGCATGAGTCAATTTCTGAGAGAGGGGTAGGTAACCAAATTCTTGCTTACCAGGTCAACAACAGATAAGCTTCAGCTTATTTGCAGTGTGACACATGGTTTCCAAGCATACTGCTGTTAGAAAGTTCCTTAAGCAAGAAACGGAATGTTGTCTAAACAGATCTGATCATGCCTTAATTTTATTGGTACTATTTCCCTATTTTTGAAGAAGGATCTAAAATTGTGTGAGGAAATATAAGCTGCTATCCTGTTTCCCCGAAAATAAGACTTAACCTGAAAATAAGCCCTAGTATGATTTTTCAGGATGCTCGTAATATAAACCCTACCGCAAAAATAAGCCCCAATTAAGTGAAAACCCGCCCTCCACCATTGTGCAGCAACCAGAAGATGAGACGACTGTACAGTATTTGAATAAATGCAGATTGTTGTACATGAAAAATATAAAACGCCCCCTGAAAATAAGCTCTAATGTGTTTTTGGAGCAAAAATTAATATAAGACCCTGTCTTATTTTCGGGGAAACACGGTATGTTGATAGCCAGAAAGAGCTACTGTGGTGACAGCAACTTCCCCACTTACACTTATTGTGCATGCACACACACGCACGCACACACACACACGCATGCATGGAAACACTGAAGAGGGGAGTAAGGCTACACCTGCTTCTACCACTACATGTACCAGTTTCAATTGCTATATACTGAGTTTCATATTAGATTGCTTGGTTAAATTTCTATCTCACCTTTCCTCCAGTGAACCCCAGGTGGCGCACATGATTCTTCTTTCTCCCTTTAATCCTCCCTACAACCCTGCAAGGGAGTGAGTAGCCCAAGGTCATCCACTAAGTTTCTATGCCTCAGGAAGTTTCCCTAGCTTCCAAATGTTCACACTGGTGAGTACCAGTGCATCTCTCTTTTCATTTAGAGGTCCTTCTCAGCAGAAGGAAGCCCAGGATCCAAAGCAGGAGGAGGGAAGTTCTTTGGGGGGAACCAGGTGCCAGTCCCCCCCCCCGACAGATCCTACAGCATCTGCACAAACCTCTTCCATGTGAAATAGAAGAAAATTTCTGGTCCAAAAACAAAGCAAAAACAAAATAAAACAAAATCTTCTGCAAAAAACATCAAAATGATTTTTTTTAAAAAAAAATTAAGATACTGTGTGTGCATGAGGGCAGGGAAGGACACATCTGCTTTTAGAAGATAATGATGCTTACAAGTCACAAGTGTATAAAATAAATATAAAATATAAAAGAAAGGGAGGAAATCAATTGTCAGACAGTGTTTATAGAAGGCAATTTTGGTGGTGGCAATTGTCTTGATGGCTCCACTGCAGCACAGAAAATGAAACACTGTAGAGACCACTGTCTCTCCTTAGGAATCTGCCCACCATGAAACATATTTTGAAAGACCCTTCTCTTGACTTAAGAGTCCAAGTGGATGCCTCTTGGAAAGGGGGCCTTTTCGTGTCATAAATACCAAATTTTGGTCGCCGTCACTGCCAGCCAACCTCTTTCTCATCTTTAGGGCATCAAGAGACTCTTTACCTTCCTCTTTACCTTCCTTTTCCCCCCTCTTTTTTCTGTGTGGTTTGACTCTGTTGCTTCAAGACAGACTTTACAGGAACCTTGCTGCTGTAACCCCTTGTTCTGTTTGTAGTACCCACTGTGGTTTTGGGGTTGTGGGAGCTGGAGGTTGCTAGGTAGATGTCACTGGACTTTTGCTCTGTGTGGATATGAATAGAGCCATTTCTGCTCTAGCCTTCTGTGAGGATGCTCTGTGGGGAAAGACATGACATTTTGAAATGTGACATTTTAGGTGAGCACGGAACAACCTATGACTACTCTCTTGAGTCAAGATGAGACCACTCTGCACTCTGTCCTAAGCTTCTTACAGTGGTAAGAGAGGAAGGGGTGGCAGGAGATAACCTCCTTTCATTATCTTCAGAAGCCAAGGTTATATGACTGCAGTCATTTTCTATCATGGTTGGAGCCTGGGGAAGAAGTGCAGATAGATGATACTCGTACTTTGTCTTGGCAGCTAAGGCTTCAAGAGCAGATAAAGCTAAAATATCATCACAGCACATGAGTTGATGACTGACACAGGAAGTTAATGTATTGAATGAAACAGGTTTGCTTATCCCATTCCAATGGGTACCGTGGTCCTTGATCAATTATGTTAATCTTTTCACTGTAGTCAAGGTGTCCTTATAATGAAACTCACATGAGGCTTAAAAAAAATTGAATTGACTTCTTGACTACAATTGAAAAATTCACAACCTCAGTCAAGGATCACAGAAGTCACAAGAATGAAACAGTCAGACTTTTTACTTTTCTAGCCACTAATGGTCAATGTCACTAATGTTAGTTAGGTGCTGTCAAGCTGGAACCATATTACAGTGAAGGAAATCCTTTTGAAATGGAAAAGATTTAAGTGAAGGCCTGCTGATTATGTAGCCCCTGCCAGGGCTAGTCCTTCTTCCCGATTCCCTGAGTTGTATCTTCACACAGAGTTGTGAAAGCTAAGATGAATTTGAAATTTCATATAGCTTGACTGTGTGTGCTTGTGTGAAAAAAAAGAGAGAGCCTTCTCTTGGCACGCAAGAAGATTTTTCTTTTAAGGACTAGTCTTATCCCAATACAAATGAAGATAACTTGTTTGGGAACAAAAGGGAAAGAGATGATCAGGTGAGACAAAGGTCCACAAATTTTGATAACTGAGAATGTTCTCAGCCCATCCCTACTTGGTGACTGCACATTCTCAAGAGGCCACCTTGACAGTTGCATGCCACAAATTAACTTGAATATTGCTTGGTTCTGCTTGGGATTTGGATAATACGTCTAGTTCCCTGAAGAGAAACTGATGGCTTGCTCGATAGGGCTTGTTGTGGCACAGCCAGCTCCCAACAAACTTAAGGCCATTTCTCCTGAAGATGGCCATGTGCTCTGCAAATGGATACTTGCACAGAGCTAGAGATCCTAAAAGTCTTGAAGAGTTTCCAGTCTGATTATACAGTGGTGCCTCGCATTACAATGTTAATTAATTCCAGTGAAATTGCTGTAGAATGAAAACATTGTAAAGCAAAATTAAAAAGCCCATAGAAATGCATTAAAACCTGTTTAATGCATTCCAATGGGCTTAAAACTCACCGTCCAGCAAAGATCTTCCATAGGGCGGCCATTTTTGCTGCCTGTCTTGCGAGGAACCCATCCCTAAACACAAGGGGGAGCCATTTTATTTACCTGGTGGCCATTTTGAAACCACCGATCAGCTGTTGGAAATTCGTCATTTTGCAAAGAATCGGTTCCCAAAGCAGGGAACCGATCATTGCCAAGCAAAATTCCCCCATAGGAAACATCATTTTGCGATCGCAAAAGCGATTGCAAAAAGTTCATCATAACGTGATTTCATCGTTAAATGAAGCGATCGTAATGCGAGGCACCACTGTATTCTCCTAAAACAGAAATCAAGGACACTTTACCTTGCAGGTGGTATGGAGGAGGGATGCACGTTTTAATGATTTGGATTCCTGCAGTGAACTCGATGAACTTATAACCCCCTTCCAACTCAGTTATTCTATGACATTTGCTGACAGTTCCCCTGCACAAAGAGAAACAGCATATGGGGAGAAGTCCAAGGCTTCTCTTAAGAATATTAGTTAATTTATTTACATTTATATGATTTTGTATTTATAGAAAGTTTTCCCATGAGGAAATGTTAAAACACACACCAGGCTTCCATTTATCTGGCTGCAATCTAATTAAGAACCTGGGAAAATAACATTACTATTGAAGGTTCCTGATATAAACTACTAGATGTAAGTCATCTCTTTATTCAGGATTATTTGATCCTGAATTCTGGTATGCTGCAGGAGATGCCGTTCTGTCCCTTCGGCGTTGCCTGGAGGCTGTACAGGAATGGATGCAGGAGAACGGGCTGAGGCTGAACCCGGACAAGACGGAGGTACTGAGGGTGGGCTCCCCCACACCTGGGGACATGGGAAACTCCCTCATTTTTTGGGGGGTGACCCTGCCCGCCAAGGATGGGGTCCGTAGCTTGGGTGTCCATCTTGACCCGGCGCTCACCATGGAGACCCAGGTGGCGTCCGTGGTCCGTTCCGCTTTTTTCCATCTCAGGCGGATAGCCCAGCTGCGGCCCTACCTTGATGTGGGGTCTCTCACCACTCTGGTGCATGCGCTTGTAGTCTCGAGATTAGACCACTGTAATGCGCTCTACGTGGGGCTACCTTTGAGATTGCTGCGGAAACTACAGGTGGTGCAGAATGCGGCGGCCAGACTACTCAGTGGGCTGAGAAGATACCAACATATCTCCCCCACTCTGGCCGCATTGCATTGGCTGCCCATCCGATTCCGCATTGATTTCAAAGTGTTAACGCTTACTTACAAAGCCCTAAACGGTTTAGGACCTCGATACTTGGCGGAACGCCTTCTCCCACCTAGATCTACCCGTGTCACTCGCGCGAGCCAGGAGATAAGGCTGAGGAGCCTAACGCCGAGAGAGGCCCGAAAGGAAAAGACCAGAAACCGGGCCTTCTTGGCGGTGGCTCCTCGCCTTTGGAACAACTTGCCCCCTGAGATTCGCGCGGCTCCCTCGCTGGGCATTTTTAAGAAACAACTAAAAACATTGATGTATAGGCGGGCCTTCCCAACAGAAAACCCTTGACGATCTTTTTTTTTTCTTATTCTGTTCTTTATTTTTTATTTACGTTTCTGCTGTAAAGTTTTAAAATTACATTGTTGTTTTTACTGTAAGCCGCCTAGAGTGGTCTAATATGATCAGATAGGCGGGACAGAAATAAAATAAATAAATAAATAAATAAATAAATAAATAAATAAATAAATAAATAAATAAATAAATAAATAAATAAGTTATTGTATAAATTGAAGCTCAGGAGCAGCACTGCCTGCTGATATAAATTAAGCAACCTGTTTAATGAAAATTGTGCATTCATAGTAATAAGAGTTCCTCTTTGATATGAGAGGAGAAACTAACCATCCATTGGACCACAGAAGTCTTGTCTCTCCACTAAAACTGTGTCTTGCACCACTCACCCACCCCATAAAGGAAGACAGCACTTTCCCTTCCTATATTTTTAGTGACGTGTTTCAGGACACAAACCAAGACTCGGGGTCCCTCAAAGCTCTGCTATATGGTTTTCTTGAAGGTTGACTTTCATGCTCAAAGATTACCAGCACAATTTCCATTTTATCTCTGAAGCAACCTCCTCAAGTCTACAATTGGGAGCCAAGATATGGATCAACTTTTACTTCTGTGGAATGTCCTGCTTACATTTATGAATCTCTGTATCACAGAGATACAGTATCACAGAGATACAGTTCTCTGACAAAACTTGGAAACTTTAGTTTTGGACCCCAACTCTCAGAATCGCCTGTACCTGGTGGATATGTTGGCTGAGAGATTCTGTGAGTTAATGCCCCAAATCATATTTTCTCCCCAAACTCTGGGCTTTGGTGTTTTTCTGCAACATCGCTAAGCCAGCTGCTCCACTCCTTGTATCAGTAAAGTGATGCCTCGCAAGACGGGCACTCCATTTAATGACGAATCTGCATTATGACGAGGTTTTTGCGATTGCAAAATCACGTTTTGAATGGGGGAATTTTGCTGCGTGACGATCGGTTCCCTGTTTCAGGAACCGATTTTCGCTTCCCGACGATCAAAACAGCTGATCGTCGGGTTTTCAAAATGGCCACTGGGTGCTCAAAATGGCTCCCCGTTGTGTTTAGGAGCCATTTTTCACTGCACAGGCACCCGAAAATGGCTGCCCCTATGGAGGATCTTCGCTGAACGGTGAGTTCTTAGCCGATTGGAACACATTAACCAGGTTTTAATGCATTTCAATGGGTTTTTTATTTTCGCTTTATGACGTTTTCGTTCTACAGCAATTTCGACGGAACGAATTGTCGTAATGCGAGGCACCACTGTATTTTATACCTCACACATACAAAAAAGTTGATTATGAAACATGACCTGTGAGAGCCAGTGTGTTTTAAAGGTGGCCTATATCCACTGCCCCAAAGATGAAACACATAGCCAAAAGTGGGGGGGGGGGCACAATTTACCTGCACTAATTTAAACTTAGAAATAATTGTTCTCATTTAAACAGCAATACACTATATGCTACCATAGTTTGGAGGGTAGTGAGCAAGTGGCCTGTGGGTCTGTTCAGGTAGATAGCCCTGCTCCCTGATGCAGGGTAACTTCAATGCCCCTGCTCAGTGTTTCTTTATCTTTAGGCTTGACTTCCACCGAACAGCCCTCCATGTATAGGATTCCTTTAAAGAGACAATTGCCCTCTGTAAAGCAAGGACACATGACTACCCTACTAAGGTATTTTTTTTTCCTGGAGAAGCTTGAAAGTACCTGCCACATATAGTACTCTGGAAAGGACTGAGCCCACCCTTCCCCTATTTCTTCTCACACATGTTCTTGAACAGGTAGCCAGTTCAGGAATGATACCTTTCGAAATATTCCCTTAAGCATAGCCATGTATTTCATGTGGCTTTTCTTCAACTATAGTGTGAAAACCCACACCAAAAACACACAAAAGGTTGTGATTAATTCTACTTGCAAAAGCCAAATACTTGAGAATCAGAAAACCCAAGTTCAAGTCTCAGCCACCTCAGAATCTTTAATTATTGCCACAACCAGAATTTTCCTTCTTCGCAGTTATCTACCAAACAACCCACTTCTTCCTCCGCCTCCCCTGGGAAAACAGCCCAAGAGGTGACCCATCAACTATCCGCTTAATTTTTTAATTTTTTTTTTTAGTACTTCCAGGTAAAAGGCTAGTAATCTTAATCTTTCTTGAGAACACGTTTCATGGAAATCCCAAACACCTTCCTGGTAAACCAGTTGAATCGTCATGCTTGAAAATGTCAGTCGAACTGGAAAACTGTAATTGCTAGAAATTATAGCAGGAGTGAAAAAGAATGTGCACTCGCAGCAACTGCACTAGTACAAGTACACTGTCTGAAAATGTGTATACTCATGAAAAAATGGTTTAGTATTGAATTCAAGAAGTTACAAGGTTCACAGCAAATAATAAGCGTAACAATAACAACCAATACACAGAATCATGTGGTAAATTTTACTCCCCTTTCATCTTCTAATTTTATCAATAGATGGATGATAATTTTAGTTTTCGTCAGGATGGCACTTAGCTAAGCTCTCAACTCACATCCCAAGAGTTCATGGAAAGTGAACTGGAATTTCATGTTTCTGGAAGGCCGCAGATACATATACCTATAGAACAAGAGCCGGAAGGGACATAATTACATTCAACATCTCCTGCCAAAACAGGAAATGTAGTAACAGGTGTAACAGGTGAGTGTGAAAGGCTATCAGAAATGAGAAGAGGCCCCAAATATTTGACAGAAAGGCAGAGTAACCGAATCTGTTTATTTCCTTGATTAAAGGGCTTTGCTCTTTGAAACTAAGGAAACATGCAAATACTTACCTGGTGCCAGGTCAGTTATCTGATCTATGAAAGTTCATTTACCAGAGCCTTGACAGGAAGTATTGCCCATTCCCGTTCTTACCCACCTGGCAGATCAAAAGGTTCAGGTATCAGCTGGCTGCTCCTTCTGTTTTGCACATTGCTAACCAATGGCCTTCCATAGTGCAGCTTTCTACAGTACAGCCAAATTGTGCTAAGCTCAGTCAAATAGCAAGGGACTCCCCTATGATTTCCTTTCAGTCTTCCCAACTGAACTATTGTTACTTCTCCTGTCACTTCCTGAGACCAGACTTAAGGCTTTCCATTCTTTGTCTGCAAGACTACTGTCTTCTTCTGAGTATAGGCACCAATTTGTCTCTTTTTGCTTGGGCATCTGCCATATTGACGGACTTTAGCTCAGCTTTCGAAGTTATCCCAGGATTTGCTTTGTCACCACAACTGTTCCCCAGGATCCACACCCTTGCTGTTCTGGAACCTAACCTATGCTGCTATGGCTGGAATCTTCCCATTTTTTCCTTTGTTTGCTTTGGACGCCCAAAGAGAAATATTTACTTCCTATTAAAGTGGATGTTCATTCTTGGGGAAGACTTCATATGCAACACAACAGAAATGAGGTTGGGAAATACATTTATTGGACCTCTAAAAGGTTACACAAACAACAAGGTCCTTTGAGGAGTCTTCATCAGGTAAAGATGGGATAAAACTTGGGAGTTAAGGAAAATAATTCAAAAACTGGGCCACACATAATCCCCTATGTTCATAAAAGCAAAAAAGCAAAACAGAATTAAGATCTTATGGGAGCTAGAGGTGATAAAAGAACAATGTGCAGTTCCTTCCCAGTTTGAAGATAAAAGGCTCCCCTCACCCTGCAGCCTCAGTTGCCTTAGGTGAAGCACACAGAGAGGCCTTCTTCATAAAAGTGTAAACCTGTCCAAAGAGTTGCGAGATTTACTTTTTGTTAGGAATGGTATTTTCCTGTGTGAATCAACACCTTGAGCATGCATCTAAAAGGCATGTTGTCAGAATGCAAATCCTGCTAGGCTATTGTAAAAAAAATTCAATTGCTATTCCTTTCCATTCAGAGGGTCCAGTCAGGATTATGTCTAGGGGAAAGAGGAGGGTCGGACAGCAAGGATTGTGATTTGGTAATCTAAGCCATTTGCAAAGAGAACAAACCTATCCATTTTGAAAGAAATCAACCCCGAATGCTCACTGGAAGGACAGATCCTGAAGCTGAGGCTCCAATACTTTGGCCATCTCATGGGAAGAGAAGACTCCCTGGAAAAGACCCTGATGTTGGGAAAGTGTGAAGGCAAGAGGAGAAGGGGATGACAGAGGACGAGATGGTTGGACAGTGTCATCGAAACTACCAACATGAATTTGACCCAACTCCGGAAGGCAGTGGAAGACAGGAGGGCCTGGCGTGCTCTGGTCCATGGGGCCACGGCCGGACACGATTTAACAACTAAACAACAATCTATGCCATGACACGTGATGTAGTAATGTCTAATAAAAATTGTGGAAAAAAGCATACTATAAGAACTGAATAGATTCTTGTTATTGGATGCATATCTGTCTCTTCATTGAACTGTGCCTTTCCAAATGTCAAGAAGAACTTTACAGTATTTTAAAACACATGAGGAAATGTTTTGTATTAGTGTACTATTGACATAAGCACTTGTGTGCCAACAAATCTATATTTACTTTTTCATAAACTGAATTTATATATATTTTTTAAAAGATTTTTTTATTTTATTTATTTATTTATTTATTTCTAAAGAATGAAAAGACAATCGAACATTTTACAAATATTAAATACAAAACTATTCCCCACTTTTCTCCAAATCACATATATATACCTTTAACCATCACCTTTTTTAAAAAAAATTGACCAACAATCTAAGTCTCTTTTCAAACCACCATATTTATATTATATTTCATATTTATCATTCCCAAACTGCGTTCAGGGGCAGAGGGAACTACAACATTTTGGGATGGGGCAGAAGTAAAAATAATGAGAAAAGTTACTCTACATGTTAGGCTTTGTGGTAACAGTACACAAAAGAAATGTCTGTAATACTGATATTGTTGTTGTCACAACACAATGTAAAGGAGGGGGGGAAGCAAATACCAAAGCAAAAGACTACATGGCCAGCTAAAAAGGGCTTTACTGCAATATTTTGTCCTTAGAATAAGGAGGTTTTGGGAGTTCCATTAATGGTAAAATTGACGCACCAAGGGCAAAGCTGCAATGAACCATGCTCAATAGAGCAGATAATAAACTTGATGCCCCAAGGTCCTTTTCCAGCACTGATTCATTATGTTTGAAAAGATGAGTAAAAATAGAGTTTTTTCAGATCCTTTAAGAATACACCGTGATGTTACTTCCCACAACTACAGGGTTAGAAAATTTTCCAGTAACCATCAGTAAGAAAATATAGAGCACACTTACCTGACAACACTACTGCAAAAAGACTATTATTGCAGGGAAAGAACTAGTCAATTTTCTTTTCTTCACTATAGAGCAGTGGTTTCCAACCTTTTTTCACTTGCGTACCACTTGGCAACCCATTTCCATAAATTGTACCCATCAGGTGTTGGTCTTTTTCAATACATGACTGAGCCTTGAAAGGGAAGCCTGAAAGAGCACAAGCAGGCGGGCAGGGTGCCTAACAGAGTGAGAAAGGAGAAGGTGGCGGTAACAGGACTGGCTTGTTCAGAGGCATTCACAGACCAGCCAGCTGTTTGCCAGACCTCTTTAAGACTTTTCCAAAGAATGGGTCACACATGTAGGAGTGGCTGCATCAAGGGGCATGACAGACGGATACTCACATTGTCTTTCACCTTGAGACTGTGTGCACTTGGAATCCTAAAAGTATCACAATAAACTCTAACTGAAGCATTTCATTTTATCATAGCAAATGTGTCCTATATTTTTGATTTTATTCCCCATGCATGCTGTGGATTAAGACCACTGAAGAACTGCATTAATGTATTTGCCTTTTTCCGCCATTAATCATTCCCCTTCACGCATACCTCTAAATGTCCTGATGTGTATTCCTGAGAGTACACGTACCCCAGGCTGGGAATCACTACTAGAGAGTGACTACACAGGTGTTTAACCTGCTGTTTGGTCTGTTGCAGGGATGGGCTGGTACATTTTCTGTGGAGAGTTTCTCAACTGGCCCTTTAAATCAAAGCAATGATTTTTAATGAAAAAAAAAGTTATGCAGCGCATTTTCATTGCCATAATAGAGTCTTTAAAAAGGGACCACTTCCTCTTCCCCTCTACTGAGGAAGTGTTTAATTTGCCAATATCCTGAAGTGGCTCTCTCATTAAACCATGACACTGGAAATTCCCACAGTAAGGAGCAGGACAAAATAGCGTGTGTGAGCTCCAATATGCCATTTTGATGTGAAGATTACACATTGAAATGATACATCACAGTTCTACCTGACCCCAAGTGAATCTACTTAGCCTGCAACAGTCCGCTCCAAAACAGCCTGTGTAGACAAGCCCTTAGTTACTATTATTAGACTCCATGCATTACGGCCACTAAAGGAGAGTCTCTCATCCATGTTCCCATAACATAGCACATGATTAAAATAGTGAGATTTTAAGTACAAACAAGCCCCAGAAAGCAACACAGAGACATAGCGTTTCATGGACAACCAGCTTCTTTATGTATTTATACAGGCCACTTCAGCTAACACACAATAATAAGCGGGATGGAATGATTGCTATATTTCCATTGAGAGTGCTTCAGATCACACGGATAATGAATTGATTCAGGACTTAATTCTGACATCTTTCTGAGAAATGTCCAGATCAAAGTGAGGGTCATCCAAATTAGGCTAAATCTATATGCTCCTGAGAATTTGCTAGGAATTTGAATTCTGAGGGACACAGGTTGGCACATTTCTTCCAAGAATGCCATAGAAGACCTAACGATGGGGAAGAAGAGAAGAGGGAATGTGGCTTTGTGACTGGCAGCCCTAATTCTAATCATAATGAATGGTTCTGCCATCCATCTCCCATCTAACTATTTCAGGATTGTTGTAGCCTGGTTCCCCCAGGCCCCCACAGCTCTCCTCGTATTGTCATTTCAGCAAGTGCCACTTTCTCAGGTAGAATTTTGTGTATTTTAGACTAGGCTACTTAAATAGGAAAAAAAGTGTGATAATGTAATAAACATTAACTATATTTACATTCATCCAGATTTACAAATTCAGTCACCAAACTGAAATGTGCTTTAATTCTCTGGACACATAAATACTATTTTAAGTTTCTGGTAAGTTAAAGCATATTTCATTAACTTTAATGTTTTGCCTCTGCTTTACAAGAAACATTTTGTCTGGGTTTTGCAAGAATTTTCGGCTAGTCATTAATAACACCAGTTTGAAAAACATGCCATAGATATCTTTAAATCAGACACTGCAATTATATCATTCCCCCTTTTTAAGGTGAAGTCACCCTTGCATCTCATTTGGACAGTGCTAGGTTGCATCTGGCAGCTGTGTGTCTTGTGGTTTATGCAAGGCTTCAATAAATTCCTGCAACATTTTTCAGATGCTTCCTACATTCAAATAGAGATGATGGCAGCAGTTAAAAGATGCAGAAAGTAAAACCTATTGAACATGAAACAGAACAGAGAGAGTGGTTGCTGGGGATACTTGTGTTGTTTCAAATTCAGCATCAAAACATTTGAACATATAGGTTTAAGTGCTATAAAGGTGTCTGACTTTCTGTCTGACATGCAGATTAGCTTGTCAGCACATTATCTCCACCTTGGAATATGTAATGTAATGTTTGCAGACATATTTACATAAAAGTTAATGTGGAGAAACTTGGCAAGTTGCATTAAGTGCTCCCTCCAGTGCCCAGTGCATTTAGATCCTCAGGACGATGCCAGCACAAATGCCAGGATTGCCTTCTTTGATTATGTGGAAACGTTTATTTAGAGCTGAACTCAACTCCCTGCCACATTACAACAAGATCACTGGGTGAACCTGCCAGTGCAGGACCACAAATGACAGTTGCTGAAATTCCCTCCCCATCGTGAGTGCTGGTGATCTGGCAGCGAAGGCAACTGCTAAGCTTCCAGGACCATTACAGTCCCCTGCTATGTAAGGCCACTTATGAATGGCTGGAGCAGCAGAGAGGCGGGAGGGCCTGAGCGGCTGCAGATATGAAGAATGAGGGCATACAAGATGTGAGCCCCAGTAAGATACAGAGCAATATAACCACTGCTGATGGCAGACCTGATGGTAACAAAAGTCTACATTGGGGGGGGGGGGGGGAAATGAACAACCTCCAGTTTAGCGACCATGCAGGTTTTTAAAGTTAGTGACTAGTTTTTATTTATTTTACAGCATTTATTAGATATTGCAATGTATGTTGTTGGTTTTAATGTGATTTGACATGTTTAGAACTGCCCAGAGAGTGTTTGCACCAATAGGGTGATGTGCAAGTTGAAATAATAAATAAATAAATCTTGCTGCTTAGAAAATAATGTGAAAATGCTAGAAATCACTCTGCTCCATGCAATTTTATGTATATTTCATCATGAATATTTTTATTTATTAGATTTGTAATCCTGAAAGAGTCCACTCAGCATGAACATCTATGACAGAGTTCTGCTGTAAACCCCACTTTTTTGTAGTTGAAACAGATCTCTATATAGAGATCAGTTGTAAATGAAGTATCAGAATGAGACAAATCTGAGTACGTAGGGATGATGGCTGTGGCATACATGTATGTAGTAAATTAATAATCTGGCAAGGAAGATTTTGCCACATTTCTGTATCTGATCAGAAATTAAACTAGAGAATAATAAGATTCTCTTCACTATTTGGTAGAATAATACAGTACATACAACCTGTTTGCCAGTTACACATATATAGTGCTAAATCCAGAGCTAGGTAAACACAACTTTGTTGGGGAAAACAAACTTTCCTTCCCCTCCTCCAGTCCCCTCCAGTACACAGAGGATCGGGCAAACGTTCTTGAATGGAGTAAATCTATGAAGCAAAAGGGAAGGAAGATATTTACAAATTTGGGAAAAACAAATTCTTGAAACCTACCCTTTGCATCTACAGAAAGTAAACTGTAGTTTGAACCTCATGTAATTTGAAAATAAAGTTTAATTTTGTATATTTTTGTGACACAGTTCCAATGAAAAAAATCTCCTGTTTGGCATTTCTTCTAGCAACAAGAGTTTCAGCAATGTGGTGCGATGGGGTAATAAATAAACAAGAACTTCAGAGTCTGGAATTTTGAGTCACAAGACACAGTTCATAGAGTAATGAAGTCACTTTACAGCAAGTTGAACAGGGCAAATATATAATGGCACAGACAGTACAAACATAAATATGAACAATGATGGGATTTACCATCTCTTGTTGTTTTTTGTAAAACAATTACATATCAGAATTCTCTTATGTCTTCACCACTGTGGAAGAAGAAGCTTGAAAGCAGGTAAGCTGCAACTGCATGCTGCTCTTGAAGGTGTTTAGTAGCTCTTCCAGCAACCTGTTAAAGAAGATTATATTTTAAGATGCTGACTGATTTTTTTTTTTTTTATAAATTCTGGCCATGAAAAGCACCAGTGTGTGTCTATGGGAGGGACAGAAATTTTTTTTCACTATGCATCATAAGGGCAGTTTCCAGAGGAACAGCTGTGTTAGTCTGCTGCAACCGAACCAAACCAAACCAAACCAGATTTGTTTGGCACCTTAAAAATTAACATATCCATTACACCATAACCTTTCATGGTCTACAATCTACTCAATGAAATACAGTTCAGCTTGTTCTGGGTTACTGCTATTAGTAAAGGTGTGTAGATTTCTGCTTTCAAAATTCCCCATACCACCTGGGAATTCTGAAAGCAGTAGTCCAAATACAGATTAATCTCATTGGTTCAAACTATGAAGGAAATACTGCTCATTCAAACATCTAGTGCCATTAATACTTACTTAAAAGTGACCCACATTGTGGCCAGAATACTATTACTTATGTGTGCCTGAAAAAGTCAAGTAGCATAAACCTTATCAGTGATTTCCTGCTAGTTAAGGGATCCATGCAGGTTTTGGAGTCCTCATTCTGCACCAGTTATGTGATTTGACACACAACAAGGAATACAAGTGTGGACTCCTTAACTAGCAGCAATTCACTGCTGAGAGTCACACTGTTTGACTAACACTGGCATAGAAAATTCATTGGAATCTGGCTCGAATGTTACAGAATTTATTCTCAAGTATGCATACACTTGGAGGCTAAAAGCACAATCTTAATACAGTATTTCTACGTAGAAATAAGCCCCATTGATCACAACAAGCTAATTCTCAGGTAAGTGGGCAAAGGAAATTCAGTGTGAGGAGACTCAGACACAGAAAACTTAGGTAAAATATCAGTCACGATAACCTCAGACACTTGTGCTGAGAGTGCTTGTAGCGCTATGGGGCGGTATATAAGTCCAATAAATAAATAAATAAATTGTAGGGCACCGAACTTCTCTAGCATTGGTTATAGTTCAGTATCTGTTTCTTTTCTTTTGAACAAATCTTTGCTCATTGGGCAAGACATTTTCATCTTGCCAATTAATGCCTCTAACCAAAGCAAAGCAGAAAATGGGTTTTTAAATGCTAAGTTTAATTGTTAAGCTTTTATTTCAGGAAAAATGATTAAGCAGTAAAGAGTAAGAAGTTGAACCCTTAAAACTTTAGGATAGAAAAGAGAAAAAAACCACTTAAATTTTATTAAAAATGTTGAGTTAGTCTTTAGGCAACCACCATCAATTTCCTCTTGAAAAAAAAGTAGCATTTAATAGCTGCAGTAAATTCCACAGCTGTATAATCTTTGCCAGGGCCAGCAAGTAAAAGACATAAACATGTCAGTATCTACTTCCTCAATAACACCCTCCAGGAACGGGTACTAGAACAGCAACCACACACAGTCAATATTTAATAAGTCAATATTAAATATAATACGTCACTGGCAACATGAACAGGCCTAAATCATTCCATAAATTTTGAACTCATTATTTGAAATGCTGCAATGAAGTGTGTGGTGAACTTGCAGAAACAACAGCAGGATATATGGCAAATAAGCAGCAGTGAATATAACCCTTCACCACCTGAGATGGCAAGCTATGTTCTGGAGGAAACTAAACAGGGGCTGAGCATGCCAATTGCTGCTCAGGCAGCTGGAAGCAACCCAAACACCAAAGTTACATCTGGAAATGTAAGTATGCTGAACTTCCAGCATCTAAAGGGGAACTATTCTCTTTATATAACATAGGCATAAGGGGCAAATGTGGTGATACAGACATGAGTGACAGTGCTGTGAAGTAGATATGGTGTTGCATTAGGATGCTGGAAAGCCAAGGTCAATTCTCTGCTCGCCCATAGAAGTCTCTGTGTGGTTTTCGGCAGAGTCAGTAGTTTTAAACCCCGCACACAGTTCTCACAGTGATAAATAGCTCCAAGGCCATATAGAATGTATACAAGGAGAAGTGTAATTGTGGAATCACTACCACCCAGTTTGCTCTGTCTTGGTCCAAAAGCCTAAATACCACAGCTTATCCTGAAGGAATGTTTTAACTGCTATATTGTTCACAGAACACACATTCTCAGTTATGAAGGAGAGAAACTTACTTTTTATCTGCACCACTTGACAGCTGTGGCAAGGCTTCGAGGGCTTGCTTAAAGCTTGAGCTGTAACATTAAACACATACTTATCCTACACATGATTCACAGCAATCTTTTACGCTGAATCTCTGTTTTTGGTTAAAGCGTATTTCTCAGTTATGTAGGTTGAACAAGAATGCCAACAGTTGTAACATTTACTTTTAAAAATTAATGGATCATATTATCAGTAATAAAATGTCTCCATTCATACAATTAGCTAGCATTCAGTGTGCACACACATGAGGTCAACTGCATTTCTTTTCATATTTTGATTATGAAATGTTACATTATTTCTCATTTAATTTTATACCTCTCTTCTTTCTGTGAATGCTTCCACATCTTACTCTTTAATAAAATGACAGATGTTTTAATATTAAATGCAGGGCTTTTACAGAAAAAAGCAGGGGGTGCAAGATGGGGGGTGGATTTTTTTTCATGCAATAGCAGAATGAAGAATAGTTTCAGCCAATAGTAAAAGGGCTGGTGAAATCCAAAAGAACAAACAGACATTCTTCTCACTGTTCTTGATGGTTATGCAGGAAAACAGACAAACAAAAATCACAGCATAAACTGCTTTTAATGTGAGATAATAATTTAAATTTCTTCTGGACATTTATAGAATAGCGAAAAGGTAACATGCATTCAAAATTAAGCAAAACTGAACTAGGAACACTCCTGAAACTAGAGCCTTTGGGCACATTGCAATTTATGATTTGGCTGCAAAAGAGCAGTTCTGGTATAGGAGAAAAAGGAATCTGTCTTTCAGTAACTTCATCTACATAGTCAGGCCCCACAGATTGTTCTAGATCATTGGCAAAGATCTAGTGCCCTAGTTGCAGATAATTTCCTGGACAACCCAGATGTACATGGAAAGTTAACACAACTTTGTGGAAGGAAATAATATGAGCAATCTCCAAATGTAACAAATATTGTGTTTCCAGCAAGACTGTCAATGTAGTTTCTTGTCAGAGAGCTTTGCACTCTCTGTCGTACTTCCCACACTGCCCTGGCTTAAGCAAGAGGGGAGCCACATACCAGCTGCTGGTGTTATCTAGATTATCCTGATGGTGGTAGTGGGCTGGTCTGAATCATTGTCTCCTAGCTGAATAAAGATGCATACAAAAATCAGGACGGCAGTGAGGTGTTTCTCCTTTGAGGCTGTTAAAGAAGACCTGCCTCATGTTATAAGAACAGTGAAAGAAGAAACTCCAGAATGTTCAATAAGATTCAAAAGACTTTTTTTAAAAAGCCAGGATCTTCTGAAAAGAGGGCAAGTGCCCCTGGCCTCCCACAAACTCTAAAAGGGAAAAATATTTGAATGTTGGGGGGAAACTGAAGAGAAAATGTCTTATGAAACAGTTTCAGAATGATGTGTGAAGCACTTTAAAAAGGAGGGCTCAGGAGCACTGGGCTCTAATTGAGTTGTATTCAGGAGGCACAGAAACACAGATGAGAAATACGCAGCTAGAGACAGCTAGCCCTGACCCAGATTTGGCTGTATAGTCTTCTTCCTTCTAGCAGTGGTGCCCGGGGCCTCTTGTAGTTAGGTGGGATGGGATGAGGCAGCTAAGGCGGATGAAGCCAAAAGGATGAGAGGGAGAGAGGTGGTGGGGAAGAAGGAAGAGAGGCAAGCAAGTAGAAAGACAGCATGTAAGCACACAACTTTTTTCTTTCATGATGCAGGCAGGCATTCACTCAGCCATCGTCCCTTCCCACCCGGTTCACTGACTCCACAGAGGAGGAGCAAGATACACCTCCACCTTGCCTCCTAATTAGAAATGTTCCTGCTTTCCTTTCCTCTCGGCCTCTCTCCCAACCCAAGTGTGATGAGACTGGGAGTTCAGTAAAAGCAAAATCTAGGCAGGGACTTGAACCTCCTTTTCTGCTAAAGAGACAGGAGGAGTGGAGTGAGATCACCTGAATCCAAAAATGAAATGGTGTACTACATTTGTGCTACTGTGTCAGTCTCCACTGCCCCAAGATCTCTCTTTTCTTAGAAAATCTGACTCTCCTAGGAACATGAAACAGAGAAGACAAGTCAAATCCTCAGGTCTCCAGTAGTATCAAAAGCTTGTTTATTAGGGGCACCTCTGCCTTATAGGAGAGGATTGGAAGAGGGCTCAGTGAAGTGGCCATTTTTTTCTCCACTGGTATAAGGATGCATGCTAGAGCCACCAAGATAGTTCAAATCACTCCGTGCTACAAAGATGAGGACCATGGAGTTGGCTAGCTAATGACATTTTTTAACCTAGCAGCGCTCCATCAGAGAAGGGTGCACATCTTTTTCTATATCTTTTTCTGTTTTTTTCTTCTTCCCAATCAATGAAGGGAACAAGCAGAAGTGGCAAGGCTTAGTTAGCACCCAAAGCATACTCTCCCAGTGAATTGGAGGACTGATTAGGTGTCCCCTCCTTGAGAATTCCCATCCTGCTGCATTCTGGCTAGTAATATGGAGCCACATGATGACTCCTAGATAATGACATTGTTTCAAGGATGCCCTATGCTGCCCAAGATGTGGTGCACTCCCAGTTGCTCACTGTCCTATTCCAGTGTTGTGTTGTTTTGCTCTCATTTGCTGGACTTATAGTTAACCAACAGAGAAAGCCTTTTCATACTCACTTGCTTTCAGGTGTTAGGAATAAAGCCACAGCATCTCTCAGTGCACAAATTTCAAGCCGGGCCTGAGGAACAGAAACATAATACAAATACAACTATATTTATAGCTTCACCTTCTGACATCACAAGACTTGGAGTCTGTGAAAAAAATATAGCAAAAAAGCAGTAAGACTTCTGAATATTTGTTTCCTGTGCAGGAAGCTTCAGCCATGAAACAGCTGCATTAACAACTATAGATCTGGAAAGTGCAGGAGGTAACTAACCATATCTAAAGAATTAGGAAACATTTGTAAATATGCTTGCTTGAAGTTATTTTCAGATCTCTAAAATAAATATGCATTGCACATACACATGCACACAGTCTTTAACATGTACACCAAGGAGGCTCTGACTTCTTAACATACAATCTTACCAAAGAGGAAGGAAGTTCATGAGGGTGAAGTCTGTCAATGTGAATTTGTTCTTTTATTTTGCTACTGCTGAAGAGCAGCAATCAACACTATTTTTTAAAGATCCATTCAGAAACATTTTTCATTGGTTATTTTTCAGGCAAGTGCTCTTAAGCGGTTTATCTAAGAGGATTGACTGAACAAGTGTGTCAGGACTTGTTTGTCCCCTTCTCCAAAAGTACCCAAACAAAATAAAATGCAAACATTTAGAATGGCTCAAAATGTTCTTTCTGGTAAATGCTGCTTTACCTTTTGAATAATATATGTCACGTGCAACATTTTACTATGAAAGGATTTTCTCAGTGAAATGGAAGCCTGCATTTCCATCACAGATACATGTTATGGACACCCCCCAAAAAAGGAATTGCAACGGGACTTAAAGAAATACAATTCACATGTCTCCAGATCAACTTTGTAAGATTCACACAGCTTAATAAATATTCAGTAACCACTGCTACTTTGTATAACCAGAAGAACAGAGATCTAAAAGACCTTGTTAACTGTTTGATTCTCCTGCTCAAGGTCTTACATGAGCAGCAGATTACATGGGAATGAAGAACCATGCATATCGACAGCAGGTTGGGCAAAGCGTGCCCTCCTGCACCCCCAGCTCCCCAACACCCTCTCCATGTTTGCTCAAAAAGTCATTTTGAACCTAGAGGGTATGGGAATAGTTATGCCATGTTTTGCAGGGGTGCTCAGTGCCCCTATCCACCCTGTATCTTCTACAGAATATAATAAAATAAAAATTAAAAAAAATCTTTCTTTTGTCATGAGAGGTGATGAGGCAGTTTTCCAGTTAAGGAAAAGAAGCTATGTACTGTACCTTGATTGTATTAATCATCTTCAGAAACCTTCCCTCAATTGAACAGCACTTCTAGTGATATGACTTCTTCATTCATTAAAGAACGTTTTTTTAAACTACATGTTTGGATATTTGGGGGGGGGGGCTTCTGAAGCAGCAGAAAATCACAAAGCTGTGATTCTTTGCTGCTGCTAAAACTCTTTGTTGTGTATGTTCTATTGTGTCGCTCTGTGCACATAACATTGTAGCACGATCCACACTACAGCCATGTATTTTTAATGCCAGATTAAGGGTCATGGCTTTCCACAAAGAAATCACAAAATGGTTGGTAAGGGCACAGAGTGCTATTAAAGATTCCTAAACCTGCACACACAATTACAGTTCTGAGGATTTCTTGAGGTGAAGGAATGGCTTTTAAACCTGACTATAACAGAGATACATATTATGTCTTTATCAACAGCTATTTCCAGGACTCAGCTACCTGTAAAGCACCGTTTTTGCTAAAGGATGAAACACACTGCATTAGCCGGCTGAGTTCTTCAGCAACTGCCTCGACAATTCTTGACAGGACTCTGGGTACAAGCTCCTTTGAGATAGTGAATACCTAAAAATTTCAGATGAAAAATAACATAATTTAAAAGCCTGCATTTAACTCCCCGGAAGAATTGTTCTCCTGTCCTATTCTTGCAGATGACAAATAACCCCCTCCCCCAGGGTGTAAAAAAAGTAAAAGAAGAAGGGACTTGCAGCAAAATGATGCTCCTTTTCTGACTGTTCCTCAGTTCTTCTCATTCCTCATCACTCTGATTGTCATCTCCCCCATTCTCTCTCTAAAAAATATCTTTCATACTGTTGGTGCCACAGATAACTGTCAGATCACTGTCGCAAACCATCAATTTATCATCCAGCCCAATATCTCTTTTACATATTTTTTTTTATTTTCAAACAATCCGCTTGTTTTGTAGATTGGACTTGCAAATTCACTGAGGTATTTTTGAGGGTAACTGGGGATAATACGAAATTGTCTCACCTCGGCATGTACAGCAATGATATGTACTAAGGCTTCCTTCAAATAGTTTCTAACACCTGCAATAAACATGCACACAAAAAGAGAACGTCATTTTCATTCTGTTGTTCTGAATCAAAAACCCTATCGCTCGATGTTTTTTTTTTTTTATGCCATTCTGGGCTTCTTCTTCTTCCTTGAAAGGATCAACTGTGATCAGGGTTCCTAGGTTTAAGCACGGAACTTAGCATTCACCCCATGTGACCCAGCACCCAGAAAGTGAGATTTCTTCCAGCCACACCACCACAATCTGTTTCCTTTTTTGAAAGCAAAATGGAGAAAGGTACATTTTTTTACACTGATTGGTTAAAGAAACCAGAAGTCTTATGTGACATCCTTTTTCTCTTCTTTAAAAGAACTGTTTGGTTTTCAGTGAGGTTTAAAAACAACAATAACAACAACAAAACACAACTCATCAGCATTTGGAAATAACCAGCTATTTGTAATTAATTCCTTTAAAAACAATTAAATATAACAATATTGCATTATGAATATAACTTAAAAGACAGAATCACTCTTTCTGTGATATAAAGGCAACCTTATAGTTGCAAACGTGTGGCCTTATTACATGGAGGAGGAATATCACATGGCTCAAAAAGTGTCTATTGCTGCTCTCTCTGCTTCTATGGATGCTGAGATTATGACTAGGTGAATTATTCTGAACCAGAAACTAGTGATTTGTAGCATTCAGGGTTTTTTAAAACTCTTTTTTCATTTGCATTAGGAAGCAACAAAGGGACGTGGTGGCGCTGTGGGCTAAACCGCAGAAGCCTGTGCTGCAGGGTCAGAAGACCAAACAGTCGTAAAATCGAATCCACGCGACGGAGTGAGCTCCCGTCGCTTTGTCCCAGCTCCTGGCCAACCTAGCAGTTCGAAAGCATGCAAATGAGAGTAGATCAATAGGGACCACTTTGGTGGGAAGGTAACAGCGTTCCGTGTCTAAGTCGCACTGGCCATGTGACCACGGAAGATTGTTTTCGGACAAATGCTGGCTCTATGGCTTGAAGAGCGTGATGAGCGCCGCCCCCTAGAGTTGAACACGACTGGACAAAAAATTGTCAAGGGGAACCTTTACCTTTTAGGAAGCAACAAAGTGTTTTTGTTTTGGTTGTTGTGGGTTTTTCGGGCTCTTTGGCTGTGTTCTGAAGGTTGTTCTTCCTAACGTTTTGCCAGTCTCTGTGGCCAGCATCTTCAGAGGACAGGAGTGCTACACAGAGACTGGCGAAACGTTAGGAAGAACAGCCTTCAGAACACGGCCAAAGAGCCCGAAATATCCACAATAGCCATTAGATCCCGGCTGTGAAAGCCTTTGTGAATACATTGTTTTTGTTTTATTTTTTTTAAAAAACAACCTCTGTAATATAACTAACATACAGTACTGTGATCATACTGTAGTGTAGATTTGGAAAACAGTCTGTGTATATTTTAGTGGTCCAATAAATGGTACAATCTGCCATTGTTTCTGGATATTGCAATAATGCAACCCAAAATGTATCAAAATCAGCATGATGAAATTTAAATAATGAGGCAGTTGCTGAAATCCCACTGCTTTGTTATGCATGAAGGAGGCAAACAGTGGTGTCACTTTCACTGCCTACTAGTTAGCAATTACAGTGGGGTCTTGACTTGAGAACTTAATCCGTATTGGAAGGCGGTTCTCAAGTCAAAAAGTCTGTAGGTCAAGTCTCCATTGACCTACAGTGCACTGAAAACAGATTAATCCCGTAACAGGCCGTTTTTGTTCCATTTTGGTTTCTCTCTGGTCTGTAAGTCAATTCTCAGGCTGCAAGTCAAACCTAAATTTTGCGGCCAGAGAAGTCTGTAACTCAAAAAGTCTGTAAGTCAAGCCGTCTGTAAGTCAAGGGTCCACTGTAACAAGTCCCAATGGGATTTCCAAGCATGCCAAGTAGTGAATGCAAACCTGAGAATCCTAACAGTGACTTATTAAACTTTAGACAGAAGAGACTGCATGGTATGCCATTTGCCTTCTGCATGTGTAAAGAAGCGACAGGACTTCAGTCATAATGTGAAACTTTAACTCTTATTTCAACAGAATCAAGATTTTAGTTCTACAAAGTAGCACAAATATGTACGCATAAAATATTTGGAAAGCAAATCACAAAGCAAAGAAACACAACAGATTTTGCACATTACTTTGAGACTTTTAAAGGAAAGATAATTAAATATATGTATTATCAAAAATAAAACTAAACTCACAAACATACAAGCATGTTTCAAAATTAAGAGCACAGAGTGGCAGTGACTACTTAAATTTATCTGTCTGTCTGTCTGTCTGTCTGTCTGTCTGTCTGTCTGTCTGTCTGTCTATCTATCTATCTATCTATCTATCTATCTATCTATCTATCTATTTTTCTTATATTCCGCCCACTCTACCCAAGGTCTCTCGGTGGCTTGCAACAATTAAACTACAATAAAAAGATAAGGCAATTAAAGTACAATTAAAATATATACTCTAAAAATTGCCACCATGACCCACAGTTGATATTATTTCAATTAAAAGTTTTCTGGAACAGGAAAGTTTTGACCTCGTGCCATAATGTCATCAGCATCGGTGCTAGACGAATTTCAGTCAGGAGGGCATTCCATAGTCTGGGGGCTGCTGCCGAAAAGGCCCTTTGTCTACAAGCCATCCCTCTTACCTCCTTGAGTGATGGCTCTTTCAAAAGGGCCCCCTGGCTAGATCTTAACTACCGGGTAGGTTCATATGGAAGGAGGCGGTCCTTCAGGTATCCAGGGCCCAAGCTGTTTAGGGCTTTATATATAAAAACAAGCACTTTGAATCGGGCCTGGGCAGCAACTGGTAGCCAATGTAATTTAAACAGAATTGGTTTGATATGTCCCCTAGCGGCTCCACCACTCACCAGCCATGCAGCTTGATCCTGGACCAGTTGCAGTCGCCAGACCGTCTTCAAAGGCAGCCCCACGTAGAGCGCATTGCAGTAATCTATACGAGATGTTACCAGTGTGTGTGTAACTGTCATGAGACTCTGCTCGTTGAGGTAGGGCCATAGCTGGTACAATTTCCACAGCTGAATGGGCTTCCAGAGTTAGACTCGGGTCCAGGAGCACCCCCAGAGTGCGGACCCTGTCCTTTAGGGGGAGTGTAACTCCATTCAGGGCAGGGAAATGGCCCTCCAGCCTGTCCGGTGAAGCACCCACTAACAGCACTTCCACCTTGTCTGGATTGAGTTTCAATGTATTAACCCTCATCCACTCCATTATCAGGTCCAGACACGAGTTCAGCACAGAAACCGCCTCACCTGGATTGGTGGAAAACGAGAGGTAGAGCGGAGTGTCGTCAGCATATTGCTGACTTCTCAGCCCACACCTCCTGATGACCTCTCCCAGCGGTTTCATGTAGATGTTAAAAACCAGGGGGGACAGTACTGAACCCTGAGGAACCCCATGACATAAACACCACCCTCTGCACACAGTAAGCTAGGAAGGAGCGGAACCACCATAAAGCGGTGCCCCCAACTCCCAATCCAGCCAGCCTATCCAGAAGGACACCATGGTCGAAAGCCACTGAAAGGTCCAGGAGTATCAACAGGGCCACACTCCCCCTGTTTCTCTCCCGGCAAAGGTACAGGGAGACCAATATATGTATTGACAATACATGTATTCTCGTTGGCATATAGCAAATATGTATTTCTACAAGACAGAAAAATTTTGAGGATTTTGTGCAATACAACATTTTTAAGAATGTACAGGTTCAACACCTTGTCTGAGCTTTACAATGGTGTGAATAGCGGAAAGCAGACTTAGAAACATGGAAAGTTCAAAAAACATATAGCTATTGCTTGTAAACAGAATGGAAGGAGACATTCTTCTGAAAGTAAGAACTGACATTATTTCTTTGTTATAATAGCAGCTAAAGAGTACTCTTCCAATAGTGATGGGGAGGATAAATAAAATAATTATTTCAACTTCCACTTCCAGAAATAGTCCCTCTACTAACACCAAGCAACACTCTCCAGTGGCACGTCATGCAAGCCATTTCTTTAAACGTGATAAAGCCCAGGATTATGCCACATACCAAAAACAAACAAACAAATGGGGGGCAGAGAGAGAGAGAAATCAGAAATCAATTTGAGACACTGAAAAGGAACTAACTTTACATTTGTCTTGTGTATTCAGGCACATGTCCAACTATATGAAATGAGGCTTATGCCTCAATAAATATACTGTATGTTAATGCATTTGAACATGTTAGGAAGCAGATGTTGGCAATATAGCTCCCAGAATCTCCTAACCAGCACGGTTAGTAACTATTCTGGCTTAGGGATTCTGCATGATATTGTTTATTCACAAACTGTAAAATGAATCTCATTCCTAATATAACCAAATCACAGCTATAGGGGTGGGGTTTCTGGAAGCACTTACTTATCCATGTTTGTGTTTGGATAGTCAAATATGGCAAAGAAAGCAATCTAGGATATTTGCTAACTAAAGTAAAATATTCAATCTGCATCACTGGAGGAAATAACACTCTGTATTTCCCCCTGATTTGTGCAGTTTGATCTCAGTTTCCTCTGTATTTTTTCCTGCAAGTTAGGTGAGTGTGAACCATTTGTGGAGGATACCTACATAGGCTTTTCTACCATCAGTAAAACCTGGTAATAAAATATAACAGACTAAGCCCTAACACCATTATTTATTTATACGTAACAGTAATGTATGTAGCTGATTTTAATGTTTCTCCTCTCTGCATTTTATTCTCAAAATGACCTCTGGCTGAAAAGTACTGACGGACACTCACACACCTAAGTAAACGTTGTGACTCCTCAAGGATTTGAACTTGCATTCCCTGTTCCAAACTCAACTATACTGTACTGACTCCTCCCTCAGATCTGTTGTTAGTCTAAAAACAAATTATAAACTAAAATATACTGGTAGAAAATAAATGGAACAATTAAAGTGCTTACTTTGCATAATATGAAAAATTGCCTGGACAATTTGAATATTGTTCAAATTTTTGCAATACACAAATTGTTCTGTCTAATAGGCATATGCAAGATAGGCCATTCAGATTTGAAGAAGTGGAATATTGCAAAATGAATAACACAGCAAACAAACAGTTCTGTCATTTAGGCGTAGCTGAACAATTTACAACCATAACTGAAGTGTTAAAAAAATTTGATATCTATCTTCATAGTAAATAAGATTCCTGAACACTATAAAAAGCCTTTTGTAATGTTTTATGGTGCCTTCTACCACTAAGGCAGCCCTGGTATCTATTCTCATGAATGAGCTCAAGTTCCTTCATCTCAGAGGTCTGCTGGAGGGCACAAGAAAGGTGGACAGAGTGAAGGACTTTTGTGTCTTCTGATGTTTTCAACTACAGTGGGGTCTTGACTTGAGAACCTAATCCGTATTGGAAGGTGGTTCTCAAGTCAAAAAGTTCTCAGGTCAAATCTGCATTTCCCATAGGAATGCATTGAAAACCATTTGATCCGTATCTGCTCTTTTCTGTACATAGAAACTAATGGGAAGCTGCTATTCCGCCTTCAACCACTAGAGGGGGATATTTTGTTTCTTTTTTTTTTCTTAGGTCAAAAAAGGTTCAGGGAAGGCAGGGAAAATACAGTCCAGGCAGGACAGTACCAGGCAGTCTGAAGACTGTCTCCCAATCCACTCTCTAAACGCTGGGAGGAGTGAGGAAGCAGACAGGCACCCTTTTCACTGGCCAACAGTTAACTGAAAGTTCACATTTTGCACTTTCCCTGCCTCCCACGTGGGTTTTTTTCAGTTCGTAACTCAAATCTAAGTATGTAAGTCAAGTCAATATTTTCCTATGAGAGTGGTTCTTAAGTCAAAATGTTCTTAACTCAAGCCGTTCTTAAGTCAAGACCCCACTGTACCACTCCCTTGCCATTGGCCATGCTGGGTGGGGCTGATGGGAGTGAGAGGTGACAATATCTCAAGAACCAAAGTTTCCCTATCCCTGAGATGGAGAATAAGAGCTCCCTCAGATAACTATTATTACTTAACGGAAAGTTTGGAAGTTTATTTTGCACTGAGGAAGAACTAATAAAGCATATAAAAATCTTAAAGTGCCTTCACAGAGGAGGTATATGAGCAAAGGGCATTTCCAAAAGCTTGCCTAAGTTATGGAGTGTATTTTACGATTTTAATAACGTGCTCAATATGTGCATGTAGAAACACTCTCTATAGTCTCGGGTAATTCACTGTGCTCTGAGGAAAAAGAAATGGGATATTGGGTGAGATGAACTCGTGCCAGAAAGCCAGCCAACGTTTCTCTTACAGCTTCACTCAAAGAACAGGAATATTTGAGCGCGTCTGAAGGCGTTATATTTTTCTCTAACAATTCCAGCAAATTATCACCTTCAAGTATTAAAAATATAGGTAACAAAAAGGTGGGATGACTTCAAAGAGGACATGAACTGAAGTTGCTTCCCCACAGACTTTAAAAGATAGCGCTCAAAGAGCTGAGTTAAATGCTGCCAAGAGAACAGAAAAAGTTAGTCTCTTTTCAATTCAGTTTCCCCCTACATTAATCTTTCTGAGGTTTGCCTGGTCTTGATATGATGAACAATTCTGGCTCAGACAGGAAGTGCAATCTACACTTCCTTTTCCCAAGTGACCTACAGATTACCCACACATCCAAGATCAAAAACCTTCAAACCACTTTAAAAAGTGGAACAGCACTGCTTGCAAATCTGCAAAAGTTAAACCACTTTTTAAAAAAGCACACACACTGAACACTAGGTGCTTTGAAAGCAAAACACAACCCCTTCAGTATCCTCAGCACATATGGGAGTGTGTACCAGTTCCCAAACCAACAGTTCCATAGCTGGGGAAGGGGATTAAATTATTGCTCTTCTCCAATTCTTTTTCAACTAGCCTCAGGTATAAAGCCTTCAAGCTAGTTCACTTAGATGGCATCTACACATATCTCATCATTGTAATCTTTATCTCAAGAATATAGATCCTTTGGAAACAGGAAGCAACATGGATATTGTATGTATGGTAAGATCTGCTCCACCACAGCAGACAGCGAAGAGGTCCTGTGTACCCTTTCTTAACAGAAGAGCACCTACTACAAGATTAGCAGATGGAGATCTTGGGTTCTGAGAAGAATGCCCCTTCCTCCAAAAGTTAAAGTGGAGAAGGAAAGAGTTTTTGGTGGTATCACAGTACTCTTGAAGTTCTTGCTTTTTTGTTGTTGTTAACTAAGTCTGTCAATAGTAGAAAAGGCAGAGGTACCTCACATATGACAGCATCATAAGATAATTTCTACCTTTACAGTTTTAAGTTATGATTTAGATTATACCAGGAAAAGGAACAGTAAATACATTATATTAAATCTCTCCATCAATGAAAGAAAAGAAATAGTGGTGGGGACAAACCTTCTTTAAACTGGAGGCAAACCACCAAATGTAGCCCAGTGGTATATATATAAAACTACCTTTAATTTGAGCTCCCTGTAGATTTGTACAATCTAACCATCCAAAAAGAATGTATACTTCTTTATCAGTTGGTGATATATAAAGTATACATGATGATACAAGTTGTAAAAACCATAACCTTCTCAGATAGACATTGGCAGTTCATGTGACATCATGGTATTTGAAGGAACTGCCCCCACCCACATACCCTTCTGAGTCGTCTCATAGAATAGTAGAACTCTGACTTGGAAATTCCCCAGGGACACATAAATAGTCTGCCTTAATCTGAACAGTAGTATTTGCTTGAGCAGGCAAATGGATGAAAAAAAAAAAAAACCCAACTACCACTGAAATGCCATTACTGTATGGGATATACAGTATATACTGTACAGGATAAACATACCACTATGTAACAATTGCCTTGATGAATGAAATGAAGCTAAGACCTATTTCTCTCAATAGTCCAGCCTGATAGTTACAAAGAACAAGTAAAATACAATTTAAAAAATATGTTTTGCTAAAACAAATCATGACAATCATGAGACATCTTATGGTCACGTTCCTCAGAAATAAGGATGGGCACGAATCAGAAAAATGGTGATTCATTTTTATTTGTGATAGGTCAAGGTCAATGAATCACAAATTATGAATTTTACTGGAACTGAAAGCGTTTGCAGAGGTGGGGACCGATCAAGATGGTCCGTCCCAGGAGGCTGATAGAGCCAAATGGTTTCCTGATGAGGAGTTTCCTGTTGCCTTGGCAGGTGATTCTGTTGAAGCCCTGGCTGACCCCTAGAAAGGGGAAATGGCCAGGGCTGTTGACACAATTGCTCCTAAGGGTCCCCTCCCACAAAGTAGAGCCAAGCTGGCACTCTGGTTTACTGGGGAGCTGGTGGTGATGAAACAAATGGGATGGAGATTAGAGCAATGATGGCCAAAAACTCAGAATGAATCTGACTGAACATGGGCTACAGCCCATTGGAAGGCCTATTCTGTGGTAGTGGCAGCCATCATTACTTGCTGCCATCATTGCGTCTGCACAGAGTCACCCAGTGGTAGCTTGCTGCGAAAAATTTGCACAGCACTTTGCTAGCTAAATCGCTTGGATCCACTTGTGCCGTAAGATGCTGTAGAAGTAATTATGGCTCCTGCCTGTCCTATATTAATGGACAAGTTTCAGTTTTTGCAGCCTGATGTGGACAGGATCCCTGGAGCAGTGAAGCCTACCACTTGTCTGCTAGACCCTTGCCCATCCTGGCTTTTAAAAGCTGCCAGAGAGGGACTGGCTAAGTGGGTCGAAGGAGTAGTGAATGCCTCTTTGCAGCAGGGTAGGATCTCAGCTTGTTTGAAGGAGACAACAGTGAGACCATTATTGGAAAAAACCTCCTTGGACTCCACAGTACTGGATAATTATTGACCAGTCTCTAATATCCCAAGGTGCTGGAGCAGGTTTTTGCTTCTCAGCTCCAGGGATTCCTGCATGAAATGGATTACCTTGATCCATTTCCATCTGGCTTCAGGCCTGGTTATGGGACAGAGACTGCTTTGATTGCCTTAGTGGATGACCTATGCCGAGAACTGGACAGGGGAAGTGTGTCCCTGTTGGTTCTGCTGTACTTCCCATTGGCTTTCGATACAAATGATCATGGTATCCTTCTGGGCTGTCTTTCTAGGAAGGGACTTGGAGGCATTGTTTCACAGTGGCTTTGGTACTTCCTGGAGTGGAGAACCCAAGAGGGTGGTGCTGGGGGACACTTGTTCAACACCCTGGCCCTTGACCTCTGGTGTCCCTTAGGGGTCTGTTTTGTTATGTAGATGCTATTTAACATCTACATGAAACCAACGGAAGAGGTTTCCAGAGTTTTGGCTTTTAGTGTTACCAGTATGGTGATGACATCAAACTCTATCTCTCCTTTCCATCTAAATCCATGGAAGATATCTCGGTTCTAAATCAGTGTCTGGTGTCAGTGATGCACTGGATAAGAATTACTGAAACGTAATCCAGACAAGACAGAGGTACTCCTGGCCAGTTGAAAAGCAGATCAAGGAATAGGGCTGCAGTCTGTGTTGGAGAGGGTTATACTCCCTCTGAAAACACAGGCACGCAGCTTGGGAGTGTTCCTGTATTTATCTCTGAGCCTGGATGCTCAGGTTTCAGTGGGGGCCAGGAGTGCCTTTGCACAGTTAAAACCGCATCTCCCTTTATGAGCCTGCCCAGGCATTAAGATCATCAGGGTAGGCCTTTCTCTTAGTCCTACCACCCTCACAAGTACACTTGGTGGGGACATGGGAGAGGGCCTTCTCTGTTGCTGCTTCCAGACTCTGGAACTCCCTCCTATGGGAAGCTAGGTGGGTCCCATTTTGCTCTTTTCACAGGCAAGCAAAGACCTTTCTCTTCAGGCAGGCTTTTTCTTAATGCCTGGTGGTCTGAGATTAGTTTTAAATGGACCGTTGTGCTCTGTTGCTTTAAATGTGTTTTAATATTGATCTTAGTTACCATTTTAATATCATACTTGTTTAATTATTTTTAAATATTTGTATATTTACTATTTTTAGTTTTTAAATACTGTTTTAATTACAGTGGGGTCTTGACTTAAGAACGGCTCGAGTTAAGAACATTTTGACTTAAGAACCGCTCTCATAGGAAAATATTGACTTGACTTACATACTTAGATTTGAGTTAAGAACTGAAAAAACCCACGTGGGAGGCAGGGAAAGTGCAAAATTTGAACTTTCAGTTAACTGTTGGCCAGTGAAAAGGGTGCCTGTCTGCTTCCTCACTCCTCCCAACGTTTAGAGAGTGGATTGGGAGACAGTCTTCGGACTGCCTGGTACTGTACTGCCTGGACTGTATTTTCCCTACCTTCCCTGAACCTTTCTTGACCTAAGAAAAAAAAGAAACAAAATATCCCCCTCTAGTGGTCGAAGGCGGAATAGCAGCTTCCCATTAGTTTCTATGGACGGAAAAGAGCAGATACGGATCAAATGGTTTTCAATGCATTCCTATGGGAAATGCAGATTTGACCTGAGAACTTTTTGACTTGAGAACCACCTTCCAATACGGATTAAGTTCTCAAGTCAAGACCCCACTGTATGTAAGTTGCATAAGGGGAGAAAGACGGGATATATATAAAATAAATAAATAAATAAACTATCTTATGTTCCACAAGTAAACACATAGAGATAATCTCACATAATTGTATGCATGCAACCCTGCTGCTTTGTGTGAGAACCTGTGGATATAGGCAGTATTCCTACATAGGCATTAGAAGAGAAATATAACACCTTCCCCAAAGACGAAAAGTAAATAGTATCTCTTTCTAACCTTCTTAGCCTAAACCTATGACTAGGCTGGTAGTTATGATCAGATTTCCTTTTCCTTCTCCCTGAAGTCCTCTACGATGTCTGAAACCTGCCTTTGAAGTGGTACTCAGTCTGTCAAAGCTGTTTTGGGGGTTAGAAGGTAGCGGACACAAAACTGCAAGTGGAACAGATTTATGGCAGGCTGCTAATCAGACCTATTGGATCCCAGTCGAGAGCGAAAAAGAAATGTAGAAATATAAAGGTGCACTGAAAGAATGAGAAGACATTAAAACACTGGACACAGCTACAGGGATGTAAATATTCACTTATTTCCCTTCTGCCACTGATAACAAAACATTTCAAAAGCTTTCTTCTGGCTGATGCTATGAAAGATGTATGTGGAGAATAATTTCTGTTGCAAAAAAACTACAGTTTTTACTAAACACTGATTTTTTAAAAATGTTGCTAATATTGCTGCTTGTGGGGAAAAGAGAATTTCTTTTTTCTCTTGTGCATGACAGGAAAATTGTCCACTAGACAATTGGCAACTTGTTTTTATGGTGTGTCATTAGGGATGAGACAATGTGAATATTAATTACAGTATATCCTAAATGTGAAGTACTAACTCAAATTCATATTCCCTATTTTGAGAACTGGATTAAATAATAGTGGTTGCTTCAAATGAAATACAGGTTTAATTAATAATAACCATGTGCCATCAAGTCAATTCTGACTTATGGGGATCTTTTTCAGGGTTTTCCAGGTAGCTAAGTAGTCAAAAGTGGCTTACCATTCCCTTCTTCTATGGGTTTCTTAGGATTGTACAGCTTGCCCAAGGCCACATAAGCTGGCTCTACTCACAAGAGGCAGAATGCAGAATCAAACTCAACAAGATACCTAAACTACTGAGCTATTCAGTCAGCTCTAGTCAAGGGTTAGAGTATACAATATTGTGAACTGCCTCTGAAAATGGAAGAGAAAGCACTTTGTCATATCTGAGGCAGCACTACTAACTTTATTGATGTCTCTGTGTTAAAGACTGCAGTCCAAACCAGTTTGTATTCCTGGGTAATGAAATACTTAGAATTAGTTTTTGAAAAATAAATTTAAAAATAAATAGTTGTCATGTCAGTTAATCTGAATTAAGTTGACTTTGTTCGCATGTTCCCTTGATAGCAATGTTACCCCTTTCTCTGTGTGTGTGTGTAACATGGGAAATATGAATTTACAGTGGACATGTACCGTTCAACCTAGTTTAGAATCTAAATGAATAATAATTACATGCTGCCAAGTGAATTGTGACTTATGCCAATCCTTTCCAGAGTTTTCTAGGTACAAAGTACTCAAGAGTGGTTTACCATTCCCTTCTTAAGATAGCAGATTGGAAGAGGTTATAATTTTCTTAGGCAGCAAGAAAGTCATTTACTAGAAATGAAATGTGATCACGTAAAAGTTTCTGAAAATTTTTTTGTGCGATCCATTTCCTGTTTTTATTGGAAACATTCCTCCACCGATCACAGAAGGATCTCAAGATGTGGTGCTTCACTTTTGCTTTGATATTGTCACTGTCAGAAAAAAAAAACCCATGAATGTGTAGGCAAGGTCTGGAAAGTCTTTGGAGGGACTACCCACCAGTTTAATCATATTTCCTGTTTTTAACTCCTTAATTCTAAATCTGCCTAGCCTGACAGAAACAGATTGAAGAGTTCAGGACTATTAATATCTCAAATTCTCTCCCCCCCCCTTCAAGATTTAAAAATAATAAGAACATTTCAAAGAAATATAGTGTTTTTGTGGGTGTAGAAATATTCCAATACAGAACAATGAAATCTGAACTGAGATAAAACTGCTCTCCCAGATAAGCACCAAAGAACAAATGTTATGAACAGGTAAGGCACCAAGTTCTGCTGCTGGCTACATGCACAGTAAAATCTGACTGGATAGATTTGGGCAGTGCACAAGGCTTTGTATTTCTATACTTGACTGGTACTGGAGTTAGAAGGATTTGGAAGGGCCCTATTTTCTTGACTTTTGACTGTCCTGCCCTTGGAAGGTAGAAAATAAGTAACTTCAGCGTCTACTTTACAAAATCTTATTCATAAACATATATAATAAATGCATTTTAATTTAAAGCCTGTTTTTTCTTTTAATAAATATAAAAAGAGTGCTTTAATGTTTGGATTTTTAAACCAATGTTTCCTTTTACTAACAAACCGTATACTAGTTACAAGGTATTATTTCTTAAACCCTTATCATTATAAAAGGGGGCACTTGTTTACGATTTTAACTATTATTTTCAATATACAAAGGAGCTAAAAAGTGATATGCATTTATAAACTCATAAAGCTGTTGTTACCATAATAATACCGTCACAGCTTCTGCAAGATGAAATGACAGCAATTTTACAAATGAAGGATGAGCTTGGAGATATGCAATGCTTATGAATTTAGTTTGGTTGTCACTCAAATATTATGAATATTACCACAAACATTTTTTTTAAGAAAATAAAAAAGTGAATTCATTGATCTGAGAAAGGGCTACATTATGGGAGAAAATGGTTGGAATGCCATAGAGATTACAGAAGCCCAATTCTTTGTGGAATGCACGTCTTCTCCATTCCTGGCCATCAAAATGCCAATAACTTTGATAAGATACAGATGCTATAATACACTATATAGAAATCATACTGGGAAAATCCAAGGCAGTGAACTAAAAGCAACTACATGGATCATTAGATGACTAACCCCCCACAACGTATCAGCTGAAATTCTGCTGCTTTGTGTAATATCAAAATAAATTAGACCCTTGAGTCACTGCTTCAAATAGGCCTACTCTAGTTGCAACTTACTACACTAAAGTAAGTTACAAATAGAGTAGACTTATTTGAATCAATAGAACTAATGGAGGAGATGGCAGACCAAATCTCTACTGATTCAATGGGTCTATTCTAATGCAACTTACTATGATAAGGAGCAGGATTTCAGCCATTGTGTTACAGTTTCTTTTCTGAGAAATAAGAATTTCTGTGCAACCTAGATTTTCATTCAGATCGTTCTGCCTTCACCTGGACAGCTTCAAACAACCTACTAGTGCTCATTAAACTCTTAAGGCATTGCTCATTCTCGGGTTAGACAAAAAAAAACTCACTAAGGCGAAAACATTAATCAAGCTCAATACATCTGAACAGTCTAGAGCAGTGGTCCCCAACCTTGGGCCACCAGATGTTCTTGGACTTCAACTCTCAGAAATCCTGGCCAGCAGAAGTGGTGGCGAAGGCTTCTGGGAGTTGTAGTTCAACAACACCTGGAGGCCCAACGCTGAGGACCACTGGTCTAGAGGGAGGATGGGAGCTAGAGCTCACTAACATCCAGAGGGCTGCACATTCCTCACCCCTGCATTATTATTTTTGGAGCAAAATCTATATATATTCAAAATTAAAACGTTCCTAGGTACAAAGAGATACTATCTGAAAAGAGGAAAAACAAGCTTCCACATGGAGCTCTGCAGGGCTCTGCAGTACATGAGGCTACATGAAACCATGAGGCTACATGGAATGATGATACCCTGTTCCCCGAAAATAAGACCTAGCCTGAAAATAAGCCCTAATATGATTTTTCAGGAAGCTTGTAATATAAGCCCCACCCCAAAAATAAGCCCCAGTTAAGTGAAACCCTTCCTGCCACAATTGCGCAGCAACCAGAAAATGACATAAACATCCCCTGAAAATAAGCCCTAATGCTTTTTTTTTTTTTGGAGCAAAAATTAATATACTGTAAAACCCTGTCTTATTTTCGGGGAAACACGGTAGCTAATTCCTACATTCAAAGAAGAGTCCCCCACAGAGAAATTAATGGAAATGGACCAGGCCTCATGGAGGTCTGAATGTCCATAGACATGGACAGTCAAAGCTGATGCACTAAAGCTAGTGTCTGCAACACTTTTTAAAAAGAGAGCTTCTGTGAGTCTCTTTACTCTCAGGTTTCCAGTTATACTCATGTTCTATAATCTGTTTCTAACTTTTTCTTTGTTAAAAACTATTACTTTGTCAAACTGCAAATTCTATACACTTGAATATGTCCAGGTTATTTTAAATTACAGAGCTCTAGATGGCTTGGACCTGAGTAAATTGAAGTACTGACTTCTCTTATGAACCTTCCTGTAAAATAAACCCTGGTCTAAGTATCTTCACCTTTGGAAATGAGGCAGAATTATACCAATGCCAGGGTTTTCTGTTATTGCCTCTTACTTGTGGAATGATCCCACTGGTGTGCGGTATATTTTTTTTACCTAAAAAGAAATAACACATTTTAAATAATATGCATTAAAGACTAAGACACATCCTTCTCTGTTGTCGCTCCCAAACGCCCCAGAACTGGACATGTTTAGCCTTGAGAAAAGATGACTGGTGTGTGTGTGTGTGTGATAAGATAGCATTTTTCAAATACTGGAAAGGCTGTCATATAGAGGAGGAGCAGGATCTCTTCTTGATCATCCCAGAGTGCAGGATACGCAACAATGGGCTCAAGTTACAGGAAGCCAAATTCCTCACCAGGCCTCCTGAGAGAAGAGACAGCCTCTGCAGCCATAGGCAAGCTACACAGTCCCAGGTCGTCTCCAGAAGAAGGAAATGGTAAACCACTTCTGTGTATTCTCTAACTAGAAAACCCTGCTAAGAATCACCATAAATCAGAATCAACTTGATGGCACACAATTATTATTACCTAGCAATCATTTCAGCATACCTTTTGTAAAGGATTCAATTTTTATCACAGTGGATCAGTTCCATATTACATTCTGGCATTTAGCTGATTGTTCACTTCTCTTGAGTATACTACACAGTACCAATATCCTCATCCAAACTGTAAAGAGCTTTCCTTTCCAGAAACTGTAACGTTTAAACATCCATTAATAGAGTTTGATTGGCTACCAGAAATGTACCCATTTGCACAAGCTGTCCTACAGTGTTGGACAAAGTGTGGTCCTGGGGCCATGTGCAGCTCCTGAGACTAGTTTTGCAACCTACAGGTGCCCTTTATAAGAAAAAAAAACCTCACAGAGATCATTTTATACTTCTAGAAGCCTCTGAGAGTTGTGGTTTTTCAGTAAAACAGAATGCAGACCTCCTAATGCTCTCCAGAATCCACACAAATGAAACCAGAGGGGGAGTTTAGAAATATTGTTTTAAGTGTTCATAGTTTTGCTCATTTGGGAGTCTGCTGCTTTCCATGGTAGGACCCTAGGCTGTCAAAGTTGTCTATACCAGTGGTTCTTAACCTTTTTGAAAGCAATGCCCCCTTGAGACATTGAGGAAGTTATCATCACCCCCCTCCCTGAGGTGATATCTTACCTACCTACCTACCTACCTACCTACCTACCTACCTACCTACCTACCTACCTACCTACCTACCTACCTACCTACCCACCCACCCACCTACCTTGTCTCCCTCCCCACCTGGGTGCGAGGCAGCGCTTCACGGGGCAAGGATGAGGACGCAAGAGACCCTTTCCTTTCACCCGATCCACACTCAGTGCTCCCCTAAAGGAGAAAGGCGAGACGTGGCAGGTAGAAAGAGCTGGATCATCTGGCGGCAGCAGCAGCACCGGATCTACTGCCAGCACTGCGGCTGCAGTCGACTTCACAGGTTTGGCTCGCTCCAGCGCCTCCCTACCGCCCCCTTCTGTTCTTTTGCCCCCACACCGCCCCTTTTCGTTCTACTGCCCCCCTGAAAAATGAAATCGCCCCCTGGGGGGCATTACTGCCCATGTTAAGAACCACTGGTCTATACCTACTTTACTATATACGTACAACAAAAATTGAGACAGAAAAGGGTATTAACTGCTTGACTGTAAGTAGTCAATAACTTTCAGATAAGGCATACAATGGAAATACATCAACAGCCATGATATCAAATTTTCTTGCACCCGTGGATCCCACAGAGATAGTCCCATTTGAAATACATGTGTGCACAGCTATTTCAAAGTGAAAAGGGCATTGGGCACATACATATTATATTTTGCAAGCTATTATTGTATCTCGTAGTCCTTTTATTCCTTTTCTTCACAGAAAGGCAATGATTCCTCTTCTGTACAGAAATGTAATGCAGATTGGCTGTACTGATCATATACAGTGGTGCCTCGCTTAACGATTACCTCGTTAATCAATGCATCCGCTTGATGATGAGGTCTTTGCGACTGCTTTTGGAATCGCAAAACGATGTTTTAATAGGTAAAATGCACTTAACGATGATCGGTTCCCTGCTTCGGGAACCGATTTTTTGCTTAACAATGGTCTGAAAACAGCTAATCGGCGGCTCTCAAAATGGCCACCCACTGTGCAAAATGGCTCCCCACTGTTTTTAGGATGGATTTTTCGCAAGAGAGGCACCGGAAAATGGCCACCCTATGGAGGATCTTCGCTGGATGATTAGGTATTTAGCCCATTGGAATGCATTGAGCGGTTTTCAATGCGTTTCAATGGGTTTTTTTCCCTGCTTGATGACGATTTCGCTCTACAGCGATTTCGCTGGAACGGATTAACGTCATCAAGCAAGGCACCACTGTACAGTATGTGCATTTGGCAAGTATGCATATGTGATTCATAAATATGCCAACACATCCCTGTGGTATCCTCAGATCTACTTCAGTGAATCCAGTTTTTGTCCATTCATTGCATTTCTACTCTACTGCTCTATTGTAGAGCTCAGGATTATTTAATTAGCCTGGAAAGCAGTAGGTTGCCCAAATCTACCTCATGAATTAACCAATGTCTTAGTTCAGATCCAACATTCTGTCCTCTACATACCATAAAATGTACTCAGAATAATGTATACAAATACATCTAGGGTTCTTTTATTTTATTTATGTATTTATGTATTTATGTATTTATTTATTTATTTCAAATATTTTTAGCCTGCCTTTCTTCTTAAAAGGACCCAAGGCGACTTACAGCATTAAAAGGACAGTATTTAAAATTTGGTCTAGATGTGCGGGATATAAACTTAAACAAACAAACAAACAAACAAATATGCATGCAGTATTAAAAAGAATTAGGTATCAAATTAAAATGGTAAATAAAATCTGTACTAAAACAAATTACAAAGCAACAAAGCACCACAATCCAATTGGCAGACAGGTATCGCTCACAAAAAGATCAACTAAATGAACTCCTGATCTTGTGGATGGTATTGGTGGGGCCCATTGGGCAAATGAGCAGATTCCTTTTAATTATTAGCTTGAATATTTGATGGAGGGAGGGAACAATCAGCAGCTTGTTCTCAGATGGGTCTATGAAGTAGGTTGTCTTGCCCTATCTGTCCCTCTGCTGCACTCAGTTGGAATAACTGCTCACAAAGAAGAGTTGAAGGAGAAGAAAGAGGCAGGTGGCAACTGCTGCCTTACCCTTGATAACATTACTGGTCTCCACATAATGAGAAAATAATCTGATCCTTCTTCACCTGTGCCACTATGAATCTGATATGTCTCCCCGCCCCCCATGGCTGATACTTGTTCCTTGTGTACAAATCAGCACATACATGTGTGTCCATGGACTTCCAATGCCATGCCAGGGAGCTTGGATGCTACAAAGAATATTATAATAAAATCATTGTATATCATGTGTTCTACATCTGTCACATAAATGTCCAGAATTAGTAGTATGAAGATGGACAAACTGGTTGTCTGAGCAAAGACTTGTTCTTTGAAAGTCCTGCATTGGACATGGTTGACAGTCATTTTTGCATGAAAATATCAACATCCATAGTATCCTAAGTTATTTAAAACATTGTTTCAGTCTACCTAAAAGATATTAAACTTAGTCCTTGTGCCTCAAAAGGGTATATGAACAAAAAGGAAGACAATACTATTTTCTTTGCTGAAGGGAAAGCAGTACTTACTGGAATCTTAAAATTCTTGCCTTTATTATGTATCCATTTTAAATCAAAGCAGTACTGGTTCTTTGAGGCCTCTCTTTGGGCAATGTACTGTGGGTTTTGATCTAAAGTTATAGGGTAATATAGTGATTGGGGCATTGGGAGACCAAGAGCAGCCTATAAAAAGTTTGCTGGCTGAACTTGGATTGTTCTCTCTCTCTCTCTCTCTCTCTCTCTCCTACCTCACAAGATTGTTGTGGTGGTAAAAGGGGGTAGGGTAGCACCATGTGCACCAAGTTGAGCTCCTTGGAGGAAGCAATGTGATATGATTGTAATTGATTAAATTAATTCACTTGTAACTATGTATTCGCAAAGGCTTTCACGGCCGGGATCTAATTACTTGTAACTGATTGTAATATGATGATTACTGGATTTAAAAACTAAAACATAATCAACTGAGCCCCAGATAACATTTCACTACTCATAACTTGAAATCATTCTTTGGGCATTTCTTGGGATCCATAATTTTAAGGTAGCAAAAGTGCAACCAGGCTCAGCATGTTGCTCCAGATAGGCAGCTGAAATAGTTACTGCTATGTTTTGATTTCTGCAAAAGACAAAATGAATTTCTGGGATTGAACCTTTGGATTGAAATAGCACTATGATGCAAAATATTCCTTTGTGTCAAGTTCTTTGTTGTAGTAAAACATTTCCAGGCACATTTCAGTTTACAGAGTTGGGGTCATCGGCAAGTTACACGGTGAAATAGCTTTTTGGTGGGTAGCAGGAAAATAACTAGGTGTTCCTTTTAATGTGTGTATTTAGTCATTTTTCACATGATGTGTTCCAGTACATAATTCTTGGGTGAAGTTTTAGGTTGGGAAAAAAAACCCAAACAAACTTGGCTGGCAAGTTAAATGTAAGCCTCAGTCTGGAGCCAAGCTGTAAATCGAGAGATCGAATGGTCCCGTAACCAGTATAGCAAGGCCATTGTAATAGCAAACATTTCATTATTTTAAATTTACTTTTCACTGTGCTTAGCAATTTCAATTTAATGAAACACTTCACAATTTTATTAATGTTTGGATGAGATTAGAGTTCTGGACTTGTTCCGTAGCTTGGAGTGATTGAAATTACTAAACCTCTAACTTTGAACTGTGAAAAATCTTCAGCTTTCCAGTTCTGTACTTCATTCATAAGTTTAGATAAGTTCCAAATGTTGAATTTGAGCTGAGTGCCTCAGCTTCAACTAAAAAATATGAATGCTTTACATACTGCCAGGTTCCAGATAAATAAGAAGATGGTTCATTTTGGTACTGGTTCTCTGAAAATGGAAACTGAAAGGTTATGAAATGCTAAGAACACTTTCAGAAATGTAAAATGTAATCTTTGTCATGAAAGAATAAATAGATAACTACCTATCAGTCAGCTGGATAGCTTGGTGGTTTACATATCTGGCTGTGGAGCCAGAGTTTGAGAGTTTGATTTTGGCTGAATATCAGGAAAAACTTCCTAACTGTTAGAGCAGCATGGCAATGGAACCAATTGCCTCAAGAGGTGGTGAGTGCTGCAACGTTGGAGCCATTCAAGAGAAATTTGGACAACCACCTAGCAGATATCATTTGATTTGTATTCCTGCACTGAGCAGGGGGTTGGACTCTATGGCCTTACAGGCCCCTTCCAACTTCATTATTCTATGTCTCTGGAATGCCCTACCACAGGAAGTCAGGCTGGCCCCATGTTCTTCCTCAAGCAGTTAAAGATTTTCTCTTCAGACAGACTTTTCCTTAGTGACTGGCAGCCTGAGAAGCTGGCTGTCAAACCTACAGTTCAATGCATTCTAATGGGGGGAAAATTCACCAAAAATTAACGAAGAGTCAGAACAAAGCCAAATTAAGTTTGCAAAGGTTTTACAAGGTGCACTGATGATCCCAAGCATTTAAAATAGTTTTTGAACATTTTAATATACACTTAAAATAGCGAAAACGGACATCACTAAGCAAAACAGGGGGACCTAAACTGTCATCGCTAAGCGAGGCAAGGTCCCGAACATCGCTATGTGAAATTTCCCCATAGGAAACATCGCTAAACGGAGTGCAAAATCGCTCCAAAAACCTCATCGCTAAGCGAATACATTGTTAAACGAGGCAATCGCTAAGCGAGGCACCACTGTACATACATAAACCTGTTGTCTAAATATTATACTTCATGAGCCTGAGAAAATGGACTGTAATTCCAAGAGCTCACAACAAAACAAATGTGTTACACCATATCACTATCTTTTTTCTCCACATTTTTGTTTCATTCTGAATTATTGTGATTGGGTTCTTTTGAAAGAGTGGGCGGGCCTGGGGTTCCGGCAGGAAGAACTGACGGAGACGATGCAACTGGTGCAAACAAGGGTTGTTTATTGTCCTTAACTTCAGAACCACCTAAACCAAACGGATTTAACATTTCCACCTCCGGCAACAGCTTATAACTTTTAACTCTAACATTTTCAACACTCTTGGTTTCTTTCACATTCTCTTTACTCCAAGGATAGAGCTGGTTACTGGGTTCTGCAGCGGTGTGGTTAGAACTACACAAACCATCCCACAACAAGGGTGCACTACTCGGGAACCCTCCAACCTGGGGAGATAGGGACTGGTACCACAAGGGATCTCCTTCTTCCCCGAACCCGGAATAAGAGACGTTTCCCATTTCCATTTTTCACTCTGTTCACCAACCCCCTTTAGATTCCAATCAGGTGGTGTTAAAAACAAATGAATTATTTGTGGCATGAGCTTCTTGGGCAAAAAGTACTTCAGCTAACACAGTTTGTTCTTGCTGTAACACTCGTCTAGAATTTATCGCTAGCCAATTAATATCTACATTAATCTTTAAAAACCGTATTTAAAAAACAAGAACTCTCCCTGAAAATATGAAAAGAAAATCCTGTCCCTCCTATTGTCTAGAAAGTTAACGATGAGAAATAACTCAAAGCAGGAAGGAGATGTGGCTCTCATGTTGAATGAACAGTAGAACTGCTCAACAATCATGACTAGCATCAAAAGGAATGAGGGTGACAAAATACCTCTTTCTTTTCGACACATATTTTATAAGATCCAGTAACTTGCCAAAGCCTTAAAGTTACTTGAGAGTTTACAGATATTGAATTTCAGAATAAAGTAGACTAAACCCTTTGTTGTTTAACACAAAGCCTTGGCTAACTGACAAATGATATCCAAATGTTTTTTGGTAGAACACAGCCAAACTATCAGTATGTTATTTAAAAAAACAACACACCCAAAGAACGTAGTTATAAAAAAGTCTCCCCATTTAATACTTCAAACTGGAAATTCTTTTGAGACTCAAGCTTCAATGTCTGCAAGGATTCAGTTCTTTTAAATTACCACTTTTTTCTATTTGAAAATATTATATTTCAATAAGTGAAAGTGGGTGATGGTGCTGTAGCTTACACAATCACAGTGCAGATGATGGCAACACCAACATACAGTCTCTGGCACTATGGCCTACTCTACACACCGAATGCATACTGGACCACTCCCTTCAAGCTGACCACTGAATAATCATCCTCATCAGTCAGTAGCCAGAAAGTGACTTTCAGAGAATACTACAACTATAAAACAAGATAGGAAAGAGAGACAGATATAGATGATATATATACATACATACATACATACATACATACATACATACATACATACATACATACATACATACATACATACATACATACATACATACATACATACATACATACATACATACACACACATATATATATATATATATATATATATATAGAGAGAGAGAGAGAGAGAGAGAGAGAGAGAGAGAGAGAGAGAGAGAGAGAGAGAGAGAGAGAGAGAGAGAGAGAGAGAGAGAGAGAGAGAGAGCTTCTTCATGGATTGCTGCCTTGTCGTGGCGAAGGGGCTTGAGTAACTCAGAGAAACTATGGGCTATGCCGTGCAGGGACACCCAAGACGGACAGGACATAGTGGAGAGTTCAGACTAAACGCAATCCACCTGGAGTAGGAAATGGCAAGCCACTCCAGTATCTTTGCCAAGAACGCCCCATGATCAGAAACAAAAGGCTAAAAGATATGACGCTGGAAGATGGGCCCCTCAGGTCGGAAGGCGTCCAACATGCTACTAAGGAAGAGCAGAGGACAAGTACAAGTAGCTCCAGAGCTAATGAAGTGGTTGGGCCAAAGCCGAAAGGACGCTCAGCTGTGGACGTGCCTGGAAGTGAAAGGAAAATCCAATGCTGCAAAGAAAAATACTGCATAGGAACCTGGAATGTAAGATCTATGAACATTGGGAAGCTGGAGGTGGTCAAACAGGAGATGGCAAGAATAAACATCGACATCCTGGGCATCAGTGAACTAAAATGGACAGGAATGGGCGAATTCAGCTCAGATGATTATCATATCTACTATTGTGGACAAGAATCCCATAGAAGGAATGGAGTAGCCCTCATAGTCAACAAAAGAGTGGGAAAAGCTGTAATGGGATACAATCTCAAAAATGATAGAATGATGTCAATACGAATCCAAGGCAGACCATTCAACATCACAATAATCCAAGTTTATGCACCAACCAGCATTGCTGAGGAGACTGAAATTGAACAATTCTATGAAGATTTACAACACCTTCTAGAACTGACACCAAAGAAAGATGTTCTTCTCATTCTAGGGGACTGGAATGCTAAAGTAGGGAGCCAAGAGATAAAAGGAACAACAGGGAAGTTTGGCCTTGGAGTTCAGAACGAAGCAGGACAAAGGCTAATAGAGTTTTGTCAAGAGAATAAGCTGGTCATCACAAACACTCTTTTCCAACAACACAAGAGGCGACTCTATACATGGAAATCACCAGATGGGCAATATCGAAATCAGATTGATTATATTCTCTGCAGCCAAAGATGGAGAAGCTCTATACAGTCAGCAAAAACAAGACCTGGAGCTGACTGCGGTTCTGATCATCAGCTTCTCATAGCAAAATTCAAGCTTAGACTGAAGAGATTAGGAAAAACCACTGGGCCACTCAGGTATAATCTAAACCAAATCCCTTATGAATACACAGTGGAAGTAAAGAACAGATTTAAGGAACTAGATTTGGTGGACAGAATGCCTGAAGAACTTTGGATAGAGGCTCGTAACATTGTCCAGGAGGCAGCAACGAAAACCATCCCAAAGAAAAGGAAATGCAAGAAAGCAAAGTGGCTGTCCAACGAGGCCTTAGAAATAGCAGAGAGGAGAAGGGAAGCAAAATGCAAGGGAGATAGGGAAAGTTACAGAAACTTGAATTCAGACTTCCAAAGAATAGCAAGGAGAGACAAGAGGGCCTTCTTAAATGAACAATGCAAAGAAATAGAGGAAGATAACAGAAAAGGAAAGACCAGAGATCTGTTCAGGAAAATTGGACATATTAGAGGAACATTTTGCGCAAAGATGAACATGATAAAAGACAAAAATGGGAGGGACCTAACAGAAGCAGAAGACGTCAAGAAGAGGTGGCAAGAATACACAGAGGAATTATATCAGAAAGATGTGGATATCCCGGACAACCCAGACAATGTAGTTGCTGACCTTGAGCCAGACATCCTGGAGAGCGAAGTAAGTGGGCCTTAGAAAGCCTGGCTAACAACAAGGCCAGTGGAGGTGATGGCATTCCAGTTGAACTATTTAAAATCTTGAAAGATGATGCTGTTAAGGTGCTACATTCAATATGCCAACAAGTTTGGAAAACTCAACAGTGGCCAGAGGATTGGAAAAGATCAGTCTACATCCCAATCCCAAAGAAAGGCAGTGCCAAAGAATGCTCCAACTACCGTACAATTGCACTCATTTCGCACGCTAGCAAGGTTATGCTCAAAATCCTACAAGGTAGGCTTCAGCAGTATGTGGACCGAGAACTCCCAGAAGTACAAGCTGGATTCCGAAGAGGCAGAGGAACTCGAGACCAAATTGCTAACTTGCGCTGGATTATGGAGAAAGCCAGAGAGTTCCAGAAAAATATCTACTTCTGCTTCATTGACTATGGCAAACTATGGCAAGTTCTTAAAGAAATGGGAGTGACTGACCACTTTATCTGTCTCCTGAGAAACCTATATGTGGGACAGGAAGCAACAGTTAGAACTGGTCATGGAACAACTGAGTGGTTCAAAATTGGGAAAGGAGTACGGCAAGGCTGTATATTGTCCCCCAGCTTATTTAACTTATATGCAGAATACATCATGCGGAAGGCTGGACTGGAAGAAACCCAAGCCGGAATTAAGATTGCCGGAAGAAATATCAACAACCTCCGATATGCAGATGATACCACTCTGATGGCAGAAAGTGAGGAGGAATTAAAGAACCTTGTAATGAGAGTGAAAGAGGAGAGTGCAAAAAACGGTCTGAAACTCAACATCAAAAAAACTAAGATCATGGCCACTGGTCCCATCACCTCCTGGGAAATAGAAGGGGAAGATATGGAGGCAGTGTCAAATTTTATCTTCCTGGGCTCCATGATCACTGCAGATGGAGACAGCAGCCCTGAAATTAAAAGGCGCCTTCTTCTTGGGAGGAAAGCGATGACAAATCTGGACAGCATCTTGAAAAGCAGAGACATCACCTTGCCAACAAAAGTCCGAATAGTCAAAGCTATGGTTTTTCCTGTCGTGATGTATGGAAGTGAGAGCTGGACCATAAAGAAAGCAGACCGCCAAAGAATTGATGCCTTTGAATTGTGGTGCTGGAGGAGGCTCTTGAGAATCCCCTGGACTGCAAGGAGAACAAACCTATCAGTTCTAAAGGAAATCAACCCTGAGTGCTCACTGGAAAGACAGATCCTGAAGCTGAGGCTCCAGTACTTTGGCCATCTAATGAGAAGAAAAGACTCCCTGGAAAAGACCCTGATGTTGGGAAAGTGTGATGGCAAGAGGAGAAGGGGACGACCGAGGATGAGATGGCTGGACAGTGTCTGCGAAGCAACCAACATGAACCTGACACAACTCCGGGAGGCAGTAGAAGACAGGAGGGCCTGGCGTGCTCTGGTCCATGGGGTCACGAAGAGTCGGACACGACTAAACGACTAAACACACACACACACACACACACACACACACACACACACACACACACACACACACATATATATATATATATATATATATATATATATATATAGAGAGAGAGAGAGAGAGAGAGAGAGAGAGAGAGAGAGAGAGAGAGAGAGCATGGTAAAAGGGGGAAAATAGAAAAAAATATTTTCACATGCATGTACACACACACACACACACACACACACACACACACACACACACAGAGTGCTGCCTCGTATAACGAGTGCACCATTGAACGATGAATCCGCATTGCGATGCGGATTTCCCCATTGCTAATGGGAGGGCATACTTGCATTGCGATGGGGGAACAGCTGTTCAGCGGCTCCAAAATGGCCGCTGGAACACAAAAAATGGGTGCCGGTACACCCAAGATGGCCGCCAGGACTCTCAAAATGGCCGCCGGTACAACCAAGATGGCCGCCAGAACACAAAAATGGCCGCCGGTACACCCAAGATGGCCACCAGAACACTAAAATGGCCGCCGGGACGCTCAAAATGGCTGCCGGGATGCACAAAATGGCTGCCGGAACAAGGGAAAACATCGGAGAATGGTGAGTTTTGGGCCCATTTGGAATGCATTAAACTTTGTTTAATGAGTTCCAATGGGGTTTTTGGATCCGTTTTACGATGTTTCCCCATAGCAAAGTTTAATCCGGAACGGATTAACCTCGCTATGCGGGGCACCACTGTGTGTGTGTGTGTGTGTGTATAGAGCATGGTAAAAGGGGGAAAATAGAAAAAAATATTTTCACATGCATTACCAGAACTGCCACTAGAGACCATACTATGTATTCTTCACTAACAAGTACTGTACTGTATTCATAGCATGGTCTCCAGTTCCCTCTAGTGGCAGGTTCTGGTAGTACAGTGAAAATAGTTTTTTCTGGATTTCTTTCTTTTAGCATTTTCAGACCGTTGATAAGTGGGTCCTACGGTACTTAAGTTCAAGAGCATGTCAAAGGAATTACACATTGGCCAGAACTTTTAGCTTATTACAAACAACAACCCAGTAAGACTCTCTATTAAAACCTGGGACATCCCTACAGTTTACTACTTGTGTCAATAACGCTACTGTCACTTTGTAGATTAATTGCTTATCCTGTATATAACTTACTAACAGAAATAATGTACAGTTTCATTGCCCCAACATTGTCACTTGCTCTATCATCTTTATCATCACTTGGGTCATGGGAGCTACATATACATATATCAGTTTCATACCCTCAGTCCAGTGTTTCAGGAAGGGGCTTGATCCATGGAAACTCATATTGAACTATAATAGACTTTAAGGTGCTCTTTTTAAATTTTTGTTTGGCAGGAGTTTCTTTCTCTTTTTGCTTCGTTTTGTCTGATACGCTTACAAAGATTAAGAGTGCGACCAGATTGTTGAATTAATGTGGAAGCTAGTTCAGGTTATTATTATTATTTTTTTTGAAGGAGGGGGAGCTATTCTTTTATTCCCAAACAAAAATGGGAGATTCACATAAAGAGCAGTCATTTATTAGCCTCCAAGATGTTACAGCATGTTTGGAAATTCTCCTACACTAAAGCAGGGCGACTGGTAAACCCTGCATTGAAAGTACACACATTCAAAATACGGAAAATGATTATATGGGGTCAAAATATGGGGTGTGGCCAGCTTGACAGGGTTAGAGATCATTCAAACCAGATTTCTAAGAAAAATATTAGCCCCATCTTCTGGAACACATTGCTACTAAGATCTGAAGTAGCAATGAGACCTTCCATTTCAGGCAGAACTGGACTGAGTGTCCTATATTTCTGGCTAAGAATGAACAACCAAGAGGATGGCTGCTTTTCCAAGTTCTCCTCGGTTAAACAATTACACAGATTGGGCTCAGGATTGCGTCACAGGAATGTTAAAAATTGGGCTTGCAGCCTTAATTTATCCCCAGTCTAGGTGCTGGGGATAAATTAAGGAAGCATGTATTTGGTCAAAGCAAAGGTACTGACTTTAGGTTCGTTCTGTCTAGTCATTTTTTTCTACCTTGTATGGCCTTATCATGGAAAATCAGATTCAGCAACCCAGGGACAAAGACCTTTCCACAGATAAGGAAAGCATTTACCAAACTATGATTTCAGACCATGCCATCGACATTTTGGACTGGCAGATATGTGAGAAGCACCAGGGTTCAGAAGGAATATATATCTAGGACATACCAAACAGATGACTCCCCACTCCCTATCTCTTCTACTGCCCACTGTATATCTGTCTGCCTGAGAGCAATATTTCTGTCAACAGAGATCAACAGCCTATTGAAGAAAAGACTAGTCTTCTTGCTCAGAGACACTAGTGCCCATTTCACACTTGCACCTCTCCAAGAGAGATCTGTGAAATTCTTTTGTGACCTGTGTCATGCATTATGCTGTCACTGGTAAACTCAGTATATATTGTCTTCTTTTACTATACGCACATTTTCTGTTAAACCTTTGCAGCAGTTAACTTGCATTTCAGGTAAATGACATTCTTAGGCTATATTAACAGATGTTTGTGCATTTTTATATTGTTCACAATTTCAAGTAATGAAATCACTAATTTTAAATGCTGAAACTTCTCCCATAACATTGTGTACATTTTCTATACTGTATTGCTAATACGTGTTGATACTGTACAGTGGTGCCTCGCATAACGAGCGCACCGTTTAACGACGAATTCGCATAGCGATCTGTTTTTTGGGATTACTAATGTGATTGCATACCGATGCCTAGATAGGCAAAAACTCGCTTTGCGACGATTGGTAAGCGTTTTGCTTACCGATCTTCGCATAGCATTTTTAAAAATCAGCTGATCAGCGGTTCCAAAATGGCCGCCGGAAGACCCAAAATGGCCGCGCGCAGCGTTTTCGCACCCTGCCCTCACTTACCGAGGGCACGAAAATGCCTGAGCTATGGAGGAACATCGCATAATGGTGTGTTTTGGGCCCATTTGGAACGCATTAACCTTCCAATGGGCTTTTTTGTACCGTATAGCGATGTTTCCCCATAGCGATGGTTAATCCGGAACAGATTAACCTCGCTATGCGGGGCACCACTGTACTGTGCTTTGCAATGGCCTATGGTCCTGTAAATAATAAAAACACCTACCTATCAACTGCCTACTCAAAGTCAAATTGCCATCTAACACTTTCCATTACGAAAGAGTTACCTTACTATGTACAGTGATGCCTCGCTTAACAGGCGCCCTGTTTAACAATGAAATCGCATAGTGATGAAGATTTTGCGATCGCATTGCGATGTTTTAAATAGGGAAAAATCGCTTTGCGATGATCGGTACCCTGTTTCGCTTATCGATCATCGCAAAGCGATTATTTTTTAACAGCTGATTGGCGGTTCCAAAATGGCCACCGGGTAAAAAAAAATGGTCGCCCGCTGTTTTCTGGGATGGATTCCTCACTTACTGGGCAGTGAAAATGGCCACCGTATGGAGGATTTTCGTTTAAAGTTGAGTCTGAAGCCCATAGGAACGCATTGAAGGGGTTTCAATGCATTCCTATGGGCTTTTTAATATCGCATAGCGACGAAATCGCTTTGCAGCAATTTTTGCTGCACCGATTATCGTCGCCATGCGAGGCACCACTGTATATACTGTTTGAGGAAAATCAATTTCTCTCCTAATTATGGTAAAGACTGCAGTTAAGCAAAGATGGGAAAAGAAGCCTTAGGGAGATGCAATGGTGTTGTAGTCTCTGCTACTCAGAAAGTGCCAGAGCTCCGACTCTGTGAGCAACGGCTGTACTAAATCACTGCCTATCAATCTGTGCTCCTTATTTAATTAATGTCAGTAATTTATTATGTTTTGGCATAGCCATTCTTCTAAGAAGTCAGGACTCTGTAAGTTGAGTTTTATCATAACAACCCTGTGAAATGTCAGGTAGAAAAACAACGCTATGGTCCAGAGACACCAATTCAACTATACAGCCAAGAAAGGATGTGAAATCCAGCTTTTCTGGCCCAGATCTGACATTCAGCTCACTGTATTACATTGGCTCTCTAGCGTGGCACCAAATCTAATCAACCACGTGAACTACACAGTATTCAAACTATAATCCAACAGCTTCTTGTGAACTGACATTGTGCAATCTGACCTAAAGGAAGAGGATTAAAGTTCCAGTGTAGCAAGACATTCACAAACACATCACAGTTCCAAGTTTTAATGTATCAAGTGAATAAAGAAAACGCAAGAACAGTGAAGTTGGCCGCATCATCTGGGGAAAAAATCCAAAATAAAAAAGCTAAAATACATATCAGTAGGGAATCTTGATCAGGCCAACTCAAATATCTCAAAATATGGGAAAGTTCTTCACAACTCTTCATCAGGCTAAACAGTAAACAAAGTGGAATTAGAAAAAACTGCTGCGATTCAAGCCATGGAGTCTGCCTCAGATGGCAGCAACGTAACCTCTAACTTTCAGCTCCACTGGGCAGGGCTCTGCCTCTCTTTGCCCCTGAGAGAGAGCGCGAGACACACCCCCCCTGTGCAGGGTTCTGTCACGACCGGAACCTAATGCGATCAATGCACAGAGGAGGAAGACAGCTGTGTGGAGGGAGGTAGAGGCACGTGCACACCCAGCTTAGAGGGAAGCTTGGATGACAACCTTAAGATAGCAAATGATACTGGGCTTCAGACATGAAACAAAACTGAAGTAGTAAGTCATGTTTCTTGGAACAAGCTGACATACAACTGCTTATCATTTGAAGATGGCACCATTGAGATTATTTCTACTGATATCATTTACACACTTTGACAGGACTGATTGTTGCCACTGTTTTCAGTAAACTGTAGTTTGAATATCTGCAGAGGTGTGAACCTACATCATACAGAATATCTTGATAATACAGGTATGGAATATGGGCACAGACTGAATACACAATCTGCAGTAACACCTGCAGACCCCTGTGTGCATGCCTAAAGCAGGCTTTTTTTCTTTTAAAAAAAGAATCAAATTCACTTTTATTAATCATCTCCAGTGCCATGCCATATGCCATATCTTAGGTTCCCCTGACCTGCACATGCAAAGGTTTTTTTTTTTTTGGGGGGGGTAGGTGGATTATGAATGCAAAATACTATAACCTCTTGGATTATATAACCTTTTGACTGAGAAGTCTCTAAAAATCAATGCTGGATTACAGACCTCATCTAAAAAATTAGTAGTTATTATCTTCTTAAGTTAACTCTGATTCATAATATGTAGAATCCAACTATTTGCATGATTGCTTGGAAATAATCCTCACTTCAGTGGAATTTACTCCTAGTTTCACATCTACAGGTAACTGAAGAATATTGTGAAATGAGAGTTGCAGGAGCTCTCTCAGGGTTGAGCTAAGTACTACCAGCACTGAGACACCAAAATGTAGCCTCCTTCAGTATGTATTATTTCCCTGATGCAATAATTCTTTTGACTACAGTGACACAAAGATCAGGAAAAGCAGCAACTGACCGGCAGGTACAGGGTTATAGCAAAACATAGACTATAATTGTTTTGCGTTTTCCTGCTCCCTGCTGCCATCAAGTGGTACCCACAGGAAATTCAAATACACCTCTATATTTGCTCCAATTGGGCTGACTATCATTTGAGTGCAAGTTTTTAGAAAACTTTAAATAACTGAGGAAGCCTTAAATTGACATATTTTAATGCAAAAATGAGCTCCAACTGGATAAGCACAGATAATATCTCCATTGGTTGTTCTGGGTTTTTTGGGCTCTAATATCCCCATTAATCATATGCTTCAATGATTAGCTATCTTTTAATAATACCTATAGCATATCTTACATATGCATGCATTTATTAACTCTCTTTTTGGCTGATTTGGGGGAGGGTGTCATGTTAAATTACTTCTGTAGTTTTATTCCCACCCATTTTCTTAGTCAAATAGCATTCTGGTCTTATACACAAGTGGTCGGATTTAATACAATATAGGTTTTGTTAAAGCAGTAATGTTGTCTTTCATAACAATTCAATAGAGTACAAGAAAAGAACATGGATGATAACAAAAACAGCTACTGTAGGAGATTACTACTCATAGAAGGGGCTATAATTACGATGACTATTTGAAAAGAGATTTGGGCATTGTGCAATAAAGCTATTGAAGAACAAGCTTTAAACAAGAAATTGACATGTGGGGAAATATAAAGGAATTATAGAATTTAAAAAAATATTAGGTAATTAGCATCTACTATAAATCTCAGATGTTTTAAAAATATCTACCTGTTGGTGTAAGGCAGTCTTTCCAATCAAAATAACCTGCATAAATGCCAGGTTCCAATGAGCCTACTATGGGGTCAGCTTTTAGTTCAATGTATATTTCAAACATTCGTTGATCAAGTTTTTTTAATGAATCCATGATAATCTATAAGAAAAGGAACAAATGTTAACTCTTATTAGCATGAACGGTTTATGTGCTATTTCCTCTAATCTAGCAAACAGGATGGAATTCAAAACAACTGCAGAATTCAGAACACTATGTTTTGTAAGATGTTATTTACAAAACAAAATGGTTATTAACAGAAGGCTTCATAGGTAACTGACAGAACCTTAAAACTGAAATAATATTTTGTCTGCTAGGGGTATTCTACATAACGGTTGTGTTCAGGTGAAATGGTAAATCATGGTTTAGTTAAGAGAATGAGCCTAGACCACCTGCTTTGGTTCACGTGATTTCTTCTCTCCTTTGCTGTGAAGAGACCAGATTGGAAGTTTCCGATTCTTTGTAAGTTTACTTTAGTTTAGTGGTTTCTCTAAACTCTGAACAATGGTAAATATGAACTATGATTAGTGGAAAAAACTGCTTAAAATGGATCAGAAGGTGACCAATCCAGCAAAAGGTAATTGTTGCCTTTTTAAATGAATATGAAGGATGCCAAATTGTGGATGTACTATATTGATTCTACTCATATTTAGCTCTGAGCCACCTGTAACTTAATATGAAGAAAACTGTGATAGAAATATATGTTAAAATATAAGAAAGATGTCTTTCTCTAATCAATACTTCCGACTACAGTCAGGATCATAGTATAAAGGACCTGGAATTTTCAGTACTCCAAAAAGCTGGCTGAATCCACAAAGATATTCTCAAAACATATCCTGAGAACACAAGATGAATGTGTTGCTGATTGTCTGTTCATAAAAGAACTTATTTATGTTCTTACATGAATCTTAATATGACCTATTTTGGACTGCTACCAAAAAGTCAAATGCAGTCTAGAGCAAATACTTACCTGAGTAATCTTTTCAATTCCCTGGAAGCCAAGTTTTTCAAAGTGCTCAGCTAGATTTAGAAAGGTGTGACGTTCTAAATAGCAGCAGTTACTAAGCACAATTAAAAGCCTCCGTTCCTAAAACAAGGAAGATTTTAAGACAAGAAAAATGCATTAATACTACGTACAAGAATAATGCATAGGTATGGAACAGAAGTAATGAGATACTGTTTTTGTTTTGTGCTGTCAAAAGACAACCCTAACAGGATTTTGTTAGAAGTTCAAGGAGGGGAGTACCATTGTCACCTCCTAGTGAGTTTCCATGGCCAAGCAGGGGTTCAAACTTAAGTCTCCTTTCCAATTTCAACAGCCTATTTACAACCCCAAAGAGTACCGTAATTACTGCTATCTAAAATGGAAATCAGGCTTAGCCCACAAACTATGAACATAGCAGCACTATTTAAAAATTAAAATAGAAGATGTATTGCCACTGCATTTTAAAGAACCAAATTAAAATTGGCTATACTGGGATCCTGTTTCAATGTCAAGTAGAGGACTGCTGAAGTTTATTTCTTTTAATTTGCAGAGTCTATACTTACTAAAGATAAACCAGAATCTTCATGGATGCTTCCAAATAAATCTGAAGATGAAACGTCAACTGAAAGACTAAGAGATTTGACAAGAAGTTATGAGTTAAGCACTGATGGCTTGATTCTAAACATATAGGTCAGAATGTTATTGGAGTTGCACAGTGTAAAGTAGCAATGCCATAACCACTGTGCACAATTTTGACAGTTTTCTGTCATGTATATCAGCATGCCTGGGTCACACATTCAGTCTCATCGCTAGGGACATGATAGCCAGATAGAAAAGTGCAAAAACCACTTGTGCTATTCCTTTATGCACTTAGTACTTCACAATATGGTTTAGGCCTTAAAGTACATCTATATGGCAAACCTATATTTTGTTTTATATTAGTTGATTGATAGGTCTTGCACAGAAAAACATGCTGCTTTACTAATCTTACTGACATTCTTTTAGTGATCATCTACACAGACACAATGTTTTGTGTTTTGTGCTTCTATAAAGTTCAGAAATTTCTAAACTAGGGCAACAGAACTCTTGGTGAAAAGTCTGTGGCCAGCTCTCTAGGTGCTTGAAGGGGTATTGGTCCTTCCTCCTCACTTCCTTTTTGACTGCTGCAGCAATAGCCTTTGCAGGAAGTTTCTGCCTTGAGCCTATTAATGCTTCATGTGGTTTATTGAAAAGAAGCTTGGCTAGGTCCTTTTTTAAAAACTTATGGCAGACCTCTGTGGACTGTACAGAGACAACAAAGAAATTCCTAAGGAAGAAGGAATGACTATTCAAACTGTTCAGCTATGCACAGGCACTAGATATCACTAGTAAGTTTTGGAGCATGGATGGAATATTCACAATTCCTCTAAATTTAGTGGCATCTGAATGACCAAGCTACGTACTGTACTTGCATCACTTCACCATCTTCTGTTCAATAATGGTTCAAAGAATAGCTTAATAGATATATATGATATATCTCAAGCTTGAAGAATAAAACCAGCTTTAAAACTTGGAATCAGAGGTATGAGTAATACAAGCTAAAAGTCTTTAGTATTGATGTTCAAACTCAAGGTAACAACAGAATGACTGCAGTTGTCTACTGCAGCTATTTTCTTTAATTTGCAGCTTAAAGATGCCAGTCATGCAGGAATAGTATCCTGATCTTTACATACACATTACCCCATCATACTGCTGGAAACTGGCCTTCTTCAGAACTCAGGAATAACAGCGCAGTAAAATACAGTAAAAAATATAAATAAACCTCACTGGGTTATTTTACTTACTGTGTACTATCCACATCACTGTCAGCTTTTGTACTCAGTTGTTCCAGACAGTCAATGAATACCTTTAACACAAAAACAAATCTCTATATTTAACTTCATTATTTAAATTATTAGTAATATTATTACAAAACAGTGATATTTAAAGGCACATTTTCCTTTACATCTCTTTTCACTGTCACACTATATTTTCCCCTTCATTTATGCAACTCAGGTTTTAATTGATCTGTAATGAATTTACACCTGTGGAAAGATGATGATTTCACCAGAAGAGAGAGAGTCTCAGGAATAAAAAACTTCCTAGTCTATCCTGTGGCTTTTCCGTCTCCATGTGATCCCTTTCATTATTCAGAAGCCACTAGACAGAAGCAGGATGTCTTTTACTACTGAAAATCTCCCCTGCTGGTAATGTCATTCAACAGGTGATTTTTTTGTAATTAAAGATTTTCTCCTCCTGTCCTGTGGGTCCCATGCAATGAAAGGGATTATGTGAGTTGGAAAAGCTGCAGGACAGATACAGGTAGTTTTTGTTATTGAAACTCTTCCTCCTTCTAGTTATGCTAATAGGACGTCAGCCTAAGTGTTTTTAATTTTACTATACAAGTTAGTTTTTAGGAGTCCTGACCTCTACACACAACAACTCAACTTACATTAATGGAAAGAAAGTATTTAATATGTAACATCAACATGTACAAATATATGTGTGTACCAATGCCTCAGCTCCCAGTGTTTCAGTCTGGGTTGTTGGTAAAAGCAAGAAACACCTGATTTTAGGAAAATACATACCTTCCAACCTTGTATGTTGTTTCTAAAATAAATCTGGATGCAAGAGAATTTGCAGAGAAAAGGTGCTTAAGCCTGCCCCATGCTCACCTACTCTCTAAATGTTAAAATTCTTTTTCACTGCAAGCCAAGCTCAGGACCCAGAAATAAAAATGGCTGAGGGAAGAAAAGGCTGGGAAATTGTATTACATGGGATAATCAGCAGGAATGTCCATGCTGCCTTCTTAGTTCTGATCTGCTTCTACAAATGCTTCCTTGGCCCCAGCATTGCATCCCGAAATTGTGCAGTGAAAAGTTAATGTGTAAGACCAGCACAGGCCCTGTCTTCTTTTCATATTGTTTCATATATGAAGGATCTCATCATACTGGTTTTGGCATCTACGCTGCTGAAATCAACTCATTCCACAAAATCTCAATGAACTGAATTGATTTTAGAAGCAAAGTATTTTAAAAAGCCCTTGCTGGCCAGTTGAAAAAAAAAACTTGCTTTAAACAATGCCTAAATGTGGTTCATACTGTCACAGTGACCACAGTCTAAGTGAGTCTCCCCAATAAATCCACTAATTAAGTTCTCCTTTAATATATTCCTATGACCCTTTCTGAATTTGCATGATTTTCCTTCATCTTCAGTTTGTTTGTTTGCGTTTTTAATTTGTAAAATTTTTTGGGGGAGATGGGCTGACACTCTCTAAAAATCACCTTGGTTTTGCAAGAGTACTCAGAAACTCTCAGTGGAGAGGACTAGCAGAGACCACCTAGAAAATATGGAATGTAGATCCTATGGAGGTTTTTTTGGGTGTGTGTGTGCACAAAATGCTAGTTTCAGACTGAGACTCTACGGTTTGTAGTGAAGTTGTGTAATTCTGCACTGCAAACAGGTGTGTGTGTGTTATGCCTAAGCCTCAAGCTCATCAGCTGCATATAGAGAAGACAGGATGCAAGCCCCAATATGAATCACAGAGCATTGGAACTACTTTACTTGAAAGTAAAGCGTTGGCATTGACCTCCTCAACTCCCTTGTATTTTCACCCACTTCCAAATTCTATTTGCACAATACAATTGCTCTTTACTAGAAACAAAGAATAAACGAACAAAAAATCCCAAAACCCATACTATATCCTCAAGCACACTATATTCATTAGGAAGAAGCAATTTCAACAATGAAGTCCAGTGCTGGCTTGTCTGTGCTAATCATCAATTGATTTTGTGGGCAAATTCAAAGGGTTGGTTTTAGCTCATACAATTCCGGATGGCTTGGCATTCCAATAACTGAAAAGTCTCATCTCCTAAGATGACAAGAAAGATAGGTACCGTATTTTTCGCTCCATAAGACACACTTTTTCCCCAAAAAATGTTGGGCGGAAAAGTGAATGTGTCTTATGGAGCGAAATCGCCACCTTCAGGGACTCTTTTAAGGCTTGGGAAGCTTCAGAAGAGTCCCTGAAGGTGGCGATTTCGCCCCCTCTGGCCCCGTGGGCGGAGGGCAGGGTGAGTCTCCAAATGGTCCTAGGGTGTGTTCCGTAAGACGGACCTCTCCATAAGACACACCAAATTTTTAGAAGAAAACAGGAAAAAAATAATTTGGGAATTTCGGCCTGCTCGACCCTTCAGACTGAAGGGTTCTGGAAGGCACTCTCGGACCCTTTGGAGGCTTCCCCCACCCCCACCCCCGCTGGCTGAGCAGGCCGAAATTCCAAGATTATTTTTTTCCTGTTTTCTTCTCCTAAAAATTTGATGCGTCTTATGGAGAGGTGTGTCTAATGGAGTGAAAAATACGGTATATCCATCTATTATGGCCCAACTGTTGCCAATTCCTCTTTATGTTATTTCACCTCTGCTGTGTGTGTATGAAAAAATGAAGGATATATTGGGTGCTTTACGTGCTATAATCAACAGTTCCATATTGCTTCTGGATAATAGCTTAACTATCATTCATATTTGTTTCTTCTAGTGATTACCAGATTTTTGAATGCTTTTAACAATCACTTTGAGATGCTTTGTTGGTTCATTCTGTGACTGATATTTGTCAACTTAGAGATATATTTCTGTTACCTGCATGATGTTAATGATCAGCTGGCATACATCTTCCTGTATTCTTGGCTGCTGAAAAACCTGCAGAAAAATTCGTCAGAACAACTGAGTGAAATGGCTTCCCAAGAAAAAAACAAAACCTATCACCACCCCATATTTTATTACCAACCTGCAGTAGTCCAGCAAACCCATTAAACAGAGAGTAAAATAAACTAATTGTAGACGTCTAACTTCTTTTGTTGACTTTCTTCAGATACCCTATTATAAAAATCCAAATCATAGTTTTGTGAAGGATGTACTATAAGTATAAAACACTGGTTGTTACTAGAGTTGCTAACAGACCACTCTGGATACTTTTGGTGTTTTTCCTATATAGGAAAGCAAAGCTGTTTTTCTACACACAATGTGGCAGAGGGGGGACTGTACAATGTTTATGTGTGTAACATATAGTTTATGGGCTCTATGTAGCTGTTCAAAGGGTCCAGATCTACTCCTTAGTGTTCATATAAGCCCCCCACGCTTTTTAAAAAAAGTTGCCTTTGCCTCCGCCAGCTACTTTAGGCCTGAATTGGCAGCTTATTACAAACCAAGTACTTGTAGGGGCAAAGCATTTTTAAGGTAGGGGGTAGAGGGCATTCAAACACCTTTCTGAGTGGGTAGAACCTAGCTCCCTGACAGTTGGCCATCCAGACAGAATGCATTCTGTGACTTGATCTCTTATCTGTGGTAAAATTGGTATATATTGTTACATTCATTTTGCATTCATTTTGAGTGTGTGTCATAGAATCAGGCTGCTTTTTACGAGGACAGATACTTGACCATAATAGTACTTACCTACAGAAATGAGCAAATGTTGAATTCCTTAACATTTTTATAATACATACATTGGCATTGTATATTAGGACTCAACTGCTTGAGTAATATATTTTTAGTTCATACTATGTAATGGTGACACAAATAGATCCTGCACTATGTCCACACCATCATCTTAAAACTGTATAGCTGGAAGGGACTCTATGGCTCATTGAGTTCAGCCTCTGTCAAGGAGACACAGTGGGAAATCAAACTCCTACCTCTGGTTCTGCAGCTAGATACAGTGGTGCCTTGACTTACGAACTTAATCTGTAATGGAATGTTGTTTGTAAGTCAAAATATTTGTAGGTCAAAGCAGCATTTCCCATAGAAATACAATGAAACCTGATTAATCCGTTCCGGCTGTTTTTTGTTCTTATGTCAAGGCACGGTTTGTAAGTCAAACCATTCGTTCCCATAGGAACAAATGCAAAACTGGTTAATCCGCCCTCTACCACTAGGGGGAGAATTTTTTTAACCTAAAATGACTTAGGTTAAAAAAAGCAGGAAAGTAGGGAGAGAGAGAGAGAGAGAGAAGACAATGGGGGGAGGGAGAGAATTTGGAGTCTAAAACACATGCTAAACCAACACATTTTAAACCCACACATTTTACACCAACACATTTTAAACCGAGACAGCACAGACCCTTACAAAAAAATTTCTGATTTGCAAGGGGAGCATGCAGGAACCATTGCAAAAACAAACGGAGCAGATCAAAAATGCAAAGAGAACAAAGCAAAAACATGCTAGACACATCAAAAATAAGGGAAACCCCCCAAAAAGCAAACAACCCCCCAAGACCCATCAGAAATTGGGGGGGGACCAAAAAAAATCCAAACAAACACATTCCCCAAGACCCATCAGAAATGGGGAAAAACACTTCAAAAAGGAACCAACCCCCCCCCATCGGAAATAGGGAGGGGAATGAAAAAACAAACACCCCCCCACAAGACACATCACAGCACGGAAACATAACCTCCCCAGCCAAAAATCACACTGCAAAAATACCCAGAACAGTTTTTAAAAAGTATAAAGCAGTACCTTACTTTAGCAGGCAGCCTCCTCGGATCACACACTCTCTAACTACTGGGGCGAAAGAGCTACAAAGAAGCAGCCTCGTCGCCACCTACAGTTAGCTATTTGAATTTGCTGCCCTTTTCTCCTGCCTTTTTTCTGTTCGTAAGCCAAAGCTCCGTTTGCAAGTCAAAGCAAAATTATGTGAACGGAGCTGTTCATAACTCAAAATGTTCGTAGGCCAAGGCGTTCGTAAGTCAAGGCACCACTAAACCACTGATCCAGTCAGTTTAATAGCATGTATGAAAATGCTGATGGGTGTCCTTCTGCACTGTTGAACAATTTTACTCCTGCACTCCAATCTATAGACTGGAGATTGCATCCTATTCAGATAAAGAAATCCTACCTTTCAAGAGTTTGTATTTTTTTTCAGTATTTATGGGGATTTATGGAATTTTATGGAGAACACACATCTTACATGTGTCCCATCTCCATCCGTGAATCTTTAAACACTTAATCCCTGTTGCACAATTTGTGGCAGCAGCAAAAACTGGCCTCTCTCTTGGTGTTACCTGAAAATGTCACACACAAGATGAAGTTCCTTGTTTTCCAGGCTAACAGGGCTCCAAGAAGAGCTATTAGCTTTGTATACAAGGTGCAGGCATTCCACACGTTCCAGGAGGCTTGCGAACACTTTGCTCAAAAGCCTTCTGGGACAACTATTAGCTTGAGAAACAAGATGTATGCAAAGCCTGTGTTGATGGAAAAGAGGAAAACAAGTTAAATCCAGGTGTATTAGCAGCTGGGCGTAATACCTGGTGGGTCCAGGATGGAGGGGATAGCTTTGCCTCCCCCACAACCCCAGTCATGGCCCTAATCTATGATATCAGAAGCTCATCAATAACATCAATTTATTCAAAGAGCAGGACAGATTTATTATTCTAAATACAAAAGACAGTGCATTGACTTCAGTGTCCACCATACCATTCAGTTTTTTGAAATTTAAACAAAAAATAAAATGATGTTTTAAAATGATCTATTACTCACACTGGTCTCCCCAGGTTTGCATTCTAGGACTCCTTTAAGTGACTGCACAGAATGTATAACACGCTGCTCAAACTGAGATGGCTAAAAAGAAGAGGAAAAATAAGAAGACAGGGCAAGATAAAAGCCAAAAATCAGTTTTTCCTTTTATTAAATAGCCTATTGCACAAAAATGGGCATATTTAATATCTGTTTCAAACATTCCTATATTTCAAGGTGAAGAGGTCTAGTTTAAATGCCCAGTACAGTGGTGCCTCGCTTAATGATTACCTTGTTAAACGACGAATCTACGTGATGATGAGGTTTTTGCGATTGCAAAATGATGTTTTAATGGGCAAAATTCACTTCCCGACGATTGGTTCTCTGCTTCGGGAACCGATTCTTCGCATTACGATGATCAAAACAGCTGATTGTCAGGGTTCAAAATGGCCGCCCGCTGTGTAAAATAGTTCCCCGGTGTGCTTTAGGATGGATTTTTCTCTGCACAGGGAGCAGAAAATGGCCGCCCTATGGAGGATTTTCATTGGACGCTTAGGTATTTAGCCCACTGGAATGCACTGAACCGTTTTTCAATGCATTTCAGTGGGCTTTTTTATTTCACTTGACAAGGATTTTGCTCTTCAGCGATTTCACTGGAAGGGATTATCCCCGTCAAATGAGGCACCATGTATATATTTTGTGTTTAAGTGGCGAGGGATTCAATTATCAAAATACAACTGTGTAATTTTACTTCAGCCAATGCAACAACCTATTATTTATGCATCCTCTATACATATTTATTACATGTTCTGTTAGTTTCAACCACCTTCTAAGATTCCTTTGTTAATTTTCTTACAATACACAGGTGTGTTTTCCCCTCAACAATTGTGTGGACTGGGGTGAAAAATAGTTACTCGCAGTGAGCTTCATGGGTGAGTGGGAATTTCAACCCTTGGCCTCCCTGACTGTGTGCGAGACACAATCCACTAAATCTCCATATATGTTCAAATATGCATAACTTTATTTCCTCACATTTGTCCTGTCTCATCTTTATGCAACAGGACTAGATGTTCAGGGCATATACCAGAGTCTAATTTTAGGTAGTGAGAGGAAGTTTTTTTTTTAAACAGTATGATACAGGGGGAAAAACAGATAAAAAGTGACTTATGCATGGGGCTATATTGCTGTGTCTTCATAAAAACTCAATAAAGCACAGTAGAACCCCTAATCCACAGGATCAGCATCCGCTGATTCACTCATCCACAGTTTGAAAATATTAAAAGAAAACCCCCAAATATACATATTTTTAACAGTGAAGTTACCAGAACTGGACACTAGAGGGAGCAAGAGATCATGCTATGTACAGCATTCACTATAACAGCTCTCATTATAATCCGCATTTTCCAGTAGCCACGCTGGGGGGTGGGCTTGGAACTGATTCCCTGTGGATACAGGGGTCCTATTGTAAAAAAACAGCAATACAATACAAATAAAAATATTTTCCTTGCCTGAGAAAGTTAGGCGAAGACAATGTGAATACCTATTAATTATCACAGCTAAAGGATGGAGGCATGAGACTAGATAGATGATGTAAAACTGTAAACTAGAGAAGTTAGATTTATAATTTTCAGGCAGTACACAGCCTGCAAAATCCATTAAACAGAGAGTGGGGCTCTGAAGCCAGGTCTTGCCACTAATTGATAGCAACTACACCACAAAGGTCACACACATGAAAATGAAGCAGTGTACCCACCAAAGAGGTGAAACCTTCATTATCCACAACCCAGTCTTCCTTTTCGGTCAGTCTCTTCACATCTGCCAAAAAAGGGTGTTAAAATGGTTACTTTTATGAAGTTCATCAAGCATTATAGACTGGATGTCAGAGCAAAATCTAATGCTGCGTTTGTTTGAGCAGTGAGCTCAACAGACTAATTCCTCCTGTTCTTTCCGCTGCAATGTCAAAGGCTGTGGGGCTGGAGCTTGCACCACTGTCGATGATAAACGTTTTCCTTGTTTAGCTGTAGCCTTGGTTCTTTTTCTTTTTTTGGCAGTGGCTTTCCCGTGGCAGGTCTCTTTATTTTCTTTGAAGCCACAGTCCAGTTTCAACATTGACTTTGTCGAAGTTACGTCTTTTGGAGGTATTTTCTGTGAGGTTCCAGATGTCGGTGTTTTGACTTGTGTCAATTTGAGTCCACTCCATCAGAATGGATTTGCAGGAGTATTACAGATGGCGACGGTAGTTCAGTCATCTCCTTCGAGACTGTGTCTATTGCTTTCAGTGACCTTTCCCAAATGGGACAATTTGAGACTTAACTACTTGTTTCTAGTGGTGACTTTTGTGAACTTTTTTACAAAATTGGCAAGACTGCATTTGATGACCTTCTCTGAGGTAGTAGAGGCAATTAGAGTATCCATCTGTGAGAAGGATTTTATTCTTACAAGGCACATGTTTTGAATGGGGCCAAAGAGGGCATTAAAAGGTGGTAACTAAGTAACAACAAAATACAATTTTTTTATGAGACAAAAAACAGATCTCTCTTTTTCTTTTCTTGCTTTGATGAGAAAAGGGCTAATAGATTAAAGGTAAGGGTGAAGACAAACTATTTACAGTAGTATTTGAGTGAAAACCAGCTTGTGGATGACCAATGAGGTGCTGCTTTAGTGGTGATCAAAATGGAACTGAGAGTTATCGCTGGGTCAAGAAGCATGTGCTAAGTGTCTTTTCTAGGCTCCGGAAGATTCCAAGGACATCTGTGCAGGCTCAGAACAAGCCATTAGTGTGAATCAAAGAGACCATAAAGGAAAACCCAATTCTCCTAAGCTGAATGAAATATAGTTTTCATTTTTAATATGGCTGCACACATTTACACAGTCTTGGTTAATTCTCTGGAACTACCTTCCTGCAAAACATCTCCATGGCAACTAAGAGAAATGGGCATTGTAGTGCCCACACTTAGAGTACACAACATTAGGAAAGGCTGCTCTAGAACAAAGATATCTATAAAGATAAACCCAGACATAGGTTAAATCATGCTGAAGATAGCAACAATTAGAAAAAACGTTCAGGAAAATAGTAGTATTTGTACAAATGATATTATACAATTGATAAGAAAAATAAAAAGGGTATCTCACTACCTTCAGCAGTATGTTGTAAAGTGATCATTATACAACGAACTCTGAGATCAAAAATAAGGTCCTGGATGATCTGTAGCATATCATTTGGAATTTCAAGTGCAGAGAGAGATTCATAAGTAAGCCTAGAAAACCAAAAGGGAAATAAAAAAGTGGTTGTGATGAGTTGCTCAAGAACTCGACAGAGCTGAACTGAGGGAATGAAAAAGTGGTTACTTACCTGTAACTATGGTTCTTCTAGTGGCTCCAGTGCAAGCGCAGTTAAATCCAGTTGTGTGGATTCACAGAGGCCATGTAGAAGAACCATAGAGCTGAACTGAGGGACTGAATCTTCTATTTGCTTAGAGATGAAGGCAGGCAGAAGTTCTGCACCAGCAGAATGGAACTGCTCTATACATCCAACATGCATTTTAGATGTTAAGAAATCACAACTTCTTGAGTAAGGCCTATAGTTTGTTGAATAGTTTTTAGAAGTTAACCCCAGAAAGTGGGGGGAGCTGATATCTTCACTATAGTCATGCCTCGCTTAACGATTGCCTCGCATAACAAGGAAATCACTATACGATTAGGTTTTTGCAATCGCTTTTACGATCGCAAAACCATGTTTTAAATGAGTTTTTTTTTGTTTAACAATGATCGCTTCCCTGCTTCAGGAACTGATTTTTGCTTTAAGACGATCAGCAAACAGCTGATTGTTGGGTTTCAAAATGGCACCCGGCTGAAGAAAATGGCCCCCCGCTGTTTTCTAGGACGGATTCCTCGCTTTACAGTCACTGAAAATGCCCGCTGTATGGAGGATCTTTGCTGGACGAGCAGGTATTCAGCCCATTGGAACGCACTGAACGGTTTTCAATGCGTTTCAATGGGTTTTTCGTTTCGTTTGACAATGTTTTGGCTCTACAGCGATTTCACTGGAATGAATTAACATTGTCAAACGAGGCACTACTGTACAACCATTTTCATTGCTCTGCAATGGGTGGGTAATCCCCGAGTGGCTGTACAGGCCCATCCCTACACTTTGGTGGGCAGTAACTACAGTCCTCATCCCTTTTTCTTAGAAAAATTGGTTTTTAAAAGTGAAAATGGAAAGTCTGCCCACTAGTGGCCAATTTTTAAAAAATCTGGGATGGAGGGAGCCCAGGGTTGCTGGGAGGTCCTCAAAGTATGGCAATTTTGGTCCCACTCCTCCTAGACGGCACGAGGAAACTTTCCAAGCTAATTTTCATTTAAAATTTGTTTTTTATTTTTGGGATGTGGGGGGTGCTGAGGAGCCTCAGGGATGTCAGAGGAGCTGTATCTTGCCCATCCTTGGTTAGGACACTTGTGGTAATTCTACTGGCAAACATCTGCAAGTTCCCACACCTTTTCTCCTTATGTTTGTGTGTTACTATTTAGATTGAGAAACAGAGATGGCAAGACCAATACTATGTGAGAGTCACAACTTCTTCGCAGAATGTAGTTTGTACTTTTTAAAAAACTAGTTCTTCACTTCCAAGTATTCATATCAATACTTAAATTGCTATCCATCTACTTCAACCAGAGGAATAGAACAAACACTTGACTATTCCAGTTCTTAAACACTACTTGTTGTTTTCTTTCTTCCTTCCCTATCCCAACCACTAATTTCCTGGACTGGATCAGAATTGAAATATCATAACATTACCTGAAATTGTTTTGGACTGTTTGGCTTCACATATGACTCCAAGAGTGGGTCAGAGAATAATCTCAATTACTATCCCCCAAACATAGATCACGAAGTCAGACATGGCTTAACAACTAAACAATAACAACGAAACATAGATCCTACATTGTTACACCACCGTGCTTACCTAACTGTCTGAATGATATGAGCTAGCCATTGGCTGGAAAGTTCAGATTTCATCTCCCAGCCACCATATTCTCTCAGCTCGCTTTCTCCAAGGCTAAATGGAAGTAAAGCACCACGAATCAGTTTGACCAGGGATTGCATCACTTGCAGAATCATAGTCTACAACAGCAAAAAGAAACAATAGGCACATGAACAATGGAACTTGCATGTAAACAGTTATCTGATAACAGGAACAATTATTCTGTTTAATATAGGCTTTTCATTAGGAAACTCTAAATATGCTTGAAACAAGTTTGTGAATGGGAGTATAGAAAGAGATATTATGTAACAAAATGTCACATTGCTAACAACTGGACATAAAACTGCAACACAGTTCAACTTAAATGTGTCAACTTAAAAGTACTGTAGCACCTCCAAGAAATTATTCATTTCTCTCTCTCTCCCATCTGCACAACAGCTCCCTTAGGATGTATATGTTTCTGTTTACTCAAAAGCATAGAGTTGGTTTATTTAACCCCTCTAATGCTTATTTATCCTGATTCTCCAAGGTCTCAAGTAGACGTCTTTTGTACTCTTGCTATCTAAAATCCTTTATGCAGAGAATGCAAAGGATGCCAAGAGAAGATCTCATCCCTGTAGTGGTGGCTAATTTAGGAAGTACATAATTTGTAATATATAGGGGTATATTCTCTGGGTAATTTGGGATGCGGTGGTGATAACTATCATGAGCTTTGGCTGTTGAGCACGGTCTCAGCTCCACTATCAGGTGGGTATGTGAAGTCAGGGCATGGACTATATAGACCACAACTAGAAATTATTTGTGCATAAGCTGCAGGCAATCTATGAAGGCTGGGAGGCAAATGCTCACCCTTCTTTCTCCAGGCAACCCCAAGATTTAAAAAAAAAATCCTCAAAGAGAGAACTGTGTCTTAAGGAGCTTGCAGGGAATTTAACTGTTCACCAAGTCTGTTCTGGAGGGGTTGGGTTGCCTTTTAAAGCCACAGAAAGTGTTATGGTCACTAAGGCCTTGCAGGCCTTATGGGTCCTGGCCCCTGTATCTACCTGAATACATGGAAACTGAAATAATTTAAATTCACTCTTTGATTTGATTTTTTTTTCTATAGGGAAGGCAGAAGAATAGCAAAGTGAATTTTGCTAATGCTTCAAGGTGCTAATTGGGTTCCTCTTGTCATGGATTGGTTTATGTGGATTAAATCTTGTACTGAAGATGGGATATGCAGTAGTGAACAATGTAAAATGGATTCCATATTGGTTCTCTGTAGAACTGATTTCTGTATGCTGACAGTGTATTTCCAGAGGAATGTGGGAATGTTTTCTTGTAAGCCTGAGGAGAACATTCCTAGATAAGAAGACTGGGTAACTGTTATGGCGGAGCTGTAGATGTGCTAAGGACAAAAACACCTGTTCCCATGAGAAGAGAAGAAAGAAGATAAGGAGAAACTGTTTACCTGACTTCATGCCTTGATTGGATGACAGCATGAGAGACGAAGAAGAAGGAGGGTTCCAGCGAAGCTTGAAAAAGGAACTCTTACTATGGACAAGATTCCTTTTTTCTTTCATCCATTCTTTTACCTTTTTGGACTACTTTTCCAGGTCTTTTTGCCTGCTGCGCAGTGCAGGTAAAAGAACTGATAGAGATGTAGGGGACTAGGGAGAAAGGGGGGCTTTATGCCTTTTGCCCACCCTAATAGAGCTTTTTAGAGATTTTCTAGGATTTTTAGTGTTTTTGTATTTAAGGAGAATTATTGCTTCATTTCTGTTTTGTAACAAGCCTTGAAAATGGTAATGTGCTGGCTTATGCATTAAACTGACTTTATTTTGTGAAACTTTATATCTTTTTAAATAAAATAATAATTATAAAAGTCAATTGGTCTCTTGAACAGTATAGCTGTCTTAGTATTACCCTGAGGGGGAATTTGGGCCACGTTTAGCTACTGAGTCCTACCCTGATTGAGCTCAGTGAGTCTGAAGACTAGATAGCTCAGGTGTTTTTCTTTTTTGGAATTTTCTAAGGTTGCTGAAGTATCTTTTTAGGGCAGACTTGTAAGCAGAAGTTTTGGGGCGGCCCTTGGCTGAGGTTACCAGGACTCAGCCCAGCCTAATGAGGGAGCACAGGCTTCTAATTACTCTCTGTCCGAACGGTCAAGCCTCTCTTAGGAGAGCTGATCGTTGACACCTCTCTCATGTGGTACCCCAGATTTCTGGCTGAATAGGCACGCAACTTTGCTCTCAGTGTACCTCCTCTGCCATATCTCTTGATATGGGGTGACGTGGAAGGAGAGAGGATTTCATCCCTATGTTATTTGGGCATGGTTTGAATTATGCAACTACTGAGTAAGTACACTTTGATTCTATTAGTAAAGTGCTAATAGTTCCACCTATCCTTCCTTAAATATATAAAAAACAAAAATAGAAGAGCTGATGATCTTGCCTTTCTTCTCAACATCATTTAATTTCCTTTCAATATACAGTGGTGCCTTGCACAACGGGTGCCTCACACAACGATGAATTCACACAACGATGCCTTTTTCTGTTAAATTTGCCGCCTCACACAGCGATGTTTCCTATGGGGGATTTTCACACAACGATGTCTCTTTTTCGTTCCTGTAAAAGTGTCTTACAATGTTTGGAAGCCATTTTAAATGGTTGCAATGGTTAGCCCACCTCCTGAAACCTATGCAAACTGATTTTGGTGTTGTTCTGACACTTCGTTAATTTATGGTAATTTTTTGTTTTTCCCCCTCATTGAAATGCATGGAGTTCAATGAGGGGGGAAAACAAAAAATTACCATAAATTAACGAAGTGTCAGAACAACACCAAAATCAGTTTGCATAGGTTTCAGGAGGTGGGCTAACCATTGCAACCATTTAAAACGGCTTCCAAACATTGTAAGACACTTTTACAGGAGCGAAAAGGGAGATCGGGAAGAGCTTTAAAAGGCAAATGGAGATCAAAGAGCCCTTTTCACTCAGCGATGGCAATCCGTTCCAATTGGAACGGATTAACCGGTTTTCAATGCATTCCTATGGGAAATGGTGTTTCACAGAACAATGTTTCACACAACGTTGATTTTTTTGGAACCAATTAACATCGTTGTGTGAGGCACCACTGTATAGCAGGGCAGGCCATTATACATATTGACCAAAATCCTCTTATGCAACTTTTGCCACTGTAGGGGAAATGATAACACCAGTGACAGCAGATTGCTGCTAATTAAAGAGTCCCTGCTTTTATTCTGGGTTGCATGCAATGAGACAAGGTTGAAGCAATATGGAATCAAAATGGGTCTCTTTAATTAGCCACTGCCAGTGATACAATTCCGCTTATGCAAGCATAAGTTACCCAGCAGGATCTCAGCCACTGACAACAGGACAGATGTACTCTTAAAATTAATCCATTGTTGCAAAGATAGCCAATTCCTTCCTATTCAGTTTAGCTGTGCTAGTCAGCAGATTAATGAAAGAGGTGCCAGGCATGCTAAAAATGAGATCCTTGAGATTTAAAGTTACTGTTGCTTAGGACTTATATGAGAAAGAAGAAGCAGTTGGAATGTGTGGAAGACTACATGCCTCATTGATCAATCACAATGAAACATAAGATTAAAAATATTTGTGCAAGAAGACTTCAAATATTATTGCATTTTTGGCTTCCAAAAGGCTTTGCACCTTTCCAGTGTGTGTTTCTGTATACCTAGCTTACCTTAAAATCATTTTGCCTTTGTCTAGCGTTTTTCTTCGATCTTTCCATTTGTCCTGATTTCTCAGCAGTCTTGCAAAACATAACATTAAATAAATGTTATTAACAAATCAAGAACATGCCAGCATCCCTGTGAATTTCATTTTATAGCAACAGTGCCCAGAATGTGATTCGTGTAAGAATATTTCACAAAGCAGAAAGGATAGTTCAAGTCTAGGTTCATGTTTCAGTACATTTTGCCAAAATAAGAAGACAAAAACACATTTTTAGTGATAATTCTTCCATGAAGACTTTCAGTACTTCAAAGTTATTCTAAAATATATTTTTAAATAACTCACTGTAACCAGTGGTTCTTAACCTTTGTTACTTGGATGCTTTTGAACTGCAACTCCCAGAAACCCCAGTCAGGACAGCTGGTGGTGAAGGCTTCTGGGAGTCCAAAACTCCTGAGTAACCCAAGGTTAAGAACCAGTGCTGTAACTATATTTTATAATTAAAGCTATTTCCAAGAATAATCATAATGTAATGTATGAATGACACCAAAGGAATGACACCAAAGGAGAAAAGATATAAGACAAGAAAAAAGCGTGTTTTTTTAATTTGCAAAGAAAAATGATTTCTTGTCTGGTGTTTTTAGGAGATTACTTCAGTTGCCAGCACTGAAACAGGTACAACACTTTTTATTTTATATATTCCAAGAATACACAATGCATTTGAAGTAAGCTTAAAAAATGCTTTTTACGATGCAACAATCCTTTAGTTTCTGAAGTACTATTCTGTCTACTGAGAATGAAACCAAGTGCTGTCCCATTTATATGTTTTGCTAAACATAGAAAACTAATTCAACATATCCTGTCTGCACACTTTTTTACTTAAATTATTCTGTTGAACTTATTTTGCTCAATTCCTGCCCAATGTATCATCAACCTGGTCAGGGGAATGGGTGGATATTCCTAGCTTTATAACACTGGTTGGTGGATATTCCTAGCTTTATAACACTATTATTTCTATGCACACTGAAAAGTATACTGAAAGTAAATTTTTTCCCTTCCCTCCACCCATTTTGATGAATAGGTTAACCCCTTCCTGTACAGACATCTGTGGTTAAGTCCAACGGTTGGATTTTGCACGTTCAATGCATGCTGAGCTAACGCTCCACTCAGTTACCGCCTTCCAAGCATGCTGAAAAACCATGGCAATCTTTAATTGGTTAAAAAAAAACCCTCAGGTCATCTTCTGAGAAAGCTTCTTCATTACTGGTGCTTCTCTTTCATGTTCACCACCTTTATGACTGGATACTGGCATTTAGTGGTGGTGGGGACTTTCATGACAGTATTTGTGTCGGTTTAACTGTTCAGGTCAAACCATAAGAATAATGCGCAGAGTGAAATGGAACAGAATTTGAGACGCTAGTTCTGCGTATGCTCCCCTCACCATACTTCCCCATGTGGATACCACTTTAAGGTATTTAAACCTTAAGGTACTTAAAGGTGACCTAGATGTTGAACAAGACAAAATTTAAGTGAATACCTGACTGCCCATGCGAGTGTGCACACATGATGACTCACTTCTGCCCCATTTCTGCCTAGCTCCATCCATTATTGACTAGCATACCTTCTGATCCATCAAACACAATAGCCTCCAGTAACCCACTGTGACACTTCTAGGTACCTCAGTCAATATAGTCTTCCCTACACCTTCACAGAACTTAATCATTTGGCTAACAACAGAGGATGGAACACAGGGTGAAGCTTTCTGATTATATAAAAAAAGGAAGACTGAGAAAGTGAGGCTTTATTTTAGATCGTTCATAGGAGTCCATACAATGGAACCACTGCAAAGTATAGATGAAAAGACCATACCTCACTAAAGAGGCTCCCATTCACATAGGAAATCCACAGTTTCCAGAAGTTAGGGAGCTGGCTCACAACAAGCTTTGTTAGCTTTTCAACAAATGCTACTTGCTGAGGAGCTTTAAATCTCCAAGCTTTAAAAAAGCAAACAAATCAAAAGTTTATTGCAAAATCATGTAAAAGGAATCATTTTTATCATACATGTATCTATGACATTTATATGGTGCTTTTCTACTAAAAGGTAGTTGCTAAGGTAAGCTTACAAACTTTTAAAAGAACAAAACCAGATAAAATCCTTTTTAAAAAATATATATAATATAAACCAGCTCCACCATAAAAAATTAAGCAAATACATTAAAATCAACAAAAGATGCAGATTAAAAACAACACAGATATCATGTACCAGTCTAAAAAGACACATTTCCCCTTCTTAAAATCAACAGAGTGGAATTAGATCATAACTCAGAAGAGAGTGTATTCTGTATCTTGAGAGCTGCACATGAGAAGACCCTCTCCACGCTTCTAAAACTGTTGGTATTTTAAGAAGGCCTCAAGCAGTCCATTAGATAGCCAAATCCTAAGCCGTTTAGACTGAGCTTTAAAGGTTAATACCATAATCTTGAACTGAGCCCAGTAAGCAACTGGCAACCAGTGTAGATCTTTCAATATTAAGGTCATACAATCATGATACTGTGCATCAGCTGGAACCTTGCTGCCAAATATAGAGACGCATAAACATGTTAATTAATAGAAAAGCATGGGGCCTTAGACCACTGTGACCTGCTTCTTTCTCAAGCTCAGCTTCAGGTCAGAGATGGGAAACAAATGCCCCTCTAGACACTTTTGGACAGCAGGTCTTATTTTTCACCACTGGCTGTACTGGGTAAGTCTGATGGTAGCTACACTGCAACAACATCTGGAAGCCACAAATTGCCCACTCCTGCTTTACGAAATGCAGGGATGTTCTTATTGAGAAGGGAGCTTAGTTGATCTTCATCAAGTTTGACTCAGCAAGTTAAGAGCAGAGAAATTAATCTAACTTCTTAGAAGTTTCAAACTCTGCTGTACAGGAAGGAGAGAATTGCCATTATTAATAAAGCAATAACAATGTGCAACATTTACATGGCTCTTTATTTAAATCACATGACTTACATTATTTTACTGTAATTCTTCCAGTGGAAAACTGAAGCTGAAATATCATGAAATTAGGAAGCTGTGCTAAATCCCCCTAGTAAACTGCATGGCAGATCTGAGGTCTGAACCAGGCATTTCTGAGCCTGAACCAGACTCAGTTTCCTATTCAGTATATTACATATATAAGGGAGAGAGGCTTCATCAAATAGTAATACTATTCCTTTGGAAGGAAAACAGGAAATAAAACCTCAGCACCTACCTTCATCACGACCAGACTGATTGCTGCCGCCTCTTTTCAATGATGCACTCCGACTGAGATGACCAAGTGAAGACGGGCGTGTTTCACCATCTAGATCCACCATAGGGCTTTGCAGTAATGGATTAACTAGCCAGGAGAAAAGGGGAGAGAAAGAGTGGCATAATCATTGAAATTGGATACCTGATGATTCTGATGAGTACTAAAATCAGTAACCTAATGCCAGAGTCTATAAATGAAACAGAGGCATCCTGGTAAAGACAGATAGAACCTATAACTACCTACCAAAACTAGATGTCAATATTATAAGTTGCATGTACTTTTTACAAGTAACAGAAAATGAAGAGAAGAAAAGCTGTCATTTGAAGAGACAATGACCAAAATCACATCGGGCAGATATGCTGGCGGAAGGCAAACTATGTAACTCACAGCAAATTCACATTGGGAAGTGGAGTCCCTGCTTGGGGTTCCAGGCATGCGTCAACCCAACAGACTAGTGAAAATTCAAACAGGGATTTATTAATTAGCAGCAAGGAAGTGATGTGAGTTATACTGTTTGCCATCTGCACATATAACTGCAGAAGAGGATTTGGGCCAAAGCCTATAGAGTAACTGTTTTCTCATTAAATTCACATTAAATGAACTTTGGACAGAGCAGTTTTGGAATGCTTGAGTATCCAAGCATCCATCCATCTAAAAATACTAGTCTTGATTCAGGCAGTCTGGAGGTTGGAGTGGGGAAATTCATAACCTCAAATCAACCTACATATTTGAGCAATTAAGGAAATGTGGTTGAAAAGAGAGGAAAGCCATATCACAACCTATGCTCTCAAAGCACCCGACAGCTGTGCACTTACAGTCTACACCGCAATTACAAATATGATTTAGGGGAAGAGCCATTTTCACAGATAACACAACATATCTAGCACTTTCAGTAACTTCATACACATAGTATTCCTGCAACTAAACATAAGATGATACAAATAAAACTGTATGCAATAAATGAGGAACAAATACAAATTGGTATTTAAAAAAAAAGAAAAAACCCTACAGTCTGGTAACTTTACTATCTGAATAGCTATTACTTAGATTGGATTAGCACACACTAATCCAAGACTGGTCCATTTTGATTCCCTGCTCAACAACGAAATTCAAATTAGCTTTTGCTTAACTTTCCTCAAACTCTTCCTTAACTACCCACCACAATTTTAGTATTGTCTCCTGGTCCACCTTCACTATGACAATTGAGCTGGGTTAAAGAAAAATATCTGTGGAAACCACAACCATCTAAGAAAGTAAAGCAGGTCTGGGCTGACTTCCCTTGGCCGCACTCTCTGTTTCAAGAAGAAAAGAACCCCTCTTCCTGCTTCTTATGTGACTAGGAAATATATAAAATATATGTCTCCCTGCTATACTTAGTTTGGTCTTGTTTAAGCACAGAAAGATTCTTCTGCAACTGCTGACAGACAAGCCTGCAGAACCAATGGATGACATAATAGGCCCATCCTGGCGTAAGGAGCCTCTATTTTGAGGATTATAATGTGTTACTGAAGCATCTGTGTGTCCAACCAACTGACTGAACGACCGACGAAACAAACAAAATATTTTGAGTAAAATTTCCATGTTTGTAGGAGTCAAGTACAACTGTATTTTAAGTGCCATAAATATTAATCTGAATGCTTTTTAATTTTTTTTAAAATATGTGCAATGTATATATAGTACTACATGGCCTTCTAAGCAAAAACTATATGCCAGCTTAGAGATCTTATTCTTCATGTCTAAAAGCAACAAGTCCAAAGAAACTGTTCCCCTACAAGGAATTATCATTCAAACTAGACAAGTTGTTTAATGGCAATATTGCATAAAAACAATGCTTAGGATAAAACTCAGGCATCTATGCTGTACAAGAAAACATAGTAAACATATAATTTGCAAGATCACTTGAAAAACACATCTATTCCTATAGATTTATTTACTAGGAATGTAGAGATTCAACTAGCATTTTCAGAATGACTTTTACGCTAATTAAATTACCATTAACCTAACCTCTTTTAAACAGGAAAACCAAATCAATCAAACAAAAAGGAAAGCATACTAATTATGATATTTTCCCCTTCAACCCAAATTCACAAGGGTATTCTAGAAACCCTGTTGAAATTCAAAATGCTTTGAATCACTCATTTTTACATATATACATGGTTTTGGCTCAGGATCCTAAAACTAAGCCAAATAATCTGTAAATTTCCTGAAATCGTTGAAAGAAAACAGTTAAGAAAAAAAAAAGAATTATTCAGTTGGCAAGAGTGTTTTCAACTGAAATACACTTCTCCATACATTAAAATTACATAGATTCTTTCTCCATATATTTACACTATAACCAACTTTTAAAGCATTGTAACAACATTTTTTAGAAACTTAAAAAAAGTTTTTGGAACATGTATCTTACACTGCAGGTTTTGAGAAGTAGTTGGTATTTATAGAAAGAAAGACTATGTGCTTCTGATTTTGAAATAGACTTCTTAATTACTGGATCTTTTATTTATGCGCTGCCTGAATCAGATGCAAAAAATTTACTGTAATTAGGATCTCATCCCTGCTATGCTATTTTATAAAGTACACACTAACTTAAAAAATGATCCTTTGTATTATCCACTCAAATTCCTTCTTTCACACTGGATTGATATGATGAGGGGATGAATACACTAAATGGTGACTCCAGCAATGAAAACAAAAACAAACACCCCCTGCCACGACCAATGGTTTGTTTATTCAACAATAATAGAAAACAGGGCCAAAGAATACTCTCTTGTTCCACCAGAAACCACATCATCAGTTTGCAGTGGTACCAGGAAAAGAAAGTTTAACATGAAACTAATTTCTTAATTGGTTGTCTAGCATTACAAGAAAGTATAACACAGGAGCAGGGAACTATAACAGCAGATATACCCTCAGGACTAATGAACATCTGGAGTGCATTAGCAAAGCTGACTGTTTTCCATGTTGTCCAGGAGATAGCGCTTCAGGACTACATATTGGAGTGTAGAAAAAGAATTTACTGCATAAATCAGTATTCCAATCTGTATCTCCCTCACACACACACACACACTGTAACAAAAAGTGTGGGCATTTAAAACTGCATAATACTATTTCAAGAACCCAACAATTGCTTACTTTCCCCCTTACTGCATTAACAATTCAAATGATTCCACAAGTACATGGACACAAAGTGTTTGGGTATACGATATACTGAAAGAAAGGGCATTATGACATCCTTACTGTCTGGAATGTTCCTAAACTGCTCCTTGCATGAAAACAGGCTCACTATACCAAAATGTAACCAGGAAATGTAAGATGTATTTAAGACAAAAGCATGTCAACAAACAATGTGCCAGTTGGCTCACCTGATTGGAAATGCACACTTTTCTAAATGGATTCTTTTTAGCTTTTGTATATTAGGAAATATATATATATATATATATTCAGAAAAATCAAGAAGGCAAAAACAGTGTAGCACCTTAAAGACTAACTGATATATTTTAATGTGAGATTTTTGTTGACAAGTCCACTTCTTCAGACAGTCTTGTCCACGAAAGCTTGCATTAAAGTATAGCACTTAGTCTTTAAGGTGCCACAACATTTTTGTCTTCTTGATTTTTTTATTTTTCTTTTGTTTTTCCCTGATATGCTAGCTAACATGGCTACTTTTTAAGCTTTTTGTATAGTATTTAAAATTACATTTATAGGTACTGTAATCTACATATATAATGCTCTATATCCTGTGCTTACACATGTGTTTTTTTGGTCTGGACTTGTGGTGTGGTTTTGTACATGACCAATGGTCAAGGAATACACAACACTGAATGACAATGAGGACTCTGGGGCTCTGTCCATGCCCCATAAATACTCTGCTAGTAACTGTTTCCGTGGTATAAATGCCAGGCGTCCATCAAAATAAATATTTCTGATAGTTGATAAAGTCACAGGCAGTCTCAATGGCATCCAAATCCAAACATATGTATGCACATACACTAATAAATGTATCACACTTATACAACCCACATAACATATTTGCATGTGAAGACTTCAATACCAGTCCAAATTTGCTCCCTAATTTAACATATTAATCTCAAGAGCTTTGAACAGTCTGCAGGTATTTTGCTCAGAGTCAATTAGATACAAATTTGCTAGATAATAGTTTGGGCAAGAGTTACGCAATTGACAGTCTCTCTTAGTATGGTAAATTTGCTGGATGTCTAGTCTCAATAGGAGTAATTAACTTCAACGTATTTAGATTTAAGTTTTGAAAAAAAAAAAAAACACTGAACACACATTTGGTTGCAATTTTGTTTTTGCCAGAATATATTTATATTAAATCTACAGCAATTTCCCTTAACTCTCAGTCTAGTTTGTCCTAAGTATGATAAATAAGATGAACAGTTTGAAGTGGTGATAGAGCTGACAACAGTTTACTTCTATTTGTCTTAGAATAAAAATACTGACAAGCTGCCATTAACTATTTAGTATCTTAATTTTAGTAGACATTTTTTCTTATCTAACACGATCTTCACTTATATAAAGCAAAGTTTGTCAGATAAAGAAAATGCCCCAGCAGAGTTATTAATGGAACCTTGTGATATGTACATAAAATTCATGAAAGGTGTCCAGATGTACCCAGAATGTAAAAAACGGTACTGTATTTCCTTGCACACCATAGAGCAGGCTTGCACAAAAGCTACAATAGCTGAGAAGAAACACTGATCTATAGCTCTTGGAGTCTCTGAAGGGCAGCAGACTTCCTCACCGCCCTTAAACACCTTTGAACATTTTTTCCTGCTCACAGCAGGCCCTTGTTCTGTGCTACAGTCCGACCACCCACTGTTGCTTGTTGACCAAACAGGCAGCGCCTAAAGCCTGCACCGACACAAGGAGGATAGGATTCCTTTCAAACACACCACACAGAAGACTTTCAATTTGCCGAAACAAGAAATTAAGGAAGTTCCTTTAAAATTAGCCTGAATCAACAATACATTTCAAAATGTCTTGTTTGTTCTCAGTATGGCCTCTATATTTAGAAAATAGGCCAGTGAAGCATACTGAAATGTATGCTGAAAAAGGCATTGGGGGCGGGGAAAATGAGTCTCAAACATTTGCTGTCATAATTACTGATACATTTCAAATGGTGCTAGATGCAGTTTTCGCAATACATTTAAAACAAGCAAGTCCTTTTTTAATACTAAATGGTGTCGGATGGGCCAGGCTCAGTTACACTTTGTGCAAATCTACTGAAATCAATGTGACTGATTTAATTTTCATGGAATTAGTGGGTTTTCTCTAACTATGACCAAATCTGAATCTAGTCCAGTTGTTTTACTATAACTATAGTGAGGAAAAGGAAAAAAAAACAGCAGTTTTCCCATCAATTCTGTAAAAATGAAGCCTGTTGGTAGATGGTGAAGTTTTTTTTTCAGTTCGTTATGCAAACAGTATAATCCTGAATGTGTTCTGTCTTAAAGAGTTCTATTTGTCCACTGAAATGAAAGGGGGGGGGGCTTTTATTTTAAACCCCAACTTACCACAAATGTTTGGACTTTTGGTACTTGCTTTGAGGAAGCGAGATTTACCCATGAAAGCTTGCATATTGTATGATTTTTTTATTTTTTTATACAGTACCATCTATTCCTGCATTTCCATCTGTCCATGTTGACCTCAGTGGGAAGGCTTGGAATAAAGGGGGAGATTCTGATTCATAGGATTATTTGTGGTATAAATTATACTCTGAGATCTAAAGCCTTCAGGAAAATATTGTAAACAAAAATAGCCAACTACTATTTTAAAATAATTAAGCAAGAAATTACATAGTACTGTATTCTGAAAAAGGCTACCTATTTTAGTTTTACAATGAAGTAAGATCTATGAAACTACTGTAAAAGTTTTACCTGCCCTAGTTTTGAATCAGAAACCTCCTCTTTCTCCATTGGCATATGGTTGCAACTACACTGGTAAATAATATGGGATTTGCTGAGGAAGCAGAATGGATGAATTTGACCTTTTTAATTTGATCGCATGATGCCAAGGCCCATGTGAATTAGCCCAGTACTTTTTGCTTAAGATACAGATTTTTTTTCTTTCCCTGTTGCTGGGTGTGTGTACTTTTTTAAAAGCCAGAGTGGTTCAAACTGTGTTTTTCCCATGTGATCAGTTCTTTTGTTCTCCATGACTGTGGAGGGCATTCTGGTGACATGCTAAGCTGGCCATGATGTTTTGGACAGCATGAACACCCATACCTGCGATCTTTCTCCCTAGTCACCCCAAAATATTGGGGGGAAAAACAACCCCACTACCAACATACCCTTTAATTTTCAGCCCCGTTGGATGGGGCTCAGCGTCTCTCTCTCTCTCATGGCTTCACCCCTGCATGTGTTCATGACTCCACCCCCTGTGCATTGGATTCTGCCCCAACCAGAACCTAATGTGATCCCTGCACGGAGGAGGAAGACAGCTGCACGGAGGGAAGTGCAGTTGTGCATGCAAGCTTGTACACCTAGCTTAGCAGGAAACTTGCCCACTACCAAGTTAGCACTAGATCACCTTGACACATTCGTTTAGCACTGGATCACCTCTGCATGGACAAAAAAAGAGAGATAAAAATACACATAAAATATAAAAACACCTAAGAATTAGAGTAGAGGATACTTTAGTCCAATGGTATGCATTTCTATGTTATGGAGAACCTTGGAAAACTGTCTCTTTTCCCTAACACCATACAGTGGACCCTCGACTTATGGAATTAATCCATTTTGGAACGGTGGCCGCAAATCGAAAATTCTGTAGTTTGAGGGTTCATTTCCCACAGGAATCAATTGAAAACCATTTAATCCTTTCGAGCCAAAGGAAAAAAAATCCCGGGCTTCCAAAGCTGCACCTGCTGCTCTCTGCCTCCCATCCCCGTGGGGACAGGAGGCAGAGGGCACCGGGGACAGGAGACAAGAGGGCAGCGGGTGCAGCTTTCTAAGCCCTGAAAGCCGGCAGCGGGCGCGGAAAGGGTGGGAAATTCAAAGCAGCCCCCGCTGACCTCTTGTCTCCTGTCCCTGATGCCCTCTGCCTCCTGTCCACAGGAGGCAGAGGGCACTGGGGACAGGGGACAAGAGGGCAGCAGGGCCTGCTTTTAATTTCCCACCCTTTTCCCCTGCCTTTCGTAGGTCGAAGCTCTGGCCGCAAGTTGAATAAAAATTTTGCGGGAGCTTTTCGTACCTTGAAATTTCTGTAAGTAGGGAATTTCGTAAGTCGAGGGTCCACTGTACAACATTCTAAAGCAGGGGTCTCAAACTCAATTTACCTGGGGGCCGCTGGAGGCAGAGTCTGGGTGAGGCTGGGCCGCATCAGATTTTCCGCCAAGCGGAGCAAGAGCCCGAGGAAGCCGCCCAGGAGTTTCCTTAGCCAGAAGACAGGTGGGCTGGCCGGCAGGCTGCAGTTCCGGATTGAGGGAGCAAGAGGCGCTGTCTTGGGGGAGAGCCGGCAAGCGAGGCAAGGCTTTTTTTAAACTCTTGACAGCAGAGGACGCATGGGTGCTTCGGGGGGGAGGCAAGGTGGGGCCGCAAACTATCATCTGGCGGGCCGCAAATGGCCCCCGGGCTGCATGTTGGAGACCCCTGTTCTAAAGCCAGTGCTTTACAATGAACAATAAAAGGAAAGCCAGGAATCAATAGAGGGGGGCTGTGGTGCACAATGAAATGTACCAGACTGGGAGGCCAGTGTGGAAACAATCTGCGGTCTCTGTGTGATCACCTAATGTGAACAGAAGTGTAAAAGAGGCTGTGAAACAAACAGCAGCAAAACTGAATTGCTCCAATTTGGTTTGCCAGTGTAATCACAGCCCAATCTGTCTGTATTTATATACTATTGCAGTAAGTATTTTTTTAGAACTGTGTTTGTTTAAAACTGGTTGCCTTACCTGCCAACTATAGGCTGCCATTTTAGATTATGAGTGAGAAGGCTCTCTCTGCCAAAAAATCGGCAAGTGAGAAGGGGACAGGATCCAAATATTCAGCCGTGGCTGCACATGCTCCTGTTTTCCCTGTAACATGGAGGGAATGAGCAACTAATTTGAACCCTACTGAAACAGCTGCACAGTATAGATATGGACTTTAAATTTTAAGAAGATGCAGACTTGGTGTGGAACTTCTTGGTATTTATGTATGAATACAATATTTTCGGAGGGACGTGGTGGCACTGAGGGTTAAACCGCAGAAGCCTCTGTGCTGCAAGGTCAGAAGACCAGCAGTTGTAAGATCAAATCCATGTGACAGAGTGAGCTCCCGTTGCTTGTTCCAGGTCCTGCCAACCTAGCAGTTTGAAAGCATGTAAACGTGAGTAGATAAACAGGTACCATCACGGTGGGAAGGTAATGGCATTCCATGTATAGTTGCGCTGGACACATGACAACGGAAACTGTCTATGGACAACCGCTGGCTCTACGGCTTGGAGACGGGGATGAGCACTGTGCCCTAGAGTCGGACACGACTGGACTAAATGTCAAGGGGAACCTTTACCTTACAATATTTTCACATGCTTTAATATATGATGGAATCTACTATGAGCATTTCTTGAAAAAGTGCCATAGAAAGCCGAATATCTACTGACACATTGTTGCTTATGAATGGTTATCTTAAATAAATTGCTTGAAATTCAGAGTAACTGGAACTGGTTTAATCCGATCAGAGGCCTGAAATTTAGCTTAACTCAAACAGATTCAAGATAATCGGGCTTACATGGATGTTCTTAGAGCAACTTTAGACCAGAGCACCGAGTTTATGAGTGCTAGATTTTGCCTAACTGTCATTTTATTACATTTTCAGATTCTACAACATAACATGTTTAAACAGAGATGTGAAGGCCTGAAAAACTTTTTAAAAGGTGTCTCCTTGCCGTCCCGGAGTTTTTAAAATATTATTATTAAATAATACTTCATAATGCAGAAATAAATAAAAGCTTTTAATATAACATGTTACTAAGCTCCACAAATGATTTCTGAGGAGGTTCAGAATTTTATCTTGGAAATAAACGTTTAATTGTTTCAGAGGACATAATATCTTTAGGTATTTTGTCCAGGAATACCACCTAGGATTCTACTAAACAGATCTGTCCTCTAGCACGGCAAAGCAAAAACCAAAGCGTGCTACTTATATACCACCCCACAGAGCTTAAAGCACTCTCTGGGCGGTTTACAAGTTAATTAAGCAGGCTACACAACCTTTGCCTTCTCTTTGTCTTCCTCTTGTTTCACGTTAAACTAGTATTCTTGCATTTTATGGGGGAATCCCCATAGATGTTCGGGTCTTTTTTTTTTAGGAATCAGTGGCTTGTAGTACCATTTTAAATTGTTAGTTTTAAAATCTAGTAATTTTATAATTATTGCTTGGATGTATATTTTAATGTAATATACAACAACAGTAATTTTATGGGCCAACCAGTACATATAAAATACATTTTATGTTCCCTGCATTAATGACTTTAATAAATGAATAATATTAAAAATAGGTATTGCATATTTTTTCAGTGGCCCTCTCAACTGTCTTTTCCCTGCAAAATAAAAACAACAAAAGAGTCCCTTGCCCCCGCCTTGGCTTTAACTTTTCCAGAAACTTTATATCTCAGTAGCTGGAATCCAGCAGCAGGACTTAAGCTGTGTAAGGCTGATGATGTCAGCAAACACAGCCGTGTTCCAGGAATTAAGAAGTTCCAATTTCCCCTGAAGGTCTTCCTTCCTTAGGATCCCTTTTGTTGCAGAGAAATCATTGGGGGCCAAAGGATAGGGATAATTTTATCAGTAGCAACAATTTTATTAAAGACTTCTGTTGCCTCCAATGGCTTTCCCACAAACACAGGGTCCTATAAGTGCTTTTGGACCTTTGGAGGTGGGCAGAATTGGAAAGTTTTAACTTCTCACAAAATCCACATAACTGATGACATCATCAGCCTTATCTGGCATGTTACACTGCTGGATTTCAGCCTAGGTTTATTAAAATTCACTTTGTAGTCAGGTTCATCATACTGTTTTAAGAAGGAAGAAAGGGAAATAGATCAGAGCTATCCAAAGCTGTCAAAACTGCTAAACTGACAAAGATGCTGGAAACAAATGCCAAGCCCTGTTATGATCAATATTTTAATTTCTGATACTGTATTAAAGGTTTGCTTGACATCCTCTGTTAAAAGAATATTTCTATTAGGAACAGGGGATGTGGGTTAGACATAAAATAGCTCCCAGCTGCAAGAGACCTTGTTCCAGATGTACAGTACGCAAAGGCAATAGAGGAGAACCAGCTGCTGGGATAACAAATTGAAAAGGTTTCTTTGACACAGGCCATGTTGGCCTATTTGATCAAACAAAGACAGCTCATTCATGGCAAGGTGGATAAAATGCTAGAAAACGATGCAAAAGAGTAACAAACAATCTGCACGATTTCCCAGCTCTCAGGCAAAGCTACTGGCAATTTTAGTTGCGCCAGAAGGAAGCATACAACCCTGCTATAACACTAGAAAAGAAAATTTAAGAGTCAGCATAATAAAATAGGTTGCAATCCAACTCATAGCAGATTTTAAGCCTCTCTCTCAAAGACAAAAAAACTCTTGCAGAAGTGTTTTACTGTTCCATCCCCTATTTTCCATAGTATGATCTCAGACATGCCTAGGATTATTTTGAAGCTTTTGTTATCACTATCTTTAGTGTGGCTTCTAAACTGTATAGGCCTTTATTTGCACTCTTATTAAATTGTACTATTTAGGAGAGTGTATAGGCAGTTTAAATTTTGCGTGCCTCATTTAGAATATCAAATTTAAGGACAAGGTATTTAATAAATAAACTCCACTTAAATCAAGTTATCTTTCTCATTAAGTGATCAAGGTAATGCATCTTTAGGGGCACTGGAATATGGGTTAGATTATTTTTCTTTTAGTTGTACCCAACATAGGCAGTAGATCCTAAGAACTGTCATAGTGGTGAGTAAGGGCTAGGAGTAATATCCAGCTGCCACTACTTATCCTGGTCAGTTAAAACAAACAACAACAATCAAGGAGTATTGGTAGCAGCAAGATATAGCCGGATATTATTCTTATTTAGACAGGTAGCAGTCAAATTATTTTCACTATTGAAAGATGATCTGCCAACATAGGTGAGAGAGAAAACAATTCCACCTGTAGGCTTGTTGAAAGTTGATACACTTATTCGCTCAAAGAAAAATGTGAACATTAATTTTAAAATAAGGCTGATCAAAAGTGTATACTAAAAACAATTATTTTGTTAATTCACCAAAACAGAGAAAAAAAGTTGCATTTTTCTTTTAAGTTCAAGCAGGTACTTTTCCAAGCAGAAATATACTTACCTCTCTGTTCTTTAACATAGCTTTCTTTACAGTTGTGCATAAGCTGCAGAATCCATTTGTGCTGGGCACCTATACATTGCCAAGCTGGGTCCCCCTCTGCATGAAGATCAGAAAGATATCTGTAAAGTGATAATATTGAAGAAATGAGGGTTCAGATGTGACACTATCCCACAAGTGCTTGTGAATTGCCACTATTAGTAATACCATTGTTCTTGTTTGTTTTCAACAAATTCTTAATCAGCTGCAGAGGCTAGATCTCTTGAGGTGCTTCCAGGTATATATAAAAGGGGGAAATCAAAAAAGTTAAATGGAAATAATTAAGAGTTAGCCACATTGGTCTGTTATAGCAAAAACAGTTTGTCCTAAAGCCTAGCAACTGTAAGACAGAATCTTGTAACACCTTTAAAACTAAGAAGTTTTTTATGACAGCAAATTTTATAGACAGTGGTTCACTTGACGTTAAAACAGGAAATATCTAGCAATGGAGATATAACAGGATTATGGTGATTCCACTTGATTTTTTTATTTTGCTAGACTGTGGTATTGTGGGCTCATACTTTTTGCCTCACAACATTTTAAATACTTATTTTGTTCTGGTGCCACTGGACTCTACAACAGCCTACAAAAGTGAGGACAGCCAACTATAAACATTTATTTTTTCATTTATATCTTGCCTGCTGTCAGCAGAACTCGCAGAGAAACATAAGGTTCCTATGAGTTTTTCCATCTATAACTTGCAAAGATGCTGCATTAATGTGCCTCAGCCCAATCTATGAGATAAAAACTAATAATATCCTCATTACAAATGCACAGTAATACTAAATGGGAGGGCCTATAAAATCCTGATAACATACCAAACCGAATCGTTTTAAGTCTCATTAAGTCCCCACTCAGCATACGGACAGTGAGAAGCTTGGCAGTAATGTAAACAGAGGGATATAGTTAAGCCAGCACAAATTTCTTTAATGTTGGCAAGTACTCAAGATTTCTATCCTTTCACTAAAAAGCTGAAAAGGCAACAAACTAATCTATCCAATCCCTTAAAAGAGGGAGATAAAGAGACACAGTTTTTCAATAAGTTGCACTTCTTGTTAGTATCCAGATTTTTAGGGTGCAACTCCTCCCACTGTACGTCTTGCCTTGCTGCAACTTTCCACTTAGGTGAACATTGCCTGTTCAGTTCTCCTATACCCCTAAGGGAAAAACAGAAAGAAGCCACAGAAACTTTCTTTAAGCTCTTGGATCAGCTTCAGCTGCCAAAGAAATGTAAGCTGGTAGAATATATTTGGCGACAGAACATTTACTCATTATCTGTCTTCACAGCCTGAGGTTAGAGAAAAAGGATGTATGCAAGACTCTCATTCAGCTGTTTATTGAAGCCAATTCATGATTTGTAATGGAAAAGCATGCACACTTCCCTCTACCATCTTCCTAACATAACGTGATGAAAACACCTGCACGTTAAAAGGCCCAAAGGCTCTTGTTAAGGAACAAAAAACACACTGTTTGGATACCTGCGAAACACATTGGCTAACACCCCATTGCTTACTGTAGTATGTCACACTAGAGTAGGCTCATTGAATCAGTGGGGATTAGGTGATTTAACTTCTCTGCAAGTTCCACTGATTCAAATGGGCCTACTCTAATCGTGACTCACTTTTGCATAATAAATTTCAGCTACTAACATGGCAGCTTCTTTCAAAACCAAGCTCATCACTCTCTGGAATTGATTATCACCTGCTAACTGGAGCACCTCAGTCTGCAATCCTAGCTTAATTTAATAACAAATCAAAAAGCACTTGTTCCCTTTGGGGATGGGGCCATTTCTTATTGCTGTCCACTGTGAGAACTATTCATTTATCCCTATCTGTTTCTGTTCTTTAGGTAAAGGTTCCCCTTGACATTTAGTCCAGTCATGTCTGACTCTAGAGAGTGGTGCTCATCCCCATTTCCAGGCTGTAGAGCCAGCGTTTGTCTGTAGACAGTTTCCGTGGTCACGTGGCCAGTGTGACTAGACACAGAATACTGTTATCTTCCCACCGTTGTGGTACCTATTTATCTACTCGCATTTTTACATGCTTTCGAACTGCTAGGTTGGCAGGTGCTGGGACAAGCGACGGAAGCTCACTCTGTCCCATGGGTTCAATCTTACGACTGCTGGTCTTCAGTTTAACCCGCAGCGCCACCACGTCCCTTGTTTCTGTTCTTTACCCACTTACCAAATCACAACATGATCTGTCCTTTTGTTCCCTGAGTGCTGTTTACTCATGAGATGTTAGCAAGAGTATTTAAGAACTTTTTGAAAATCCTAATATACAAGGTCTGCTGAATAAACAGTATACTGCTGAATTCAGCTATATACTTACCTTCTAATCTAAAAGCTTAAAACATTAAGTCTTAGCTTTGAAGAAGCTATTCGGATTTTTCCACAATAGGATCTGTTCTTTTATATGCTTGTGAATGCTATCTTTAGTATTGCCTTTCATCATTTTACCCAAGAACAGACGTTAGCCTGTAATTTCCTGAACGTCTGAGTTGCAGAACAAGGAGATGACAGACATAACTTGACAAATATGGATCCTCAACTGCTGCAAAGACAAGATGCCCACAGCATCTTCTCACAGTGATTGAAAGCAGCACTCAGGCTGGAACAAGGCCAGAAGGAGAGAGAGAGAGAGAGAAATGGCAAGCTCCACTAGACCCACTGAATTGCTTCATCTACCGTGTTTCCCCGAAAATAAAACTTTTGCTCCAAAAATACATTAGAGCTTATTTTTAGGGAATGTTTTATTTCTTTCATGTACAACCATCTACATTTATTCAAATACAGTCATGTCATCTTCTTCTGGTTGCTGCACAATGGTGTGTGTGGGGGGTAGGGTTTCACTCACTGTATTTTCCATGTATAATACACCCCCCTTTTCTAATCCAAAATTAAGAAATGTAAGTGGGGCTTAGCAAGTGTAGGGGGAAAGGGATCGAAGCGCTGCAGTACCGCTTTGATCCCTGCTTCCCATCCACTTGTTTTTGTTCTTTTTCAGCTTACTTCCATGTATAAGACGACCCTCAATTTTTACTCTAAAGATTTTAGACAAAAGTATAGTCTTTTACATGGAAAAAATATGGTAAATGGGGCTTATTTGGGGGGTAAGGCTTTAATTATGAGCATCCTAAAAATCATACTAGGGTTTATTTTCAGGTTAGGTCTTATCTTTGGGGAAACAGGGTATTGAGAAGCACCTTTTGACTGCTACAGGCACAAGACTTTATGCCGTTAGTAATGCAATAAAGCTCTTACTTTATACAAAATGAGTCGCAACATAAGCAGGATACACCTCAACTCTCTGTTGTGCTCTCAGTAAAATGGTATCAGAACCAGTTTAAGAAACAGAATCGAATGGCACCTTTTTTAGACTTACCTAAGCCATTAATGTGAACTTGATTATTCATGTTTCATGCAAGACACTGAATAAGTAGAATATCTAGCAGGATAAAAATTTACCTTATATAGCGCTTTTGGTCATGCAACGTTGATGGAGTCTCAAGCAATTTATCCAGGAGTAGATTACGTAAGGCTTCAACTCGTATTTCAACTTCAGCATAATCTATATATGGTTTTTTTAAAAACAACTCAGAGAAGCTGGAATTTGTCACATGCAGTCTAAATCTTTTGATTTGTATTATCACCAGCGTATGCTACAGCTACTACAAGACTAAATGACAATTCTTAGAATGAGAAATATGTGACTTACAGTACAAAAATCATACAAAATATACAGGAAAACAAAGAATTATAGAAAAATAATTTTAGGATTCCAAACCTTATCCTTGAATTCAGGCTTAATTTTAATTTTTGCCTGAAATGGGTTGTACTAAAATAACTCTGCAAACCTATAAGCTATAGCTCTAGAACCTGGTTTCTAAACAAATACACTCCCAAAGTGCATTCCTGTTTTCATGCCGCTTATTATAAAAAGGATTGACTTCATCTCTTGCTGTATGTGGTACACAAGAGAGTATATTTTGATATAGAAATCTAGTCAGAAATATTGTTTAAATATTCCTGATATTGCAAAATGATCCAAATAAACATAAGATACAACTCACATAGGGACCAGGAGTTTGCTTTGTATGCTTAGTCTTCCTATTTAAAACTAAGAAAAACTAACAAAATTCAAAACTCACATTTTTTGAATACTTGAACCTCAGTCTTCCCAAATAATGATTTCGCTTTTTCATAATCATTAATGACTACATCATAATCTCCCTTTTAAAAAAAACCAAGAGATTAGTCTTAAGCAATATATTCTACTTAGAGGGGAAACAAAACACAGGTACATTTTATTTTAAAATATAAAATACCTTTTGAATATTTCTTTCAATATTCAACGGAAGATTGAAAAGAAATTTGAAGCGCTGGAGGACATTGAGGGCATTTCTTGTTGAATCTGCCTTGTCTTTGCGACCCAAAACTTCTTGAAACAAGGTATCTGCAGTATTACTCGCTCCTTTTTTGAAAAAAACGAAAGGGAACAAACAAAATAATAAGGTGCATATGATGGAGTAGAATACTTAGCACTAAATATAATTAATACATTTATCATGATTACACTAGTGTCTAGTTAAAGCTACTTCAATACAGATGTGTCTATTAAATGTGTACTAGAAACTTTTAACAAACACACAGAAAAAAAATTTAGTGCTAATTTCTTAAGTGTTTTTATGTGGTGGAAACCACAGAACAATTAAAGCAACTTTCATTTCCAGACCAAATGCCTTAACTTAATTGTGGTGACTTTAGGGTTTGCTTTGGCTACAAAGCTGAATTTTACAGTTCCAGCTATGCCTTGTAAGCAATTTGATGAGTATGGACGTATTTCCTTCAGTGTGACATAATACATTAGAATGAACATGAATTTTAATACCAGTGATAACAGCAGCATAAATTAAAAGTTGTTCTTTTGTGAGAAAAATCTTTTAAAATCAAAATGACAAGTTACTAGCCAGACTATCAGCTCTGAGTCTATTCCAGATACAATCCTATTCCTACTATTTTGGAGAACACTGACTGGTTTCAGTGCATCCAGAATTAGTACTAAGAACAGTTTTAATTGACTTAAGAATTTATGTGTGGAAATGTTATAAGAACTTGTTCAGATCCTTGCTTGTTATATTTAGAATTATCCACTGTACTTCTTATGATGAAATATAATAAAACATATTTTAGAATGACAAAAATACCTTTGCCTCTTTCACTCCTAATAAACATGATGTAGAAGACTAGTCAAACATTTTACTCTCTCCATTTCAATTTTGAGACTTATCTTTAATTTACCAGAAAAAGGTGAATGTTTCAGTCCTTTTGATAGCTGCTTGTAAAAAAAAAAATCTACATTATCTGGTCTAGTGACTATAATTTAAGCAAAGATGAAAAAATTACATCAGTCTCACTGGGTGGCTTACATGCCATTTTCTCTCGTCAACACTGTGGGTGGCCTGCTCATGTTAAAAGTAGCCTTTGTAAAATAATTGTTATATCTAAATAATGTTTAAACACTGTTGGAAGTTTCAAGCCCCTGATGCAAGATGTTTTGTTTTGTCAGAAGACTTGGTTCTACTCTATTTTATAGTTGTTGGAGTGAGGACTACATCCCACAATTATCTGATGTTTCAAAGCTGATATTATTGGTAAACTTCTGTCCTTCCAAAATATTACAATATCTTCACTGACTCGGGTTTGTGATTTTTTAAAAGTTAAGGATATGAGCCCTCAAAGGAAGGCATACTGAGCCAAATTAAAATGATCCTATTCAATATGTGCCTTTGAAATGCATGTGATAAAACACAGAAGCAAGATAGCATTATTTATTGTACTGTTTCAAGCTGATCAAAATTTGAGAGAGAAATAGTTATAGCCAGCTCAGATGGACTTTTTCGCACTTTAGTTATTTTACAGTGGTACTTTTAAAACACAGATCAGCACAGTCAAGAGAACTCGAGTTCATTACTAAATTCAAAAGAAGCATTTCATTGCATATTTTTACAAGCATTTCAACTGTAATTTGAATGTCACTACTTTTAATTGGCTTGTGTGTCATTTTATCAGCAAAAAACCAGGATAAATATTCTTTAAATTGATTGAGGCAAAGTCAAGAAGCTTGAACAGCATCATCACATCAGAAGTAACCTCCTTCTAGCTGTTACAAAAACTGAATAGAATTTTTTTGCTCAGAACCTACTTTTGCTAAGAAGCTCTTCTAAAATAGCACATCATTTCTGATTAGAGAAAATGGCACAAGAAAATTAACAAGAAACAAAACGTTTTACATAATTTTATATATGACATCACATATACGGAGAGAGAGCATGCACATTAATCTTGACAGGTGGTCAAACGTTTTTTATTTTTTAAAACACTAGAGCTTATTTAAACATTCTTTTCATTATAACATTTAGGATTACTGACATCAGATATTAGAATTAGTGGAGTCTCACAACTGATATATTTTTCCTATTGTGAAAGCTGGTGAATTCCATTTTAAATTAGTTTTATTTAAAACGTCGAACGAAAAAAAATGTGAATTTTATATTCTTGAAGGCTTTCATGGCCTGTATCTAATGGTTGTTGTGGGTTTTTCGGGCTCTTTGGCCGTGTTCTGAAGGTTGTTCTTCCTAACGTTTCGCCAGTCTCTGTGGCCGGCATCTTCAGAGGACTGGAGTTAGAACTCTACCCGTGAGCCTGTCCTCTGAAGATGCCGGCCACAGAGACTGGCGAAACGTTAGGAAGAACAACCTTCAGAACATGGCAAAAGAGCCTGAAAAACCCACAACAACCAATGTAAATTTTATTCCCAAATGTTTTGACTCTGAAAAACAGATATTTTGGCAAGTGCTTTGTACCAAACACTGTGTACAAGAAAACAGAAATCCCAGCAGAGCAAACTATAAATACAGCAAAAGAACTGGTAAGTATGACTGTTCAAAGCTAATATTTTCACAAACAGTGGTAAGATCAAGTGAAAAGCTGTGTTGTTCACTGTCCTTTAATCTCCTCACCCCCAAAACTCAAACAAAGGAAAAGAAAATTTTCATGTCACATTTTTTGACCTTACAGATTAATGTGATACAATTCGGTGCTTACATCAGTAAGGGAAATATTATAAGTTTTGTAAGTGCAATGAAATAAAATAATTCTTTCAGAAGCCCAAGAATTTACCTATATAAAATAATATAATGCAAACAGTGAGCAAAAAGGGACAATTATTATAACTGTTACATTGCTGCCACAACAAATTGCTTCTGCATAATTTTATGGACGATACAGAATCACTTGAAAAAAAATCTAATTTCTAAGAGAAATATGAAAGCCACCCAGTCACTTATTTAGAAAGCAGCATAAAGAGCTTAAGAAACTGTACCAATTTTACTTCCTTAATTATAAATGGTATTATTTTAACAGCATGATTTAGTTTGATCTAAAATAATAAATTGGGATTTTTTCTGATTTCAAAAATTAATTCTTCTCCAATTGTACTCTTCTTTTATTTACTAAAAGTATCTATTAATTTTCCCACCCACTACTGTATTTTTTTAAAAGACCACAATACTTTAATTCATATGGAGTTAAATGTAAAATTAAAGTTAAAGACCCTACTAAAAACTGGAAAAGTGAGGGCTGGCAATATGGAACAGTATATACTATTATGATGTGACTCCGTTTTCCTGGACAACTCATTGGTGTCATCCAGAGAACACAAAATCTCTAGACTCACTAGGTATGTGTTGCATGAAGCTCCTCTAAAATATCTGATTCAGCTTAATAAGAAATATCAAGTACTATCATTATAAGCACTGAAGGACATTAATCTTTCCCATATATAACAAGAAACAATTGTTTGGATCTAGACTGACCATTTCATGTGTACATAAAATACACCCAAATCCGTTACTACCCTCGCCCTGTGAAATGAGGATGCAGCAAGATGATCTCTTAGATTTCCCCTTCCTTCTGCAGACCCCTGCATTGTCTCTCTCCTGGTGCCCCCAAGAATGCTCCAACCTCCAGAGCAGCTTTTCAGGAAGCAAAGGTGAAGGAAGAATCATGAATATTGCCTCCTCCCAACTTTCCTCGAGTGCCAATGGAATATTTCTAAGCAGTACTCTCTATCTCAACTGTTAGTCTGGAAAGTGAGAACCCACAGGGGAACTGGGAGACATTTCTAGACATGCTGAAGAGAAGGATGCTTTCATCCATTTTCTTTCCTGCCTGCAACTGCCTAAACTCTGGTTCAAAGTGTTGGAGTCACATATCCCAAAACAGAAGTGCTGCAGAACCAACAGAAAAAAAGCAATTTTTTTTTTGTTTATGGGTGATTTCAGCTCCTGCAGCAGGACAATTCAATCCAAGTCTCTCTACTGAATTTGAATGGGGCAAAGAATTAACTGTAAAAAGAGAACCACTTCCTTAAAATATATAATCAGTCAACAATGCCAACATCTCTGCCTGCAAACCTCTCCTAGTATTTTCAGATACAGCACTTCAAAATAAACAAATGGCCTTATTTGATATAACCCTCTTATTTGAAAAATGCTAAAATGTTCTTAAACACCGTATTTTTTGCTCCATAAGACGCACCTGACCTTAAGACACACCTAATTTTTAGAGGAGGAACACAGGGAAAATATATTCTGAACCAAATAGTGTAATAAAATATTTAATAAACTATAACAGAATAACATTTGAACCATGTAAAGTGAACAGCAGTCAACAGTGGCATTAATACAGACCATTATCAGCCAGTGATAAGACCTACACCACTCTACCTATATTTTACATTTCCTTTCCTCCACCTCCTCCCCATGCTTATAGAAATGTCTCAGTGACAGATGAGATTGTTGTGCAACTCTGCCCAGCTACAGCTCAAGCCTATATTAAGTTAGAAATTGTTTGTCTGATTTGGCACTGCATTGACAGGTCCCTTTTAGTTGTGTGGAGGATAAATAGTGGAATTAAACTATTTAACAGCTGGTTTTCCTTATTTACTTTAGGTTATGCAAAAGAACAGCATCACAAACCTTAGCCTGATCCCATTCACCAGCAGTAGCACATGCTCAGCATAAGACCAAATCTCCATTTTCTGACATAATTGAACGTTTATAGCATGCAAGGCACAACAGGTTAGGCCACACAAAGCCATGAACAATGTTCCTGATGATCCAAAAAAACTGAATACAAACTATAGTAGCTGAAATCAGGAAGCAGGTACTGTAATCCAGTTAGAAGTCACGAGGCACAGTTAGTTTCCTTGCTGCAACACCTTTTGGAAATACATTCTCTATTAGATGCCCAGAACTAGTTGAAAAGTTTGCAAGTTGAATCCAAATTTCCCATAGAAATGCATTGAAAATTAATTAATGCATTTTTAGGAGTGGGGGAAGGTCAGAAACTTTAAAAAAACTTGAAATAAAGTCACTTACCAGGTACTGTAGACTGAGCCTTGCTCTTCACAGTGCCTTGGTAGACCCCAGAACAGCCAAAAAAGAGCCCCAAACAGCTAAAAGCCAGCAGGCAGCCGGCAGGTGGCAGCCATTTTGTGCTCTTCTCTGCTCTTGCTCCTGCTCCTTTCCCCTCCCCTCTCCCCACCTAACAGCTGATCAGCGCTGGTCTGAACACTTCCTAGGCAGCTTTTAAAGCAAGTACTGTATGCACGTTGCTACACAAGCAGGTTTCAACTCAAAGGGAGCACCTTTTCACCCAAGCGCTAACCCCACTAACTAAATTTTACATTTTAAAACGACAATACCAGGCAGTCCCAGGTCTCTCTCCCAGCTCTCTAACTGCTTGGACTAGCAAGGAAGCTGACAAGCAGCCTCTTCACTAACTGAAAGTTTGAATTTCCCCGCTTTCCCCGCCTTCCCTGCATATTAGGTATGTTAATATCTGTGCACTGGAGGATTGTGGGAGGAACATCCAGCCCCTGATGGGGGTCCGGTGGGGCACCTCAAAACACTGAGTAGCTCTCTTGGCCTCTTTTGGGACTGGGGCTGTGCAGCCCTGTTCTGATCAGGAGGTACAGCCAGGGGGTCACCATGCCTTTGGGGGACAGGGCACAGAAAGGGGCAGGAGGTTCAGAGGCCATTCCAACTCATACCTGGCAGGGGAGACACCATGATCATCAAAGTGGTTTTTCCAGGGTGAAGTTCATCTATTGCACTTTGGATGTGCTGACCCCTGTGATTTCTCCAAATATGGGAAAATCAACTGCCTAAGTGGGGGACTGTGTTTGTGGTTTCCCCTGGTTTTTCTAGAATTACTCTTTCCCCTTTTGTCCTTGGCTGTTTTCACTGCCTGCTGCCATAGGCCTGTTGGCCTTGCTGGTTTTCCAGGTGGGCTCCAGGAATCAGATCCTAGAAAGCCAGCAGTGCAGAATGGTGAGGTCCAAACAGCAAGCAGTCTCTGGTGCTAGTTCAGAGGACTCCCAGCATGGCAGTGGGGGGCTTCTGGGTGGTGGTGGTTGAACCCCTTTTTTACTGTATTCGTTCCATAAAATGCACGTACTTTCTCCCCCACTATTTGGGGGGGAAGTGCGTCTTATGGAGCAAAAAATACGGTATGCAAGATTAAGTTTCATAAGTTTATGCATTAAAATGTCATTTGAAAAATCAGGTAGTTTCTTCATGTGGCTGCTCACTTCTGGATATTATGTAGTGATGACATGCTACATGTTCAGCCATCGACAGTTAATTTAAATATGTTACATGATATAAGCAGGTTGTATAAAAATAAATTTTGAAAAACGTTTTTAAAAACCTCAGTTTTAAAAATTTTAATCAATTTCTTTTATTTTTACTTTTAAAATATAATGATATTTTTAATTCAGAATGTGTTATAGCTAAAATATCTCATTATGGAATAGGTATGATAAATTCTAATTCTATATTAGACAACATAACCCTTCAATCTTTTTTAAAAAGTTTTGTTTACAGGTCTTGGATTAGAGTATCAATTTTATGGGGTTCCACAAACTTCTGTACAAAGTACTTGGGCTAACTTTTCTTTCTCTTCCAGGACCGGGTTTAGAAGAGAACATCAGAAACATCTCCAGTTCTCAAACTAGATTTCTATTTCTAGAGATACATAGCTGTTAAAAGGAACTCACAGATATGAGAAATAACAGACCTGATCAGCCCTTAATTCTTAAGTTATTCCTGGAGCTGTTTTTCTTTTGACATGTTTGTGCTAGAAATTCTTGGCGACTTACTAAATTCTGCAGCATTGCTTTCAATAGTTTCCTTGAATTATATTGTTTCTCTTAGAACATCAACCCTAGCTACTGTCCTTCTACAACTTTGTGCAAAGTTAAGCCTTTATCTCTCTCTGAAAGAGCACACTTTCAGACACTGGAAGTGTCAATGAATAGATTACTGGAGGTCAATATGAGCAGAGAATTTGTGGAAAATATATGTGCAGTTACAAATAAATATATGTGCAGTAGTGCACTGTTAGGGCAGAAAAATATTACATGATTAAATAAAGCTGTTATGAGTAGTGTGCTAAATCACAAATCAATTTGGCTATGCCCACATCCATACAGACAAACTCCCTTAAACACAATTGCATTGGCTAATATGAGAGAACTGCCCAAAATAAAGTCACTTCGGGAATAACTAAGGAAACTATCTTGACACAGTAGCAATGAAAAGGTTGGTGACTTTTAGCTACCATTTGTTCAGCACTGGAATAATACTGCAACAACACAGTGTTAGTAGTTCACCTATTTTGAAATGAGCTGCAAGCTTATGTATTTTGAATTTTCTTAGCCAATATTCAATGTACCTAAATTGAATTCGGAATATCATACAATAATTTGATAAAATTATTTAATAATCCAACAAAAACTTGTCTCAAGTGAGAGAATATGTGTCTCCTCCTTTTTACAGATAATCTCAATTTCTCTATTTTGCTAATTTTTTATTTAAAGCTTCAAGGCACAACCATAAGGCATAAAAAGCCCTATAGTTCCTTCCTTTTCTTCAGATACCCCCCTGATTTTAAAACTATTGGAATCTTCTCCAGTGCTGTCATGGTTCATTCGGTAAATGATCAGGCCCCAATCCCTCCTATCTTCATGATTTTGCAATAAACATCAAGAATACCCTACTTTTAGTAAACTCTAAATATGAATAAATAGGCTTAAACATGTTATAAGCCCTGAAGTCTATAAACAGTTGACGATGGGAATACAAAACTTACTGTTCAGAACATTCTCCAGTTTTTGCGTCATGGATCCTTCCACTTTTTCTGTTCCATCCGCTTCCAGTTTTTGATGGATTGCTAGAATAAAGCACCTTGTTAAATGTCATCTGCTTCAATGTGTGAGACTGTATGACAGTTATATTCTTGTTAGATCTCAGAAGCACATACTTGTTAAAAGGGAATGTGTGATTTAGTGAAACAGGCATTGTGATAGGAGCCAGATATTCCAGACTGCTACGCTTTACTATGTTGCTAGCTCATGCTATGATATTTGCCAGTTAACTTAGGCATTACGAATGGGGCATGGTTGGATGCTTTCTTACTTAGACCTTTGAATTACAGTGGGATCTCTACTTAAGAACGTCCCTACTTAAGAACAATTCCACTTAAGAACAGCTCCATTTGCTAAATTTTGCTTCTACTTGAGAACAAAAATCCAAGATAAGAACAGGAAAAAAAAACTTTCCTGCTCTTTTTTTAACCTTAGGTCATCTTAGGTTAAAAAAAAGTTCTCCCCCTAGTGGTAGAGTACGTATTAACCAGCTTTGCATTAGTTCCTATGGGAACTAATGCTTCAATGTACGAACGCACCTCTACATAACAAAAAAACAGCCAGAACAGATTAATTGGTTTTCAGTCCACTGCTTCAAAAATAGCTTCGTCAGAAGTGCTTTTAACACTGTTCCCTGACCTAAGGGGGAAAAAAAGAAAAAATATCCCCCTCTAGTGGTCGAAGGCGGAATAGCAGCTTCCCATTAGTTTCTATGGATGGAAAAGAGCAGATACAGATTAAATGGTTTTCAATGCATTCCTATGGGAAATGCAGATTCTACATAAGAACTTTTCCACTTGAGAACCACCTTCCAATACGGATTAAGTTCTTAAGTAGAGACCCCACTGTATTATAAAGTGTCTTTTATATTGTATTTGTGTGTGCACATTTTGTGCGTGTGCACACACGCACAAACTTTACTGAGTAAAGGACAAAAATAGTTCTCTACTCTATAACAGCAAATAGTTCTACATCAAATAGTTCAACACAAAATAGATTAGAATTGTTCAGGGTTATTTGAGTTTCCATATGCAAACACACTTCATGGTACTAATGTCAGGTCTACTATTGCTGATTCACATTTGATCTGAACAAGTTACAGCTCTTCGTATGGCGTTTTGGAACACAACAAACAGGAGCTTCTGGGATTAAACCTTAGTCACCATACCTATCTGACTGCTTTGAAGGTATTTGAAAATCTTAAGATTCTTCAGGTTTAGTAATTTAAGTTGCATGATATTAATTCACATCCCTGCTTTCTCCTTTTCCTTCGCTGCTTATACTGACATGAAGTAGATAGAGAGGTTACCTACCTATAACAATGGATCCCGCCCATCCTCCCCTCTGTCCATCACATTGTCTTTTAGATAGATAGATTAGATAGATAGATAGATAGATAGATAGATAGATAGATAGATAGATAGATAGATAGATAGATAGATAGATAGATAGATAGATAGATAGATAGATAGATAGATAGATAGATAGATAGATAGATTCTTTGACAGTGGCGGACTCTTACAGGAACTGAGGGGATGTCTGGTGGGCGGAGCATGCGCTCCACAGGGGAATGTCTTACTAAATCTTATGTCTTTAAGCTCTAGAAACTTCTGAGAGGTCCTGCACAGGCGCAGAACAACCCAATTGGGTGGATTCACAGAAGACCACTAGAAGAACCATGATCTAGGGCTTGAATAAAGATACATAAGACCAGGCTGGAATGGACATCAGCCAGAGATAGGCCAGTACTTGGTGAGAGGCTAACAACAGAGGCTGTAGCCTGGGTAGGTGTCAAAATTGGATCATCTCTATTCGAGATTGAACCTTTAGATGACTCCTCCAAAATCGGCGATGGAAGTACTGACTGGGATTGGTCTATATGAGCCGATTTTGTAGGCTTCTTAGATTTAGGTTTGTCCTTCTTTTTCTTAGAGGAATCATCTGGGCAGGTTGTAGCCCTCAACATCAAGGTCAATTTTGGAGCCGACTTAGTTTGGTCCTTCTGTTGGAGTGGAGGGGTTGTTGGGCTCGAAGCCTCATGGCGCTTTTGACGCAGGGACATCATCAGATCCATGGGAGTGGGATTAAGAGATTTTTCCCAGAGGTAATAACGGAATCTTTGCAGCCGCAATTTAAGTGCGGGCTTTGTGAGTTTCTTACACTCAGGACAGGCGTTTGTCTGATGTTGCTCTCCAAGGCAGAAGAGGCAATAATTGTGACTGTCTGTGAGCAGGATTTTATTCATGCAGAGCATGTACCACTTGAAAGGCCCTGGAGGGGCCATAAAAGGTAGGGAAAGGGGGAAAGGAGAGGCAGTGGGGGGCGCGGAGAGAGAAACCGCGGAAAAAGGAGCACAAAAGCGATTTAGATAATCAAAAAGGAAAGTTAAAAAAATCTAACAGGAAAAACGTCCAACAAGAGAGCTGATTAAGGAAGAAAAATAAAGGAATAATCTCATGAGTAAAATCGAACAATAGCTCTAGCGTTCCGAAACAGGTCCAACCGAAGTGGCGGCAAAAAGGAACTGAGGGGACTTCTGGTGGGCGGAGCATGCGCTCCACGGGGGAATATCCTACTAATCAGGTCTTTAAGCTCTAGAAACTTCCGAGAGGTCCTGCACAGGCGCAGAACAACCCAATTGTGTGCATTCACAGAGGCCACGAAGAAGAATTATGTATCTTTTAAAGTGATGCCAAACTGACATGGGGAGGAAGACTCAAATCATGCCACGTCCACATATTCCTAATACAAAAAAGCTGGCAATGTGGTGAAAAGCAGAGAACAATTATGTTTAATTGAATGTCTAGCTTGCAAAACTAGTTATGAAAAAGTTTGACTGGAGTGATATCTAATAAAAATGTTAAGAGATAAAAAAAGACAAACATGTTTAGAAGCAATTTTTGCCTTAATATGCCAATGCAGATTTTTATCTGTATTTTTTTTTAATGTACTCTTTTTAAGGACCTACTTTCTGACTAGAACAGTTTCATTCTTACCTCTATGTATCACTAGAAATAAAAAAAACTGTTCCTTCCATAATTGTTGAATGTTTTAAAATTGGGTCTTAACACAAACACATGCGAAATATTAAAGATACAGTGGTGCCTTGCTAGACGATTGCCTCGCGGGATGAAAAACCCGCAAGATGATTGGTTTTTACAATCACTATGGTGCCTCGCAGAACATTTTTTTCTATGACCGTGCTTTGCAAGACTTTTTTTTGGACTGATGCTTCGCAAGACTTTTTTTTTTAGACCGATGCTTCGCAAGACTTTTTTTTTAGACTGATACATAGGGAACCTCACAATATGATTTTTTCACAAGACAACAATTTTCGCGGAACGAATTAAAATTGTCTTGCGAGGCACCACTGTATTTGAATTCAGGCATTTTGTACGAACTCTTATCAGCTCTGTATGGAATTCTCTGAAAAGGTATGTATTTTATGTTAACCCACATTTGGGTATTAAGAAAGCTCACCTGCCACAACAGAATAATATCAGCAGGTACTCAGGTCACTAATTTCTATTAAAAACATATATTAACTACAGATGGAGGTAATCCTATACGAATATCCCTGCACAGATGGAAATAATGATGGTCCAGCCCACTGGGGCCAGATTGTCCACTCACGATTATGCCACTGCCACCAGCTCCATGGAGGCTTCCTATCACGCTGTTCTCCACAATGGATTAGCCACTCTCCGACCTAGCAGAGAGGCTTGTCAGGACTGAGTAATCGACTGCAGACAACGGCATGATAGGAAGGTCCAACGAGCTCGCATCAGTGACGAAATCGTGAGTGGACAGTCTGACCCCATGGGGCTGGACCCTCATTATTTCCACCTATGCGGGAATATTTGTATTCATATACAAATACCCCCATCTCTAATATTAACTAATATATTTGGTAGGCAAATGATAGAATGTTTCCAGTAGATGTTCTTCTCTACTAATTTACAATACTGGAATTTCTAGTTTCTCATTGTTGTCTCCTAAAATATTAAAGAGTTATTTAATCCGTCTTCATTTTCATTCTTCCAGAAATCAGCTTACAGATTATGATTTATACTGTTTCCTTCATATTTCTTACCTGACAGGGCATCTTGTGCTTCAAAAAAAGTGCTGAGACCTCCCTTGACATATTGTAGACTTCCCTCGTTCTTCTTGTTTGCTTGTTTCTTCAGATTCATTACAGCCATTTTAAGCTGATCAAAACTAAAACCAAGGAGTAAGAAGAAAGTATGTGGCAATTATACAATAAAACAAACAAAAAGATTCTTAATGATATGTGAACCCACCCTAGAAAAATTTCAAGCATGTAAGAAAAATTAAGAAATAAAAAAGAGAGGTTACTTACCTGTAACCATGGTTCTTCTAGTGGTCCTCTGTGAATTCACATAATTGGGTTGTTCTGTGCCTGCGCAGGACCTCTCAGAAGTTTCTAGAGCTTAAAGACATGTGATTAGTGGGATGTTCCCCCGTGGAGCGCATGCTCTGCCCTCCAGAAATCCCCTCAGTTCCCAAAAGAGTCCGCCGCTGTCAAAGAGCTATATAAGAAGACAACGTGACAGACAGAGAGGAGGCAGGGCGGGATGTGTGAATTCACAGAGGACCACTAGAAGAACCATGGTTACAGGTAAGTAACCTCTCTTTCTTCTTCATGGCCTCTGTGAATGCACACAATTGGGTGACTGACAAGCTCACTTACTAGATGGTGGGACGTCATGGTAGAAAGGAAGTCAAGACAGCTCTGCCGAAAGCAGCATCCTTCTTTTCCCAGACATCCAAACAGTAATGTGTCACAAACATTGATGGATTTGACCATATAGCTGCATGGCAAATGTGAGGGATTTCTATTCCTCGTTGGAAGGAAGTGGAGACAGACAGTGCACTAGTCGAGTGGGTTCAGGTGGTGTTTTGCCTGCCAATTCATATACCAGTGAAACTGTATGAACAATCCACCTAGCCAACGTTTGAGGCAAAGCTGGTGAAGCTTTATCAGGGTCATGAAAACATAGGAAGAACCTTGATGCTTTCCTAAACAATTTGGTTCTGTCTATGTAAAAAGCCAAGGAACATCTAACATCAAGCATGTGGAGCACGTGCTCAAGAGGTGTAGAGGGGAGATGAAAAAAGGGTAGGCAGTATTATAGGTTGATTGAGGTGAAAATCAGACACAACCTTAGGTAAGAATGAAACATCTGGGTATAGAGTAACCTTGTCCAGATGGAACTGCAGAAAAGGTGGATCAGATCTAAGAGCTGCTAGTTCACTAGCACATTTAGTCAACACTATCGCTACTAAGAATGATGTTTTCAAGGAAAGCAGTTTGAGGTTAATAGTAGCCATCGGTTCAGAGGTCGGATCAATGCATTAAGGACAAGTTGTAATGACCATTGAGGAAGAGGAGGTTGGTGTGGAGGACGGATACTGTGAAGTCCTTTAAGGAATTTTTTAAAAGTCAGATGGGAGAAAAGTTTAGCTGCTTCCAAATGAGATGGTTGGTGCGCGACCACCGCACCAATATAAACTTTCAAAGTAGAACGGGCCAATTCAAGATGAAAAAGATGGAGTATAAAGGTAAGTAGAGTCTTTAGTGAAACTGGTACCACAGGTAAGTTTTTAGAATTGACAAAGGAGAGGAATGCTCTCCATTTATGTCGGTAAAGGATCTTTGTTGATGGTTTTCAAGCCCTGTCAACTATATCCCTTATTGCGGGAGAATCCTCCACGCCATCAGTTTCAGAGATTCAAGATCAGGATGGTAAACGAGTCCATTGTCCCACATGAGGAGGTTGGGGACTGACAGAAGATGGAGGAAGTCTCTCGACATCGACCTCAAGTGGGTGAACCATGGTTGTCGTGGCCACCATGGGGCGAGAAAGATTACATCCAATTTGAAGCCAAATGATGGTGCGTTGTATCAGTGGGATGGGCGGGAATAAGTAGAGGAGTCCACTGTCCCATCTTATCATGAAGGCGTCTCCGAGAGAACCTCTGCTGGTACTGGTGCAGGAACAATATAGTTGGCACTTGGTATTGTTCTTGGTAGAAAAGACATCAACGTAAGGAGTCCCCTATCGATGGCAAAGAAGGGCGAAGACTTTATCGTCTAGAGACAACTCGTGTGTCCTCGTGGTAAGGTGACTGAGATGGTCTGCAACTAGAGTATCGTCCGTAGCAATATGGACTGCTACTGGGAAGATGTGGTGAAGGTAGCATCATTCCCAGAGCTCAACAGCTAGGTTCAGTAAGGAAAGGGAATGTGTACCGCCCTGCTTGTTGACATAATAAAGAGCTGTTGTATTGTCTGTAGCAAGTTGGACTGGGCATCCTGCAGTGATAGGTAGGAAGGCGTGGAAAGCTCTGATAATAGCTAAGAGCGCTAGGTGGTTGATGTGTAATGACTGCTCTTTTTTTGTCCAGAGTCCATGGATCCTGTGATGCTGACACTGGGCATCCCATCTCAACAGCCTGGCATCCGTGGTAACCTGAACCATCAGCTGGAGAGGGGAGAAGGGTCTTCCAACAAAAAGATGTGGGAGAATTGTCCACCATGTAAGTTGTTGGGCTAGTTCACATGTGACCCTGAGGCATCTGGATGGGTGATGTGTCATGGGGTCGACTAGGGAGAGGTACCATGACTAAAGAGACCTCATCTTTGGCCTGGCATGCTGGATAACGGCGGTAGTGGAAGCCATGAGCCTGAAGAGGTGTTGGGCTTGATGACCTGATACTGAAGCATGAGGTTGGAACGGTTGTACAGCCCATGTGAGTTTGATAATTCTCTCGTAAGGGAGAAAGATTCTGGCTTGTAGGGAATCGAAGTATGCCCTTATATAGGTGGCTGTCTGTGATGGTTCGAGATGAGATTTGACATGGTTCACCTTGAGACCAAGGTCTTGAAGAGTGTCAAGAGTGATTTGGGTAGCTCTGACGGCATCATGGTAGAAAGTGGAGACTATCAGCCAGTCTTCTATATAAGGGAATATAGTGATACCCTGAAGGCAGAGGTAGGCAGCAACTGGTGCTATACACTTGGTGAAGGTCCTCGGTGCCGTGGAGAGTCCAAACAGAAGAGAACAGAACTGGTACAAGATGCCGTCGAATCAGAATCGAAGAAATTTGTGGTGACTCGGATGGATAGAGATGAGAAAATACGCGTCTTGGAGATCGATGACAACAAACCAGTCTCCCTGTGAAAGGACAGGAATGACAGTGTCGAGTGTCAGCATTCTGAAACATTTAGGTCGAATGAATTTATTGAGGTTTCTAAGGTCGAGGATGGGACAGAGTCCTTCGTCCTTTTTTGGTACACTGAAGTATCTAGAGTAGAAACAATTGTGCTGAAGATGCCGACCACAGAGATGGCGAAACGATAGGAAGAACAATCTTCAGAACACAGCCAAAGAGCCAAAAAAAAAAAAAACCCACAACAACCATTAGATCCTGGCCATGAAAGCCTTCGCAAATACATAGTATGTCTTGTTTTCGGAGAAGAAGGGAAATTTCTTCTTGAAGTGCCAATGAGTGGGGAGTAGTTTTAATTACAGTAAAAGGTGGGTCTGCTGAAATTCGATGAAACAGTCGTTTTTGACAATCGAAAGGACCCATTGGTCTTTGGTGATTTGATGCCATGCACTGTGGAATGGTTGTAACCTAGTTTGAAACGGAGTGGAAATAGTGGTAGAAGATGGAAGGGGTTTATTGATACTGTTTACCTTTCTTCTGTTGGCGTCAAAATGGTTGTCAATGTGGTTGCTGTTGCTGGGGTTGAAAGGATGGTGTGATAGATGTTGACGGGCCAGAATAAGGTCTATCCTGCATTTGTGGCTTGCATGTATGGCATGGTTGGTGGAATGGCTGAAATGGCTGTTGGACAAAGGACTGTCTGCGGTACTGGGGGCACTGGTATCGAAATGTTTCTTGGGTGGAATATAATAAAGCTGTTTTCCTAATTTTATGAAGATTGTCCAATACTTCTGTTTTTTTGTTGAAAAGCCCAACACCATTGAATGGGAGTTCTTCAATTCTTGATCTGATGTCATCAGATATGCCAGCTGACCTAAGCCAGGCATGGCATCTAAGGGCAATAGATGTAGCCATTGCCTTAGATGTGGCATCAGCAGTGTGGCAGGAGGCAATTATTTGCTGTTTGGCCAGTGTAGAAGCCTTCAGGAGCCACTTGAATAAAAGGGAGGATCTTATTCCATAGTTGCCTATGGTAAGCTCCCATGGTGACCTGTTAGTTGGCGACTTTCATAAGAAATGAAGTGAGGGAGTAAAGATGTCTGCCTAGAATATCTAACTTTCTTCCCTCTTGATTGATAGGTGCAACTGATGATTTGTTGTGAGCTCTTGATTGATTGGATTCCACAATAACTGAATTTGGTGTCGGACATTTGGATAAAAAGGCAGTGTCCAGACTATGGATTTTATAATGGTTTTCCACATGTCTTGAAATTTGTAATTATGAAGGGGGTTTGTCCCATGTTCTTTAATCAAATCTAGCATAGCAGGTATGAAGGAAAGGCTAAGTGGAGGTGTCTTCTCTTGATTAATATCATCAAAAATGAAGTCTTGTTTAGGAGATAGTGGTTCCTTGATTTCTAATTGTAGGGACTTAGTCATCCTCATCACTAGCTGGGAGTATGAAATAAAATCTTCCGAAGGTGAGGGCAGATGTTCTTCTGCTACATCAGATGTTGGAGTGGGTAAACTGGAGAGTGATTCTGGTGAAATATCAGAGGCCGAATCATGGGTCGATATGGATGATTCAGAGCATGGGGATTGATGTCGAGATTTTGATGTGGAGAATTGTGTCGAAGAAGGCTATTGTGAAGCAGGGAGTACTTGGGTTGTAGAGTACCTTTCCGTATCATGAGGAGGAGGACCCTTATACATGGTTGTAACCTGTAGAGATGTGTTTTGAGGGGGAGAATGTTTAGAAGAATGCTTGGAATGCTTTGACTGTGGTTGATCCAGTGATGAAGTAGTGCACTTGAGGGCCGGCTTGGTAGCAAGCGGGATCTGGTGAGTCAATGCTGAGTGTGACGAGTGGGAATGGTGTCGGTATTGAGGTGGTGATGGAGACACAGAGGGTGAATATCGAGGTGGATATGGAAAAGCATATCTTAGTTTCAGTGTAGTAAATTTGTTCCAGTAAATCTTCAGGGAAATACACGTCATATTGTTGGTAGTATCAATCTCTGTGATCTTCTCATGGTTGATACCGAGAAGATTCTAGGTGGTAACAGTACTCTCTGTGCGTAGGGTCATACTGCACTGGTGACAAGTGTTATCTCTTTGCCCGATGTTTTCGAGAGGAGTAATGAGACAAGTTTGAGCCCGAGGTTTGAATCGGGATTGCCCGCCCTGATGACACAGGGCTTGAATGGGCAAAGGCCTGGCTGGAGTGAACGTCAGCCAGAGAGAGGCCAATACTTGGCGACAAGCTACCAGTAGAAGCTGGAGCCTGGGCCGGAGGCAGAGGTGGTTCATCTCTGTCTGACATCAATCCCAAGGCATCTTTAGACCTCTCCTCCAAAATTGGGGGTGGATGTGTCAATTGGGGTGGTTGAATCTATGTAGATTTTGATGATTTCTTAGGCTTTTTTGAAGTAGTCTTATCTTTTTTCTTTTTAGATGATTCAGTTGATCGAGCTGGGGTCCTTGATGTCGATGTCGACTTCAGTCTTGAGGTAGACTTCAACTTCTCCGCTTGGTGAGGAGAAGGAGTTGTTGGTCTAGAGACTGGCCTAGGAGGCTCCTGGTGATTGGGTCAACGATCTGGGAACAGTGCAGAGTCCATGGCAACTGAAAGTGGATTGAGGGATTTCTCCCAAAGGTAAGATTGCAGTCTCCGAAGTCGCAGCTTAAGTGCAGGCTTTGTGAGTCTTTTACACTCGGGACAAGAAAGGCCCGGGGCGGGGGGAGGGCATAAAAGACAAGGGAAAAATTGGAGGGAAGATGTGGGGAATGGGAGGGATCGGCAAAAACGAGGGAAGATAAAAAGGCTGAATTAAATTGAAGGTAGAACAAAGCAATTTAGAGGGGAAACGTCCAACAAAAAAGATGATTAAAATAACAGAAGAAGCAACTACCGATTGCAGTAAATGCTCAATCGCTCTAGCTCTCTCTGAAATAGGTCTAACTTAAGCAGAGGCTAAAAGGAACTAAGGGGATTTCTGGTGGGCGGAGCATGCACTCCATGGGGGAACGTCCCACTAATCACATGTCTTTAAGTTCTAGAAACTTCAGAGAACCACCCAATTGTGTGCATTCACAGAGGCCATGAAGAAGAAGCAGTAGGACAGTTCTGAAACAACTTGACATCAGTTGTTCTCCATAAAAAGGTTATCAGTACTGCCCAATTTAATCCTACGATGGCAATAAGCGCTTTATTAGGTCATCTACATTTTTAAAACAGATAACAAATAGTATTTGCAAAAGGACAAGGCGGGGAGGAAACATTCCCTTCCCACTTTTTTTAAAAAGAGGAAGATAACAAATAGACAGCAGCCCACAATTGTGTGACTCAGTAGACCAAAATGTCATTTGTATGGATCTTTCATCTCTTGGTTGCTGTTACTAATTTGAAATAATAACTGCATCTTTGCCTTAAAGTTTTGGCTTTCTACCCTTGTACTTTTGTTTATTCTTGTCATAATGACAAATGTACTTGGTTCAGTGAACATGCCAAGAGGAGGGCTATTCTATTCCATTTAAAAGAGTAAATATGTAACAGTGAACTCTAAACTATGAATTATGGCTACTATCGAGGACCAGATTCTGTGACATAAAAAGAGGGGGAAAAAACAAACTTGGGGATACATGAAGTAGTGAATAGTATAATGGAATCACAAAATAGAAAACAACTTCTCATCTGGTTTGGATGCAAAATACTGGGGATGCTTACCCTTTAAAAATAAGACAAATGAAGGTAATGTCTCATAATGAGTTTAAATTAAAGGAAATATTAATACTGTATTAAAATCAGTAGTAGACACAAGATTTGATCCAGATTAAGTTAACTAAATTCCAATCCCACCAATTTTAGTAGGACTAAAGTTCAGTTAACTTCATCTGGAACCACTCCATAGTTACTGACCTATGGCTAACATTTATGCCGATATAAACCAGATAAAGAAAAAAAGGTACCTGGAATAAAAGCAAAACAAAACACACTCTTGTAAGAAAGACTAAAGTAGCTTTGTAGATGTAAGCAGCTACAGCACTCAACAGTTTTGAAACAAGAAAAAAAGTGGTGCGGAACTTGCACATATTTCGAAAGGAAGGGTATGTAACACTTTTATAGGACCAGTAGCAAATGAAAACAAGGTTGCTTTCAAGTCCAGCAGGATCCTTCATCAGACTGCAGAACTTGAAGAGCATGGGGAGAAGCAGAACAGTCCAAAAGTCATTGTGACTAGATGTACCAGCACCAGGATCTGAAGTAAAAAAGCAAGGTTCCAAACTGTGAAGAGCTTTTTAAGCTAGCACTTATATTAGTTTTAACTCAGATCCTTTCTCTGAAACATCTGGTCAGGATGACCTTTGAAGTTTTCTGCTTCTCCCTCTGCCATCTCAAATTCGACAATAAAAGCACTACCAAATAAAAGATTCCTTTTGGTGTCATTTACACAGGGCTGCCTCAGGGCTGTTGCTGCTTAGTTATGAGCCACTATGGATTGTTCCCAAATCTAAAAACAATACATTACAGTCTCAGAGTTGGGGTTCAAACCACAACTGTGGCTTTTTACGGACACATAAGCTTATGAACAACTCACCCGCACATAGGCCCAACACTATTCATAGCTGTCAATGCCAGTGTTCTCCAGACACAACTAAATTATTCATACAAATGTCAACAACAACTAACCTTGTTGTTGAATGGTTCTCTATCAAATACCAGGTAGCAGAAAAATTTTCACTGGTGAAATCAGCACTCATCCCAGGAAACAAAGCTTCGAGCTCTTTCTGTGGAAACTTTCCTCTGAAAAATTAAGAAAAAATATTCTCTGAAAAAAAGGATGGGAATAATCTTTTACTTTGATAGAGGCACACAAAAACCAGCTTTCCCTTCAGATGAAACACAAAGAATTCAAGTCATGCATGTACACATATCAAAGGATCAAAATATATCTTATACAAAAATAATTGCAAGCTTGCAGCAAGGAGCATTGAAAATACTGACAATATTTCTGTGTTTCTTTGGTACATGGAGTTCTGAGAACAACTGTTTTACTGGGTAAGACCAGGATCTATGTAGGCCAGACTTTGGTTTCTTAGAACAGACTAAGTCCTGTTTTCTCCTCCCACATTTCTCACTGAAAGCTACCCTGTCTCTGAAGATTAAGAGTGAGCAATGTTCCAGAGCAGCCATTCCCAGTGGGTGCCATATGGCCCCCTGTGGACCCGTGGCACATTTGAAAGGGGCCACAAATTTATCTGTTTATCCTTGTATGCCCACAGCCTGTTTGATAGGGGCCCTGAAACCCGACAAGAGCTCCTAAAAGGACCATTGTCAAAAAAAAGGTTGAGAATGGCTGTTCTAGAGTTTGGGGGCCAAATTATTGTATTCACGAAGGCTTTCACGTCCAGGATCTAATGGTTGTTGTGGGTTTTTCAGGCTCTTAGGCCGTGCTCTGAAGGTTGTTCTTCCTGACCTTTCGCCAGTCTCTGTGGCTGGCATCTTCAGAGGCCTGGAGTAGGAACTCTGTCCATGCTCTGCTGCTGTTTGTTGGATAGTTGAGTATTTATAGCTGTTGGAACAGAGATAGGGTGATCAGCGTGTTTTTTGTTGTGGGTGTATTGTTGTGATAAGGGGGAGAGACTATCTTTCAATGTGATTGATGGGTGTCGTTAGCTGGTCTTTTTTGTGCAATGATCCCTGGCCCTTGTGGCTGGGTAGAGATTATTGTCCTTTTGCAGGCTGTATTTTTCAGTATTGGGAGCCAGGCCTTGTTTAGTTTCAGACCTTCTTCTTTTTTGTTGAAGTTCTGTTGATGTTTCTGGATTTCAATGGCTTCCCTGTGCAGTCTAATATAATGATTGCTGGTGCTGTCCAGTACTTCAGTATTTTGAAATAGAATTTCATGTCCAGCTTGTTTTAGGGCATGTTCAGCTACTGCTGATTTTTCCAGTTGTTTTAGTCTGCAATGTCTCTCATGTTCTTTGATTCTGGTGAGAGTACTGCGTTTTGTGGTTGCAATATATACCTGTTCACAACTACAAGGTATCCGGTACACTCCTGCAGTGGTGAGGCGGTCTCTTTTGTCCTTTGCTAACCATAATATTTGTTGTATTTTTGTGGTGGGTCTGAATACTGTTTGCAGGTTGTGCTTTTTCAAAAGTTTTCCCATGTGGTCCATGACCCCTTTGATGTATGGCAGAAATACTTTATTTGTGGGTGGCTGTTTTTCCTCTTCAGTTTGGTGTTATTTTCTTGGTTTGATGGCTCTTTTGATTTCATTCTTAGAATAGCCATTTGCCTGTAGGGCCCAATTCAGATGGTTAGGTTCGGTGCTGAGAAATTGAGCTTCACATTTCCAATTTGCATGGTCTACAAGTGTTTTGATTATGCCTCTTTTCTGTCGTGGGTGGTGGTTGGAGTTTTTGTGTAGGTACCGGTCTGTATAGGTGGGTTTTCTGTAGACCTTGTGTCCCAATAAGAGGTCAGTTTTGCGTATGGCCATGACATCTAAGAACAGGAGTTGGCCTTGTCTTTTTCCACGGTGAATTGAATATTTGGGTGGATGCTGTTTAGATCGTTTAGAAATTCTTCCAGTTTTTCTTCACTGTGGTTCCAAATTGTGAAGTGTCATCTACATATCGGAACCAGACTGTGAGTGTGAAGGGTGCCGAAGCCAGGGCCTGTTTTTCAAAATGTTCCATGTAGACGTTTTCTATAACTGGGCTAAGGGGGGTCCCCATGGCCACTCCATCTGTCTGTTCATAGAACTCGTTATCCCACTGAAAGTAGCTGGTCACTAGACAGTGTTGGAAAAGGGCCTTGATGTCTTCTGGGAAGATCTGCTGGAGGAGTGTCAGAGTGTCCTTTATTGGTACCTTGGTGAATAGGGATACTATGCCAAAGCTGATTGGTCTGTCCCCAGGACTGAGTTTTAGGGTGCTGAACTTGCTTTAGAAATGTCCTGAGTCTTTGATATACGATGAGGTTTGTCCAAAGTGGGTCTGTAGGAGGGTGGCTAGATATTTTATTTATTTGTTTGTTTGTTTGTTCGTTCATTCATTCATTCATTCATTCATTCATTCATTCATTCATTCATTCATTCATTCATTCATTCATTCATTCATTCATTCATTCATTCATTTATTTATTTTATTTATTTATATCCCGCCTATCTGGTCGGGTCAGGACCACTCTAGGCGGCTAACAACATAAATAATACAATAAAATTAATATATAAAACAATTATTAAATGGTAAGACATTACACAAGGTGGGAGGAACAATAAGAGAGGAAAAAAGGTGTTAAGGGGTGTCAGGGATTATCTGACGGGAAGGCCTGCCGAAACAGCCATGTTTTTAATTGATTCTTAAAGATACCCAGCGAGGGGGCCACACGAATCTCAGGAGGTAAATTGTTCCAGAGGCGAGCAGCCACCGCCGAGAAGGCCCGATTTCTTATCTTTTCCTTCCGGGCCTCTCTCGGCGTTAGGCTCCTCAGCCTCACCTCCTGGTTCGCACGAGTGACATATGCCAATTCATATGTCGGGGAGTCGGTGGCACTTACAATGGGCCTGAGTGGACAGGACATTTCATAAGCAAGATCCAGCAGATCTTCCCAGAAGACATGAAGGTGCAAAAACACCCAGAACAGTTTTTAGAAAGTATAAAGCAGCACCTTACCTTAGCAGGCAGCCTCCTCGGATCGCACACTCTCTAACTGCCAGGGCGAAAGAGCTACAAAGAAGCAGCCTCGTCGCTACCTACAGTTAGCTATTTGAATTTCCCGCCCTTTCCCCCTGCCTTTTTTCTGTTCGTAAGTCAAAGCTACGTTCATAAGTCAAAGTAAATTTTGTCAATGGAGCTGTTTGTAACTCAAAATGTTCGTAGGCCAAGGTGTTCGTAAGTCAAGGCACCACTGTATATAGATTGACTACTGAATTATCCACCTCAAGAACAATGTCTCTGAGAGAAGCACACTGCTTTAATGATAGGGAGAAGCATACTCTTTTATATTCAGAAAACAAACTGTTTTTGTGAGCCTTATCTCTTGGACATTTGGGAAACAGTCACATTGTATTCTTAACTCTAAAGAGGCAACATACAGTATGGGTTTTTCCAAGAAAAACTCCATTAGTGCTAGTCTATCTTGTTTATGGGAAGAACCTCTGTGCTGAGGTCATCTAGCCCTGCCCTTTTAAAGATGCCAACTTTTAGAGCTGGTCAGCTCAGATATGTCTGGTCTTTTCATATTATTCATTCTATGTTCTGTAACTGCCCTTCTGAGTGCCTATCAAATATCACATTTTTGCAGTAAAGTTCTACGTTCTACGTAAAGTAGAACTTTCCAGTGGGCTTTTTGTTGGTGCTAATTTTATCCGTGCTTCCACTACTTTCATGTTGATGGTTTTCTTTTTGTTTTTCCTCTTTTTAGATCACAATGTTCATTATATATTTTAACATGTCTTATTGTTTTAATCATTTGTATGCAGTGCTTAGACAAAAGGATGGCAGGCAAAAGACAAAATTAATCACTGAAATCCTGTTGCTCAAATGATACCTGCAGAAGGCAAATGGTGTAACATCCAGTCAATTCTAGCTGGCAGTAACAAGTTGCTGCTAGGATTCTCAGAGAAGGACGTGTGCCCCCCACTTTATGTGTGCTTCAGATCCTGGTTGTTAATTGCCCGTTAGAAGTTACTGAATGTTACACTACTTGCCTTCTGAGTACACAATTAAGTCACAGGATTTCATTCAAAAATAATTATATGCAAATTTAATATAATCTATATATTGTAGCTTATATTAAATTATATAAATTACATATAGATTATAGCTAAATATAATATAATATAATATAATATAATATAATATAATATAATATAATATAATATAATAAGAAATTCCTACATCCTGCCTCCCCCAACCTAGGTTTGTTACAGATCTATAGATTAGTTGCAAAAGTAGTCCCTTTGTAAAATAAGAATCAGCTCAATATTTTGAACTCGGATATAAAATTCATGAGAATATTATTTCACATCTGAATGATTTTTTTAACAGCACAAGGGATGCAGAATATTGTGTCCTGTATTGATTTCTAATTCTGTGTCCTGTATTGAAAGCAATTACAGCCTTTTAAAACATGCAGGAGCCAAATCAACTCAGGCCACCAGGGTGAGGAACATCAGATAATTTCCATTAACATAAACAACTCTATTCTAGTAAGTGCTTTGATTACCATAGTGCAGCTTGTCAAACGGATTGATGACAATATGTGAGAGAGCTGGCTCCGCTCATAGTTTATGTTTTCATTACATTCCACTGCCAAATTAATTTCCAGAAACTTGCTTACTGTCTCAAACACTGTGGCCAGGCTGTTAACAGTAACAATAGTGAGACTAGGATATCTGTCTTACATGAGTGGTGAGAATCTCAATACTGGGTGGCAAAAGCAGGCTAGTAACCAAAGAAAGATTGTGCTGACATACCTGAAAATCGCCAAATGCTGTTAAGCATCTGATTTATCATAAAAACAAAATAAAAATGTCAGACCAAGAACGATTTAACTTCAGATACTCTTCCTTTTGACTGGCTCAATCAAGAGTGTGTAGAGGCAAAAAAAAAACCTCATTACAATTTTGGCAAGTTCTTTATGAGACAACTCTGGAAGTCAGATCAGATATGCATGCACATCACTCAATTTTGCATCATATGGCTTATCAACGTTTTATGACTTATATCAAATTCAATGAATCATTTCTGATGGCTAAAGTGATATGATATGGTTCCCACAATACTTTGATTCTTTATGGGTTATTCATACATGCACGACACTGAACGGGGCTCCTTAATTATTCACTTTTCCTGAATATTCAGCTACTCATTACACTAGAAATGCTTTTCCCCCCAGCATCAGCCAGTTTACAAGTTGTTCCCATTTCTAGAAAAATGTAACATTATTCATAAATGTCCAAGTTACACTCTAATACTACTAAAGTGGTGCCCCGCATAGCGACTATAATCTGTTCCGAAAAAATCGTCACTATCCGGATTCGTTGCTATGCGGGGCAAAAGAGCCCATAGGAACACATTAAAACACATTTAATGCGTTCCTGTGGGCAAAAAACTCACTGTTATCTGGAAATCCTCCATGTGGCCGCCATTTTCGCTGCCCGGTAAGCAAGGAAAGGGCACGAAAACACTGCGGGCGGCCATTTTCTTTACCCGGTGGCCATTCTGGAACCGCCAATCAGCTGTTAGAGAAAACATTGCTATCTGAAAATCGGTAAGCGAAACGCTTACCAATTGTGACGGACAGGTCAGGAACCACTCCTGTCCATCACAGTGGAACCCTGATTCAAGAGCCAATAGCTGTACAGAAAATGTGGGACTAGGGATATATAAGAGAATGGATGACAGTTAAAGGGCAGTTAGGGTGTGTGTTAGTTTTGGAGTTAGAGTTAGAGAGGACTTCAGTTAGGGATGAAGTTGGGACCTAAGTTAAAGAGAAGAAGTTAGGCAGTTAGGACTAAAAAAAAAAAACCAGAGAAACAAACAGGGGAACTGGGTTCGTGACACCGATCATCGCAAAGCGATTTTTGGCCATCTAAAACATCGTTATGTGATCGCTTTTGCGATCACAAAAAACGCGTCGCTATGCGGATTCGTCGTTAAACGAATCGCTCGTTATGCAGGGCACCACTGTATTATATCGCTTGCTATTTGGGGCTGATCCAAAAATACAAAGTGGACAAGGAAAAACATTATATTGAATGTGATGCTCATGTGACTCTATTTCTGCATCAGCTATCTTCGTATCCAAAAGGAGGCCAAGCTAGAGAATACATTTAGCCTGGGTATCTGGCTGTGGAGGTAGAGGTTGGGAATTCAATTCCCCGCTATGCCTCCCTAACAAAGGATTGACTCCATGGTCCATAGGGTCCCTTCCTGCTCCACAGTTCTAAGATTATTATATGATGTGTTGCTTTCTCAGCTAAAAGACATCTTTAGTGACAAAAGACATCAAAGTACTGCTCTTAACTTACATCCTAAATGATATGGGTCCAGACTATCTGAGAAACTCTGTCTCTTCATACTCTTCCTGACTTTACAATCTTGATCTTCGGGAGCGAGGGGTTTTCTTTTGGTCCCAATGCACTCACAGGCATGCTGGAGAGGGCCTTTTCAGTGTCTGCTCCCAGGCTATGAAATTCCTTTCCACAACACTTCAGGCTGGGCCCTTCTGTTCTTCTGCTGGCAGGCAAAGACCTTCCTTTTCAGGCAGGTTTTAATACCTGAAATCTGTTCATACCATAAGACCAAGTGTAACTTTCCATCCATTCCTCCTTGGTATCCAAACTGTCCTTGCTACAAACACTCAGGGGCATGAGGGTGCATCCACCAAATCTTGAGATGCACATACCCCTAAGAGCTGTAGCAATGGTGCTTTCTTTACCAGAGAGGAATGGACAGAAAGTTACATTTGGGCTTATGCTACAAACAGATTTTAGCCAATACATAAAGTAGAGTTGGAGAGGGGATTTTAAGGGGACAACTATTATTTTATCTTTTAAAATCTTTTAGCATTTGTTTTAACTCATTTGGTTAATATTTTAGCTTATACTTTTAAATAATTATTATGCTTAATTGATTCTTAATAATGTGATTTTTAAATTTTTTATTGCTTTTTTGTTTGTGTTTTCACATCCTTTGAAAGCTGCCTCTATGGGGAGAAAAAGGAGGTAGATATTAAATAAATAAATGTTTTAAAAATCTACTTGTTCCAAGAGTATTTCTTACTTCCATGCTTTGTTTTGTGATTGGTCACTGGAAGATACACATAGGCTTAATTTGCAAGTTTGATTACTGAAGAACTGTAAGGAAAAATGGTTGAATAACAGAGAATACACTGTTCCCTTAAAATCTAACTTGATCCTCAATCTTATTTGACTCTTGGTTTATTTCCAGTTTCTTTCTGTTATTACCAACCCAATGATTCTGTTTGATTAAATTCTTTTACTAAATCACATTGTCTTTTTTCCTTTCATTTACTTAACAATTTGAGTTTTTGACATAGTATTAAACATTTAGATCTATTCTGGGTTTTGGTGAATCTATAATTCTTCTTTTTATGTTTTCTATTCTTTAAAAAATAACTTTCCTATTTCCACCTTTCAATACCGTTCCTTAAGGAAATATCCTGGTCCCCCTTCCTCTTTGCCTAAGTGTTAATAACATGCATTATTTGGCTAATGCACCACATCTCTGCTTTGCTTCTTCTGATGTACCCTTCGCACAGACCTGCTTGACATAGCTGTTTTTATTTTATGCTTTTTCTACTACTTTATCTAAATTTAATCCACTAGTTTCTTTTTTTCTCTTTCTGGTAATACTTTTAGCCTTCTTCTTCCTAAGTAAAGAACAATACAATCTTCTGTGACTTGCCTCTTTTTCTTTTTTTCCATTAAACCTACTGTATAACTTGCTATTTTCAACTCTGAAGTAGTGTAACAACTCATTCTGTTTTATTTCTTCTGATGAAAAAGACTATTACTTTATTGTTTCTGCCTTCATTACTGCAATTATCTTATTTCTGGTTTGCTTCTTTTTCAACTTTATCCTTACATGCAGTTTTCTGTTTCTAATTTACTTGTGTTTTTCTTTTGGTTCTGTCATAATTTCCATTTTGTCATCAGATCCAAAGTATGTCATTTATTTTTATTTCTAAATATCTTCACTTTCAGGTTCTTCTTACTATACATTTCCTCCTCTCTCTCTCTCTCTCTCTCTCTCTCTCCTTTAAAATATCATTTTCATTTGGCACTGTGCTTTGACTAAAACCTGCCTTCATCTATTCCAAATTTAAATGCTTACTGTCCTTTTTATTTGGAATTCACCCCTTCATACTTCTCTCTCCTTGCATCCCTTTAAAAAACAGGCTTTGTCAACATTTTGCTTCTAGCCTTCAATACCCCTTCTCTGCCTCTTTTTCTCTTCCATTTGCCTCATTTCTACTTGTCTAACAATTCTGGCCTTTCTCACTGTGAGCTTGTGATTAGGATCTATTCTTTTAAAATAACTATTACACAGTAGAGTTTGAGGCACTTATAAACAATGATCATCATCAATGACAGAAATGATCCAAGCAAATGGAAGGGAAAATAAGTAGAACAGTGGCATTACCAAAATGAGGAATGCTGCTGAACTTTGACAATTTAAGAGTGAATTTTCCCAGTCTGAACCCCAACCTTTTGTAAGTTCTGATTCAGTTTACAGGTTGTTTGATTGCATGATCAGCACCAGCTCTTCCAGTTGTCAAAGCCACTTTCTTTCTTTTCTTGCAAAAACCATGACAGCAATAGAAATGGGTTGCTATGATGGCCTTATTATTTGGACCAAAGAGATGCAGTTTCCTGGGTATTTACATCTTGTGACCAAAGACGTAAGAAATCCCAGGCCACTATCCATGGACTTCTCAAGTTCAGGAGCCTATTTTTTCACACATATTCTACTATCTAATCAAAGGTTAAGTAATACATTTCTCATGTCTTGGCTATTTAGGGACTAGCTAATGATAATGGACAGTTGCCAGAAGGGCTTACAAATGGCTTTAGAAGATTTCTACTCCTGTCACTTCCCTAATATTACCAATGGAAGTATGGTGAGATCTATATATTAAAACAAGACCAGGCTTTAAAGCAAGATAGGCAGATGCTGAGCCGAAACTGGATAATTTTAGATAAAGGTACTTCAAATCAAGCTCTTGGAAGATCAGCAATTTCCAACACTGTGCAGTTTAAATACCACCAAGGAGCCCATATCAGATCATGTCAGTACAGCCTTAACTTGGAAACTAGGTGAAGAATAATCCATCAATAAGTGCTTCTAAAGAAATGGTCCAGTAGTATGTATTCCCTTAAGTGAATGTAGTTATATGCGCAGTATGACACATTTACTTGTTTTCGTTCAAAAAGAGATGTAAATATATATGCTTTGTAAAAATAGCTTTTAAATAATCAAAAAGTCCAGAGGTACTGTACTGAATTTTGTATACGTGACCCTATAAAAGCTATTTAAGCCTCAAACTGGGCAGTTCTACTGGATACTGTCTGTGAAAAGTAACATGATCTAGATTCCAGTGGATTTTATAGGTCATGAAGAGCCATTTTAAGTAAATAAAGACTGGATGGCAACCACCATAAACAAACTAAGTTACCATATACATTCTCTCTGTCTGGCATCAGCCAGACTCCAAGGAGCAAAAGTTTGTACCAGCTGTATTCTGTTACTCATGCATGCAGGAGACCTATAGAAAGGATGCGAAAATAGACTAAACAGAGCAGACCCAAAGGTGTTAACGAGGTCTTTCCCCAACAACAGGACAAAGGACAAGGATGCTCTCTAAAAAAACCAAATGCTAGTGTAAATCTGGATATGGACAAAATGTAATACAGTACTGATATGGCAGAATGTCTCTTAGGCAATCCAGCCAAGTGACACAATGAGAAACAACACAAGAAGCAAGCAGTTCTATAAACTGATGGCAAAGTTTTACAGTCAACGGATAGTTCCTTTTCCATATATAATTATACCAAAAATTGGCTATTTCTGGTAAAATCTTTGTCATCACAAGAAAAGATTCATATATTCCATTAGGTGGCAGTGTATGATCAGAAAGCTCTATCATGAAAGTGAAAACCAAGTTACTATTAAGATGACACATAGCTCCATTAAAATATTTCATTTTTGGAGTCACTATCAAGAAAATATCAGTAAATGATATAGTAAGTGGACACAAAGGATGAACAGATTATTCCTAGCAAGGTGAAAGCCCATTTGGGGCTGATTACTACTCTTAAATTCTAAGGAATGCACACTGATACCAGAAAAGCAAAATATAGAAAAGTTATGTTTAATTCTATTTAGCACCAGAGTAAATTGTACTGATGCAACCGAAACACAGTTGCATGAATTAGTGTACCCTTCTCCCTTTAAACAACACTGGGGTTAGGGGAACCAGATCTCTATGTAATTCAAAAGCTATGTACAACTCTTACGAACTCCCAGGATATAACTACAAGGCATAATAGTTTTTTTTCTCTTTCTTTCTCTCACACACAAGCCCCATGGATCTGCCATGCCAGAATGATTGATTGAAATATGTATGCATCTATTTATTGAAAAAAAATCTGTGTAAAACCAAAACAGTGTTGCTCAGACCCATGCAATTCAAGGGAGAAGTGTCAGACTTCACATAAGCAGGGTCCTAATTAATCATGTATGAAATCTGTGAGAATTGAATCTTGTGAAGCAGGCTCTGCTGCTTGGCAGGCAGGCTCCTCAGGGATGAGGGAAGAGAACAGGATACCTTTGTTGTATTATTTTAAGTATATTTATCTTGATTCCAACTTGGCTTTGGGTAATTGTGCCTTCCTGAATGCACTTCCACTCAGAGGGTTTACAGGTCTCCGGACAGATGTACAGCTGTTCCCTACAAGCACCCATGAAATCTGGAGAGATCCACTGTACCACATTAGTGTCGGGGGGGGGTTCAATGAAATACATAGGAGCTGAGGGAGGGGCCCTTGCTTTGTGGGGGTTTATGATAAACGGCTCCATCCTCCTGCCCCAATCTGAGCAGCTTGGCTCACAAGAACCTAATACTCCTTATTGCACATTTTTCAAGAGGATTCCTACTCCCTGGAAGCTTCTTAAGTGATGTTGGCAACTGCAGCAGTGGATGAGGGGAAGATGGAAAGAGAAATTTTCCTGAGATATAAAGTCTCAGTCATCAAGGAAAAACTCCTTCCCTCCCGGAATTCTCACATTAGTTTACTTATCATCGTATCCACTGTCATCAAGGTTCAAAGAAACCTATATAGGACTGAACATATTCTATATACACATTCCTATCCACTGTATTTAGCTCAAACTCTACATTCTGTTTGGAAGGATTTCACTGCTCTCTTTAAAGTGCTATGAGAGCAGCATAGTCACAGGTCTTATGTCTGTAAGTATCTATGTAGATATATCCTGCATGTCTAATTCAGTTTTAATTTTTCAACAGTTGTAGTTCAGTTCTTTTTGCTGTATTCACTTGCTTGGAAGCATGACTACTTTTATTTTACTGAGCATGTTTATGAAGTAAAAAGCTTAGAAGAATGTCTATACATTAATCTGTTATAACGCTCTCCTTTAAACAACACTTCATACACTTCTACAGACGCGCACACAGAAGCTTTTGTGCTTGTTACATGCAATCAAGTTGCATCCCACTTAGAGTAACCCTAGCAGGCTTGAAAAACAGGATGAGCACCGCCCCCTAGAGTCGGACACGACTGGACTAAAAATGTCATACCTTTTAACAGGGTTCTTAAGATATGTGAGATATTTAAGGAACAGTTTTACCAGTACCACCCCCTGTGAGTATTCATGGTCAAATGGAAATTCAAATCCAGGTTTAGGCCTAGTTTAACACAGATCCTGTACACTGTACAGACAAGACTGAAAGATTTCACACATTCACAAATAAATGAACACAGACAAATACTGTGCTCTTTTTTTAAAAAAAAAAATCATTAGTCAGTCCAATGGCCATAAAGTATAACAGTTTTATTTGGCAAATAGTAACTTTGCCATCAAACTCAGTCATTAGCATCAGTCACCAACACAGGAATTCCATGTAACTTTTTTTTATAAAAATGCTGTCAGCTGTATGCATACTACATGTAAATTACACATAAAAACTACATATACACCTATGTCTGCATGCATTCATATACAGAAATACAAAAAACAGAGCTTGTATTCTTACTTTTAATATTGGTACCATTTAAAAATCTGATCCTCCAAATGCAGCCTGAAATAGGCTGCACTGAGAGTGCCTCAACTAACGAATTGCATGAGTGTGCTGATCACCAAGTACCCACCTTTCTTTCTGTGGGTCAAGTGCAAACCAAATGGTAGATTAAATGCACAGCATGTGGCCACAAGTCAGTTTTCTTCCTGATGCCATGTATCCAATCCAGACTGGTCCTTCCGCATGAGGAAAGGAGACACTAGAACCACCCCAGCTTTTCTTCTAATATACAGACCATCTCTTGCTATGTAGGAGGACAAATCCACTGGTGACAAATAGAGATTGTTGTTTTTCTAGCCCCCATAAGAAAGAAGGATAAATGTAGACTTTTCTTTTTTAAAATAAAATAAAATAACAAAGTCTGAGGAAAGGTTTAAAGGCCCTCCTACCCATGTGCACCAAGACCAATCCAGCCTAAAATGTAGCACATTTATTTTTACTAAAAAAAAAAAGAAAGAAAAAGAAAATAACCTGCAGCCAGATGCTATATATTTTACACAGCATACACTTTAACGGTTAGACAAAATTCCCTGAGAAGCAACAAAGTCTAAAAGCAATCTAGATGTAGGAGTAACACAAAAAGGAGATTTAACAAACATCTATAATAAAAATATGCAGTTACATGTACTTCAAAGGGTTTCCACAGGAATATGACATTCTGTAATATATTTATACAGTACTGTAATTACAAAATATTCAAGTTATATCAAAACATTTTGAAATAGATCAACTGCAAATGGGAAGCAATTTCTTACTCTGACCACTGTTAAGAATTTTACTGCAAAAGCATGAAGTACCTTCAAACAAATAAGATAAAATATTTAGGTTTCTTAATTAATTAATTAAATGTTTTTATTTACTGTATTTATTCAGCTTCAAAACGCCCATCTGGCTACTAGGCCACTCTGGGCAGTTTACATGTTAGACGAATAAAACATACACTATACCAACAATGAACTAAATAATACAAAATCAAAATAAAGATAAAACAACCAACAATTTAAACAAAATAGTTAAAAAATACAAAATAATGTAATACAGTGGGGTCTTGACTTGAGAACTTAATCCGTATTGGAAGGCGGTTCTCAAGTCAAAAAGTCTGTAAGTCAAGTCTCCACTGACCTACAGTGCATTGAAAACCGATTAATCCCGTAACAGGCCGTTTTTGTTCCATTTTGGTTTTTTTCTGGTCTGTAAGTCAAATCTCAGTCTGCAAGTCAAACCTAAATTTTGCGGCCAGAGAAGTTTGTAACTCAAAAAGTCTGTAAGTCAAGCCGTCTGTCAGTCAAGGGTCCACTGTATAGAGCAAGACAGCAGGATTGATAGTATAAATGTTGAGACCACTCATGTAATTACCGTATTTTTCGCTCCATAAGACGCACCTTTCCATAAGACGCAACAATTTTTTAGAAGAAGAAAACAGGAAAATATAATCTGTTTTCTTCACTCCATAAGACGCACAGACTTTCCACCCGCCTGTTTTGTGCGGAAAAAAGTGCATCTTATGGTGCGAAAAATACGGTAGGTGTTGTAATTAAGATATTGTACAGTCCGGGAAGGCCTGCCAGAAAAGCCTTGTTTTTAACAGTTGCTTAAAATTTCCCAGGGAAGGGGCCCGGCGGATTTTGGGTGGCAGCTTGTTCCAAAGCTGAGGAGCAACTGCTGAGAAGGCCCGGTTTCTGGTTCTCTCTTTCTAGGCCTCTCTTGGGGTCAAAACTCTCAACTGCCCAGCCTGGGAAGATCGAATGGGACAGGCACATCTCATTGAGAGGAGGCGTTCTGTCAGGTATTGTGGCCGTAAACTGTTTAGGGCTTTATAAGTTAACACCATCACTTGAAGCTGGCATACAAATAGACGGGTAACCAGGGCAGGGTGGCCAGGGTGGGAGAAATGTGTTGATGGTTTTTAACAACACTCAGTAATCTGGCCGCCATGCTCCGGACTGGCTGAAGCTTCTGTAACAGCCTGATGGGCAGCCTCACATAGACAGCATTATAGCAGTCTATTCTCAAGACTACCAGTGCATGAACCAGCGTGGTGAGGGGCCCGGTGTCAAGGAGGGGTGCAGCTGGGCAATCCATCTTAGCTGGAAGTAGACAGAACAGACCACCAATGCTATCTGGGGTTCCAACGACAGCGCTGGGTCCAGCAGTACACACAAGCTGCAAACCTCATCCTTAGTGGAAAGAGTACACACACCCCTCTGGAGAGGGATCAAATATTTAGTTTCTTAATGCCAAAATATACTTTTTGGGAAAGAAAGTTGCATAATATGCCTGAAGCTAAACTAGTCCTGCTCATAATTTTTATTAGGTTTATTAGGAATTTTTTATCCCCCCCCAAAAAAACCCACATGATTCTGTTGTTCAGTCGTTTAGTCGTGTCCGATTCTTCGTGACCCCATGGACCAGAGCATGCCAGGCCCTCCTATCTTCTATTGCCTCCCGGAGTTGGGTCAAATTCATGTTGGTTGCTTCGATGACACTGTCCAACCATCTCATCCTCGGTCGTCCCCTTCTTCTCTTGCCTTCACACTTTCCCAACATCAAAGTCTTTTCCAAGGAGTCTTCTCTTCTCATGAGATGGCCAAAGTACTGGAGCCTCAGCTTCAGGATCTGTCCTTCCAATGAGCACTCGGGGTTGATTTCCTTTAGAATTGATAGGTTTGTTCTCTTTGCAGTCCAGGGAACTCTCAAGAGTCTCCTCCAGCACCACAATTCAAAGGCATCAATTCTTCGGCGGTCAGCTTTCTTTATGGTCCGGCTCTCACTTCCATACAACACTACAGGAAAAACCATAGCTTTGACTATTCGGACTTTTGTTGGCAAGGTGATGTCTCTGCTTTTTAAGATGTTGTCAAGGTTTGTCATTGCTTTCCTCCCAAGAAGCAGGCGTCTTTTAATTTCGGGGCTGCTGTCTCCATCTGCAGTGATCATGGAGCCCAAAAAAATAAAATCTGTCACTGCCTCCATATCTTCCCCTTCTATTTCCCAGGAGGTGATGGGACCAGTGGCCATGATCTTAGTTTTTTTGATGTTGAGTTTCAGACCGTTTTTTGCACTCTCGTCTTTCACCCTCATTACAAAGTTCTTTAGTTCCTCCTCACTTCCCGCCATCAGAGTGGTATCATCTGCATATCGGAGGTTGTTGATATTTCTTCCTGCAATCTTAATTCCATCTTGGGATTCCTCCAGTCCAGCCTTCCGCATGATGTATTCTGCATATAAGTTAAATAAGCAGGGTGACAATATACAGCCTTGTCATACTCCTTTCCCAATTTTGAACCAATCCGTTGTTCCATATCCAGTTCTAACTGTTGCTTCCTGTCCCACATATAGGTTTCTCAGGAGATGGATAAAGTGGTCAGGCACACCCATTTCTTTTAGGACTTGCCATAGTTTGCTGTGGTCCACACAGTCAAAGGCTTTTGCATAGTCAATGAAGCAGAAGTAGATGTTTTTCTGGAACTCTCTGGCTTTCTCCATAATCCAGCGCATGTTGGCAATTTGGTCTCGAGTTCCTCTGCCCCTTCGGAATCCCGCTTGTACTTCTGGGAGTTCTCGGTCCACATACTGCTGAAGCCTACCTTGTATGATTTTGAGCATAACCTTGCTGGCGTGTGAGATGAGTGCAATTGTCCGATAGTTGGAGCATTCTTTGGCACTGCCCTTCTTTGGTATTGGGATGTAGACTGATCTTTTCCAGTCCTCTGGCCACTGTTGAGTTTTCCAAACTTGTTGGCATATTGAATGTAGCACCTTAACAGCATCATCCTTTAAGATTTTAAATAGTTCAACTGGAATGCCATCACCTCCACTGGCCTTGTTGTTAGCCAGGCTTTGTAAGGCCCACTTGACCTCATTCTCCAGGATGTCTGGCTCTAGGTCAGCAACTATATTGTCTGGGTTGTCCGGGATATCCAAAACTTTCTGATATAATTCCTCTGTGTATTCTTGCCACCTCTTCTTGATGTCTTCTGCTTCTGTGAGGTCCCTTTCATTTTTGTCTTTTATCATGTCCATCTTTGCACAAAATTTTCCTCTAATATCTCCAATTTTCCTGAACAGATCTCTGGTTTTTCCTTTTCTGTTATTTTCCTCTATTTCTTTGCATTGTTCATTTAAGAAGGCCCTCTTGTCTCTCCTTGCTATTCTTTGGAAGTCTGCATTCAATTTTCTGTAACTTTCCCTATCTCCCCTGCATTTTGTTTCCCTTCTCTTTTCTGCTATTTGTAAGGCCTTGCTGGACAGTCACTTTGCTTTCTTGCATTTCCTTTTCTTTGGGATGGTTTTTGTTGCTGCCTCCTGTACAATGTTATGAGCCTCTATCCAAAGTTCTTCAGGCACTCTGTCCACCAAATCTAGTTCCTTAAATCTGTTCTTCACTTCTACTGTGTATTTGTAAGGGATATGGTTTAGATTATACCTGAGTGGCCCAGTGGTTTTTCCTACTCTTTTCAGTTTAAGCTTGAATTTTGCTATGAAAAGCTGATGATCAGAGCCACAATCAGCTCCCGGTCTTGTTTTTGCTGACTGTATAGAGCTTCTCCATCTTTGGCTGCAGAGAATATAGTCAATCTGATTTCGATGTTGCCCATCTGGTGATTTCCATGTGTAGAGTCGCCTCTTGTGTTGTTGAAAAAGGGTGTTTGTGATGACCAGCTTGTTCTCTTGACAAAACTCTATTAGCCTTTGCCGTGCTTCGTTTTGAACTCCAAGGCCAAACTTCCCTGTTGGGAATCCCCTGATTCTGGTATTAATATATTTACACATTATATCACCATCAAAGAAATAAAGAAATGCTCTGAGTATCTCAACTCCGTAATCTAAATCCTTCTTAAAAACATCAATAGATTCCAGAATATTTAAAAACACACACAAGTGGCCAGCTATGCTATACTAGCTACCATTCGGCTAAGGCATCTAAACTTTTAAAATATAGGTATAAAATATAAAATATAAAATATAGGTGTAAAATAATTACAAACATCAAAAGCAAAAGAGAAGCCTGGACATCATAACGCTGGCAGATGAAACAAAGCAAAAAGGAAACATGCTTGACCCATTTTAATTTAATTACTGTATATACTCGAGTATAAGCCTAGTTTTTCAGCATAATTTTTTTTTCTGAAAAAGCACCCCCTCGGCTTATACAGTGGACTCTCGACTTACAGACGGCTCCACTTACGAATTTTTCGACATCCGGACTTCTCCGGCCGCAAGATTTCCAATTGACTTGCGGCCAGAGAATCTACCTACAGAGCAGTCTGTAGGCCACCGATCTGCCTCCGGATGCTTTCCAGGGTTTCTCTGCCACCATGGGAGGCATCTTGGAGGTCCCCCCCCCGCTGCCAATAGTGCCTCCGAAGCACGATCGGCGGCAGGGGGGACCTCCAAGAGGCCTCTCATGGCAGCGGAGAAGCCCTGGAAGGCATCCGAAGGTGTGTCCCCCCCCTGCCGCCGCTGAGAGCCGAGCCGGGCGATCCTAGCCATGCTCGGATTCCTGGACTTCCCCCACCACCGCCACTTGGCTCCCAGCAGCAGTGATGGGAAGTCCAGGAGTCCGAGCATGGTCAGGATCGCCCGACGCGGCTCAGCTCCCAGCAGCAGTGGCGGGGGACCTCCGGAGGCCTTCCCCGCCACCATCTGAGGCCTCTCAGAGGTCCCCACCACCCCTGATAGTGCTTCGGAGGCACTATTGGTGGTGACGGGGGACCTCCGAGAGGCCTCCCATGGCGGCGGGATAGGCATCCAGAGTTTCCCCCCTCCCACTGATGCAGGCTTTCCCAGGGAGCAGACCAGGCCTACCAGGGGAAGGCTTCCCCCGGTAGGCCCAGTCTACTCCCTGGGAAAGCAGGGGTTTATTTTAATTTGGGGGAGGTGTTTCTTGAGCGGGTTACAGATTAATTGGTTTTCAATGCATTCCTATGGGAAATGCATTTTCGACCTACGGACACCGTTCCAATACGGATTAATTCTGTAGGTCGAGGGTCCACTGTACTCGAGTCAGTGTCAAAATTACATGTTCTCCCCTGCAGTGCGGGTGTTCTCCGGACTCCCCCGCTCATCTATTGGTGCCTGCAGCCTCTGTGGGTGGTCCGATGACCCGGGTTAAGTACACTGCATTTCTGCTTCCAGGACACTCCCATCCTCCTCCTTCTACATATTCTATGTACCCACCTTCCTCCTCCCACCTTCCTTCTCCATCCATCTTGTTACGCAGCAGTAGATAAGCGCAGCATCCGTATGAGTTCTCCCTCCGCAGGCACTGAAGTGTGTCTCACAGCTCAGAAGGGCAGTACCTTCAAAAACATTTAACCTACTGATGCCTCAATTAATGTAATTTTATTGGTATCTATTTTTATTTTTGAAATTTACCAGTAGCTGCTGCATTTTCTACCCTTGGCTTATACTCGAGTCAATAAGTTTCCCAGTTTTTTGGTGGTAAAATTGGGTGCCTCGGCTTATATTCGGGTTGGCTTACACCCAAGTATATACGGTATGCCCTCTGCTATGTGTTACACTGACCTTATGTAGATATGTAATACATAATAAACCATAAAAACTAAAATGTACTTCCACACTAGTAACAACCCTGTCAAAAAACTGGACACCAGGAAATGTAATTTGCTACATATTTGGAATGGAGAGGCAGAAATCCTAGGAATCCTTTCTGGGACTTATTTACTTACTTCATTTATTTACCACCCAATTAGTGCAAAAGCACTATTCTGGGCAGTTTAACAAATAAAATTCAAGGACAATTCAAATCACACACAGGGATAAAAACCTGATGACGCAGAACCAGTTTACAACATAGCAGGACAGGAGACTGAGAAAAAATAAAAATAGTAAAAATAAAAATAAAGAAAATAATAATTTAAAAAATCATCCCAGATCAGTATGGGAGGCTTCTCTAAAAAGAAAGGTCTTAAATTTTTTTCCCCTGAATGTTAAAAGGGAGGGAGCCAGGCATAACTCTTCCAGAAGCTGATTCCATAAAGACTGGGCTACTGCAGAGAAAGCCCTGCCTCTAGTAGAGGACTTTTGGTACTCCCTTGGGGTGGCTACCCAGAGAAGCCTGGTCTGGCTTAAAAGGTGTTAAGTGCTTTATAACATTTGGAACACAGGAACCGAAGAGACACATTTCCTTCTAAAAACCTAACATATTTTGGCCTGTAAATATTTGAAGACCTTCTTCAAGGTGATCAACAGAAACAATCTGCAAAAATTTTCATTGGGAGTCTCCAAACTAACATACCTGCAAATACTGTATGGTTTATTTGCTTGGAATGAGACATATCAACTTGCATTCCCTGTTCAACCCTCCCTTCATGTGTTCAATTGAAGTGCTAATCACAGTTTCTATCACAACTAAATTGAGAAGCTTATGCTGAATATGTGTTTACACACCAGGATGAAATTAGAATCAGATTGCATCTATTGGCACACAGTTGTGTTTCTGTTGATGAACCATGGTTTATCAGTCAAAGATCATTAGGTGTGAACTGAGCCTGTATCAGCCAATCCTATCTCTCTGACAAGTTTACGTGCATGTTTATAAACATTCAGGACACCTTCTCACTTTTCATATTCAGGTGTATATGCTTATAAGCTTATAACCTTTCAAAGAGAAAGCACTGCTTTTCCCACTTGTCTAACAAGTACCCCAAAGGGTGGAACCTGTCCAATAAAAGCACAGTGGAGATCGAAAAGAAACTTTAGTTTTCCATGACCAAGACATATTCTCTATCTTATAAATTACATACTTGGATTCTCAGATCTCAAACTCCAAAACGTCTGGAACTCATATACGGAAAACTGCTAAGAATGTGAAACTTGGTACTTACTTGTCTATCTCAATACCAAGCGGATTAGCAGGACGTAGAGACAAAGGGGGCATCCCTTTGTTTCTATCAGTGCGCATGTCATAATAGTTTATTTCATCAACCCAGACAGCAGACTGATCCAAGATACCTAGAGAAAACAATGCATATCCTTGTAACAATAAGCTCTGTCCAGTTTCACGAGAAAAGAAGTCAAAGAAGCCCTGGAAGTTACAAAAAATGCACGCCTAGAAAAATGCTTGGTAAAAGTAAAAGAAAAGCAACCTACAGGCAATTCCTACACTGCTTCTGTTATCATAGTCCAGCCTAACCAAGTAGCCCCAATTAAGAACAGCTAAGAATTCTTTTGGAACTAAAGCTTTTTACCTCACATAACCCTGAAACTCTTTTTGCTTTCCTATATATTTAATAGTAGGAAATGTAAATGTAAAACCTCAGTTAGCAAAAATCTACCTTTTTTCTCCTATATGTTTCAGACATAGGCACACACACAGGCAGAATAAACATCACCATCATCATCTTAGAAAGGCAGAGCTGGAAGGGAAGGAGCCCTATGGATCATCGAGTCCAGCCTCTGTCAAGGAGGCACCGTGGGGAATTGAACTCCCAACCTCTGGCTCCACAGTCAGTTATCTAAAATCACTGAGTTATCCAGTAGCTCAAGAGGGGCTCCAAGGTAGCTGGTGCTATTAACTACTAAAACACCTCTTGTGACAAAAACATAGTTATGTGGATGTCAGTGGAATATCTACTGAATTTAACAGAACTTTCCCATAAGCAGAAGCTTATGGAAATGCAACATTAATGTAAAAATGGTTTAAATACTCAACAACAACCAAGGAAAGTTTAGGTATTTTCAATGTAAGTGCCTGAGGAAAAGGCCACAACTCAGTGCTTATGTGGGAATTGTCTCCAGGTTGCTTTTCTTTTACTTTTTCCAAGCAGGTATCTAGGCATGTATTTGAATGCATATTTGGCATAATCCCAAATTTACTTCCAACAAGTCCACTTCCAAACCATTTTGGAAGATTTGGAAATGACCAGTACCAGAGATGACCTGAAGAATGGTAATGCTTGCCCTGTGTTAATAGATGAGTTTCAGTTTCTGCAGCCTGATGATGTGGTCAGGATCCTCAGGGAGTTGATGGCTACCATGTGCCTGCTGGATCCTTGTTCTTCCTGACTCATAAAAGCTGCCAGAAAGAGAACGGTTGATGGGCAGGAGGAGTGGTGAACACTTCCTTGCAATAGGATAGGATCGCAACATGCTTAAAGAAGGCAATAGTAAGACCATTGTTTAAAAAACCCTCTTTGGACCCCACAGTACTGAATGATTACTGACCAGTATCTAAAATCCTATTCTTGTGGAAGGTACTAGAGTGGGTTGTGGCCTCTCAACTCCCAAGGTTCATGGATAAGACAGAACATCCAGATCCATTTCAATCTGGCTTCAGGCCTGCTTATGGGACAGAGATGGCTTTGGTCCCCTTGGTGGATGACCTACACTGGGAACTGGATAGGGGATCTGTGTCCCTGTTGGTTTTGCTTGACCTCTCAGCAGCTTTCAATACTATCAACCACAGTGTCCTCCTGACCCATCTCTCTGGAATGGGACTTGGGGGAACTGTTCTATGATGACTCCAGTCCTTCCTGGAGGAGAGAACTCAGAAGGTGGTGCTGGGGGATTCCTGTTCCAAACCTTGGTAGCTGACCTGTGGGATTCCTCATGGTTCTGTTTTGTCTCCTGTGTTATTTAACATAGATTCAGACTGGTTTCATGTAGATTCTACATGAAACCAGTGGGAGAGATTATCCAGAGTTTTGGGGTCCAGTGTTACTGGTATGTGGATGACATCTAACTCTAACTCTCCTTGCCATCTAAACCTGAAGAAGCTACTTTGGCTCTAGATCAGTGTTTGGTATCAGTAATGGACTGGATGACGGTGAATAAATTTAAACTTAATCCAGGCAAGACAGAGGTGCTCCAGGTCAGCCGAAAGGCAGATCAAGGAAAAGGGATGCAACACGTACTGGACGAGAATACACTCACACTGAAAAAACAGATGTGTGGCTTGGGGGTGCTCCTGGATTCATACCTGAGCCTGGATGCCCAGGTCTCAGGGGTGGCCAGGAGTACATTTGCACAATTAAAACCAGCTACATCTGTTTCTTGAGATATCTGATCTGGCCATTCTGAAACACGCCCTAGATACTTCCTGGCCAGATTACTGTAAGGTGCTCTATGCGGGGGTGCCATCAGAAACTGTCAGGAAACTTCAACGGGTTCAAAAGGCAGCAGCCAGATAGCTGACTGAGGCTGGTTACAGGGATCACATAATCTCTGTTACAGCAATTCCACTGGCTGCCAATCAATTACCAAGTGTACCGTATTTTTCGCACCATAAGACACACTTTTTTCCCACAAAACAGGGGGGTGGAAAGTCTGTGCATCTTATGGAGCGAAGAAAACAGATTATATTTTCCTGTTTTCTTCTAAAAAATTGGTGCGTCTTACAGAAAGGTGCTTCTTATGGAGCGAAAAATACGGGTAATTCAAAGTGCTGGTTTTAACCTACAAAGCCCTAAATGGCCTGGGTCTAAGCCAGTGGTGGTGAACCTTTTTGGTCTCACATGCCCAAACTGGGGAAGAAAAAAAAGTGGCCTGTTGCAGCGGCGGCGGACCCGGAAGTGACGTCGGAAAGGGGAATCCTGGCACGGAGGTGTCTCAAGACCACTCTGCTGCCAGCACCAGTTGCTCTGGATCTACCTGCCAAAGCGCCAGCACCGGCTGCAGCCGCCTCCTGAGGTTTGGCTGCATGGTGCAGGGTCGGAGGGAGTAGCAATCTGGCGACCTATGGCTCACGTGCCAGCAGTGGCACGTGTGCCATAGGTTTGCCCTCGCTGGTCTAAGCTATCTCAAAGACCATATCTCCCATTATGAGCTAGCTCGGGTGTTAAGATCATCAGGAGAGGCCTTTCTCTCAGGCCCGCCACCTTCACAGGTGTATCTGATGGGGACACAGGAGACAGCCTTCTCTGTTGCTGCTCCCAGACTTTAGAACTCCCTCCCACTGGAGGCCAGGCTGCCCCCATCTTTGCCATCCTTCCGCAAGCAGGCAAAGACCTTTCTCTTCAGACAAGACTTCTCTCAGTAACTAGCTACATGTGTGTGATTTTTAGATAGATTGCTATGTATTACTTCTTTGATTGCATTTTTAGTACTACTTGTGTTTTTCTGTGTTTTCCATTTCTCAGAGTGACTTTTTAAATTTTTTTGGTATGCTCAACTATATTTTGCCAGTTAATGACATAAGATGCCTTTTTATTCATTGTTCATAATTTTAAATATTGTCTTTTAATGATGTTAACCAGCATTGTATACTCATTGTTTTCAACTTTAAATATTGTCTTTCATTGTTGTAAGCCGCCTTGGGTCTTTTTCAAGGAGAAAGGTGGGGTAAAATATTTTAAATAAATAAACAAAATAAATACAAGTCAGAATAGATAACTCTCAGCTACACAGATCAATGCTCTGACTGTGAATAAAAGCAGATTAAAGCATTCATAGAATTTGTTGAATTAATTACTTATGTAGCTCCCATGCTATCAAACTTTAACAACACTAAATATCTACAGTATAAGCATGGACATAATGAAGGCAAACATACCTATTTTTTCAGGTTTCAGGAGTTTGAAAGAAACGGTTGAAGTCCCTTTGCCTCCTGACCTTGTAGTGACAATAATGTCCCCTTTGTCATTCTTTGCTTGACCCACTCGACACACGATTTTGCTAGCAGACATCCATTCGGCAGTCAAAAGACAATTGTGCCCACAGATAGTCAACCCTGAAGTGTTAGAGAATAAGAGAAAAGAGAAACAGAAGCTGCTTGAAGGTGACTATTTTTTATTTTATAATCACATGAATTCCTCAAATGCAGAAATATGATTTGAGCATTACTTACTTTTATGGATCACTTCAAAAAAAGCACTTTAAGAATTTCAGTTACTTTTGTAAATATGCAAACCTTATTAGTCATTACTGAAGAAACCAGCCTTAACCTCTAGGCAAGTCAGATATCACATAACCTTGTAAAAGACAGTAGAACAGAACTAAGCAACAGGTAACGCCGTGTTATAAGTGATTCTCAAACACTGGATCTTACCTTCCCTTAGAGACCATGGGATACATGTTGAGATGGATTCAGTGCTTTCTGGCAGAGAATTTTTATCATACACCCATCATCCCATTCTGATTACCGAGAAAAGGAAATTCACTTTCTTCCAGTGACAATTCTCCTCTATATGGTTTTATGAATAGATCATAAAAACTCTTATTCTACTGCCATTGTTGAACTAGTCTCACAATAGAATGCATGTAATTTCACACAAGAATCTCCTCACTGTACAACTGCTTATGAAGCTGAAGTTATTGTGTAAATTTAGGGGAGGCAATCAGAATTTAGGAGAGGCAATCAGAATTGATGAAGCTTGCAACTTATTGTATTACTTCTTAAACCATGAACTGTAAAGCTAGAAGGGAGGTTAAGAGTAGTTTAGGTCAACACTCCACTGACCACATAAACTCATAGGTCATTAGTCAATGTTTTAACATTTCAAGGATAAGTCCAACACCTTTTGGTGTACTCCATTCCATTGTGAGAATCGTGAATTATATTTTGGAATGAGCGACCACATTTTTCCGTCTATAAAATGCTTTTTCCTAAAAACATTACCCTAAAAATTGAGGGATGTCTTTTACACGTAAGTAAGATGAGATAGCTGAGGAGAGAACAAAATGGCACATACCTTGCCTTTGTAAACAGGCTTACTTCAGCTACAAGGCTTAGTTTCCTACAGTCAGGAGACTTGGCTTCCTCCAATCATGAGCCTTATGGAACTGATGTCAGCTGATCCTGAACAAACCAATTGGAACACACCTCCTTGGAGGTGCAGCCTGTTGGCTCAAGATTCAACAGAGACAAAATGTCCGATGTTCTAAGCCCAGAGGCTGAATCCTCAAAGCTAAGCTTTCTTCATTTTTGGGTTAGAAAATTGGGGGGGGGGGAATCTTATACATGGGGGCATGTTATAAATGAAAAAATACAGTACTTTAACAGGAAACACTCGAAACTTTAGCTAAACAGTTATGGAAAGCAAAAAGGGAGGGACGGCGGGAAGATTCGCCTAATGCACCCACGCTAAAAAAAAAGACTAGATGAAGGAAGGTATCAAAAGGCAAAAGTCCATGATATGGTGACCAGTTCTCTTAAAACAGATGCCTATCAGTAGACATTTGGCACTTATTACTCTTGAGTCCTGCCTGTGCTCAGATGTGCCACAGAACATAAAAAGATCTAAACTCAAAATTGCCATGAGCTGTCATTTTTATCAGATCTGCAGTACCCACTCTTTGGAGGTCTAAATATTCAATTCACTTATATTTACTGGCTGACATATCACAATCATGAGTTTCCAACAAGCTTCAGGTGGTCAGAAAGTGCTCTAAATCTCCATATTGATAACTGGATTAGAAATATGGAATGTAGTAAGCATATACAAGGCATGAAGATTCAACCATGGAACAAAAAGAATGAACATCCAGAAGAAATTTATATTTTATTACAGATGGTGAGAAAGTCAAAAAGAGCAAAACTGTATGGAGGACTTTGACGCTGCATGCGAAGCTGGAGTGGCCTCCCCAGAGCACAAAGCCTTGTTAAATTATATGGAGGATAGGCTGTTACCCAAGCAGCAAATCCCCCCTCTACACATCACTGAAATAGCCCAATGAAAAGGCAGGAGTCAATACAACTGGTTCCAGCAACGTCGCAGGAGTTGGCAGAATGACACGAACTGCCTTCGGGACTCCAGCTCCGGATTTTGCCTCGAGGTTATCTCCTGAAGCCGTTTCCATCAGTGGATATAGCCACAAGGCAGTGGAGGTTTGAAATCAGAGTTTTCCTTCTCCTAGATGGGCTGCCTTCCCAGGCTAATGAGTCCCACCTACCTATGGCCATACCACCCTAAACACACCTGATCTCATATGATCACGGAAGCTAAGCAGGGTTGGGCCTGGTTAATACTTGGATGGATGGTATATAATTAGTGTTTCAAATCCTATAGAAAACTGAAGTCTTGAATCAAGAGATATTTGTATAACTAGCACCCTGCACTGGCAACAGAAACCTGCAGCAAAAGGTGAAGGTTAAATGACAGAGGGTGTAAAGATACAAAGAAAAATATAAGAATACATAATCTTGCCACTTCTTTTCAATTTGTATTCTAAGAATATCTTTGGGAAAGCACTTGCAGATTCAAATGACAACATTATTGACAATGGAAAGCTTTTAAACATTTGATATGGAAATAATGTAGTTTAGATTGTTGGCACAGTTTAACCAATAAAATCTATGAAGGAATTACCAAACATAGTTTAACACTAATGCTTAAAAATGTTCATGGTTCTTAGTAAAAACCAAGCAGCACCAGAAATGCAGCTCAAGACCCAAAATAAGACTGTGGAGTGGACTGGCAAGTACAAATACCTTGGCACTTGTTTGGGTGAACAGGGGGATGGAAGCCGCGTAATAAAGGCAAAAACAGAGATGGCTTGGCACAGTTTACTTGTATTGAAGAAAGCAATACATAACAAAAACCTAAAACAGACTTTGAGAATTTGTATTTCACAATGTTATTATTCTTGGTTTTACTTTATGGATGGAATTTTGGATTCAGCACTGAGGACTCTACAAGACATAGAAGCACTGAAATGGCAATGTCTTGCCTGTACTGTACTAAGAAGAGTGAAAAAGTACTAACATGAATGAACATGAAGCAAGACATCACAAAAGATATGAAATGCAAAAACACTCCAGTTACATAACATGGAATAAAAGGTACAGATCATTAAAACTGATCTGTCAAAGTAAAGTAAGTGAGAAACAAAGCACAAGAAAGAAATCTTTTGGCTGAAAAGCCTTAAAGCAGTGGTTGAGGAAGAGGGGTAAATTACCCCATTTGGGGTAAAAATGAAACTCCTGGGGGTAACGAGGATGGTTGCGGCAGCCGCGACCATCCTCATTACCCCCAGGCATTTTATTTCCGATTATGCTGTATGTAGGCGGGCATTACGTTGCGGGGAGAGCGAGCCCCTGCAAGGAACTGCACAAGGGCACCCACTTGCTCTCCTCGCCTCCAAAGCGGGGGGGGGGGGAGGGCGGCGGACCGGGCCAGCTAGACTCTTCGTCCAGCGGAGCCCTGGCCGGGGCTCTCCTTCCTGCCCACTCCCACCCACCCGGTGCGCTGGCAAGGAGGCCCCCTTCCCTTCCCACCTCACCTGAGCTCATGGAGGGAGAGGGAGAGAGGACCAAACAGATCAGGGGTGAAGTGGGAGGGGGAGATTTGCAGGGGGAGTTGAGATGGCCAGCTGCCCGCCAGTCTCATTGCAGCTTGGTGGTTTGTGCTGCTCAACCTGCTTGTAAGGCATTTTTTCCCCTCTGGGTCTCCTCCGGAGGATTCAGATACCACCCCCAGAGGCAGGAGACCAATGCCCCTGCAAGGCCCTAAGGCTTCATCAAGTGTGTGTGTGGGGGGTGTATGTGTGTGTGGGGGGGGGGTAAGGAGACCCTGCCTTTCCCTGAATCCTGCCGGCAAAGAAATGCGTGGAAGTAACTTGCCTTTCATCTTCCCCTCCCTATAAAGATGTAGGACACCCCCTCCCTCTTTTAAAGGGCCAAGTCTCAGGTGGGGCTGGAGAGGGAAGGGGGCTTCACTAGGGGCAAGCAGGAGGTGGAGGAGCCGCCCTGGCGACTTGGAGGTGGGCAGGAGAAGTGGGGTTTGGGAGGGAGGGGGTCCTCCCTGCGCCTTCCCTGCGAGGGGAATTGTCTGCTGGACCTCTTACTCTTTTGCACACACTCCGTGTGTGTTAATGTTTTCTTGGATGATCTGGCAGAGAGGATCCCTCTCAAGACCAAATCCTGAGCTTAGGATCAGCTGCAAGAGGGGGGATGTTTTTCAGTTTTAAATATTTCACGATGTACGTAAGCTACTTTGGGTCCTTTTTAATGCACGTGTGAAGTGGCCGGGTTGGTCACTCACTTGCTGCGCCAAGTCACCCGAAAAGGGAGAGCCCAGGAAGAGATTGAGGAGGAGGAGAAGCCACGGCGGTGGCGGAGGAAGAAGGATCCTTGTCCTCCTCAGTTCCCTTTCTCTCGCCCTTGGCTCGGTTTAGCTGGAGCACGGGGGGCCTTCACCAGCTGCACTTTTCTTCCTCTCCCCCTCCCAGTGCAGTGCTGCCGGAGGGCCTACATCACCGCCGCTGCTCCTGCCTGCGAGGCGTCTGGGTGCATTAAGAGGTTCAAATCAAAGGGGTAATATCGGCATATATAAATTTTTTTTGGGGGGGGGGTAAAAGTTTAAAAAGTTCCCTGACCCCTGCCTTAAAGACTACTCTGGATGCAACAAACCATCACTGTTTAGATCTACTACATCTTGTGAAAATGGCCATAACTTCCAGGCTCAAGTAGGACATCAATAAGTAGAAAAAGAATGTTTGATTTTTTTACACACTGTTCTTGCTGTCAGTTCTGTATCATCTCTTGATCTTAATCCAAAAACCCCTTACAGCCTCTGCAAAATATTTTCATAATGCTACAGAATTACATTAAAAATAATGCTAGATACATACTGTGAATATCAAACTAGCATTTTTGACTTACCTATAAGATCTGTTGGGCCCATTCCCAAGTTCTCTCCTCGAATTGTGACTTTTGTCCATGGAATACCTTCATTGGGAGAAATGCCCGTCACAAGAGGGGGTTTGCGTGAATGAGACATACTGGCTTTCTTCTCTGATCAAAGAAAGATTCAGATATTTTCCACCCTGAAATAGTAAAAACACATGACACAAAAGTTTTACATATCATCAATGCAGTCATGTGTAACTGTTTTGCAGTGTAACACAACTTGTAAGGTATATTTAGTTCAATAGCAGAAAAAGTTTGTTAAAAACACATGTGTATACTGTAGTTGCTTGTCTTTCAAATTAGGACTGGATTAGAGATATAGTTGCACCCCTGGAGAAAATTGTGGGATGGTTCTAAGAGGAGGTAGTGAAAACCCACAGTTGATACTATTCCTGTAAAGAAACATCTCCATATGTGTTGATTGAATGTAAATGGTTTGCAACATCACTGTCATGCTTTTCAAGCTATGGCTTTAATGATATTTAGCAGTTTCATTATTGTTTTTATGTCTGTCAAATTGCTTCTAACTTGTGGAGGCCCTATGTTTTAATCATCACCAAAAGGTTCTACAGTATTAGTCACAGCCTTGCTCATGTCTTTGAGACTCAAGCCCATGTTTTCTTTCATTGAATCAATCCCTCTCATATTTGGTATTTCTCTTTTCATACTGCCTTCCTCTCTTTTTGGATTTTTTTTTCTCTATTCTAATCTCATAAACTCTAACAGATCTACTTGTAGCACAGCAAGATTTCTCAGAGATGCTGTCTGCACATGAGGAAAGAAAAGGAACAATACTACAGAATTATAGGGGGGGGGGGAGCCAGACTGCCTTTCTGTAGCCCACTGGATGAAAATTGAACAGATCTCTGAGAAAACAATGATGGGCCTTTTAATGTCTCTAGCTTCTCACAATGTGCACCCGTGTAAACAATCAAAACGTTTAAAGGGATGAATGCAACCATGCATAACAGGTTTAACATGATGCCAGCGAGCTGATATAATTAATTATATTTTTGAGGAGGTTGTCTCAAAGGAGGTGGCCAGGCCCAGACAGGAAGCTCTGTTAACAAGCAATGTTACCAGGGCTCCGGTACCTCTTCCATCCATCTTGTTATGATGTCATTGCTCAGTAAATAAGAAAAAAATCAAGTATGCTGTGCCGTCCAGTCACTTCTGATGTCTAGTGACAATATGAGTTACTGATTTCCCAAATGTCCTATTATTAATAGTTCTGCTCAGATCGTGCAAACCAACATCTCATATTCGGTTGTTTAATCTTCCTACTGCCCCCACTTGTAGCAATATTACCTTTCCCATTAAGTTCTACTCAGATCTTGCAAACTAGGATCTTTGGCATCCCCCTTGACAGCAGTCAATTACAAGAACTACCTACCTACGCCCTTGACGTGCAACTCCGCAGCCGAAAGTGGGAGAAGCCGTAGGCGGCGCCTGAGTGACCAGCTCGCAGAAGGGGCAAAGGCGCAGGCAGGCAGGCAGGCAGGCAGGTCCCTGCAAGGAGGCGGCGACGCACACGTGACAGGAGCCGAGCAGGAAGTAGGACCCGGTAGGCTCTGCCAGCCACAGGACGCAGAAAAAGTCCTGGTTGGCCAAGCCTCGACTGTCATTCAGTCTATCTCAGCCAATGAGACGAGGGCCTGGTGATAGTTGTGCCCACCCCCCCAGGTATGGTTTGTGGGGGAAACTGCTGCGAGACAGCATAAACACAAGGCCTTCGCTGGGGGTGGAAGGTTTATGTTTTGGGGTTTGCGGGGATGGGAGAGGGTTGACGTGCTTGGGTTTTCCAGGTTGATCGTTTCAGTCCTGTAATTAAATTTTACTATAGGGGATAGTAGTGGAAAGGCTGAGAATAGGGTGGGGTTTGACTATTCCCCGCAGGGAGAGAAGCATGGGCTTTTTGTTTCTTAGGCAAGGAAGAAGCCAGTTTTTTGCTTTGTTTTTATTTCTTTTGCATAGCATTTAGCACTTTGAATTTCATCGATATTTTTCTTTTCTCTTTAGTTCCCTCGCCCAACCCCCAACTACTGTGAGGAATTAGGAATCCCTTGCAATAGGCAGATGAATTAGATGCGACCCTCTCTTCCGCCTGGATCACAGATAGCCACTGGATAGAAGGCTCCTCTATATTATTGCTGCACAAGTACTCTAGCCGCCTAGAGTGGTCGTATAGACCAGATGGGCGGGATATAAATCAAATAAAAATAAATACTGTGTGATAGCAGAATTGAGTATTCCATTAGCCAATTCAACTGAGGGAGACCCCAAACAAAACATTTTAACTTTGAGGTAGGACCTTGGATCCACACAGATGTAGAAAATAGACTGCCCTTGCTTTGTGCCAAATTAAGGATGTTAAGGCAAATGGTTTTTGAGTTGCATTTAAAAAAAAATTCTTCCCCCGTGCCAGTGACCTTTGGTGTCTGAAGATTTAAAATAGATTGAATACACTGAAGAGGCCAGACTTGCTTGTCTTAACAGAGAATGTTTAATCCCAGCCCCTTCTTTATTTGGAAGGAATCTGGGCCCCGGTAGCTATAATGCTAATATTCAGAGTAGCTATTTCAAGGGGGGGGGGGGGGAGTCCTGAATTTTTTGTTTCCTAGAAACACCAATATTTTAAAAGTGAACATAATTTCAGTTTGAGAGGGACCTATGAAATCTGAAATTTGGCTCTGTCAGCCGGGACCAAATTAAAGGACTTTCAGGAGAAAAACTTTTTAACTCCCTTTTGGCCAAGCAGACACTGAAAAGAGTTTCTATTTCTGGTATTCAATATATTTTGAAAGGATAGAATAAATCTTCAGAAGCTCACTCATTTCAGCTCTGTATGTACTGGGTTTTTCCCCCCACTGAGATTGGGCGTAGGCTAACCTAATGTTAGGAGAGCTTGGGTACCTATTCCACCCATCCTGTCACGATGCAAAACTCAAAACATGCTGTGCCGTCCAGTCACTTCTGATGTCTAGCGACTGAGTTACTGATTTCCAAAATGTCCTATTAACAGTTTTGCTCTGATTGTGAAAACATCTCATATTAAGTTGTTTAATCTTCCTGCCTATCCCACTTGCAGCAGTACAGTATTGCCTTTCCCATTAATTTCTTCTCAGATCTTGCAAACTAGGATCTGTGGCTTCCTCTGTTTAGTCAACTATCTCATAGGAGATCTTTCTCTTTTCCTACTGCACCCCCTCACTTTCCCCAGCAATATCGTCTATTCTGGTCACTTCTGTATTTCCATTATATGTGCATGATAGGATAGTCGCAGATGACCCACCGAAGGAGGTGGCCAGGCCCAGATGGAATGCCTCTGGCCAAGTCACTTAATCTGACCGAAATACTTATTAACGGTTGTTGTAATTCCCTTACGTACTCACAAGGTTCCGGCAACCATGGGTGTTGCTGCCCAGTTCCGGCTTAAATAAAATAAAGCCTTGCCTAAAGGGACAGCTTGGCTCACTCACACAGGGGCGCCCAGCATTGGGCACTCCAGCCACAGAGTACTGTAGTCCCTCAGCCACCTCGTGAGTAAGGCGCCGCCAGCAGCAGCAGCTTCGCATCCCCCTTGACAGCAGTCAGTTACAAGAACTACCTACCTACCCCCTTGACGCGCAACTCCGCAGCAGAAAGTGGGAGAAGCCGTAGGCGGCGCCTGAGTGACCAGCTCGCAGAAGGGGCAAAGGCGCAGGCAGGCAGGTCCCTGCAAGGAGGCGGCGACACACACGTGACAGGAGCCGAGCAGGAAGTAGGACCCGGTAGGCTCTGCCAGCCACAGGACGCAGACAAAGTCCTGGTTGGCCAAGCCTCGACTGTCATTCAGTCTATCTCAGCCAATGAGACGAGGGGCTGGTGATAGTTGTGCCCACCCCCCACCCCCCACCCCCAGGTATGGTTCGTGGACTGCTGCGAGACAGTATAAACACCAGGTCTTCGCCGCGGGGCAGAAGGTTTATGTTTTAGGGTTTGCGGGGTGGGGAGAGAGTTGACGTGCTTGGGTTTTCCAGGTTGATCGTTTCAGTCCTGTAATTAAATTTTACTATAGGGGATTGTAGTGGAAAGGATGAGAATAGGGTGGGGTTTGACTATTCCCCACAGGGAGAGAAGCATGGGCTTTTTGTTTCTTAGGCAAGGAAGAAGCCAGTTTTTTGCTTTGATTTTTATTTCTTTTGCATAGCATTTAGTACTTTGAATTTCATCCATAGTTTTCTTTTCTGGTTAGTTCCCTCGCCCTACCCCCAACTACTGTGAGGAATTAGGAATCCCTTGCAATAGGCAGATGAGTTAGATGCGACCCTCTCTTCCGCCTGGATCACAGATAGCCACTGGATAGAAGGCTCCTCTATATTATTGCTGCACAAGGATGAAGTAATACTTTGTGACAGGAGAACTGGGTATCCCATTGATACCCCACTTTCCCCGAACTGAGTATCCCATTGATACCCCACTTTCCCCAGCAATACGGTCTATTCTGGTCCCTTATGTATTTCCATTCATGTGTACGATAGGATAGTCTCATTGGACTCCTTTTTCCTCTAGTGAGAGTTAAGGCTTAACTTGAGCGCCAGCTCTTCAAGCTGTTTTGTGTGTGTGTGTTTCACAATCCTCTTAACACTGCATTAGTTGATTTTTGTCTCCTCTTTCTTTACTGTCTTTCTTTAACAGTATGGATGATTTTGACTTTGGTTTCAAGTAACATTCTTTTGCTAATTTCCACCTCTTTCTTTTTTTGTATTTCAAAAGCCATAGGGGTGTCTTTTTTTAGAATATAATTGGGATATAACTTTCTAGTCTGCTCGAGTGATAGTTAAGGCTTAACTTGAGCACCAGATCTTCAGCCTATTTTGTGTGTGTCTGTTTCACAATCCTCTTAACACTACATTTCAGATTAGTCGATTTTTGTCCCCGTTATTTTCACTGTCTTTCTCTAACAGTATGGATGATTTTGACCTTGGTTTCAAGTAACATTCTTTTGCTAATTTCCACCTCTTTCTTTTTTATATATTTCAAAAGCCATAGGGGTATCTTTTGGAAAATTTATATACAATTGAAAGAAAGGGTTTTGAAATTGTAACATAACTTTCTAGCCTGCATTCAGTGGAGGAGGCATGGCAACATTAGCTTAATGGAGAGGTTAAAGAACATGTATGTTTTTTCATTGTATGTGTTGTACCTACTTGCACCTTTACCATTTCATTAAGGTCCGAAACAGCCGTTCAAAATATTTTGGCACAGAGAGACTGCAGCCACATCTAAGCTGTTCTTGCCTCAGTCTTCTCCTATAACAGTAGTACAGATCATGTGCTCATCTTCTGGAATCCTCTAGCAATTCTATGTAGCAGAAATTTCTTTTGGAATTTCTGTGTAGTGCATGTATATTTAAACTGCTGTTTTAAAAAGCCAGGAAATTCGATTTTTCAAAATCCTTCCAGTTTATGAATATGGGATATTGTGCTCCTGTGTCCACAGTTCAAACCCCCTCCCCCAAATAACCAGATATTGCTGTGCAATATCATACCCATGTTGCCAACAGGAAAAAAGATGCCAAGCTTTACATAGTGAAGGGCAGCCTGAATGTTAACAGCAATAATGGCAGCACTTAGGATGGTTTACTCTACAAGATCCCCTCTTGTGCCCACTACCATTTACACTTGCTGAAAAACAGCCCTGATAAACAGCTTTGTGTTTGCATGCAAAGTGGTTAACTGATAAAAAGAGAAGTCAGCTTCTGGGATTTCCCCTTGTGTGGTGTCACTTTCACTTGTGTAGAGGAAGATTGGAAACAAAGTTTTTGTCAATTATTTTCATAATGGCAGGGCTGCTCTAGAAAGCCAACATGAATTTTCCATGCATTGGTGATCCAAATCCTACATCGGCGTATGCACTGAATGGAAGTTGAAGCTAGCAACAGGTTCAGGAAAAATATATAATGTGATACAGGTAATACGATAGAAGCTGGAATGCAAAATGTCCCTAACACACTATTTTGATATGACTGTACTAGTGGATATGGCTTCTCAACATATCTGGCAGAAGCTGGGAACAGTGATAAAGTTACCCGTTTTGTTGCTGTGGTTGTACAGTTAAACAAAATATATTTAAAAACTATATAACCAATATTCCTATTAGTGCAAGGTATGCTTCACCAATTATGTAGATGAGCGAACTTCTATCATGGGATGTCTTGGCACAGTATAACATTTTGTGGCTAAAAATCCTCTCAAGTACACAGAAGATTATGCAGGGGTATACAAAGCAGAAATAACTTCAAGACTCCCTACAATAGACTGCCCCTATTTGTTCTAATTAACTGGCACTTACTGTCCCAATAATTCAGACACTGGTAAGAGAAAGAGTAAAAAGTTAAATTTACTCACTTTAAGAGGTCAAAAAGATTTTTAAAAATGACTTGTTGAAATGAATAGAACTTTACTGATTCGTAGTCTGCTTACTGTCTACATCACTAACTATAGTGGTGCCTTGACTTATGAACTTACTTGGTTCCAGAACTCCAGTTGAAATCGAAATGATCATAAGCTGAAGCACCATTTCCCATAGGAATGCCTTGAAATGCAATTAATCCATTCCGCCTGAGGAAAAAAAATCACAAAAAAGCCCTGCAAGACCCATCGGAAACGCGATTAATCCGTTCCGGCTGAAGGAAGAAAAGAAAAGCAAATAAACCGTGCAAGACCCTTCAGAAATGCAAAAAAAGCAAAGAAAAAAGCAAACAAACCATGCAAGATCCTTTGGAAATGCAAAAAAAGCAAAGCAAAAGCAAACAAACCCATTCGGAAATGGGGGGAACCCAAAAAGTAAACAAACGATGCAAGACCCATTGGAAGTGGGGGGGACCCAAAAAGCAAACAAACCCTGCAAGACCCATCAGAAAAGAGGGGGGGACCCAAAAACAAAGACTGCAAGACCCATCACAGCACAGAAACATAACCCCCCAGCCCAAAACTATGCTGCAAGACCCAGCCAGAACAGTTCTTTAAAAGCAGAAAGCAGCACCTAACCTTACCAGTCAGTCCGAAGCCTCCTCTGATCACACACACTCTAACTGCTGGGGCAAAAGAGCTACGAAGAAGCAGCCTCTTCACCACCAACAGTTAGCAATTTGAATTCCACGCCTTTTTTTCTGTTCATAACTCGAAGCTCCGGTCGCAAGTAGAAGCAAAATTTTGTGGCCAGAGCTGGTCATAACTTGAAATGGTTGTATGTCGGGAAGTTTGTAAGTCAAGGCACTACTGTACATGACTGATGGACACTAACTCTTCATTGGCACACTACATTGCTAACTGTCTACTGCCTGGATAAGAGCAGGAAAAGGGCTTAAGCAGAGAGAGATGGCTCTCTTCAACATTTGAAGCAGAGGGAACAATGAGATGCTACTGGATTGATTGACAGTCACCCCAGTCTAGAAGGATCCCTCCCAGCCAAAACCTGTCAAAGACAGCATACAAAGGTTGCTAAATTCCAATAGGATATATGATTGTTGAACTCATTTATTTGGTGTATTGAAACCATGAGGTGGATTTTGTCTGAAAGTAAACAAAGCATTTGGTTCTGATGGCTTAATATATTGAACTCTGGTTTGTTAAATAAAGTAAAATTCTGTTTCCTTCAAGTGTACATTAACTGCACGTTTTTTGGGGGGCATCATGTAACAAGAAATAAGCCGGACAATGTTTTTACACATACGTTGAATGGAATCAGAGGCCTTTACCATTCACTGCATAAATCTTTTAAAGTTGGGTTCTGATTATGAGAAGCTGCTCCCACAGTAAATTTGTGGTCACCATCACTCCACACAGTTGTGAGAGAACAGAAATTGATCCAAAATTTAGACAGTTGTTTCTGTGAGCCAGACTTGGCTGGTAAGATGGCAGGACTTCAAATTTCCAAAATATTTATTTTATCCTACCCCAAAGTCTGCTGCCGCATAGATCACTATAACATAGGGGAAAAGTGCAATGATGTGATACCTTTATTCAGTTGCTGCCTTGTATACTTGTCTTTTTATTGACCAGAAAACTTTTGATGTACAGTACTAAAGACAAACTAAAGCTGCACTAGTATCAGAATTGGGCACACTGAGCCTGCATGAATGAAGTCACAGCTATCTGTCTTTATGGATGTAAATCTTATCATGGTTCACTCCTACAGAAGTGAAAGAAGTGGCTTACTAATTCCATTTGTGATAAAGCTGTCCCTCAGCAGGCAAAAGGATAAAGGTCTATACAGTAACTCTGTCCCTTGTACTATCCCACCAGCCCTAGTTTTAAACTGCATCAACTGCAAACATATGCAATAGTTAGAATTCTGCCGCCTTTTTATCTAGAGCCGCCTAGAGTGGTCTTTTAGGCCAGATGGGCGGGGTATAAATCAAATAAATAAATAAATATCTGAACATGGTATTGCAAAATTCAGATGCATGGGCACATTAAAATTACTGAACAACCCCCGTGCACACCTCGTTTAACATGTCTCAGTATCATGGTCTTGGAAAATTAATTCAGAAAAACAGATACTCATCTTTTTTTATTACCATAGATATTGTTTTAGTGGGAAATGTTAGGGCTCAATTCCACTGACAATAAAGCCTACAGGGATCTCCTTTTAAAAAAATTAAGTCTTAGTGTACACACAGGTGATGTGCATGCATGCACCAACTGTGCAAGGGGAGTGAACTTTTCTGTTCCCCTAAGAAAGATCTGTTTACTTTTGGGATTGATTCCACATAGACAAACACTCCATTTGTTTTTTTTTAAATCATCCTGCTACCTGCTAGCAGGAATTAAAACAATAAAAACAAAAGGACTGGGCTTGCTGAAAAAGCTGGTGTCTGCCCACTGCCCGCCTTGCTCATCCAAATATCCGTCCACCCATTCAATCATTCTTCCAGATGCCATCGCTTGCCCTGATTGCCTTTTCATCTGCTGGTTGCCTCTGCCACTCATTCGCCTCCCCCACCTGCCTGCCCTATTGCACATTCACCTGTCCAGTTGTGCCTTCTTGTTTGCCACCCACCTGATCTTTTGCTTGTCTGCTTGCCCACCACTCAGGCACCAGAGTGGCCCTCCCACTTTCACCCCTTGCCCCTTTCCCTGTTGTCCTCTTCCCCCTCCCTTTCCATTCTCTCTGCCGTTACCCATCCTGGCCGACCAGACACACCTGATTGGAGGCAGAATGGTGGAAGCAGGGAGCTGGAGGAGGAAGACATGGCAAGGACATGCACACTGCCACAAAAGTTTTGGATTTGGGTGAAAGTCCATGTGACTTTACCCAGAATCCAAAAAAGCCCCATTTCTGCTGGATTATTCCAGCAGTGGGCAGAGGCCCTTTACTGTGTTTGATTTGCTCAGCATCACACCTTGATTATTTGTAAATTTTTATTTAGACTGAACTTTGGGGCAAAAAGCAGTACAGTACTGATACTAATGCAGTACTCATTCAAAGCATAAATAAGTTTGAACTGAACTAAGAAAAAAACAAATACCATTCTTTTTATTCTACTTAGCCCTGCTTTTCTACCGCAAATCGGAGCCCTCTGGTGCTTGAACTCTGATGCTGTATCAAGCTTTTTATTGGTAAAGAATACACCCATCAGGCATCTGCTGGTGAATGATTTAAAATCTCATCAATTGTGAATTTGAAATGACTATAGGAGATGCATGTGTAAGAACAAGACGGATAAATATAACGAACAAGAAATTAATATACCTACCATTTGCACCAGCAAAAGTCTCCTAATAAGTTATGGATACACTTGGAGAGGAAAGGTTCTCCCAAAGTCAAAATAAAGGTCTATACTAGAGTAATGGAATTTTCAGAAACGCAATTGTAACATAATGGAAAAGAAAATATATTGCTCTTTTTTCTTTGTCCACTTTTCCCCAATTCCCTTCCCTCTTAGTCTATAATGCCAAGGCATTCAGGTGATGCCCTTGAATTAAGTCTATACTAGACAGTAATATTAGAAAATATTGCAGCATGCTTTATTGGATTTCAAAAACTGGCACACTTTAGCTCTTTCCATTACAATATGGATACATGTAATGAAAATGCTGAGCCTCCAAAATCTAATATTTCTATTCAAGCATTTCCATGCTTATTGCAGAACACTTAAAAATCCCCACTGGTATGGCAAGCATGAAGCAAAGACTCAACGGCATTATAGGTTTTTTTTTCAAGTTTTGACCAATGTCTATTATCAACAAATTGTTACACTTAATATGACAGATACTTTTGAAAGCTTCAAAACTCAGCCCTGAAAATCTTGTTGGTGTGTTCTATTTTCATTAGGAATATCACTCACTTTATTAAAAATACTGTAAGTCACTTAATTTTTCAGTTCTAGGCAATTAAAGTATTAAAGAGCCTCGTGGCGCAGTGGTTAAAACGCTGTACTGCAGCTAAAACTGTGCTCACGACCTGGGGTTCAAATCCCAGGTAGCCGGCTCAAGGTTGACTCAGCCTTCCATCCTTCCGAGGTCAGTAAAATGAGTACCCAGCTTGCTGGGGGGGCAATGTGTAGCCTGTATAATGAAATTGTAAACCGCCCGGAGAGTGCTTGTAGCGCTATGGGGCGGTATATAAGTCCAATAAATAAATAAATAAATAAATAAATTTGTGCAAGATAAAATGCAATATTTCCTTGAAATTAATACATTTTTCAGAGGTTGCAAATATAGTCTAAGCAGGCATCATCTGAGATTCTTCTCTCCTATATTTAAAAAAAGGCACAGCACTTAAACACATTATTCAAATAAAACTTGGAACAATACTATTGTTTCTCCGAAAATAAGACATACCGTATTTTTCGCACCATAAGACACACTTTTCCCCCACAAAACAGGGGGGTGGAAAGTCTGTGCGTCTTATGGAGCGAAGAAAACAGATTATATTTTCATGTTTTCTTCTCCTAAAAAATTGGTGCGTCTTATGGAAAGGTGCGTCTTATGGAGCAAAAGACCTAGTATGATTTTTCAGGATGCTCGTAATGTAAGCCCTACCTCTAAAATAAGCCCCAGTTAAGTGGAAGCTTGCCCTCCACTATTGTGCAGCAACCAGAATATGACATGACTGTATCTGAATAAATGTAGATTGTTGTACATGAAAAAAAAAAACCATCCCCTGGAAATAACCCTTAATGTGTTTTTGGAGCAAACATTAAATATAAGACCCTGTCTTATTTTTGGGGAAACAGGGTATGTTGCAGAGTAATTCTTTCATCTATTATGAGAGGCCAGAGGTGGACAATCTTTGGTCCTTCAGGTATTCTAGACGTTGACTTCCAGAAGCCCCAGCCAGCACAGCAGGTTTTAAGGGATTGCGGGAGTTGTAGTCCAAAACAATTCTTCACCTGTGTAATAGAGTGCCTTCCCCAGTTTGATGCCTTCCAGATATTTAGACTGTCTCCCATGATACTTTACCCGTTGGCTAGACTATCTGTGGCTGATGTATGTTGCAGTCCAAAATATCTGGAGGTATGGATGTAATAAAATGTGGTGCCTCGCTTGACGACGATAATCCATTCAAGCAAAATCGCTGTAGAATGAAATCGTCGTCAAGCGAAAGTAAAAAGTCCATTGAAATGCATTGAAAACCATTCAATGTGTTCCAATGGGTGAAATACCTCACCGTCCAGTGAAGATCCTCCATAGGGCAGCCATTTTCTGATGCCTGTATAGCGAGGAATCCGTCCTTAACACAGCGGGGAGCCATTTTCAGAGCCGCAGGTCAGCTGTTTTTAGATCATCATTTAGCGAAAAATCGGTTCCCAAAGCAGGGAACCGATTGTCATCAAGTGGATTTTCCCCATTTAAACATCATTTTGCGATTGCAAAAGCGACTGCAAAAACCTCATCTTTTAGTGGATTCGTCATAGGGCGGGGTAATCATTAAGCGGGGCACCACTGTATTCACAAATTTTCTCACCCTTTGTGACAAAAGGTATCTCAGCACACTCAACAGATAGGCATTGCCCCAAAATGGTAAGCCACAATTGTGCGTAATTCTGGCAGAGTTCTGCATGCTGGTGCAGAGAGACTCATTAGGCCCATTTGGCTAGTCTTGCAAGTAGAGCAACTGCAGGAACCAGGGATTTGCCAGCCATAAAATGTTTGTCTATATTTCAATAAATTAGACTTGGAAGAATTTATATATAATTGGATTTTAGCAATGGATTTCAAATCCTGGCTTATTAGAGAAGCAACAGACCAGAGGCCAGGTGTGGATGTAACACTATGTTGCTGGTTACTGCAGCCAGTACTGAGTTATAGGAGCAAGCTATACAGTGTGCACAGCAACATGTGTGATAATTTCCTATGAGCCATTATTCTTAGCTATTGGGGTTCAGTACTGTATTTTGTATGAACAAATCCATAGTGGAAACTGCCATTTTTTCACACCAGAATGTGGACACTAATCTTGGAGATTGAGGCCTATCATGTGAGTTCTTGACCCTTGCTGTTGTTATGTGCAAGAAAGTCACATCATGATGGCAACCCCATTACCTTTACATTTTTTTATCATTGGTAGCCCTGCTCAGGTTTTGTAAACTTGTGGCTTTGATTTCCTTTATTGAATCAATTCATCTTATGTTCAGTCTTCCTCTGTTCGTGCTTCCGTCAACTGTTCCCAGCATTGTTGTCTTTCCCAATGTGATTTGTCTTCTCATGATATACACAAAGCACAATGACCTCACGTTAGTCATTTTTGTTTCTAGAGCAAAAGTGTCCATGATTACATTCAGCTTTAAAATAATCCCTCCATGAAAACTATTGTGTTGAATAATTTCTGCCCTGTCTCCAGCATTCTATTCTGGGAGAAGGAGCTGGAGCATGTAGTGGTGTCTTAACGGCAAGGGATTCTGTACGAGACAACTTATTTTAACCTATTTCAAACTGATTTCAAGTATGGTTATGGGGCAAAAATGTACGGGAACTACTAAGAGAAGTGATATCAATGGAGAAGCAAATACACTGAAGCTTAATCTGGATGAAACAGCAGCGCTCTTGATTAGTTTAAAAGCAGATTAAAGAATATGGATTCTATCTATACTGAATTATAGTCTGAACGATTATTCACCTTAGAGAACCTGAAACAATAGAGTGGGAGCATCTCCTTGTTCTCACTTCAAGCCAATTCAGGCTGCACTCACATATGTCTTGGCAAGATTCTGTTTGGATTACTATAATATGTTCTATTTAGGATGCATCTTTAAAAAGTGTTCAGACACAGTTGTTGACTAAGAGCTCAATTCCACTGACAATAAAACCTACTGTTGTACTGGATTCTCCTTTTTAAAAATTCTTACATTTTAACTTGCACACAAGGTATGTGGATACATGGAGCACTATGGCAGGGGAGTGAGTTTTCTGCTCCTCTGGCAGACGATCCGTTTATTTTGGGGCGGCTGTGGAATTGATTCATTGGAGTTGATTCTGCATATGTGAACACCCCATCCGCTTTCTCTTTGAATTTCTGCTAACTGGATACAGTACTATACCAGATAGCAGGAATTTAAAACAAAAATCTGCCTGCCCAATCGCTCCTCTGCCTGCCTGATTACTCCCTCTGCTCATGCATTTGCCCCATCACCCTCCCAGTCACCTCTTTGCCCTCCCAGTTGCTCCCTCACTGATTCACCCCTTTGCCTATTCACTTGTCCAATCACTTGTTCCTTTGCCTGCCCACCCAATCACTTGCCCAAATCCAGAAAATAATCCCTCTGACAGTTTATTCTGACAGTGGGAACAGGCTCTAAAGCCAATTATATTGTGTGCATTACTCTCTTATTATGTCATATTCACGTACCAGTAGGTCTGGATGTCTGTTGGAGGACAGGGGACATACTTGCTTTCTCAAATCCAAAATCTGTTTTTTAAAATGTGCACAGACAGATTCATTGTTTTGTAGTGGAGTGTGCTATCTACAAAAATATATTAACATGTACCATTATACAGTGGTGCCTCGCTTAATGAGCGCACTGTAGAACGACGAATCCGCATAGCGAGGGGTTTTTTTCGATCGCAACTGCGATCACAAAGCGATGGCCCCAACGGGCGAAACTCGCATAGCGAAGGTCGGTAAGCGTTTCGCTTACCGACCTTCGCTTTGCAACCCGCGGATCAGCTGTTCGGCGGCTCCAAAATGGCCACCAGAAGCCCCGAAATGGCTGCGCGCAGCGTTTTCGCGCCCTCGGTAAGTGAGGGGAGGGCGCGAAAATGGCTGGCGGCCATAGGAAAACATCGCTGAACGGTGAGTTTTCGGTCCATTTGGAACGCATTAAACGATGTTTTCTTGATCCGTTCAGCGATGTTTTTCACATAGCGAGGGTTAATCCGGAACGGATTAACCTCGCTATGCGAGGCACCACTGTACAGGCTTCTTCTCTCCTTTTGGGAAAATTCCTGTGGACTTTTGGCTCTGTTGGACAAGCCTGTTTGAAGGTCTCCTTTATTGTATGGTGTCTTAGCAGTAAGGGATTCCATATAAGACAAATTATCTAAATGCATTTTAATCTGTTTTCGAACATGGTTGTGAGACAAACATGGGTGGAAACTAGAGGAGTATGCTTGATATCAGTACTGTAGTAGTTTTCTGAATGTCATTGGGGCTGTTTTCTCAGCCCAACCACCGTTGGAAATATACTTGGTGGAGATGTAAAAGAGAGCCTTCTTAGGGGCCACTTCCAGACTGTGGCAGACCCTGATGGCAAAGCTGTCTGTGTTCCCTCTTTGTTGTTGTTTCAAATAGTTCCAAGTTGAACGTTTAGGATGATACCTCGGTTGTGACTGGCATGGTGGGGCTAATAATTGAGACTTGGTAAAAAGTGGCACATTCAGGATAACCGGCACATACTGAAATGTCAAAATAAGATTTCTAAAAATCTGGTTGTGGTTTTCTTTTAATCTCTTGGGAGAACTTTAAAGCCATAGATTTGCCATAGCCTTCATCATCACTGCTATCAAAATAATAGTTCTTCTGTCACAACACCAATAATGCAAAATTCCTTCCTTCAAGGTGGCCAGGAAAGACTAGGAATGAATAAGCTAAACAATGTTGGAATTCCAAATCATAATAAGAGTTACATGCGTGTTTGTTTAAATAATGAAAGGAGACTTGTTATTTTGAACAAGTATTGTTCGTGAATTCTACATTTGGTTTTATAAAAATCCTTAGCTCTCAGTAAGCTACTTTGAATGAAAAGATAAGCACATATAAAGTAAGAGGTAATTTTAGTACAGGAAGAAAAATAATGAAAGCTTCATTTATTTTAAGCAACAGTCATGTCGAGCAAATATAAGCAAATGACAGCTATTTTAATTTGCAAGTTTTTTCCCCTCAGTGTGATCTTTCACATGTCTACTCGGAATTAAGCCTCTCAAGTTCAGTATGTCTTATTATTAAGTACAAGACTGTAGCCTTATTCTGGTAGAATAGGCTGTTCAACCAACAGTATGAAATCAGTAGAACTGTAAAATAAATAACTAAACTTGTATATTTCTCATCCAGAGCCATTTAAAAGGAGTAAGGAGAGCAAAAGACAAGTAGCTGAACGAATGGCACAATCAGTTTGTTGTTGTTGTTGTTGTTGTTGTTGTTGTTGTTGTTGTTGTTGTTGTTGTTGTTGTTGTTGTTATGTGACATCAAGTCCTATGAATGAATTATCTCTAAAATGTCCTATCCTCAACAACCCTGCTAAACTCCATTTGAGATTACTTAATTTGATGTCATCTTCTGTTGCTTCAGTATTTTCTTTATTAGTTGCACATATATCTTGCCTTTCAATGCAGAGTTCATGGTTCCCACCCATTTTGTCATCACAGTTTCTTTGGGATAGCTCAGACTAAAAGACCATGACCGTCCTAGGATCAATGATATTTGTGACTCCTAAATCCAGTGCTAATACTGTAGCGTCTGCATCACAATGGCTCTCAAAGCAAACCCCACTCAAATGACAAGAAATTTTGACTGCTATAAAACCGCAGCTGAAATGTGGCAGAGATTTTAAAAGAAACTCTGCAGCAGATTGTCCCCATGTATCTTATATATATATATATAGTTATCAGTGTCTTAATTCCTGCCTTAAATAACCCAGTAAAAAGTCCATCTTCTGCAGGATATATTTATAGTCTGTCTTGACAGAGTAAAACCAAAATAATCACAGCACTCAGCAGTGCCATTAAGATTTCTGAGTCACAGGGGATTTATCAGGCTGGACTTGAAGCAGATGCTGCAAAAAGCACTTGGTCGAGGAGAGTTCACCGCATATTTTAGGTCGCACCACAGCTGTGAGGGATTGCTGCCACTAACGGTGGAATCAAGCTCAGGAGAAACTCCGGGCACAGTTCCGGCATCCGAAATAAATTAAAGTAAACAGTGTTGCGCTCTCTCTCATCCACCCTGTTAGCAGCCTCTCGGCCAAGCTGGAGACCACACACCCAGACCACACAGCACCAGCTGAACTCACTCGCACGCAACCTCCAGAGAGGCTGTCACTCAGCTGAGAGTTCCTGGGATGAGGAAGCCGGGGGGGGGGGAGCTGGGAGGGAAGGTGGCGTGTATTTAAGAAAGCTGCTTGTCGCCTTCCCCTCCTGTCTTTTAGGGCTATGTGGTTTGGAGAGGAGAAAGAACTTGGGGGATCCTTGGTCCTTGCTGAGAAGACAGGCCAATCATCATGGGCTTTTGTCATCCTAACATAACTCCTGCCCTGGCACATGGACTGCTGGAGAACTATAACAAGAGTTTCCATTTCATGACCGTCGGTCACAGGTCAGGAGAATTTATAGTACCCATTTTAATGGGTTCGGTTTGGACCTCCTCAAAGATTCCAGGAATAACCGTTGGAAAGCTAGTGTACCATAGAAGCAAAAAAGAATTTGCTGCGAAGCCGGAAGTATCTGGTTCAGAGTTTGCTTCTGCATAACCTAAAGCAACTCACTAATATGCAAAGAGGCCAAGAGGTTTGCTGCCTCGGGCAGAGAAGCAGATATCATTCTCTCTCTCTCTCTCTTTCTCTCTCTCAAACATGCACATCTGAGTTATTTAGGAAGAAAATCTCATAAGCCTTTCTCCCTATCCTTGGTAGTAAAAATACAATAGCAACAAATTAAATTACAATAAAATGCACTGGCCTTTCATGACACTTCAAATCTGCTGTAGGAGATAGCTGCCTCACTTTGGGTGTAATGTCACAAACCATTTGGTTCTTCTATTTTTCCTCCTTTTTAATATTGATATAGTTGTATCTATATCAATGACAAACCTTGACAGCATCTTAAAAAGCAGAGATATCACCTTGCCAACAAAAGTCCGAATAGTCAAAGCTATGGTTTTTCCTGTAGTGATGTATGGAAGTGAGAGCTGGACCATAAAGAAAGCTGACCGCCGAAGAATTGATGCCTTTGAATTGTGGTGCTGGAGGAGACTCTTGAGAGTCCCCTGGACTGCAAGGAGAACAAACCTATCAATTCTAAAGGAAATCAACCCTGAGTGCTCACTGGAAGGACAGATCCTGAAGCTGAGGCTCCAATACTTTGGCCATCTCATGAGAAGAGAGGACTCCCTGGAAAAGACATTAATGTTGGGAAAGTGTGAAGGCAAGAGGAGAAGGGGACGACCGAGGATGAGATGGTTGGACAGTGTCACCGAAGCAACCAACATGAATCTGACACAACTCCGGGAGGCGGTGGAAGATAGGAGGGCCTGGCGTGCTCTGGTCCATGGGGTCACGAAGAGTCGGACACGACTAAACGACTAAACGACGATAGTTGTATCTACAGTCACATGGTATATATGTCACTGGGCCCATTCACATGGCTGTCATTTCAAATGGTACATTTCTTGCTGTTTGTACTGATTCTGTAGGCTACGTGTGCCATCTTATATAAAACAATTAATTTTCCATCCTGTTTCTGGGTCCCTGCTGGCCTACAATTTTCTTTTTTTTAAAAAAAAGCGTAAATGATATATTGCTAAAGGGGAATATGTATTCATGTGTAATTACATAAAACTGTAGAAGGCAATATTGGAATTTGATCCGTAACTGCCCATGGACACCTCATCAGTTGTTAGGGAAAAAATGTGTAAGCGGCATAAAAGTGGGGATGACAATTACAATAGGGAAACATCAGCTAAGTGATACATTGGTAAACTTGTAGAGAAAAAATATAAAAGAAAAAGTGATATATTGGTAAGCTTTTTTTAAAAGGTACAAGCGTGGTGGCCATGCAGTGGCCATGGCGCTCAAAAACCTGACCCGTTTGCAAAGTAAATACTAGACAGCAACGTTCACATGTGCTTAAGTGATAAAAATTGAATGATACAGAGATGGGATCATTTTAAAATGGCCATGCTGATGAGATGGAAAAAAACCAATTGGCTGGCCAAATGAATCAATGTTACCCATTTCTCATGTGAATGGAAATTTCTAGAACAATTTAAATAATGACAGAATTTATATAACTGGGGCTCTTTTGACTTGTGTGAATGCACCCTCTGTTTCATGGCAGAGCCTTTTGTAGAAGAGTACTAGATATTACCAAGTGACTTCTTGCGAAGTTCTTCAAATGATCCTGGCTTCTTGGCTGATGTCAAGTATAGAATTAATTATTAGCTAAGGCTTAGATCAATGTATTTGTCAAAGATTATGACAGAAAGGGAGATACATATGAGGTGGAAACTGAGGGAAGTGTATAAGGTACAGTATGTTGGAAATAAACCTGGGAAAGATGGAATGGGTTTTTGCGTCCTGCAGACATATGCTTATCATGGAGCAATTGGATACAGGAGATAAGGAAGAGACCCTTCTAGACTGATCACCTCCATTCCATAGTTACCCATATTGCACAACAATGTGCACACAACTTGATGATGTTCCTATTGTAATTACGGTAGCATCAAGGCAGAAGTGTTATGTATGAGCCTAACCAGTTGAAACTTCCAATAGTGGGCCAGGCTGTAGGCATCCTTCAGTCTTGAGAGACTATGGTAATGTTATTTGAATAGAGGTCGTGGAACAGCATCTAGTCTGGCTGAGAAGACGAATTCTAGAGTGACAATCTCTTCCACACTGCAAATACAATCTGACCCTTGTACAGCTCCTTGATTTTGCTGTTTTTGGGACTGCCTCTTTGCCTCGGCCTGCTGGACAAGGGTCTGTTCAAATTGGGAGAGGCCGTGATGCACTGCCTCCCTCCAGGCTGCTCAGCATGGTTTCCCATCTGTTGAGGTCCATTCCTAAGGCCTTCAGATCCCGCTTGCAGAGATCCTTGTATCACAGCTGTGGTCTCCCTCTGGGGCGATTTCCCTGCACTAATTCTCCATATAGGAGATCTTTTGGAATCCGACCATCAGCCATTCTCACGACATGCCCAAGCCAACATAGACGTCACTGTTTCAGTAATGTATACAGTGGTGCCTCGCAAGATGAGCGCTCCGTTTTACGATGAAATCGCATTACGACGAAGTTTTTGCGATGTTTCCTATGGGGGAATTTCACTTTGCGATGATCGGTTCCCTGCTTCGGGAACCGATTCTTGCAAAATGACGATTTACCTACAGCTGATCGGCTGTTTCAAAATGGCCGCTGGGTAAAGAAAAAAGGCTCCCCGCTCTTTTCTGGGACAGATTCCTCTCTGCATGGGCAGCGGAAATGGCCGTGCTATGGAGGATCTTCACTGGACGGTGAGTTTCAAGCCCATAGGAATGCATTAATCGGGTTTTAATGCATTTCTATGGGCTTTTTAATTTTGCTTTTACAATGTTTTCGTTCTATAGCGATTTCGTAATGCAAGGCACCACTGTACATGCTAAAAATTCCAGCTTGTTCTAGGACTACTCTATTTGGAACTTTGTCCTGCCAAGTGATACCAAAAATGCGTCAGAGGCAATGCATATGGAAGGTGTTCAGCTTTTTCTCCTACCGTGCACAAAAGGTCCAGGACTCACTGCAGTACAGGAGTGTGCTCAGGACACAGGCTGTATAGACCTGGATCTTGGTATATGTTGTCAGCTTCTTATTAAGCTATACTCTCTTTGAGTCTAGAGAACATGGTAGCTACTTTGCCGATGTGTTTATCAAGCTCGACATCTAGAGAGTCTGAGATTGTTGAGCCAAGGTACACGAAATAATGAACAACCTCCAATTCTTGCGTGGAGATGGTTATAGAGGGATGTGTGTCCACGCCCTGGCCTATGACTTGTGTTTTCTTCAGGCTGATTGTTAATCCAAAATCCTTAATCTCTCTAGACCATGCTATGTAGCCAAGAATTGCCTGATGAAAAGAATCTTTTCCTGTCAGTGAATGGACAACAAAGAAAAAAGCGGTAAAGTCTCCCTTGATAGAGAGTTCTAGAGCTTGGGAGCCACCACTATGTCCTTTTTCATATCACACCAGATGCATCTCAGTGGTGATAGAACCCCCCCCCCAAAAGGGACCTATCCTGAAGATCTTATAGCCTGGGTAAATTCATGTGGAGAAAAACACTCTTCCATGTTGCCCAATTCCACACCCTGTACGATATCCATATACAGTATGAGTATTGGGGCATCCTGTGATCCCAGTCCTCGATTCATGTATCAAATGCATGGGCAGTAGAGACTATGGTAGCCGGTAGCTTCAATAATAAAAGCAGAGTTGGCCCATGTGACGCACACTACCCCACAGACTTGCTAGACTTGTATCTGTCATTAAAATATCTCATTGTGTGAACTACCCTGCTATGTGTACGTTTGAATAAAGTGCTCTCAAAATCAGGATGGGCTAGCTAAGTTTTCAGAGCAAAATGTGGGGCCACAGTCATACTACTCAGTGGACAACATTCTTCAGGCATGCTATTTACTGTAGTGATAGTGTCCCATAGTGATGATAAATATGGAATTGTGACCCTTTTATTGTAATGTTGTACTGTTATTTTTATGATAATCTATTAATATCGGTAGAGATAAGAATATAAAAGCAACAATACGTTGAACTGAACTGTTGTTTCTTGACAGTGACTCGTGTAAGCCGATCTTGTACATGTTTGCTCCAAAGTATGCGCCACTGAGCTTGAGAGAATATGTGCAGTCTCATGTAGACAGGACAGCAGTCTTGCACAGTCACACTTTGTGCACATATATAATTTAAGCTACTTACCTTCCTCTTTCACCAACATTTGCTTATCTGTAGTGTTTTGATTAAAAGCTAATGGAGATGATGAAAGCCACTGATTCTTTAGCAATATAAAACCATTTTGCTTGAGATGTTGTTTATATATTTAAAGAAAACCATTTGTTTTTATTGTGATTAAAATCAGTTTCAGTTGCCTTTCTGTAAATCAATCCATCCTGTTACATACAAAAGGAAAGATCATATTAAATGCAATATTAAAGACATAACCCAGTGAAAATATACATGACCTTTAATAGAGCTCAGAAAGCAGGATGGTCATAGATAGGGTCTGAAAATAGACTTATCAAACCATGGGAAAATTACTGATTTCCAGGGAGATGCCTCTTCTAAGCGTGAAGTGACAAGGGCATTTGGAAAAAAATACAAAGTCTGTTGGGGTGGCTTTGTTATTGTGAAACATTTTGGCTATGCATTTTAATAAAATATGGATAAATATGCTCTGTTCGGTTCCATGTCACAAGCCCCCTGAGATACCCAGCCTTAAAATTATATGGTTATCAGTAGAACCATTGTTTTTAATACTGTAATCTAGTTTTCTGAAAAATGGATTTTACAGTGCGCTTTAAGAGCTTTTGTAAAGAAATGACTCTGTTTATCACCAGAGCCTGTCTAGCCAGCTCTGTATAAAACCAGTTTTACTTCCAGGTATCTGTGAATACAGCATGACGGGCAGCAGAAGGAAGAGCCATGAAGGTGAAGTATTGTTGTGTCTTCCAATATAGAAAATTTGTCCAGTCTGTGTTACTGACTATGATTATCCAGTGCGGGGTGCACTCTGCATATGCTCAGAACTGCTATGTTTTTATTACTGCATTACAGGTTTCAGGGTGGCATGCTAGCAAATGAAAATGGTTCTGCAGCTAAACCTGACTATCCATGGATTTACAACCCAGAATCCTATTACACTGCCAGCCTCTGAAATTCTAGCCATAGTCTTGATTTAAAGCTGTGGTCTCCCCTCCCCCTGCCCTACTTAATTGAAACTTGTTGAAGTCCTTTATTAAATTACACCTATTTTCTCTGGCCTATGCTTAAGGGTTTGTTCACACAGTCGTGTTGTCTCCAGTCATTCTGAGATTGTTTCCAATTGTGCTGGCATTGCTGCAGGTATGAATAGATCAGTCTAGTGTTTGTGCCCAGATGTTGGGAATATATTTATATTATGGTGTACTGGGTTATTCCAGTAGCTCTAGTCCACACACATCTGGATTGCTCTCTGACATCTCCATCCCAGCACAGATTGCCCTCCCTTTTGGCTCATATTTTCTACCTTGCTCTACCTGTCCATGAAGCATGGGTGTAGAGTCTGACCAAGAGAGAACACACATCCACCAAGTGTGCAGATCTGCATGCAACAGCCCGGTACTAAGGTCTGCATGAGCAGATCCTGCATTGGAGCAGAACAAAAAAAAAACCCAGAACGAAAATTCACCAGTACCTGGCAGTTTCATCCCTGTGTTATGTAGGGCATTGGGGTGCAGTATGGGTATTATGAGTGTGAGGAAAGTTGAACAAATACTCGGTGTGGATGGGCTGTAAATAGAGAAGTGTGTCCTATGCAAAAAGAGATGGTACTGTACTCCCTTGATTCCAGTGATAAGATTTTCAGCTGCTTTGAAAACAGTCCTGCTGTCTGTTCAGACTCAGAGGTCGAAAGTTCAATTCCTCACTGTACCTTGTAGGAGAAGAGCCAGGCTCTGTGGTCTTGGGCAAACTCCACTGTCCAAAAGTGCCCCCAGAAGAAGGGAATAGTAAACGACTCTAGAATGCTCAGTACCTAGAAAAACCTTGAAAGGATTCACCATAAATCAGGATCAGTCTGACAGCACACTATTATATCTGTGCTACAACTCCAAGTTTCACAAACCCAGTTCCTCCATCTGCAAAAATTGGGGAAAGTCAAGAAGAAAGGGTCATGTGAGCATGATGATGGACATGTGTTCAAATTGAAGTGGATTGTGATCCACGTTCAATTATTGATTGCCAAATTGGAAATTTACAGAATCCTCTGGTTGTCCCGCTCCCTTCTTGGGCTTTTTGGAATCTTTTCTGGCTCTGCAAGACTCTTGCTGATGTGTGGTGATCAGATTCCAAATGTGGTCATGTCATAATTAAATATGACAGAACTGCAGTACTGGCTCCTTTATTTCCTATTCTGTGTCTAATCAAAGCTTCTTCCAGAATCAGAAACAGTGCTTTCCTTGTACAGCCTAAAACCTGTAATGGAATCCCGGGAAATCCAATGGAGTTGTTGTTGTTGTTGTTGTTGTTGTTGTTGTTGTTGTTGTTGTTGTTGTTGTTGTTGTTGTTGTTGTTGTTGTTGTTGTTTTGCCATCACAGATGGCGGCAGCAGTAGAGGAAGGAGAAGCAAGTCCCCATTCCAATAGTGTTTGATATCAAAATACACAAGTGGAGCTTGGCTGCTGTCAACCTTTTCATCAAATTATCCATCATGACCCCAAGCTTCCCTTCATAGTTTGTCACTGCTAGTTCAGCTCCCATCAGTGCCTAAGTAAAAGCAGGATGGTAGTCACACACACACACACACACACACACACACACACACACACACACACACACACACACACACACACACACACACACACACACACACACACACACACACACACACACACACACACACACACACACACACACACACACTTTGATACCCAATCTCCCAGAATATGTCTCTCTTCGTCTTCCAAACTCAGCTATCCTATATGAAATCAAACTATAGAGTACGTGGTGTCTGTGTCCCATAAATTCCCTCCTCATCAGTACTAGAGAAAATAAAGAAATGAAAGCCCACAGAAAGGTTATTTCTTCATTTTGCATTCTGTAACAGCATAGTTAAATAACTGTACTTCTAGAGAAAGGAAGAAGCCCAGGAATAAATATACAAATCAAGAAAGTCAATTAACCCACAATACCAAAAAAAAAAAAAAAAAAAAAAAAAAAAGATTTTAGAAAATGCAAATAGCATTCACGTTTCTCACACTGCTTTATCCTGTCAGCTTGCAGTGTGGTAACATTTTTGTTCTCTGTGCCCTACTTCACATATCCAGAGAATGTGAGCACTGCTGACCCATGGATACGGATATTGGAACCCAAACAAATCTCAAATTTGTTTCTATTGTGCTGTACAGCTAAAAATACGATATATTGTACTTGACAGATCAGTCAGGAATGCTGTTTGTCTCTGCTGCAGCATATTTGGCTCCATTCAAGCATTGCTTCTGAAAAATGTCTTACAGTTTTATATTTTGAGTTAAATGGGATTTGAGTCTGAAGTATAGAATATGACAGTTTATTAATGACAATTAAAACACACACACACACACACACACACACACACACACACACACACACACACACACTGTTATATGTGCAGGGAGCATTAAGCCCCCTGAAAGTGACTCTAGGGTTTCTAATGGAGTAGTATTTCCCTATTCAGAGCAGTGCTTTCAATAATGTGGCCTAATCCAGACTTAGAGAGAAAGGGCTGACAGATACAACTTCTGTCTGTTCACATTCCCACAATGGCCAATGTAGCAATCCCAAATGTGATAAAAGTAACAGAAAACTGTGCAGGAAAAATTAAATTCTGTTTTGAATTTTAACAGCTTAACTGAGTCACAAGCAGGTTGACTAAGTGGCAATCATCTTTTTAGTTTAAAGCCAAGCTTGATAAGTTATAGTTATAGTTCTAAGATAAAGTAAGGTAAAGGTAAAGGTTCCCCTTGACAATTTTTGTCCAGTCATGTTCAACTCTAGGGGGCGGTGCTCACCCCCGTTTCAAAGCCATAGAGCCAGCATTTGTCTGAAAACTATCTTCCGTGGTGACATGGCCAGTGCAACGCTATTACCTTCCCACCGAGGTGGTACCTATTTATCAAGTTGCATTTACATGCTTTCGAACCGCTGGGACAAGTGATGGGCTCTCACTCCGTCGCGTGGATTCGATCTTACGACTGCTTGGTCTTCTGACCCTGCAGCACAGGCTTCTGCAGTTTAGCCTGCAGCGCCAACACGTCCCTCTAAGATAAAGTAGTTACTAATATTGCTGCATGTTAAAAAAAGTAATAACGTTATTGCCATACTTGCCTTGCTACATGCATTTTTGTCTCCTACAGGAATTTTCCAAGAAATTTTAACATAATGAATTTTTGAAAGATATTATACTTAATATAAGCACTGTCACCTATTGTGCACTTCATTGTACATTTTTCTTGACTGGACAACTCCCTTTGCAAAATTTTGAAGGATAGCTTTCTGTTTCACTTACAGATTAAAAATGTGAAAATGTGCAAGTTCAGATTACAATGTAAACCAATTTCATTTCTCTGCCATCTGTAGTTGCACAACACAGATTATGGCATTAGGCTTCAAAGATTGTGAGAATGTTATACAGAACTGGCAGCTAGCATCAAATAAATCTTCGAGTCACAGTGTTCACGTACTGAATGCCAAAATCTCTCTTGTCTTGTGTATCAATATAAAATGTAAACCCTGTTCAGAAATTCAGTACAAGGGTGTAAGCTGAGGGCGCAGGCTCACCCAGCCACCTGGTTAGATTCGTGTAAACATGATTGACTCTTTGCTAATTGATCAATTGTCAATAAGAAACATATCAGTACAGATCAGGGATACAGGAATGGCATTATCTGTTGTGTTCAATCCCAAAGACTGATTTGTTAGGGAAGTGCATGATCAGATTGGATCAAAGACAGCATGTGCTCAGTCCAGCAAAACATTTGGTTCAGGCACAAGAAAAAAATGTGTTTTTCATTCATCACATGATAAAATCATAGCAGTGATCCACTTGGACTTAAATCTTTACAGTGTTACAAAATTATTTAAGCATATAAATTACTAGAATTACTTAGCATCAAAAAGGAGGTAGGTTGGAGTTTTTTTCTATCATCTAATTGAAATCCAAATCTCATACACACTAATGATGGCACTACATTATGGTTTTGTGGAATTATGCTCTTTTAGAAATTCCTGTTGCTAGTATCGACTACCACTACAAGGATAATCCTTAGTGCTTATAATGTTTAAAGAAAAGAGAGGAAAACTGGATTTTTGTTTAAACAAATCACTGAACTTTACAAAGCTTGCAGGAAATTCCCAGTGTGTCATCTTTAAGACTGGAAATAGTGTTCTTAAAATACTGAAAAGTAGTATGACAGCAGCACTGTTGATGTTGCTATAGGCACAACTATTTCTTTCTTCCCACCTTCGTATTCAAACTTTATTACAAAGCGAATAAATAAGAATAACTTTTACCTGAGTTGATTGTGAGCTCACCATACTCACCAAAGGCAAAAATGCTTGCCTTCTACCACTTGTTATAACTTTTTTGGCTTGTTTCTACTCAAAGCTTGGAGAGTTAATGTCAAAAGTAATTAGCTTTTATAGTTTCATGGTCTGAAAAGTAATGAATTACCGTTATATATACACTTTAAACAGTGTTTCTATTCAAAACTAACTATGTCTTAAAAGCAAGCTGAATGTAACAAACCACTCTCCTGTGGTATAAAACTGATTTAAGTAGTGAGGTCAAATATACACTTGTAACTATAACTAACATCAGTAATAGCTATACCACAAAAGAAATGAAATTATTCCTCATTACACTATGTTTTTAAGTGTAACTACAATTATAATTATAGTACATGTGCAACTGTTGTGGAATTGGAATCTAAATTACTAACTGTAATTATTCACAATGTATTACTTTCAAACTCAGCTCAAGCCTTAATAAAATCCTTGCATCAATACATTTAAAACTGAAATTTATGTTCATGTCCACAGATGCACTTTTGCCTGTTGAAACGTTTTAGATCTTGAGAGACAAAAATAACAGGCATTGATTAAATTTTTCAGCTATTATTATAAGAGATTTGCAAAGATGAACCAAAGGTAAGCGGTAGCTCTCTGTGTCTGTGGGGGGGGGGCAGGCAGGCATGGGAGCGCACTTTCCCTCATGCTGCAGTGATTTTGAAATTGAAATGTAGCACTGCTGAGAAAGTGCCATGAAAATATAACCTACTACATTCCATGAAAATAAATAAGCAAGGCCACCCAAATTTTCAATTAGTGCTTGAACAGAATGCAGGAAATGGCTCGAGAGCCCTCAAAGGCCGCCTTAGGCTGGGTCATGGACACGGAACAGTGACAGGAAGGTTTGCAGCACAGAATACAGACTCAGTGTGAAGATGGCCCTTCTCCAAGGAAAACTGCATGCTAATAGGTTAATACTGATTTCCTGAAACATACAGCCTGGGTATTACAAGTTGGAATTTACATTCTGACAAAGGCTGAGCTTCAGAGACTTTGCGTTTCTGCTGATAAAATAACACCACAAAGTTCAAGCTGCCTTATACGTTTTACGGTTTAAGCTTCTTAAACATTCAAAGTACAAACCAGGCACATATTTTGAGCCACCTGAAACAGCAAGAGCTGGACTTTGTTTGTGAGGAAAAAGTAGGAAAAGAACCATAGAGTACTTCCCAGGATTGAGTGGAGGCCTACTGGCGTCGTATACAAGTTGAAATAATAAATAAATATGTATATATTTGAGCCTTTGGAGAGAATGAAATTTTAGGTGACGTTCTTGTTTCAGGACTTGAAGCAAACGAACAAAACAACGCTCCCAAGTTGTCAAGCTTTCAAGATGGGTGAGGGAAGGGGTGGTGACACCCATGCCCGGCATTTTTTTGTGTACATACCAGAGTGAGGAGATCTCTGTCGCTTTTCCAGCGATGGTAGTGGAAGTTCTTTTCCTTTGCCAAATGTGTTCCCCAAGTGATTCACGTATTCTGCCACACATATTCTGTCCACTTCTCTGCCAAACTGTTTGCTCTGTGGCAAAAGTCTAACTCTGAAAAAAAAACAACACTACAATATTGTACTGCACAATACATTTTAAGATAAAGAATCAAATTACATTTGATCCAGATTTTCCATTTAGGATAAGGATAACTTTTCTATTTAGGCTATGGATAACATTTTAAATAATTCTCTATATTTACAGTAATTAAGTGCCAGTCCAATTTTCAACATATTTAGTCAGAAGTAATAAAGCTTATTCCCGGGTAAATATATACAGGATTGCAGCTTGATTGGCCTATAGAGCTCGAATCATTTAAGTGGCAATTCTTACCTGTGAGTAACTCCCACTGAAGTTAGTCAGACCCACTTCGCTATAGATGTTCAGAGGATTGCACACTATCAGTTATATATTTTGTGGCAGAATCTTCTGCTTCCTCTGGCAGATGGAGATCTGGGGGTGGATGTAAAGTAGTGATGATAGACATATGACCTTCTAGATGTCAGACTGAAATCCCATCAACATGAGCCCGCACAGTTGTTGGAGAGAGATGAATGCAGTGGCAGTTCTAAACATTGGGGGAGGGTGTCACACATCCCTCTCTCCTGCATTAACATGTGCTAATATGTCACTTAATAACTGTGTACCATCAAGTCGATTTCAACTTACAGCAACACTTTTCAGGGTTTCGTAGGTAGGTAGTACTCAGAGGTAATTGACCATTCCCTTCTTCTGGAGGGCACTGGGACTGTGCCCAAGACCACACAGGCTGGCTGTACTCACAGGAGGTCAGATTCACAGCCTCTGGCTCTGCAGACAGATATCTGACTCATGGAGCTATCCAGTGAGATGATACGTCACTTAGGTAGTATATGTATTGTGCATAATACATATACTGATATATCACTTAGGTAGCGTGTGTGTGTGTGTGTGTGTGTGTGTGTGTGTATTGTGTGTGTGTACACACACACACACACACACACACACACACACACACACACACACACACACACACACCGAGGATATGGGTGGACTATTGTGCATCTGAGTGGCAAAGTCTCTGCTCTGCATCACACATAGTTGATATTAACAGACCTCAGGTACTTTCAGGTAGTATGTAGCATACTGCCATTTGAAACAGGGGTAAAAGATTGTGGCACTTGATGCTCCCCCCCCACATCATATTCTTTTGCTCACATATGAGGTCAAAGCACACTATATATAACAATGATTAAAACCCTTTCCATGAGGATTCGCCATGTGACCACATTATTACAGTAATGTGTTTGAAGAATCATCAGATCCAAACAATGTAAAAGCCAAAGAGAATATGCGAAAGTCAAAGAGTGACATTTGTTTATGCTGCATTATTGTAGAGCATTGCCCTCTGTGGATTAATGGGGGAAATGGAACAAAAATGAAGCTAGCATAAAATATTGAAGGAAGCAAGGGGGAGAGGGAGCCCGGGCTGGTTACACACTTATGTTTGGTGCGGTGTAGTGTGTATTATCTTTTCCCCTTTGTTTTGAAAACAATAGTTTGAATATCACTGGCTTAATTCTTTCCATATTTCTATGATGCCACTCAAGCTTACAGACTGTAAAAGGACAAAACTCGTGGAAACATCTCCTCATGGTGCTTTTTAGCTCTTTCTAGCGTGTTTCCCTGAAAATAAGACAGGTTCTTATATTGATTTTGCTCCAAAAATGCATTCGGGCTTATTTTCAGGGGATGTTTTATTTTACAGTCATGGTTGCTGCCCAATGCTGCCCAATGGTGGAGAGCGGGGTTTAAGTTACCTGGGGCTTATTTTGTGGGTAGGGCTTATATTATGAGCATCCTGAAAAATCATACTAGAGCTTATTTTCAGGTTAGGTCTTATTTTCGGGGAAACAGGGTAGGCGTGGAGTATATTGGCTCCACAGCTATAAGTCATGGGCTGTCAGAAAAATTAAAAACCTAGTCAAGATGAAGTCAGTTTGTCTATTTTTAAGCAAACCCAGAAGACCACATGATAATATTGGGGCAAGAAAATAGAATATTTTGAGGTTATTCCTTCTTCTAGAGCAAACAATGACAAGCTATAATATCTTGGCTAAGATGACAAAGAGTCAACTAGTGGGTACATCTTTTTAAAAGTGCTCCACCAAGTGGTGAAAAATGTTTTCACAACACTTGATTTTTCTCACCTTGATATTTTCGATGTAGTGTGCTGTCTATTGCCTGGTCCGCTGGCACAATGCACCAGCGGAGGCCGCCATTGTCCCCCTGTCCAGGATAGCGTGAGATATATGGGTCTCGCTGAAATATCCAGGCATCTGGCAAGAGGAGTATTTAAGGAAGAGGTCTGCCTACCTGGGGCTTCTTCCTATTCAACAGCCCGGTGAAGGAAGACGGGTTCTGCTGTGTCTGAGAGCTGCTGCACGTGGTGGACGCAATCTTGGATCAGGGGGTTGCATTGGCACACACACCCCGTACAGTTTGCTCGGGAAACAGCTGAGCATCAGGCTAGCGGGACTGCCAGCCCGACAGGCATCTTTGCTCACTTTGCTCACTTTTTTTTTTTTTTTTAAAAAGTGGTGGAAATAAATAAAGAAAATATTTTATTCATTAGTATTGTGGACATTTGAAGAGGAAGGCAGCGGGGCGCGGGATTGGTGCGGCGGCTGTTTGGCCGGCTGGCGCACCAGCCAAGCCTCTGTTTAGGCTGGTATTTAAACACAAATAAAAGAAATAGCTGCAGCGCCTGGGTAATTTGCGGAACGCAAGGGTTCCAGTCGGATGTGAACTGCTGGTCGAAGCTGCGGGGGCTTACTGTTAAAATATAATCTTGATAGAATAACTGGATAAATTAGAATAAATTATAAATAATTGGAGTAATTTACTTAATTAATAACAAAATATATATTCATATATAGATTATCGGGGAACAGTGGGATTGGTAGACTGGGGGGAGGTTGCCTTAAAGGCATAACTGCTGGCAGGCACGTGCACACACACCCCATAGGCTAAGAGGGAGATTCATATTATCTTGGTAATTTGGTTATTGATTTTGGGGAAATTACTTTCGGATAACTCGTTTAATTAATAGTCAAGTGGTTCCATGGATTGGTGCTAGTTAATTGCGTGCATCTTATTATTATAAGTTAATTGAGTCAGTATTTATCCATTGAGATAGGGAGGGGTGCTTTTAGTTTCCCCCTAGTGGTGGTCAAAAAAACCCACAACCCTTTAAGCGTGCTATTTAGCTGAATAGTTAAGCCTGCTGGGTTAGCTTCGGCCACCAGGTGGTGCTGGTGCAGTTAATTGTGACTGTAGGGCTTGCCTGAAAACCCCCCCCCCCCCCGTGTCCACAAGTGGCATAAGGCCTCTAGTATAATAGCCTTTGCAAACAATTATTGCCTTGCAGTCAGGTAAGTTGGTTAGTATTATGTGACTGAGTTAGAGGAAGTCGCTGCAGCAATGTGTTGGATGGTCAAGCAATCTAGATGTAAATTTCAAAGGGGAAGGGCCTGCAACACAAACTAACTTGTTTGCTTGTTTGTTTACATACTGACCAATTAGAGGGAGTTTGTTGTTCCCAGGTAGGGAGGCTCCACCCCTGTTTCCGGCCCTCCTGGCCATGAGGTGTTTGAACCACCATTGTTGGCCACCATTCCTGCACACGCTTTTCACCTGGAAAGATGTAAGACTCCATGCCGGCCCACTAAGCCTGGAAATCCCTCCAGCCACGTGGGGCCAGAACAGAAGAATATTGTATTTGCTGTTTTTATTCCTGTATCTACCTGAAACCTTCTAAATGCTTATCTGCTTGAGTAGAATATCGATTCCTTTCTTTTATACAAAAAGGCCTCCTGAGTGTTATTTCTTGAGTGCTAGTGTTTGGTGAGGGGCGGGTACAAAAGGGAACTTCTAGCTAATTTTGCCTGAACCGGCTGGAACTTCTGCTGTGCATTGTACTGGAATTCAGTACAGTACCAAACTCTCAACACAATGTCGGCCCGGAAGGGACGAGGGAACAAAAAAAAGGAAAGCAGCCAGCCAGGAAAAGGGTGGCCCTTCAGATTTCGCCACCCCAATCATCTTCAGATGAAAAGGAGTGGCCGATATGGCAGCAATTACAGGACAAAATAGCTGCGTTAGAGGTTCAGAGGTCAACACAACAGGCCTCACCTGTGGGGAGTCAATTGCACCAGTCGACTAGAGATGTCAGGAGCCACAGGAAGGCAAAACTCAAAGATCTGGCCAAAAATGTACTGTCCCGTTTTTCTGCATTAAAGGAAGGACGTGCAGTCCCACAGATGCTGAAGCGCAGGATCAATGTCACAGAGGTGCCACCACAAAGGGAGAGCGAAGCCGAGGAGCAAGGGGCTAGACCATCAGAAGCAGGAAGGTCGGCCTCTACCAGACAGAGGGACCGCGAGGAGGAGGAGGAGGAGCCTATCTGTGTTGGTTTGAGAATTCTGAAGATTATAGTCCCACAGAAAAAAAAACAGGAGGTTCCTGTGGCACCTTGAAGACGAGCAAATTTCATTTGGCATAAGTGTTCATGGACTGCATGTTACCAGCTGCTACAGGACTCTGTGTTGCACCAGAACTGCACCAGAATCACATGGCTACCTCTTTGAAAAAATAGTCCAGGAAAATATTTATTTTCCAAGGTTTGGAAAAATACAATGAGGAAGAAGTGGTTCAGGGAGCAATTGTGTGGACAGGAAAAGGGCTTGGCCCCTCCCCTCTGTTGATATTTACTACACATGAAATTTCCTCACCCACAGATTATAGGGATTTGATGGAGGAATGGTTTCCTAGTATGGATTTGCCAGAAATGCTATCTCTGGCATGAACTATGGGTTGCATGGCACCATAAGATGGGATATAAAGTCTGAAAAAAATGTTATTCTTCTTCACAAATAGTTAAACTACCATCTTTAAACAATATATTGGTATTTCCATTTGGAGCATCATATACATGTTTACATTATGCAATTTTTTTTCTCTATTGAAAGATGTTACTTAGATCTCTCCTCCAAACGTCAAGTGTCAGAACACATTATTATGGCAAAATAGAGATTTTGTGTATGGATTTGACTGAATATATCGAGAAAGAAAATAAATTAAGTGCACTCATTTCCATGTGTGCCTTTCTATTCACAGATAGACCTACATCCTTTGTATATTTTACCTCTGTATCTATGGCATTGTCATATTATTCCTCAAGGTTGTGTAATAATGACGCTGTATTGGCTGGAAATCATTCTGAATTCATAATTTATCTAGTTTTGCAATAAGAAAAAATGATCTAATATTTCTCTGGCACTAATCAAGAAATGTGTATTGAGAGAAATAGTTTTGTCACTAATACCGTGTTTCCCCGAAAATAAGACAAGGTCATATTAATTTTGCTCCAAAAAACACATTAGGGCTTATTTTCAGGGGATGTTTTATTTTTTCAGGTACAACAATCTACATTTATTCAAATGCAGTCATGTCATCTTCTTCTGGTTGCTGCACAATGATGGAGGACAGGGTTTCACTTAACTGGGGCTTATTTTGGAGATAGGGCTTATATTATGAACATCCTGAAAAATCATACTAGGGCTTATTTTCAGGTTAGGTCTTATTTTCAGGGAAACAGGGTATGATCTGAGGAGCAATAGACATAGGACTGTATTTTCTTTAGCAATGCTCTTAAACACATTGTAATAGTTCGGCCAGTACTAGACAACCAGACTCCTACAATAAGCAGAGTTTCAATTTATTTTGAGTACAAACAGACAAATGTACAGTCTGGGACGAACTGCTTTGTCCTGGACTTGTTTATGTCATCCTATCATGTGGTTGAAAGGGAGGTAACAAATATTGGATTAAAATAAATTGCCTCATAGAATCAGAACCTCTAAGCTAGAATCTGTGGGTTATCTAAAACAGTGATTCTGAACAGGTGTCATATGGTCCCTTGGGGGCCCCTGGCATTTGAAGGGGTCCACAGACAGGAAATCACTCTTCACACAACACCTATGAGCTTCATTACATGACTTATACAATCCTGATTCGGCCTGTATTTCTTTCATGTCTCAGGTAACACAAGGCAAGGTTGTAAGATAACAGTGGCAATTTCTATGTGTAGAGACTTCTCTATTCCCATATATTATACCCAGAGATTGGAAAAATTCCATTTTTGGACTGCAGCTCTGGAACAGTATATTTTCGACACCTTGGGCCAAAGTTCTTACTTTTTTGACGTAAGATTTCAGTGAATGTTACAGTTTCTTTCATTGTTTTATAGCTCCCAGACTCTCCCGGTCACTGGACATAATGGTTAGAGGATTCTGGGAATTATAGCCCAGAAAGAAAGGTTGCCAAGCTTTGGCCCTGTCCACAAATTTTGCAACCACATCTTTCCCCTCAGAGACTTTTGCATGAACTGCTACAGAGTCAAAGTGAAATCATTGCATAATGAACACACAGGCCCAGATCCCGTTGTTTAGTATAGTAAATTGCTCTAGAATATACTACAACAATATATACTACAATACCATCTCTGCACATATATGAAAAAAAAGGAAAAATGTGAACAAAAAGCAAACAACATAGCCAAAATGAAATACATCCCCAAGGCATGTATATTTGGAATGCTGCCATCTTTTCCTGAGCCACGTTGCTCCCCTGTCTCTCCAGTCCCTGAAGGGATAAGAGAGGTGGGGCGGAAAGAAGGTGGGGTCTGTGGGCGGTATTGTGGCTGGCATCGGAAAGAAATAAGAATGGTGAAATATCAATTCAGTCTGCAGCCTTTGTGTATCCACTGTTTGCTGTTTTAAAAGTGATGACAGACTGTGAATCAAATTGCAGCAAAGCCATACCCTACCGATTTCTTGCTCCAATGTAGTCAGTCTCTTACTTAGCTTGTATGGAAAACCCAGCACTACACACACATGTTCAAGAAGGAAGAGAATTCATTTAGAATTGGGCCATAATTCCGCTATCTCAGTTCTGCCTAGGGAGTTACCAGCTTTTCACACGTAGATTACATTTCTTTCTCAGAAGAGCAGAGCTGGTGGCATTTGTTCTAAAATAACTATTCCTTCTGAGAGGAGAGCTGTTATTTTAAGAAGAAAGGTGTTATGAGTATCTTGGTCATGGGAGTCTGTTTATCCTATGCAAACGATCAAGGGCACCTGTGTTAGTTTTAAAGCTACTGCATGTACTCCACTTAACGACTGCATTTTTGGCAAGCTGTAGTTGTTATTTCACATGTGTGAACTATGAAAATAGTGTAAACATTGACCTGGGAGTACGAAAAACATTTGCAATAAATTCGCGAAGGCTTTCGCGGCCAGGATCTAATGGTTGTTGTGGGTTTTTCGGGCTCTTTGGCCATGTTCTGAAGGTTGCTCTTCCTAACATTTCACCAGTCTCTGTGGCCGGCATCTTCAGAGGACTGGAGTAGCACTCTGTGGTCTGGTGCAGTTTGTTTGGGAGTTGAGTATTTATAGCTGTTGGTGCTACTCCTGTCCTCTGAAGATGCCGGCCATAGAGACTGGCAAAACGTTAGGAAGAACAACCTTCAGAACATGGCCAAAGAGCCCGAAAAACCCACAACAACCATTAGCAATAAGCACTAACTGCAGTCCACTATCATATTCAGCTTCCACATATCATATATCAGCAAATGAAAATGTAACCTTTATTTAAAACCACAATATTTTAAAGCATGGGATAGGTTGGCAAAAAAGCTGTTGCTTCAGTTGCAAAAATTATCTTAAATGAGAGAGCTGTCTTTTACTTTAAAAGCTGTTTGATACTTTACAAACATAACAGTGGTTATATACTGTATACCTAGAGTAGGCCCATACTTCAGAAGCAGATTTAATACAAGGAGGAAATGTTTAAAATATTGAAAGCTTATGCTGTCAGTTACCCAAAGATCCCATGGCACTTTATTTTTTTCTGTTGAAAAATATGTGCTCTTTAAATCTGTCACTTCAACCCATTCAGTTTTCAGGGTTAAATCTAGCATTTGCTTTAAGTTTTCAGATCTTCAGCTGGAATGCAGTGCCTCTATGACACAGATGTTCTAAGCCCCAAATCTTTTTGTTTATTAAATTCAGTGGCCAATTACTGTTCATTTTCATCAAGATTCCAAATTGCTCTAATTTGCTTAATAGCAATTCTGGTTTGCTTTCATCATTCCTGCAGGGGGAAAAAGTGTGTGTGTAATAATCAATAATTATAGCTCTCTACAGGCAAAACCAGAAGGATCTGGATGTGTAAGATTTCAAAACAACAGGAAGCAGCTATACACATAATCTGTGAGAACAAATCCTTCTTTCTCCTTTCAAATAATATATTACAAGTTCTGGCAATGTTGACAGTGCTGATGTGCCATTTACACCCTAACTGTAAATGTATTTACATGGATTCCACGTATATCAACAAAGTTAATTCCACATAATGACCCTGGTGATTCAGATATCTGTTTTCACACACTGCAGACCAGTGGCTCCTCACATCTGTCTGTGCTTGCAGTACCTCTAAATGCCCAAATCACCCAGCCGATGGCTTTTGCTCTCCAAGCTCCAGTTACCATCCAAGAAGGTCGGTGAGACAAGTGCTGTGTTTTGCTCCTGCTTTAGAAAAGGGCTGGGCAGCAAAAGTCACAATCCTTCTCATAGACAGGTGACTGATATAATTTCAACCAGCCACCAAGAACATGGTTCTGATCTAACAGGGAATATATACATAGCCTCTACTAAAGGTGGGAATGAACAACAACAACAACAACAACAACAACAACAACAACAACAACAACAACAACAACAACAACAACAACAACAACAACAACAACCACACACACCCCTTAAAAAAAATGAACCGGACCAATTCGTTGGTTTGGTTCATTGCCGGTTCGGGAATCATGACAAACTGATGAACTTTTTTGCTGGCTTTTTTTTTTTTTTGGTTCATTTAGCTTGTTCTGGGGCAGTCTGCCTTTCTGACCAGAAAGCCTGCTCCCTTCAACCAAATTCCCTAGACAACACTAGAGAAAATGTGATTCTCAGCTCAGACAGTTAACCATGGAGCTCCAAGTGCTCTTGGGGAATTGCTTCATACACACACAAACACATACATATGTATTGCTTTACACAAACAAACAGACATTCACTTCTGCAGCAGCCAATGTTGTGAAGAGAATTTGTCTTAGCCAGTCCGATTAGTGAAGTTGTTGAAGATATCTTTAAGTGGTTTTTATAGTAGCTTTTCTTTTTTATTTTTCTAAAATGCTTCCCCTGGCTGGGAAGGTGTTTGTGTGTGACTTTGAGGTGTTCTTACCTCCTTCCTACCCTTCTCCCTGTCTATTTTAAGCGAGAGAAACTGATCCCAGGGGGTTACTTCTATTTCTGAGGCTCCCTAATTTGGAAATTCGAATTTTATTGTCAGGCTTCCAAGTTAGGCTTTAATTTTTGTGCGGTACTGTCCTGCAGCAACTGGTTTCAGTGGGAGGAACTGATTCCAGGCCTGCTTATATTTTTGAGGCACCTTTATTTGCCAAATCAGTTTTTACTGCCAAGGTTCTAATGGGTTGGCTTCCTTTTTGTGCAAATCTACCCCCTACAAGTGGGTCCATGAGAGGAACAGATTCCAGTGGGCTACTTTTTGTGCATTGCCACTGGGCCCCTAAGAAGGTTTCTCTGCCATTGTTGGACAATCTGACCCACTTTACAGTGGCACTGTGGGTATACCCTTTAGCAGGACTTTGAGGCAGACAGGCAAGTAGGTACTTGGGGGGGCATGGGAAAAAAGTAGCATGAGTCAGACCGGCTGACAGTGGCAAAGAGTACTTTTTAGAGGCCCAAGGGGAAAACTCATCAGCAGGACTTGGAGGAAAACAAGCATGTAGGTGCTTGGGAACCATTGAAAAAATTGTAGTGTGGGTCAGACCGCCCAAGAACCTACCTATCTGCCTGCCTCTATGTCCTGCCAAAGGGTTTTCCCCCTGGGCCACTCAATTGGCACAAAGTTCTCTTTGCCACCATCGGGCAGTCTGACCCATGCTAGATTTTTTCCACATTTTCCCCTAATCTGGCTGCCCTACATTGGTTACCAGTTCATTTCCATATCCCATATCACTGGTACCACGACTTGTGCAACAAGAAGGCTCTCAAATTGTGACCCTTGTGTTTCACTCCCTGTTGTTTTCCACATGGCATAGTTGGCTCAAGTGCCTGTACATGCCAGTTCTGCTCTCATTTCCCTCCCCTTGCTCCTCGTGTTTTTGGTATACCAACACAGTACACACACAACTGACATGAAAACATTTCATGCTGGTCCTGGTACCAGCTAGGGATGGGGGATGAGGGATCCCCAGACTCTAAAGATATATCAGTGCAAAAAGCAGGCTTTACATCCTCCAGCGCTACTTAGTCTGAGATTTTTCCTCCCCTGGAGAAGTGTAGGAATTTCTTGGATTTCAGTCAGTGCCCTGAAATCTGGCAACTATATAATCAGGCAGACCTTTGTCAACTGATCTCACTCTCTATGGAAGGGGCTTTTAACAAGACAGGTCCTGCGTTTTCCTTTTATTGGTCTGTGTTCAACTATGCTTTAGATTTTCTTGTCATTTTATTAATTCTAAATTTTCATTGTATCTGGATTAACAGCACAGTCATGCCACTTTTCACACAGGGGGTTTCGTTCTGTATGCATTTTTGTCCTGTCTGCAAATACTGTTTGTACATTTACTAGGAAGGAAAACTCCTGACCCAGGCAAAAAATTTACAAACCATAAGTAAGCTGACTATAAATTCAGACCCATATCCCAGTATTATTGGAGAGAGAAGAAACTTCATATATATGATTTTGTTTCAATTCTAGATTTTTAGAAACTTTTTTCGTTATTAAAAAGTAAATATGAGCCTTTGTATAAAATATTATTTTAAACTTTTATACCCTGAATCCTACATCACACACACATATATAATGTGAATGAACTGAGTTTTAAAATGTGTCTTTGGTCTTATGAACAAAATTACTAAATTTCACCCCGGAGCACATTTTTGCAGCTAAATAATGAAGCTAAGAAGAGGCTACATGGATAAGAATTTCACTTCCATAAAGCTATTTAATTTCCCGTCCTGCATTTAGAATATTGGAGCAAATGTCCACATTTTTGTGGTTTTGCATGAATACCCGGTATTTAAATTTAAAGGGTACTGTGGGATGAGGACATAGTCAAAATATCTTACATCACTGTGGTTAAAGGTAGCCTGAAGCCTGCTTTTTGCACCTGCTAAGAGCCACAGTACAGCAAAAAGAATCCTGTCATGAGTTATAAATCAGGGGAGGGCAGACTTCGGTCCTGTGGGTTCCTCTTTGTCTTCTAATGGAAACTTAAGATCCACCAATCAGAGCTAGGCATAAAAGGCATAAAGTCAAGGTCAAGCCAGATGTTAAAGGAACTACTGTACATATTCCCTCAAATTTTCTCACCTTCCTTACCTTGGCGGAATTCCTTCAGAGGTAACTACTTTATACTGAAACTTTAAGTCCAGAGACCAATCACAAAACAAAGAACAATAAATACAAGGTAGGCAATTGAGGAACACCATGTGCTGACAAATATGTCTTTCACCACTTGAAGGATGACCTTTTTCTAGAAAGGTAAAGATATCTGCTGGTTTAGCCCTCAGAATTGAAGAGTTTTGAGTCTTCTGACTGGAAATTAGAAATAAAGCTCACAGTCCTTTCACAGAAAAACACCAACAACATTCCACTCCCCTCTTCTTCTTTTTTAGCAACATGATTTAGTGGGCAATTTGCTAAATAACTGAAAGTCAGAAATTGCTCTCAGTCAGCTTTGGATCACCCAGAAATTTTATTTAGAAGTAAAATAAAGTACACAAGATAATACTGAGTTTATTGCAGAATGTTCTTGGAGTACAGCCTCCAGAAACCCTAATTAGAATAGTTAATGACTAGGGCTTCTGGGAACTGCAGTCATACAAGGGAATTGAAGTTCAATCTCCAGTTATCATGGATGTCTAAATCAAGGACTGGCAATACACAATAGTGAAGCAAGCAAACACTAGACATACAAATCTGGCCCCAGGGCTGAGGAGATAATTTATCACAGACTATAGGAAATGGCTATAGACTAAATGGCTATAGAAGCACCCATAGACTAATTTAGAATAAAACAGTTTAATGATCTCAAATATGTGAAAGAAAGAACAATGTCTGGCAACATTGGACCTGTGGGGAAAGGGTTCTCAAGTACTTTGCACAATAAGACAGCAATAAATTGTGGCTGAAACCCTGTTCCATAATAGGATTTAAGGCTGATGATATTTATTTATTTATTTATTTATTTATTTATTTATTTATTTATTTATTTATTTATTTATTTATTTATTTATTTATTTATTTATTTATTTATTTATTTATTTATTTATTTATTTATATGCCACCCACTCTACCCAGAGGTCTCTGGGCGGCTTACAATAATTAAAATTCAATACAATAAAATGATCAAAATACAATTAAAATACAATTAAAATTGCCATCATCAGGACCCACAGTTGTTATTTCAATTAAAAGCCTTCTGGAACAGGAAGGTTTTGACCTGGCGCCGAAATGTCATCAACGTTGGTGCCACACAAATTTCAGTTGGGAGGGCATTCCATAGTCTGGGGGCAGCTGCCGAGAAGGCCCTTTGTCTACAAGCCATCCCTCTTACCTCTTTGAGGGATGGCTCTTTCAAAAGGGCCCCCTGGCTAGATCTTAACTGCCGGGTAGGCTCATATGGAAGGAGGCGGTCCTTCAAGTATCCAGGGCCCAAGCCGTTTAGGGCTTTATATGTCAAAACAAGCACTTTGAATTGGGCCCGGGCAGCAACTGGTAACCAATGTAATTTAATCAGAATCAGGTTGATGTGATCTCTAGTGGCTCCACGACTCACCAGCCGCACAGCTCGATTTTGGACCAGTTGCAGTCGCCAGACCATCTTCAAAGGCAGCCCCACATAGAGCGCATTGCAATAATCTATACGAGATGTTACCAGTGTGTAACTGTCCTGAGACTCCGCTCGTCCAGGTAGGGCCGTAGCTGGTATAATTTCCGCAGCTGAAGGAAGGCGCCTCTGGCCACTGAGTCCACCTGGGCTTCCAAAGTTAGACTGGGGTCCAGGAGCACCCCCAGGCTGCGGACCCTGTCCCTTAGGGAGAGTGTAACCCCATTCAGGGCAGGGAAATGGCCCTCCAACCTGTCCGGCGAAGCACCCACTAACAGCACTTCCGTCTTGTCTGGATTGAGTTTCAATTTATTAACCCTCATCCAGTCCATTATCAGGTCCAGACACGAGTTCAGCACAGAAACCACCTCACCTGGATTGGTGGAAAACGTGAGGTAGAGCTGAGTGTCGTCAGCATATTGCTGACTCCTCAGCCCAAACCTCCTGATGACCTCTCCCAGCGGTTTCATGTAGATGTTAAACAGCATGGGGGACAGTATCAAGCCCTGAGGAACTCCATGACATAAATGCCATTTGGGGGGGGGATTGAAGATTTCCTACTTCTGACTTGAGGCTCCCACAGTTCCTGTGTAATCCCTTTCACCACTTGGAAACTGTGAGATGGGAGAAGGAAGTCTTTAATTAATAAAAATTGCTGCCACCTGGATGCCTTTACCAGCAGCTGTGGTTTTCAGTACTTAAATATCTCATCCTATTCTGTGGCTTCAATGTCGTCCCAATTATTAAAGGGATTACATAGGATATGTAGGAGCTTCAGGGTGGAAGTAGGAAGTGTTTAATTTCTGGAAAATTGCCCCTGTTGATGATGCCATCAGATTTACACGGGCATAAGTTATGGAAGAGCATTTCAACCTTTATGTCTTCTCAAGTAAGGCTGGCGAGTATATGGCCCCCTGGATATTGTTGGGCAGCCATCCCTGCCACTCTTTACCTGTCTTGGCTAGGAATTATGTAAGATGCAGTCTAACAACAACTGGATGTTTACACCTAAGAGGCAAACATAGTGAATTAGGGCAGTAAGTTTCCAATAGAGAGATGGAAGTTTAATAAATTATTGGCAGGGATATTAAAACACAAATGCATGCATGTGTGCGTGCGTGCTTGCACACACACACACACACACACACACACACACACACACACACACACACACACACACACACACACACACACACACACACACACACACACACACTTTTGAGTACATTGTTTAGGGAAGGGAGGATTTTTAATGTTTTCCTCTTGGGCAACAAAATAGGTGATATTCCAAAAATAAATCCATGAAGAAGCATCCAGGTGGTAGCAGGATTTGCCATAAACATTGATCTTGTGTTACCTGATCGCTCTCCCAAATTCACCTTTACAAGAGAAATGCAGGGAATATGGAAAGTGATTTATATTTCACAAAAAGCAAACTTTGCAAGAATGCTAGCAATAACATGGTTCACTGAAAATAAAAAGAAATGGGAATTATGCATGCACTGGTCATGACACTGGATCCCTTTTCTAACCACCATTTGCCAAGGCATCAGGGTTGATAAACATGGAACACCCGCTATTGTGATTATTCCATCCTTTCTCGTGATGGGATTGCCATTTCGTCAAAACAATTTCTGCCAGGGGCTTTCCTGGATGAGCTTGCTTCTGTTTTTAATAACATGATTAATAATGCTAGCAAGGTCTCTGTACTGTGCCAAACAGCTGGGTTATTACACCAGAAACAGCTGTTTCATAGCTAACTTTAACCTAGCTCACTAGCCACCTCGCTGAGGATTTATTGGTGACTTGTCTTTAAACATTACTCTGATAGCAAGAAGGTCTTGTACTTAATCATATTCTGTGCTACAAAAACTATATGCTTTTTAAAAAGAAGCACACTCAAGGGAAACATTGCCAAAAGTGCTTTTTGTCTCAATGCCACACATAAGGTTCCTACCAGATGTTCACATTTTATCCTGACTGGGTTTTAAAAGGCAAGGGGGGAGGGGCTCCAGCCCTCTTTTTTATTCAAAAATGTCAATATCATTTAACAGTAAATGTAATACCATTACAGTATTCAATAAATGTTTAACAAGACACATACATCTTTGACAGGAAAATATTATAACTATGAAACTTTTAGTAGTTAAATTAGTATTCCTCCTTCCCCACAGAATCACAACATCTGTTAAGCAGTTTCTAATTTCTAAAAGGGTTTAGAGCGAAAACATAAAAGCCATTGGATGGAGTTGAATCACTTTGCCAGTTGTTTACCTTTATGCCAATCCTACCGCACCCTTCCATTCCTCTACACATATGCAATGAAGCTCATTAAAATATATTTTCCATTTGGAAAAAAAACAACCACCCTGATTATGATCACTTAATCTGTGTGCCAGCTCAGTCTTCTCTTCAAGTTCAACCTGTTGATGGGCAATATAGAGTCTCCTGCTCATCCTTCACAGTGTTTTTTGGTGGTTCATATTTAACTCATTTTTAAAAATGTTTATAGAAGCAATGCCGATTTATCCTTTCCCTCTTTCTTTCATTCATTTCTCTCTCCCACTCCTAAAGGTTTAACAAAATAATATATAAAATAAGTGAAATGAAATAGCAAGTCAGAAAAGAAAGAAATCAAAATGGAAATGTATTTAAAACAAATGTCATAAAATGCTCCTGAGTTAAAGTCACAACTGGCTTTCTCCCTCTAGGTGTGGTCCAACTGTTGTTGATCACTCCTTACTTTGAAGATCTGTGATCCATTGACAGGGGTAGTCCCATCACTGACACAGACCTCCACACATTTGTTGTGCTTCTAATAGCTCAGGCCAGTTGGTGATCTGGTGGCAAGTCTGTGTACTTAGCAAGGTTGGTCTTCTGAGAGCAGACATGCCATCTGTTGTGGGGGTGGTTCTCGGAGACTTTTCAACTTGACAGAACCTTTTAGAACTTGTCTTTCTCTTGCATAGCTTTCTGGGCTCCACGGGCACCTCCACTTCACAATGAGGTCACATCGTAGAACTCTGTGGGGGATTATCGTTTCTTTCACAACAGACTTGGAGAAAACAGTTTTTCAAGTAGAGGACATCTTGAAACAGACAACTGACAGCCTTTCAAACACAGGATTCTCCTCTGTAAAGTACAACAAAAAGCCACCTTACTCTCCATCTGTTACACTCAACAGATTTTTATCGCCAAAGCTATAAAAGTGGAGGGGAGTGTATCAGCTGGCTGGGAGCTGAGGTCCAGAAGTGGAAAAAAGTATATTTTCCAAACTCTGATCCCCCCCCCCCATCAATGAAGGATGGTAATAGAGAAGTCACACATACTGTACCTGTATATAAGATTTGAAATGCCTACCCTCGAAAATGCGTCAATTGTTCCACAGCTGGCAGACATGTTGCATACTAAAGTGTGACTCTCAATGGCAGATGTCTGGCATTTTTATTTATCTTTTAGGGTTTAAAAATATTAATGTGTACTTCTTAATTTAAAAAATCAAAACCATTTGGAACAGAAAGTGGCATACAATCTAACAGAAAATTGCCAGTGGAAGCCTGTGGGCCAGAGACTGTATATGTACCAATGCTGTGCTGAAAATTCTTCCATGAGAAATATAACAATTTTCAGTCAATTTGACAGAAAATAAATAATCATCAGAAAGAATGTCAGAAGAAGAGAGATTTTGGTCAGGATGAAGTTAAAGATTACTGTGCTTTGCTTATGAGACGGTTCAGGAGTGTGCATGCATGAATATATTGTCTGAAATTCTGTAGGAAACTGCAACTAGGCCCATTGAACCAGTAGGGATTTTGTGAGTCAACTCCTCTGCAGTTTCCATTGATGAAATGGGCTATTGTAGTTGCACTACAGAGACTTGGTTGGATGAGGCAGGAGATGTAAACCTCACTGACCTTTGTCCACCAGGATTTTTTTGCGCAGCAGCAGGCAAGATCCGAGGGGCAGGGAAGTGGAGTTGCAGTGGTCTATTGTGATTCTATTTCACTCACCAGATGCCACATTTCCCAGTTTTCCCACTTCAAATATATGCATCTAAAAGTGGGAGAGTAGGACAGAACAGAGATTCTGTTGGCGTATCACCCACCCCATGGTATAATAGCCTCCTTTCCTGAGCTAACTGAACAGATCTCAGGGATGGTGTTGGAGTCCTCTCAGCTTGCTGTTCTGGGATACTTCAATGTCCATGCCAAGGTAGCTCTGGGAACAGGGGCTCAAGACTTTATGACTTCTGTGGAAACCATGGGCCTATCACAAATGGTATCTGCCTGCACCTATGCTGCAGGGAACTTCAGACCTGGTTTTCTGTACCGGAGTAGATGCTGGTGATCTGGATGTGAAGGAACTCTCTGCAGTTCCGTTGTCATAGATAGACCACTATCTGGTGGGTTTTAGATTTACAGGAACTCAGAGGCTTTGCAGCAATGGGAGATGGACTAAGATCGTCCATCCAGAAGGCTGATGGATCCAAATAGTTTCCTGACAGCTCTTGGGAAGTTTCCTATTACTTTGGCAGGTGATTCTGTTGAAGCCCTGGTTGATCCCTGGAATGAGGAAATGGCAAAAGCCATTGACAGAATTGCTCCTAAACATCTCTTTCCACAAAGTATTTTTATTTATTTATTGTATTATTTATTGTATTATTTATTGTATTATTTATTGTATTATTTATTGTATTATTTATTTATTTATTTATTTATTTATTTATTTATTTAATGTACAATGGGGTCTTGACTTGAGAACTTAATCCGTATTGGAAGGTGGTTCTCAAGTCAAAAAGTCTGTAAGTCAAGTCTCCATTGACCTACAGTGCATTGAAAACCGATTAATCCCGTAACAGGCCGTTTTTGTTCCATTTTGGTTTTTTTCTGGTCTGTAAGTCAAATCTCAGTCTGCAAGTCAAACCTAAATTTTGCGGCCAGAGAAGTCTGTAACTCAAAAAGTCTGTAAGTCAAGCCGTCTGTAAGTCAAGGGTCCACTGTAAGTACAGCCGAACTAGCCACCTGGTTTAGCAGGGAGCTAGTCGCAATGAAACAAGTGAGATATAGACTGTGTGACGATGGCTGAACACACAGAATGAATCTGATTCAACATGGGCTAGGGCCCATTGGAAGACCTACTCCTTGACAGTGTCCGTGGCAAAGAAGTCATTTTTCTCTGCTATCATTGTGTCTGCACAGAGTCATGTGGCAGAGCTCTTTCGTGTGGTCAAGGGCCTACTACATGCTGGCCCACAGGAACAGAATGCAGACCACACTGCAGCTCACCGGGAAGAATTTGCACAACACTTTGGAGACAAAATTGCTTGGATCTGCTCTGACTTGGGTGCTGTAGTTGATATGGTTCCTGTGAATGTAACTGTGATCCATGTCTGGCCAGTCTTGATGGATGAGTTTCAGTTTTGGCAGGCTGATGATGTGGACAAAACCCTTGGAGAGGCGAAGGGCTACCACATCTGATGAATGCTTGCCTTTCCTTATAAAAGCTGTCATGAGAGACGTGTTTTGCATACAAATGGCAAGGAATTCATTTGTAGTCTCAGAAGATTTTGCATCCTTTTTTATATTAACTCTTTCTCCTGGATATCCCCTTGATATATTTCTAAACATTGACTTCATTAAAGATAGCTTCTTTTCTAAAATTTATTTAGCAACCAAGCATGTATACTAAAAGCTTAACATTGCGGACATATATTTGTATAAATTATATAAGGAATTGATTTGATATTTCAAAATCTACAATATTCTTATGCAAAACTTCAACTTTTATATATAGGCAGTACTCAGTCTAAAACGAATAACTGTGTGACTGATAAAAACAGTATCTTCTGTACTATAGCTTAAAAAATTAAACTTAACATTCAAAGGACACAATGCTTTAAGGTACATTCTTAATGTCTAAAAAAGTGAAATGTATAAATTCTCATACAAGTTACTTAAAAATTCTTTAAAACTGATTTTGTGAAAGTATTTTCAAATATTATACAGTGGGGTCTCTACTTAAGAACTTAATCCGTATTGGAAGGTGGTTCTCAAGTGGAAAAGTTCTTATGTAGAATCTGCATTTCCCATAGGAATGCATTGAAAACTATTTAATCCGTATCTGCTCTTTTCCATCCATAGAAACTAATGGGAAGCTGCTATTCCGCCTTCTACCACTAGAGGGGGATTTTTTCTTTTTTTTTTTCCCCTTAGGTCAGGGAACAGTGTTAAAAGCACTTCTGATGAAGCTAATTTTGAAGCAATGGACTGAAAACCAATTAATCCGTTCTGGCTGTTTTTTTTATGTAGAGGTGCGTTCGTACATTGAAGCATTAGTTCCCATAGGAACTAATGCAAAGCTGGTTAATACGTACTCTACCACTAGGGGGAGAACTTTTTTTTAACCTAAGATGACCTAAGGTTAAAAAAAGAGCAGGAAAGTTTTTTTTTCCTGTTCTTATCTGGATTTTTGTTCTCAAGTAGAAGCAAAATTTAGCAAATGGAGCTGTTCTTAAGTGGAATTGTTCTTAAGTAGGGACGTTCTTAAGTAGAGACCCCACTGTAAAAGCACGGCATAGCAAACCATTAGGGATTCTAAATAAGTCACATCTTATGTAATTCTTATCCACTCCTGGCTGAGATTTTCCTCCTCCCTCAGTGAAAACAAAGTACAGTATATGTCTTTCTCTGTTCCAAAACAGCGTGTAATCTCCCTATATTTATATAGTTTGTTTTGGGCATAGTCAAAATAAAACATTCAGCAAAACGTTGGCTTCTCTGCTTCTGAGAAACTCAGAAGTTCAAGGCCACAGAATCTAGCGACTTTAGACTTTGCCAAGTCCAGACCCTGGCCTTGTCAAATTCTGGCTGTCTCAAGGTCTGAGCCAAAACTCCCCCTTACTAGAACAGTACTGGTAAGTATAATACAGTATACTGTACTGTGAAATACAGCACAATACAAATGCATATTACACTCATTGATACTAAAGAATATATGCTATTTTATACCCTCTTCTTTCAATAAAATGTTTCCCTGTTTAGAGCTTGTTATTCTCACCCACCATACATTTTATTTAAATCAGCAGTTAACACACCAATCTGTCTGTAATATTCCATTCTTAGGCAAGATTTAGAGTGGGTTGTGGCTTCTCAGCTCCAGGAATTCCTGGATGAGAGTGATTATCTAGATCCATTTGAGTCTGGATTCTGGCCTGGTTATGGGATGGAGACTGCTCTGGTCACCTTGGTGGATGACCTATACTAGTAACTGGACAAGGGAGTGTTACCCTTTTGGTTCTATTGGATCTCTGTGAGGCCCCCAAAGTGTAGGCCTTAGTGGGAGTGCCGTCGCTCTCAAAGAGGACCCTCTACACACAGACATCCCCACCTCCGTCCCCAACGCGTCGGGAAGAGAAAGGCGTGGAGACCCCTGATTGGGAGCAAGTGGTCGCCGAACCCTTACCTTAAACAAGGGGGTAGATACGCGAGACCTGGAGGTGACTATGAAAGGGTTAACCCTTTCCCCGGGACCCGGGGAATCTTTGGTGGGAAGAAGGAGGGAGGAGATTGAGGCGGCGGCGGGAGATATAAGAGGGAAGCCGGCAGAAATACTGGGGGGTTGGGAGTGGATCTGGTTAGAGGATCCTTGGACCCACAAATGGGAGCAGGTCCGAGTCCCCCATGAGGAGGCCGAGAAACGCCGCCAACTTGGGCTAAAGCCTCGCCCATCATACTGGGGGAAGACCGAGGCCAAGGAGTGGAGGAGGAAACTCCGGGAGGAAAGGGAAGCTGTGGCACGAGAACTGGAACGTAAGAAACAATGGCATATAGCCGAGTTGAGGAAGCTGGGGGGTTACCCGGCCCCTGGGGAGTCGATGTCGGTGATGGGTCGTCCTGGGGCGAGTGGAGCGGGGACGAAGAGACAATTCCGTTGATCTTGCTGGAAGAAGAATTGGACCTTGGGCAAGGGACTGTGCCATTATTAACAGGACCTTGGAACCCAGAGACAACCAACCCTTTTGTAAATAGTTTATGGACCCCGTTGAAACCTAGTAACATGTTGCAAGAATCTCTGAACCCCTTTATAGGAGTGAACCATGTTGGAGTTGAAGTTGCAATAAATACAGAACCCTTTGATTTACCTCAACTGACTCGTCCTTTATTTGGAGAACAGACAGCCCCGAAAACTGAACCCTCACAATCTCTCAGCAACTTTCAATACTATGGTATCTTTTTGGCCAGTCTCTCCTTTCTGGAGGAGAACTCAGAAACTAGCGCTATGGGACTCCTGTTTTTTCTCCTGTGTCACCTACATGAAACCACTAGGAGAGATTGTCTGGAGTTTTGTGATTTGGTGTCACCAGTATGTTGATGACACCCAACTCTATCTCTCTTTGCCATCTAAATCTGAGGAAGCTATTTCGCCTCTAGATCAGTATTTAGTGACAGTAATGGACCGAATGAGGGTGAATAAACAGAAACTTAATCCAGACAAGGCAGAGGTAATCCTGGTCAGTCAGAAGGCAGATCAGGGAACAGAGGTGCAGTCTGCGCTGGGTGGGGTTCTATTTCCCCTGAAAACCCAGGTGCACAGTGTGGTGTTCACCCTCGTGCCCCTTGCTTCACCATCAAAACGCAAAGCACATGAAGGCAAACAATCCCCTCTTTTTCACTGCTGCCACCAGGTGATCACTAAATCACCATTACTTCAGGAAGATAAAGATTCAGGTCCACACTACAAGGTCTTTTAAATAGAACTTTTGTTTATTGATTACAGAAATTTATATTGATTCATTAGTATCTTCTTTAAGTAAATTGATTATTAACAATAACCTTCTATTTGCTAGGGACGTGGTGGCGCTGTGGGCTAAACCGCAGAAGCCTGTGCTGCACGGTCAGAAGACCAAGCAGTTGTAAGATCGAATCCATGCAACGGAGTGAGCGCCCGTCGCTTGTCCCAGCTCCCGCCAACCTAGCGGTTCGAAAGCATGCAAATGCGAGTAGATTAATAGGGACCACCTCGGTGGGAAGGTAATGGCGTTCCATGTCTAAGTTGCACTGGCCATGTGACCACGGAAGATTGTCTTCGGACAAAACACTGGCTCTGTGGCTTGGAAACGGGAATGAGCACCGCCCCCTAGAGTTGAACACGACTGGACAAAAATTGTCAAGGGGAACCTTTACCTTTACCTTCTATTTGCTAATACACTCGTAACCCTAATCACACGTCAGAATTCCCCAAACTCCTCACTCTAACTACTTCTCTCTCTCACTCCACTCCAACTCTCTGACTCTGACTGACTGCTACTCTGACTCAGGCTCCGCCTCTTATAAGATCTCGCTTGGCTCCGCCTCTCAGCAACATGAATGTGCATGAACAATTACATAACAAAACATGAACCATTGGCCTAATAAAGGGGAACGCTACACATAGCTTGGGGGTGCCTCGTGACACCTCTGTGTCTGGATGCCCAGGTTCCAGCAGTGGCCAAGACTGCATCTGCCCAGTTAAAATTAATGTGCTAGCTGCACCTGTTCCTGAAGAGGCCGTAGTGATACATGCCTTAGTTACATCCCAGCTGTCTTACTGCACTGCACTCTACATGGGGCTGCTTATGGAAAGTGTCCGGAAACTTCAGTAGGTTCAAAACACATTGGCCAGATTAAGAACGGTGGCTGGACTCAGGGATCACATAAGCCCCCTATTACAGCAGCTCCACTGGCTGCCATTCTGTTTCTGGACAGAATTAAAAGTAATGGTTCTAACTTACAGTATTAAGTTCTAAACAACTTGGGTCCATGTTATCTCTTTTTTTAAAATTTTAATTTATATAAATCATGGCAATCCATTGTGTAACAAGTAATACATACAAGGCTTAACATAGTAAACTATATACAGTGGTGCCCCGTATAGCGAGGTTAATCCGTTCCGGATTAACCTTCGCTATACGAAAACATCGCTGTGCGGGCAGGAAAACCTATTGGAATGCATTAAACTTAGTTTAATGCGTTCCAATAAGTGTCTAAACTTCCCCCCTCCAGCGATGTTTTCGCTCCGGCGGCCATTTTGGAGCCGCCGATCAGCTGATCGGCGGCTCCAAAATGGCCGCCGGATGACCCGAAATGGCCCCTATCAGCGTTTTCGCGCCCTCCCCTTGCTTAGGGAGGTCGCGAAAACGCTGATAGGGGCCATTTCGGGTCATGCGGCGGCCATTTTGGAGCCGCCAATCAGCTGTTCGGCGGCTCCAAAATGGCCGCCGGAGCCCCAATCGTCGCAAAGCGAGTGCGGCGATTGGGGCTGATCCGTATAGCGATCCCCAAAAAGGGATCGCTATACGGATTTTTCGTTAAACGGTGCACTCGTTAAGCGAGGCACCACTGTACCATCTTACTTATTATGTAATTTAACTGTTGACCACCTGCTATTCCCACATTTCACAAAGTCACATTTACACCATTTCCTGTTTTGTCTTAGAGAAATGTCAACCAATAATCTAAATGCTCCAAATTGTTTTCTCAGCCATGTGTCTCCACATTTATTTTATTGGCATATTTTAATAAAAGCTTCCAGCTTTCGGTGAATTGATTATGCCTTATTTCTCCTCTCTATAACCTAATATTATTAGTCATTTTTTCCATCAGCATTGTATGCCATATCTTGTTCATAAATGTGCACAATGAGAGATCTTGGGCATTTTTTCCAATTTCTAGCAACCTGGGATCTTGCTGTCCCTGTAAGATTTGCTACTAATTCTATATTTTCAACTTTCTCATTTCCCCCCATAAATATTGAGAACAATAATGTTTCATTGTCTGTTTTTTGATTAAGCAGCATCTCTCGCCACCTAATTACTTCACACCAGAATGCTTCTATTTTGGGGCAAGATATCCACATGCGTTCCAAAGTTCATTTTTGTCCAAAGTCCCTCCAGCATTTATCTGATATATCATATCTTTATTAATTCTATGTAACTTTGTAGGATATAAATGCCGCCAATGCGCTACCTTCAGAATGGTTTCTTTCACATTTGTGATATTGATTTATATGGGTATTTCTTCCATATTCCTCTCCAGGCTTCCTCTGGTATATTAATATTTAAATTTGTTTCCCATACTGTTTTAGCTCCTCCACCTTTTCCATATTCTTTCTCAATAATACTTTTATATATTAGTGATGTTAGGCCTCTCTTTTTGGATACAATATTTTTCAAATTCAGTTAATGATCTTAGAGAGCCAGGTTTTTGTTGTAAGTAAATGGCAACATTTCTTATTTGTTTTATTTGTAACCAATTGATTTTTGTTTTGTTTTCTATTTATCTAATAGCGATTGGTTTCCCTGAGTCAAATAAGTCAATAATTCTATATATTCCAATTTGTTTCCACTCCTTAAATTGTGCATATTTTTCTAGCAATTTAAAATCTGGGTGCTCAACCAGGGGGCATAATGGGATATTGGCAGGGCCAGCGTTTTACTGTATTTTCGCCATATCCTTAATGTTTCATAAATAAAAGGGTTCTGTATTTATTCTCCCTTTCGAATTATTTTGGTGGTATAAATATACTTATTACTAAGTCCATTTTCCTTTCAACTTCCATTTCCATCCAATCAGGATTCTTATAAATCTCATCCATTTGTATAAATTTAATAATTTGGTTTGTTTGTAGAGCTTTATAATATTTTTGAAGCTGTGGTATCCCTAATACCCCTTTTAGACTCTGTCTATATTTAACACTATTTATAAACCTTATTTTCTTTCCCTTTCTTGCAATAAATTTTTCTAACTTTCCTTGCCATAGTTGTACTTTTTTATATATCCGGCTGTACAGTGGTGCCTCGCAAGACAATGTTAATCCGTTCTGTGGAAATCTCTGTCTTGCAAAAACATCATCTTGCGAAAACAAATTTCCCATAGGAATGCATTGAAAATTAATTAATGCGTTCCTAGGGGAAAAATATTTTTTAAAGGAACTTAAGGGGTAGGGAGCTGGGGAAACAACATGAGAGGATTGGCGGGGGGTCCCCTTACTGCGATTGCCAGCTTTGGAGGTCTCTCACCAGTCCTCTGATGGTGCAGGAAAAGCCTCCAAAGTGCTCTAAAGCTGGGGCGTGTGGTTTTGGGGCACTCCCGCCAGGGTTCTGATGGTGCAGGAGAAGTCATCAGAACCCTGGTGGGGGTGCCCCCAAACCACACGCCCCAGCTTTGGGGGTCCCCTGGAGCTTACCTTGCACCATGGGAGGACTCGCCTGGGTGGACCATGGATGAACTGTAGTATAATAGATTTTTTTCATTTCCATGGGGCCTCTTCCTTCAGCTGCCCTCCACATAGTTTGGATTGCAACTTCTGTCAGCCATAGTCAGTATTGTAGATGGTCGGTAAGTATGGGGGTTGGAATCCAAATGAGTCCCAGTTTGAGTGTGACTGATACAGCATACAGAAATAAATGGGAGAAATTGCTTTCCTCTTTTGGCAGGTGGCCTGAACAAAAACACAGGGGCTTAAGAAGCTGCCTGAAAATGAGTCAGGTCGTGTTTCACCTAGGCCAGCAGTGACTGGCAGAAGCTCTCCAGGGTTTCAGGCGAAGATTTTCCTTATCTTACCTGGAGATCTCTGATATTCCCTCATGGTCTCCCAGCCAAGCCCTACTTATCTTCCAAAATGATGCAAAATGAGGTGTGTTCAAGGTTGTATGACATCATGCCAACAATAGCAACAAGAACAAACTAGTATTCAGTTTGACTAACCAATTTTATAGGGCTGATTTACATTCTTTTGGCGTATGTTTTGAGGCCCCTGATCTAATATAAAATGCAAATCTCCATTTCTCTCTGACCCGTTTCAGCCCACTTGTGAAAATGGTCCATGTTCCATTTGGGAATCCTTGCGGTCTTAAGTGCTCCATCCAGCTGCTTTGTAAACACAACTGTTACACATACAATCTGAAGCTGTAGCATTAAGGAGTATAATGGATGGTGGTGTTTGATATCTTTCCATAAACCATGAATTTTATTACATTGAATTAATATGTTAATTTATGAAGAGTAAACAGAACCTTGTGCAAAACTGACCCAGTGTATAAGTTAACTTTTTTATGCCTAATGAGGTGAGAGTGAAGAAATCAAAACAAATATCTTTAGGCTTCACTAATGTAGGAAAAATACCCGTGTATTTAATCACAGCAGGAGACACTGACAAGACTGGTACCCCCAAAGCTACATTGCCTCATGTTAATGTAACTGTCCTCTCCCCAGCAGCCTATGCCTCTTATACTAACAGACCACCATGGTTTTCATTTTAATAATTCAGGTAAACAGTGTGTGGGCCCAAGAGGTGAATTAGAGGTTGTATGTTCCTGTAGATCAGGGGTGGGCAATTAATTTCTATGGAGGGGGCCACATGAAAAATCTGAACTGTGATTGTTTTTATTTTAAACTTGGTAATCTTCACAAACACTAAAGAGGTTTTTGCAGTATGTTAAAGATAAGCAACTGATCAACTTTAGACAAAAAGCTATAAATGGTTTTGATGTTCAAAACTGTCCGCGGGCCGGACAGGAGCGGCTCGCGGGCCATATGTGGCCCTCGGGCCGCACTTTGCCCAGGTCTGCTGTAAATCAATGCATGCATCATATTAAAGATTTACTTTGCCATAAAGTGCATGACAATTCGTCTGTCACATATAAATCAAAACTTGAGGCTTCAAATCAAACATATTCATTGGACTGAGTCTGGTGTCCATACAGTAGAACCTACTGCAACAAATCTTGTAATATTCTGGAAAACACACTTTAATTTGTTGTATTTTGAAATGAGGCATCCATATTTTTTCCAAAGTGTTATAGTGTTATCAAGCCAGTATCCTTCCAATACTGAAGACTAGAATTTTATCCTTCCTCACATGATCCTCCAGAAAGACTGTGGAAAGTGGTACTGAGAGATTATTCAACTAAATTGCAAATCACAGCACAGCCAAAAAAGGCTGTCAGAGGGTTCAAAATATTTCCATTCTGGCATTCAGAGAATGTTATGCACCAAGAGCACTCAATGGCCAGACTTGTATTACAAAATGTCCCGGTTTTTTGGCTCTCTGTGATGTACCTGGGAACACAACTAAGCACCTGACCTGGCTGTGCTCGAATACTGTATATGACAGACATCCAAAATGATTATGCTCACCAGATATGTAAACAGGGGTTTACACTAATAAAATTCAATAGGATTTTGGCTGCTATCTATTTGGGTGAGTCTACATATTGTTCTCAATATTATTTTAGTAGCACTTTTACTGGGCAGTTACGTTTCCCTCTCCCCTGATGCTACTTTTTAGGTTGATTTGCATATTATTCCAGTCTGTGTTGTTTAGTGTGTTCGTTCTCTTTTTTTCTACCTTTTTTATTTACACCTGGCTACTCTGTATAAGTGTGATAATTACACACAGGGAATGAGTCTTAGTGTCAAAACAGCACACATATACCATAGATATGACCATGGTGCAAAAGAGCAGTTCACACTGGAAAATGTTAAACATATTAAAACAAGTATTACAGGTGGCTAACACGGAGTCACAAAATACCAGTCTTCAGAATTAGTGACCTCTGAGAGTGCTACTGGATCTCCAAATTTTATGTCCTAATGTGAAAGTAAAAAAAAAAAAAACATGTTACAGCTGAATTAAAAGCAATGGGAGGTGAAAAAACTTCCATTTCTGAATTTTGATTTTAACCCAGGTTCAGATTGAATAAAATCGTGTCCAAATCAGGCAGAACAAAAGGGGGGGGAGGGCAAATGTGATCATCATTGCCTTTGAGGCTCCTTGCACAATCCTGACCTACACCCATTTAACAGCTTTTTTTGGGGAAAAGTGTTTAAGTGAAACCAGAGTTATTAGAAGTGCATGGGGGAAAAACTTTAGCCATTTATCAGGAAGAAAGCGGGAACACTGCTTGAAAGGCGCCCTGTTGTCAAAACATTACAGCTAAAGAATAAGTCACACATGACTGTGTATAACATCTAGCTGTCACTTCCCATGCTACTGAAGAAATGCCTGTGTGCAACAGGAATAGGGAACCTGTGGCTCTTCAGAAGTTATTGGATTACAACTCCCATAATCCCTAACCATTGCCCATGCTGGTTGGGTTTAATAGCTGATGAAGTCCAAGAACACTGAGAGGGCTGCACATTCCCTCCCCACTATTAAGGAAGTAACTGGGTGATCTCTACCCCGGAGGATCAGCAGAGGGATAGGCTTATGACAGATGTGATTCTCCTCCCTGAAGGAAGTGTTGCTCACATCAATCTGCTCATTTAAAGTGGTGCTCTATATAAATGTTACCTCTGTAAGAATTCTAACAGCGGTAGCAAATATAATAGCAAATAAAACAGCCTTGAATTGACAAGACAAGAATTTGAATCAGTGCTGTATTAGTTCAGTGCCATAGTGCTAAACTAAAAGAAAACATGTATTTAAAAATACAGTTTACAAACTGCATTGCAACTATAGTCCTTACCAGTGTGAGTAGAAGTGTGTCCTGTCAATTTAGTGCTATTTCATTTGCTAAATCTTTAAAAAAGAATGAGGAATCTGAATGCAGAGCAAGGGTCAGGCAAGAGGGTTGTGATAATGGCAGAGAATAATGAATAATAAATATTGAAAAGAGCAGTGCATAACATACCACAAATAGTGAGACAAATAACCCATCTCATTGTCACTTTCCCACCTGATTTAGTGCATTTCCTGATTAAGAGAGACCTTATCACATTTCATTATTGAATAAGCACAGTTTTAAAGCCAATGACGTTTACACAAATACACTGACATACATATGCAAAAATGTTGCAAACACTTAGCATTATTTTATAAAGTGTGTGCTTGTAAATCTCACTTTATTATATTCATGCAATAATAAGGTTGTGAGTTTTGTGCAGATAATTTTACACTTCTTAATTCCTATACATATAGAATGAGATACAGTATTTTGGATAGTCCGCCTACTGTGTTACTGCATTGTGAGCAAGGATCAGAATGGTTGTACATTTTATCAGTGTGTCTTTCCTTTCTTCATTCTCTAAACATTGCCTTCTGTAAACTCAGTCACTGTCTTAATTAAAAATATACATAATTTCTTGTGGAATGAATCCTACACTTCATATGTTATAAAGACTTCCTCAGGAGGCCTTTGAGTTACATACACACAAATCAACATCCTTTATTCAGTTTTCCAAAAACGTACTCTATCTAGTTATTCTGTCATTCCAAATCCTCACATTCTAGTAAGTTTGAACTGTTTGCACTCTATGGTTAAGATGGGGAACGTGTGGCCTCCAGAAGCTGTTGGACTGCAACTCCCAGCATCTCTGCCATTGAGTATGTTAATTAAGGATGATAGAAGTTGCAGTTCAACAAAATCTATAAGACCACACACTCCCCATGCAACCTGAATAGTCCCACTCTGCCTTTCCCCACACATAATCTTCACTTACTTGCTGTATGACAATTTGAATTGTTTTCTTATCAGAATGCTGGAAATATGTTTATGCTTTTAAGAATAGGGAATTAAAGAAGCTCACTGTGGCTTGCTAAGCTTTGGTAAATAGATACAGATATGCACAATATCATGAAGCTTTATGGACTAAAACTTTATCTCATATTTAAATACCCAGACTGATGGAAATATCATTATTCATGTGGGTGCTCCCACTATTCTGCATGTGGGATTATTTTTGATATGGCAGCTGTCGTTATTATGCATGAGGGATTATTTTTTTACATGGGAGCTCTCGTTATTAATCATGTGAGAACCTGGTCTCAATTCTGTACAAGAATTTCACAGTTTACTGCAGTGTTGGAGGCAGGGGGTGCACATACATGCTATTGGAAGTTAACAGAGGCCATGAACAAGTGGGATTTTCTCTCTAAATTAATCAGCAATGCGGTCATCCTTATCCATTGATACCTGTCTGTCTGTGGCCAATGGCCACCCAATTAAAGGGCTCAATGAATTGACTAGGAAGCTTTGCACTAATGAAGAGTCATTTGGATTCATGGCATATTGGTGATAGTTCTGCAGATATTGCTCTTAGAATTAAAATTCTCCATAGTCTAATTGTATGCAAGGAAAAAAAATAAAAAGTTAATTATTCCCATTGTATTCTTACTGAAAATTTCATTTGTTTTCATTTTCATTTGCTACCAGTGCAGTCCTTTCATTATTCATCCATTTAAAAGTCAACTGTTCATTGTCCTCATTGATTTCTGTGGCAGAAGTGCTACATCTCATTATGACTGAAATTAAACTTTTGGGCATCCTATGGTCTCTCCAATGCATCACATTTGTTAAATCTCAGGTAGATAAATTCCTGATTTACAGTGAATTAAAATAAGCATATAGCCTAATTAATCAGCCTAACTATTGGCTGGAATCCTATTAATCTGATTTATGCATGGGAGGGCAGTGGCATATATATGAATGTCAAATTGCCACTCTTTTAACAGGTTGTGCTCCTGAATCAGCACCTTAGTAATGAGTGACAATTTGAGGCCAAAGCTTATGGGATTTCCCTTATGCAAGAGTAAATCAGCAGTAGAACTCTGGCCACTATTGAAGAAACACTTAGCCTAATTACTATGCTAGGTAATTATAAATAAAACTACAAACTACAGAAAACTAGCTAAATATAAAGCTATTGCAAAGGTAGGGAAATTAGGACAGAACTTTTTGAAAGTACTTAAAGTCAAAGGCACCATTGTTTATTTTTCTTCCAAGAACCAAGCAACAGAGAATCCATTGAATTCAAGGAGAAAGATTTCACCCAGGCAAAAACAAAACAAAACAAAAATAAAGAAGACAAAAATTTTGTGGCACCTTAAAGACAAGTCCACAAAAGCTCACATTAAAATATAGCAGGTAGCCTTTAAGGTGCCACAATGTTTTTCCCTTGATGATGATGATGATGGTATGCGGACACAGACTAACATGGCTGCCTCTTGTAAGGCTCACCTAGGTGGCCTGCCCGCAGACGTTACACAGCCTATCCTTAAAACAAACCTTTATCTGTGTCTTTTATATTCTTCTACTCCTTCCATTTGCTGAAATATCTGCGGGGGGAAAAAGAACCATCAGTAGATTGGATGCTTTTGCTAAAAGGTATTCACATCAACCGTTGGACCATTTTACAGAGTTGGTCTTTCTTCTTCCCCTGTCTTCCCACTGTAGCCTGAAGCCAACTTGCTTTGAATGCAGAGCAAAAGTAAAAGAAATGAGAAAAATGATAGTTCATGGCATCCATTCTGCAACAAATGATGCATGAAATGATGCACTGGAGCAGAGATGCATAATTTTGGCAGCAGTGGGGCTAATTTCAGCCCTCCAGAAAGCCGAAAACTGAGAAACCTGGAAGCAACTCTATTCTAAAAGTTGGCTCCTGCTATTCAACATAGAGGGATTTGTGAGTGACACAATAATGCCTAGGAGAACATACATTTGTCTGGGGACCCACATATAGCCCACATATTGTCCACCCCTGTAGTACAGGCATGCAGAGTATCATCCCCTTTTGCAAGGACATTTGGGCCAGAAAAGGGTGAGAAGAAATATTTAGCAAATTTCGTAGTGGGAAAGCAACATTTAAGAATTTTCAGGTTTGTGGGCTTGATCTTACATCTATCTATCGATCGACCGACCGACCGACCGGCCTGCCTGCCTGCCTGCCTGCCTACCTGCTATGTTTTTATCCTGCCTTTCTCCTTGAAAATGACTCAAGGTGGTTCTGTACAAACGATATTATGAGGCTTGTCCATACTTTTCCTCCTTTGACTTAAAAAACCTTGGTACCCTATTCTGCAGCAGCAATTCTGGGAGGAACAGAATGAATCTGCAAACAGTTCCACGGGGTGATGTAGTAGGTAGTATGACTTCCCGGACATATTAAAGCCCCCTGCTTTAATATGTGCATACACATGCAAAGTGTAATTCTGCTTAGAACTTTTTGATGTCGCTCTGTAGTCAGTATAGATCTCACATCTCCACCTGAAAAGTTCCACTGCAATCCAAGACAATCAATCACTCTGGAAAGTTAGGATTTGATATGTTGGTGGATGCATAGTTGGCTAACTAGCCCAATATGAGCTTGGAAGCTATAGAAACAGCGGTGGCAGGTTAGTTGATCTTGGGCTTCCTGGGATGTTGAGAAATTACATCCTTGCTTTTTCTTGTCACTTAATGATGAGAATTCTTGAGGACAGGTGAGATGAAAATGATAGAACTTCCATGCCTGACATTAATAGATAGTTCATGTGTCTGATCTGCAAACTAGAGGACAGAACAACCACTTTGTACATCTTCTGTTTAACAGAAAGATTGATTTCATGTCAATTCCACATAGAAGACTGAAGTCTTCTGCTGGCTTTAGAGATTTCTGAGGCTACGATCATTAATGAGAATGCAGTGGAAGACAATTTTGCCAAGATATGAACTTATCCACTACAGTAAGGGGGCATTCATATATATACAAATACAGTTTTGCTGATTCATATTGAGTTGTGTTACCCCACAATTCAGATCTTCTTCAGATGGCCCATTTGAAGTTATGACACAATATTTACTGTAGTTTGTGATTTATACCTTTTTGCCTGCAATATTTATGGAGAAAGGGCCTAAAAGGTCTCTTGACAAATACCATGTTTCCCCGAAAATAAGACAGGGTCTTATAATAATTTTTGCTCCAAAAAATCGCATTAGGGCTTATTTTCAGGGGATGTTTTATTCTTTTTCATGTACAACAATCTACATCTATTAAAATACAGTCATGTCATCTTCTTCTGGTTGCTGCACAATGGTGGAGGACAGGGTTTCAGTTAATTGGGGCTTATTTGGGGGGTAGGACTTATAATACGAGCATCCTGAAAAATCATACTAGGGCTTATTTTCAGGTTAGGTCTTATTTTCGAGGAAACAGGGTACACAACACATTGGATATGTGAAAGACTTGGAATGCTTTGAAAGGATAATGTGGAATGGAATGGATGACAGAACTTTGATCATAAATGCAGCAGGAATGTTAATGAACTGTACATTTGAGGAAAGGCTGTGGGATTGCCTCATTAGTGAGACATTTCCAAAAAGGACTCTGAAAATTATTATAAAGCTAAAAATACCAGATATTTCTTTGGATACAGGAAATCCTGTGTACTTGTAAAGGACATCCACTGACAGTGTACAATGTACAAATTATTTCTTTTCAGACACATCATCATTCCTCTGAAAAGAATTTTCCTGCTGTACCATATAATACAAATGCATGTTTCTGTTCTCTTCCTGCTCTTACTAACTTTCTTACTAACTTTTATATTAACTTTCTTACTAACTTTTATACTGAAGTAGACTTGATCTCATGATTATTATTTAAAAAAACTACTTGTCTTACTCCAATATGATGGTTTTGGGAAAGCTGGGTTGTTTTGTTTCAATGTAGGATTTCAGCTTGTAAAAATACAAAAATGTAGGGATGATTAGGATAGGGATTATAAAGCATCTTATCCATAGAATGACTGATTAATAAGCCCCAGAAAAAATATTCATATTTCTTCCTTTTTTTAACCATATGCCAGTATGGTCACCATTGATCGTCTTTGAAATAAATCTACTGTTGCTTATGGGATCTTCTCAAGAAGGTCACTAACAACTTGTCAGATTTTTTTTTTCTTTTGGCAGAGGGTTAGCTTGCCTTTCCTGACATGAATGTTTTTGGGAGGCCCAAAGTGTCAGGGTTTGGGCCTAGCAACACCTGGCCCGTTTTGCTGATGATGATACTTGCAATGATGCGTGACTGGAGCTTCCTTCTGCTCCCAAGCAGTTGTCTCTTGGTGGCCCGACAGCAGCTCTCTCATTAATGCAGGATCAGGTTCCCCCACACTGCTCGCCAATTAGCTTGTGTTTATACACACAATTCCCATTCCTGTGTTATGTGGGACCTAACCCCAGATGGTAACAATCAGGAATGTGACCCTTTCTTACTGCCTCTGCGCTTCTGTTTCTTTTTCCATTTACTTTCAGCTCTTCGATGTATACATCTAAAGATTACAAGACTGGTCTAGCTATCTGTGAATGTTCCAAAAGGGTTTCTCAGTCCTCATGTGTACTTCTGCAGATGGAGACTTTAAAAGTGCATTAGTTTTGTCTTTATGTGAGGATTTGGATGTGTACAGGATTTTCTGTTTAATTTACATCTGGATTTTATCCCTTTAAAAGTGTGCATTTGAGTTGTCCAGCTTACTCCAGATTAAAGTGAATGGATACATCTAAGGGAATAGGTGCCCATTACATATAGTAATGCAGATTTCTTTTTCAACCTCCGCTGTTGCTCTCCAAGAAAATATTATTATTTTTTAACAAGCATACCCTTTTGGTCAAGTAACTACATAAGCAGGCACATAAAGCCATGAAATAATCTAAATGCATCATACTAGACTGCAAAGAATGTCTGTGTGAGTGTGACTTTTCAACATACACATAAATGTGTTAAGTATCAGGATCTAAAATTAATTAAATATGTTCTAGATAACCAGTAACATTAAGGGGGGGGAGGCCAATAGTGTGACCTATTCTTTCGACTCCTTGACTTCACTGGAGCAATGTTTCCTGATGGCCAGAATCCTTAGGAAAAACTCTCCTTGAAGACAGTGGGCTTTCCTTCTGAGTAAACACGCAGGGGATTGCACTGCACATAGAGTGTTTGAGGGAAGCCTCCCCCAACTTGAGTCTTTCCAAATGTTTTAGCCTATAGCTCCCATCATTCCTGACCTGGCATGTAGTCCAAACCATTTGGAAGCACCCAAGTTGGAAGAAGGATGTGGCTAAGTCCGTGCAAGAAGAAAAAAGGGCTTAAATGATCACTGAGTTCAATAAAGGTAACTTGATTGAAATGTCACCATTTCCACAACATCTGTAAACTGGTGTGCTTGCATGTGTGCAACACTAAACTGCAAGTGCAGCGTGTGTAGCCTGGTAATATGCAGATGGGAACCTTACGGTACTTATTGCCGCTGCCAATTCATTTTCTTTCAACTTGCTGAAAAGGAAATGAAAGAAGCAGGCTGAATCAACTCAAGAGATTTCCGCCCTCCCTCTTCTCCTTGCTTTGAGGGAACATTGTTACAGTCAACCACAAGGGGTCACAAAAGAACGCTCAATCATTGCCTAGATATTCAGGCACACTACACAGACCTTACGCTGGTGCCAGACATCTGTATTCTGTTGCTGCACTCAACTAATAATTTCAGCTTCACCATATTACAGCCTGCCAGCCAACTCCAGTCAGTTAGCACAGCAAACAACAACAACAACAACAACAACAACAACAACAATAATAATAATAATAATGAGATAGGCTATTTAAAAAACAGTATGTAAAAAAATAATATGTGGAAAATATATAAGGCACTATCCTTTATTTTTGAAAGTACTGCATTTAACTCTCTTTTTAATAAGTACATTTTACAGGCCAATAAGAGGCTGGAAATAAAATCAAGTGCATGAAGTTGCATTTAATTATAGCATTGTGCATAGCACAATGTGTTATAGAACATGTCTATTGTAAGTTAATCTATGTTTCACTTACTTAAGCAGTTTAATTTTGTAGAATTTCTAGCTATTTCTTTGAGAACATTCTACATATTTAGAAATGTAAATATTCAGATTTTGAAAGTCAAATTAACTGTCCATGGAGACTAAGACTAGGCTGGTGGCAAAGGTGTACTATTTGTGCAGATGAAGCTCATTTCCTTGAAACAGTCTTTAAAATCTGAACAGGCTCTTACCATTTTGTAACTTATCAGGCCTGGGGAGGAATGACACATCTATGACAAATTTGCACAGATCTCTGCTGAGTGATCTTATAAACACAAAATAATCCAAGAATCTGGCACATGACAGCATGATGTGGTGGGGGAGGTGACAAGGATGTACTCACATGACATCGTCCATATCATTGTCCATTCCATTGCAATCGTATTGTAATGCTAGTGGAGCACGAAACAACTCCAGGAAATAAGCAGCTGTGAATTGAAGTGGCCAAGAAGCCTTCCCCAAAGGCCAGGTGTGTTTGCTAGCAGGTCTGTACAATTCGATAATCTGGTCCTTATAGACCTTTCATTTTAGCTTATTATACACCATAGGGTGGAATATGGTAGGAAAACAGTTGCTGTAGCATACTGCTTATATACTGCCCCATAGCGCTTAAATTACTCTCTGAGAAGTTTCCAGTTTTAATTATTCAGGTGATATATTACTTCTCCTGCAAGCCGGGTACTCAGTTTACTGGCCTTTGAAGGATGGAAGGCCGAGTGAGCCTCAAGGTGGCTACCTAGGATGGAATCTAGGTCATGAGCATAGTTTGGACTGCAGTACTGCAGTTTAACCATTGTGCTATGAGGATCCTCCTTTAAACATGTTTTTAAAGTTCTGCACTTTTTTTTTGGAAAGGTTCATCAAGAAATATCTATGAAAAGCTGCCCTACTTCAAAGAGGCAAACTTTGAAATGCAATACAATGCTCAACTTTTTGATTTGTACTCTTAGAGAAGTTATGGGCATGTCCAGACTGACCCTTTTGGTGCAGGCAGGTGCAGTCTAAATAGGTTGAGGCTGGGGTGGGGGAGAGGAGTGATATGCCATTTGGTGCAATTCTTGCATCCAAATCACATATAGACCTCAAGCAGTCCTATTTCCTGTATTCTGAAGGCGAGGTTGTGCAAAGCTGAGGGGTGGATTCAAGTATGGCTAGAAAGTGTAGGCAGCACAAACAGAAAAAGATAGAGAGGCAAGCTATGCATGGTGGTGCAAAGGGAGAAAAAGCAGCCAATTGCCAGCCGAAAGCAGAGAACTTGTCTGTCTTTTGCTCTCCACTGTGGCTATACTGAATTTGGAAGGAGAGAAGGGGGGTGAGGCAGAGAAAGTAGTGGGACAGACAGAGAAAGGATGTGTGCCAGTCTCCCACTGCCCCCTGATCTCACCAGTGAAGACAAAAGAAAGGGATCGCCCCCCCCTTTGGACCTTGTATTGTCCATACACACAAAGAAGAAGATCTGAGGTTTGCTTGGAGGGCACAAAACAGATTAAAAAAGAAAGGTGTGTGTGCATCCAAAAAAGAGACCTCCCCAAGGGGATCGCTGTGCCCATGTAAACATAAAAGAAACTCTTAACACGCAGCTGTGGTCCCACGTAACCTCTTGTTTCACCCTTTGCCTTTTAGCCATCCTTGCCTTTTCCAACTCTCTTTTGCATGCAACAGACAAGCCCCCACACACCACAAAAATGAGAAGGGGAAAAGGGAAAAAACAGTGTGTCTTTCTTTCCTAAGTGTTCAATTTGCTGATATCCTGAAGTGGCTTGTTGATTAAACACTTCAGGATATCAGAAATTGAATGTTGAAAGAGCCTTGGCAGCCTTGATAGCTGCAAGGCTCAGTTTTAGAATATTTCCAACAACTGAACACTCTGGAAATGGACTAAACAAGAGTGCACCAAACCCCCACAAAAAAGTAGAAGCCACTGGTAGGGGCTCAAAAAGGTGCAGGTTGGGGTGACCTGGGAGGAAACTGGCAAATTGGTCTACTCATTGTGTGGATGCTGGAGGTGAAAAGAGCAGCCCAGTCTGCCTCGGCAATGGACCAGATAGGGAGACAAATGTCTGTCTGGGCTTTAATTAATTAATTAATTAATTTGGCTGGTCGGTTGCTATACTGCCCTATTAGTGAACACCCACTATTCTGGGCAGTATACGGAATATAACATAAAATCCCCCAATCCCCCTTGCACTCAGGCTGCTCAAGTCGGGAAGCCAAGCATATATACACACACAGGAACAAAGAAAGATGTGAATAACTTAGATGATGTCTTTAGTTTTTAAAAAGTTTACGCAACAGCTGGGCATGAAGGAGGGGATTCATAATTTTATACAATTTGCATAATTTATGAAATTTGTTCTTGCACATGCATGAGTTCTCAAGAGCAGCAGAAAGTTCTATGCTCTCTTGTAGGCAGGAAGAAAAAAATTCTTATTCACTTGCAGCAGAATGGGACAAGTGAGGATTTATACACACCTTCATATATCAGTACCTAATGTGGCCAATTGTACATGTCCTTCACACATATAACACATAAAAGGGACTTAGGCAAGGGTAAGAGATATGTAGCCCACCAAATTGAATTGGACTAAATATCAAATTGTAACGGGATGCTGAATTTTACGAAAATAAAATAAAATTCAAAGAGTAAAACTAAAAAGCTCTTCTAAGTCACCCTGTACATGATTCCACAAGCTACCCAACTTGTTATTGAAATGTTGATTTGAAACATTTAATATTGAATAAAAATATTATAGTCACAGAATAATGAAAAACTCAAGGGAGCTCAAAGCATAGTGGTAGAAAGAAAATGGTTTGATTAAGTGACTTTCATACCATGACCTGTGCCATGTTTTCCCTCAGCATTTTAACAAAAGGCATAGTACGTAATATGGCATGGAGAGGCTTTTAAAGTCTCAAGGATGTGGATTATTAAACAAACAGCAATTATTCTTAATAAGTTCATATAAGCTTTTACAAAGGGGTAGTCTAGAGAGGGCTCTAGTGACTACAATAATGTTGGGGGGGGGACTCAGACCCCACATCATTTATGACAAGGATCATGCTGGTTGGCATATTCCACTAATTAGGCTTTTTATAGCATTATATTTTTGAAGCACTCCAGGGAGAAGAATGCAGGGGGAGAACAAGGTGGAGCCGGTTTGCAAATGTCTGGTAGGTTCTTAAGGGGACATGAGAACAACTCCTCACCAAGAGTCACAAGCCTGGACTACTCATTGCTCAGCAGGTGGATGTCCCTCACAAGGGACTCAGTTATCCCTCCTCCACCACTCTCGTAAGAACATACCTCATTCCCTGTGCAAAGGGTGGTAATCATCCCACAGCATGTCTTCCTCCTGCTGGCAGCCAACAACAACACAGGAACATAGAAAGCTGCCTTATACTGAGTCATTTCTAGTCCAACACTGCTAACTTGTTGTGGCAGTGCTCCCCGTTCCCATGTTTCAAGCAGGTGTCTTTTCTAGCCCTACCTGGAGATCCTTAGTAGGCTCTGGTGATCTCCCATCCATATAGAAACTAGTCCTGACCCTGTTTCCCTTTGGAAATCAAACAAGACCAATGTGTTCAGGATACCGTAATGGTGGAACATACTTAAATGGAGTGGGAGAATACAAAAGAAGGCTGAAACCTTGAAATGGGCCCTTTTGCGAGCCAAGCTGTGGGCTGTGCAAATGTTTGCATGGTCTGGATCCATTCCATCTCTCTTAGCTTCAGTTCTCCACCAGCAAAATGGGGACAGTTGTGAGCTACCTTCCTGTACAGCCCTGCCTGAATGGGACCCAGGTAACTAAAGAAATGCCTGCTTCCACATCAGCCTGCTGAAGCATTCAAGGGCATCTATAGATATCTACCTTTAGTTCCCCTGCCCTCATAGGTAAAATGGGTAATGACAAGGAGAGGATTCCCCACCACCACCACAGTAGAAATGCTGGCCCAGAGATTGCAAGAGCAGCAGTCCAAAAAAAAGAGGAACCTTTCCAAGCTCTGAGTGCATCTCACTCCAGAAGGGCTCCCTTGATGATAATGCTGCAATCATTTAATCATGAAGCAGGACATGTTTATCCTTCTTGGCTTTTTATAGTAACATTTAAAGTTGTTTGAACTGTTGTCTCTATACTATTCAAAGATTAAATAGAATTTTATTATGTCTGTTTTTATTGTTTTATTTGTATTTTGCTTAAAGTATCTACAAAATATTTGTCGGATAGATTAAGATAATACTGATGAATACAGAATGCTTGTTATTAAAATATTTTAGCGAGTGATCTCACTTGCATTATCAATGAAGCTTAATAGCACTAGAACAATTTTTAAAGCACTCTGGCACATAAGACAAAGAAGTCATCTTTCAGTATTTTAAGAGTTTTAAAAGCACATGTTAGCAACCCTTTGTCACCAGATGATCTTAAAATTCAATTACTCGTCAGAATTTGTTGGAAATGAATTGAAACCATACTTTATTTAGTCTATGTGTATTGCAACCCCATACTTAGCATCATCATATCCAGAAATATATATATATATACTGGTTTTACTTCTATACTCTTCCAAAATGGCTGGACACAATGAGAGGATGTGACGCCTAGAATTACATTAAATTTTTAATATATGATCTCCAAACTAGGACCAAGAGACTACTATGAATTTCATAGTGCAGCCAAAACCACTCCAAATGGTTTGTATGTATATGAAAATATGTTTCATTGGCACAAGTATAATAATATCCAGCTGTCTTATACTAAGAGCTCAATCAAACAAGATGTATGGCTTGGATTGATGTGGGTTGGAGCAATGATCCTTTAAACCCCTTAGACCCGGAATTACTCATCTCAAGCTTTCATACCTGTTTTAATTTTTCCTTGAAAGGAATCTGAGTTGAGTTTCCACACTAAAGTGTCTCCTCTCTTCTTCCTCTTCCCCTCTTATCCGTCTTATGCCCTCTCCATTCTCCATCCTGTCTGTACTCCAAGGAAGGGAGATGCACAAGCCCTGCCCTTTTCTGGACAATGGAGGGAGGGAGGGATCAAGGTCAGGAAATGGAAAGAGAGGTGCAAGAAACAAAAAGCCAGAGGAATTGCTGAGAATTATGTACGTGAAGCAGAGGACAAGAGCCAGACCTGTTGGGGAGGTTTCCTATTTAACAAGTTTTGTAGCTTTCAGTGAAACTAAGGTCATGTCCACACTGGCATATAAAAGTAGTATGTGGTTCCCTGATAGCACTGTTTTGCACGGAAACAAAAAGACCTCGCCCACTTGTGTTTCTACTTTAAATTATCCATTCTTCCCCTTTAAGAGCTGGCCTATTTCTTTCTGGCACAGGGCTAGGGCATGCAATCCTTTTGGGATGATTCATTTTGCTCTTCGCTCTGCCTTCACAGATGGGTACCAAGAGCTAAAATAGATTGCACTGAAGATTAAGGACCTTTTAAGCACCAGCTGGAATACACCAAATTTCACAGAATGGACGGGCTCTAAGTAGCTCTTCAGGTCAGGAGGAGACAGGCTTCTTACCTTTCTCCTTTGCTTTGTGCTAGGGAGAACATTCCTGCAGTTGACATCACAGCTGCCCTGATAGGAATTCTCATTGTACACACCCACCCCCCCACAGGAGCAGGTCTGGTTTGAGATTAACAGGCACGGCTGACAGATCTGGAAGTAAGTGGGCTGAAAAAACAAACCAACAAAGCCCAGTTCTGAAGTTCCCAAGTGAGGCAAAATAATTCTGAATTGGAAGGCAAGAGGGAAGGACTGATTTGACCCTCTAGTAACATCATGTAGATCTGATAAGGTAATCTGAATCAATTAGGAAGGGAAGGAATTTTTCTTAAACAGGAGAAAATTGAATGTGTGGATTAGTTCATAGTCAGACCATTGGTTCATCTACCCTGTTTTCCTGAAAATAAGACCTAGCCTGAAAGTAAGCCCTAGTATGATTTTTTAAGGCTGTTCATAATATAAGCCGTATTCCGAAAATAAGCCCCAAGAAAGTGAAAGCCCGCCGTCCACCATTGCAGCAACCAGAAGATGACATGCCTCATGGTGCAGTGGTTAAAAAGCTGTACTGCAGCCAAAACTGTGCTCACGACCTGGGGTTCAATCCCAGGTAGTCGGCTCAAGGTTGACTCAGCCTTCTATCCTTCCGAGGTCAATAAAATGAGTACCCAGCTTGCTGAGGAGGCAATGTGTAGCCTGCATAATTAACTTGTAAACCGCCCAGAGAGTGCTTAAAGCATTATGAGGTGGTATATAAGCAGCACGCTTTTTGCTTTGTATTTGAATAAATGTAGATTGTGGTACATGAAAAAAAAAAACATTCCCTTGAAAATAAGCCCTAATGTGTTTTTTGGAGCAAAATTTATTATAAGACCCTGTCTTATTTTTGGGGAAACACGGTAGTTTGGTGTGCTTGTTGGAGCGGCCTTTTCTGTGAAGCACAGTTTGGTGCAGAAATAGAACAAAATCACTTTTTTGTTACCAATATTTGACGAACTGCTTTGCACACCATCTATATGGTACACACAGCTCTGTCCTCCAATAGAGGGGAATGAAGGGGAAATGGGCCCAGAGGAACAGATCGATGACTATGGCTACAACTATGAGCTGGTTAGCCGAGCCTTATCCAGATTTCAGGCTGTCTTACCCAGAAACTCCTCATGTCTGTTTCCACAATCAGCTGGCCCAGGAGCAGATTCAGTCCCCTGCTCAGCTCTCTGCCTGGCGTATGTAATAATATCAAAGGCCCATCCATTTGAGCTCACATGAGTTGCTCGCGCCTACTGCCCTGAAGCAGTTGCCCTACAAGGAAGGCCAGGTGGTCAACACCCCATTCCCTGAGACTGTGACCTGGAGCCCGGCAGTTCCCAACATTCCCAGATAGCCCTACTTAACAGCATATGTGACATGCTTGGAGTTTTTCCATGCAATACATGGTAGTTGGGGCATGCAGAAAGCTCAGTGCCAGCCCCCGAGGAGTTTTTCCCCCTCACTGTGCCTTACTTTGCTGCTAACAGGGCTTGTGTAACAAAAAGGTTAACAAGTCATTGTGCTGGCGGTCCACTCTCTCTGCCTTGCTGCACATGGCAAAGTGGGCCCAAGTGTACACACAAAACTCAGATTCCCCCCCCCCCCCCAGTATTATATGCTCTGAGATTTGTCTCTTCCTGGAAATCCATGCAATGTTTTGAGACTCCAGCTGTGTCTGAGCACCAGCAATACTATGCTCACTTTCCCAAGTGGTAGGGCAGTCTCTAAACCCAAAATATCTATTCACACATGAGACACACACAGCAGATGACATCCTGACAAACAGTAAGCTTGTATCTTAAAGCTGTGAAAAGTCTTGAAATGGAGTGGGCAACTTGCACACCTCTAAATATGGCTGGACTGCAACTCCCCTTAGCCAGCACCATTAGCCATGAGAACTGATGCTTATGGGACAAGCCATCCAATAATATCTGCACAGGACCTCACATTTAGCTTGTTAACCATTTTATAAGTTGTTGTTTGTGCCTGAAGAAATGAATATTGCTCTGCCAGAAGAATGGTTTAAATGAGAAATGCTGTGCTTAAGTGCAGGATGGCCTATAAACCCAAACAAACAAGTAAACATATGCATTTTCCCTTCACTGATAGTGCTATTTCTTAAAACAAGTACTTCCAGAATTTGTTGAGCTGGGTCAGGATGCTCAGCATGATGCAAGATGAGTAAGCCCTGCTAAGAACAGGAAAATGTCCTGCATATACAACCTCTTTTCTCAATCAGAGGACATGTGAAAACAGAAGACGTGGGCATACTCTAGACCTGTTCATCTGTCCAATTTCAATCACTTGGAAGGTTTTGTTCATTCATTTGTTTGTTTGTTTATGGTTATGCATGGTACTAATTTTACAAAGAACTTTCATCTCTTGCAAATTCCCTAGTCAATTCTCTCACACAGGGAAAAGTTTTAAAGGAGAAAAATAAAACAATGACCCCCCCCCCCCAGCAAACAAATGAAAACAAGCCACTTTTAAAAGACAAAACTTCAAAAGAAAAGCTGTTATAGTTGGCTATTGCTTCGAAGCTGAAAAACAAAGCAACCCACCCAACTTCTTGGAAAGTCTAATAAGTTTGTAGAAAATCAGCTTTAAAGGGGGAAAAAAGCCAACTACCATGCATTGTCAACTAGCCTATATGTGCTGAGATTGCCAGTAATTACACAAATGGCTCAGATGTCATTTGAAAAGTAAACATACCTTGTAACCATTAACCCACTTACTAGGGAGTATAATAGTGGGAATTGCTTCTGAGTACACAGATAGTATAGAATTGCACTGTTAAGACATAATCCAGCTACTTTTTAATCAATGGGAGGTGAGCAGGACGTTTATGGAAAGGGAGGGGAATCTCCTGCCCAAAGACCTAACGCAATGCACATTCAGTTCCAGTCTGGCCCATAGAAGGTCCAAAGGATGCTTCTTATCTCCCTATGCAAGCACCACCTCTCTCAAGTTGGAACACTCCCCATGTGCCATTTGCAGAGCTGCCTGGCCTCAGGTTTTGGCCCGGAGACTTAGGATTTGAGGTTCATTCTTTCAGTTTCAGGCTTTGGACATGAAATCCTAGGGAAAGGGATGCTGCCACCAACCTGGCAATCCTACATGTTGTGGTTTTATCACGTAGCATTTAGACATGCTCAGGAGCATATGTGTGTTTTGTTATCTTGCACTTTGTTGGAATTCACACATTGGCCTTCAAATTAAACATAGACTCTGTGCACTGTCTGTTTCACACACAGTCTGTGCACAAGTGTTGCTGGAGGGTCTGCCGTCCATGACATCCCAACGGCTTGATACGAGGTCTCTGATTTTGGTCTTGAAATCTCAGGGAACTGAATGCTTCTGACCTGGGAACCCTAGTTGTTTGTCTTCTAATATGGCATGGAGAACAATTCTGGTGTCACCTCCAGTAAGAAATAGCAGTGGCGATCCCTTCTACCCCGGTTAGGAAGGCAAGCTGCTGTTAGTGGGTATTGTTTCTTTTATGGTATCATAGATCTCTAATAGGCAGGGCCGGACTGGGACCAAAAATCGGCCCTGGCATTTAGAGCACACAGGCCCACCTGGCTTTGGGCCAGGATTGGCCCTATGGACCCCTGAAATGCACCGGGGGGATTTTGAGCGAGGTGCTCTCGCCATCAGCCTGGCCTACCTCACAGGGCTGTAGGGAGGAGGATAAAACTTGGGAGGGAGCCGAGGATATGAACGAAACGAATAAACAGAACCTCCCTGTGCAAGAGGAGTGTATCTTTTCTGCCGCAGCGCATCCTAAGGAGCAGGATAAGAAGGCAACTCATATCTAAAGCGGGGTTGTGACATTCTCAGGGGATGGTGAAACAAAGACAGCGTAGCCCAGCTCTGATGAGGAAATTTTCACTTAAAAAAAAAAACTGGCCAGGAAAGTTGATCTTCCCGGGACGAGGTCAGGATCCCTCCAGTCGAGGCTGGGCTTGCCGACGAAACTTCAGCCCAGCCTCGTCAGAGGGGCTTTCCTGGGAGGCAGCATGGCCACCCCTGCCCGGGAGGAGAGGCTTTCTCGGCTTCCAGTTTCCGATCGGCCCTCCTCACCTCTTCCAGTCCCCCCCTCCGCTCTTTTGCCCATCCTCGCCCCCTTCCTCCTCCTCCTCCCCTCTCCAGGCGCCCCCCTGGCTTTCCCTCCTCGCCCGCCCGCCCGGGGAAGGCCGGCCGAGGCGCCTGCTCCCTCTCCCGTCCCCCAGCGGCGCGCTTCCCTTTGGAGAGGCCAAGGGCGCCCGGCGAAGGCGACGCGCCCGGGCACCGTGCGCTCTCGGCCACCTGGGCGCCCGGGCAGCGGGCCAGGCCGGGGCGGGGCGGGTGGGCGGTGGGGGAGGATCAGAGGCGAGGCTGCCTCCTCCTCCTCCTGCCGCCGCTCCCGCTCCGTCCTCCGGCCCTCCCCAGCCCCGGCGCGCCAGGGCGAGGAAGCGAGCGAGCGGGGCGGGGGATGCGCCGGCCAGACCCTCCGGCCGGCCACCAGCACCAGCCGCGGCCCGAGAGCAGCCGTCGGGCAGGCAGGGCTGGGAAGCTGCGGCATCTCGGCTGCCCGCGCTAGCCTCGAATAAAGCGCACAGCCGCCGCCGCGGGCGCGGGAGGGAGGCGGAGCGGCTGCGTCCCCATGGCCGCCGCCTCCGCCGCCCGGAGCCCGCCTTCGCCGCTGCGCTAGGAGCCGGGCCTCGGCGTTGCCCCCCCTCGGGCGCGTTCTTGGGCCGGGTGGGGAGGTGGGGGGGGGACGCCCCACCTGGAGGGGCGGGAGGAGGAGGAAGGAGGAGGCAAGGCAAGGCAAGGCAAGGGGACGGGGAGGGAAGGCTCCCTTTCGCTCTCTCGCTCGCTCTCTTTTGGGGAGGGGGGCTCAGCCTGGCCCTGCGCTGAGGCAAGAACCGGCCCTTCTGACCATCGGCCCTTCTGGCATTTGCCAGAATTGCCAGATGGCCAGTCCGGCCCTGCTAATAGGGATGGGGGTATTCCCCACACAGGTGGTGATAAGGAGGGTCCACTCACTGATCTGCTGCGGACACTGCGATTCTTCAAATGGCTCCGTAGGTCGCGGTTGGCTAGCCACTTCTGGCAGGAGGACAAGCCTCACTGCAAAGTCAAAGATTGTGATCTGCAGAGCCATTGGAAGAATCGCGGCATTCGCAGCAGCGGCGGATCGGTGAGTGGACCATCTGGCCCCATAGGGCTGGACCCTCATTATCACCACCTATACAGGGATATTCATGTATGAACACCCCCATCTCTAATCTCTAAACATCCCTAATCCCCCTCAATGGGGAAAGGTGCATGGCAGGCAGCCTCTTGTCCATGTTAGCTACATGTGTATCCTGTTGATTAGTCTTCTGAAATAAGTCCATAATTGCAGTCTTTTAGAGTGCAAGCTTGTCACATTGCACAGCAATAAATCTGCATCTACCACCCAGTGCATGGTCAGTAGGAATCCTCAGGCAATTCCAGTTCTTGGCAAGCATGCCGGTATTTTGTTTTCCAATCCCTTTCTGGCACATTCACCTTTTAAACACATAACCACAAAATGTCACGTGTGAAAAGACCTAGAAAAGGTTAGTTTTAAAATGCTGAGAAATATGTTCTTGATATAATTATGCTATCTGCACATCATGCCTTGAGTAACTGAGGTGGAATGTTTCAATCTTCTACTAGACCGTTTCCTTGAATGGAGACACTACAACATTTTTGTGTGTGTGATTATTAGGTATTAGGATGAGTGGTTAACACTCAGAAAATTCTAGTCCTTGAAAGCAGACCTAGTTCGTGCAAGTTAAGCAGAATGTAGACTGTTCTCCCAGGTCCTTTACTGCCAGCAAGCCAGATAAACTCAGTCTTCCATCTCCTTAGCTAGTTCCCAACTTGTGATTGGGTTCTTTTGAAGCTATTGACAGTTCCTCCATTTTGGCGGGAAGAAGAGACTGAGTCTAATTTAAACAACTGTCTTCTTTAACTTTATTAACTTGTGGAGTTTCTAACATTAGGCCAACAGGGTCAGACATGGATAAATCAGGCATAGGACCATAACTAGTCCACATAGGATCTTCTTGTATGGGCATCACACTCATTGTGGAGCTGGTCCAAATCTTTCGCAGTTGGTGATCTTGTGCAGGGGGGTGCTCCTCATTGTACACACTGTCCCACAACACGGGTGATGCGCCCAGTCCCCTTCTTTCGGTGGTGAGTTGTACACTGGACCAGGGTGTATCACCTTCTTCGGGCGACCTTGTCCCCTTGGAAACACTGTGACTGCCCATTCCAGCATTTCATACACCGTCTCGTCCTCTCTGGGAGTTTCTGGGTCTGGTAACAAACCTCCTATTTTAAGGTTGGGGAAATCCTTCAACAAATCCCACGCATGCTCATATTTCCGCTCTACTTGATCTATTTTTTATTGATTCACGCTTCTCCTTCTCTTTCTCCACTCTGCCCCCAAACCTCCTTTCCCCTTCCTCTTTTATATCTTCCTCCCGTATCGAAAGCTTTAGCTCCTCCCCCTTCTTTCCTTCTCCTTCATCCATCAAACAAACCCCCACATATCTCTTTTCCTCTACTAACATCCCCATCACCACCTCCTATATCTTTCTCAGTACTGCCTTTATCCTCCTTGGGTGGTCTTGCTGCTGAGAACGGCACACTTGCCTAACCAGCATGCCAGTGTCCTCTGCAACTTTTCTACAGATGCAAGTTATGATAAGCTTTAATTGTAAGCCTAAATTCCAAGCCACAATCAGCTTGAAAAATGATGAAGTTTGGAGTGGGAACTATGAGGAAAGTTCAATGAAATCATATGCCTTTAACATCCACCAGGAAGAAAAATTGATAACACATGCTTTACATTAAGATAGTGACTTGTAGTCAGAGTTAGCAAGAGGTGTGAACAAACTGCTTCAATGGAGTCCAGGAGCTGATCTTTAGAAAGTATATATTTCTGACATTTTTAGATGCTACCAATCTATACAGTTTAAATGGGCTTTCTGTATACCAGCAAAATTCTTGAACGGAGAATGAAAGCAAGGGTGGGTACAGCTGCTTTCCCCTCCCTAAAAAACAAACAGGTACATTTGGAAAACATGTTTCAGTATTTGCCACACATTTGGTACACATTAGAAACCAGATATGGGATGTGGTAGAAATGCAGTTGAAGGGTGGGAGGAACTGTGCAGCCTCCTTTGTCCCAACTCACAGCTTCCCATGGGCCACTTTTCATAACTGGGACATTGCTAAACTATCACACATCTATTGAGTGACATGTAGATCAGTTTGGCCAAAATTCTCAGAATTTGGACATAACATGTTTCAGGCGATGTTGCCTGTAATGTGTTATTTTACTGGTACCAAGACTATGACAAAAATTAAAACAGCACAACCACCAATGATGTCATTATATTAGTTTTGAAACATGTAGTGAATAGTGCTTACCTATTATTTCTAAGGACAGATCCTGAAGCTGAGGCTCCAATACTTTGGCCATCTCATGAGAAGACTTCCTGGAAAAGATCCTGATGTTGGGAAAGTGTGAAGGCAAGAGGAGAAGGGGATGACAGAGGACGAGATGGTTGGACAGTGTCATCAAAGCTACCAACATGAATTTGACCAAACTCCAGGAGGCAATGGAAGACAGGAGGACCTGGCGTGCTCTGATCCATGGGGTCACAAAGAGTCAGACACGGCTCAACGACTAAACAACAAAATTATTTCTACCACATTAGTGGGGAGGGCATTTGAGAACATTTGACCACTTCACCTGTGAATCAAGTGGTGGCAGAGAAGACCAGGGCTCCATTTAATCTAGCACCCTGTTTCCAACCATTGCTAACCAGATGGCATCAGCATAAAAGCAAGTGTTCCTATCATCTGCTGCCAGCACCTGGTATTCAGAGATGTGTCTCACAAGAACCTGAACACTGCATCTAGCTATCATAGCTCATAGTCTCTGACAGAACCATTCTCCATGAATATGGCTATTCCTCTGTTATGACCTATGTCAGCAGGTACAGTGTCACTCCTTTATCCATGCGTTTATTGAACACATGAAAGCAATGGCATAGTGTGGGTTTGCAGCATCCAGGGCAAGGCCAGTATTTTGGGGCACAGGTCACGTGCTGGCTATGTGACATAAGGCATGAGGGGGGCATGGGGATGTGGCAAGAAAAGCTCCTGGGGTGGAGTCATGAAGCAGCCATGGAGTCACTCAAGGTCTGCACTGGTGGCAGCAGGCCTGGCACCCCCTGGCAGCACAGACTAAGACTGAGAGGGAAAAGGAGCGCAAGGAACAGCTGCGGGAGCACACTGGGCCTCCACAGACAACAGTTGCCTTCTGTTGCCTCTCCTGTTTCTTCAGCCCTAAAATTCTTCAGTGGGGGCTCCTAAAAATTGCACCCCCTAAACATTTTGTACCCAGGGTGACTGCCCCTGAGCCCCCTCCTCACCACTGCATGGAAGGAATATCTGTAACGTTTATATGAGTTGTGTGGAACAGAACTCCCCATATATAAAGATGCATTCCTCAGGCAATAAGAGGTTCCAGAACTACTCAGAGCATTTGGGTCTTTTAAAATGTTTGTGGGCCTATGGCTAAGCTGGCCCAGTACTTCCCCCAGACAATAAACACGCGACACACTTGAAACTGGAAGCAAAAGGCCACAACTTTATTGAATTACAGCCGCAGCTCTCCTGGCTAAGCAATGTGGTCAGATCCGTTTCCATCAGGAGGCCCAAAGGCATCACCAATGTAGCTTCCCCTTCCCAGACCCCTCTGGGAAATGGCCCAATGTGGCAGATCCTCAGGGACCACACAGGCATAGGGCTCCCTGTCATTCAAGGGCAAGGCCAAAGCCCTGCCTCCCCCAAGCTGGGGCAACCTTAGTCCTTGCCCCTATCCCAAAAGAAGGGGGCTCAGTGATAGCAGCAGGCAGGACCCCACCCACTCTCTGTCATCCACCAGATCCATCTCCAGTGCTCCCAAACTACCAGCAAAGCTGTGACATGAATATAAAATAAGTTGCAATAACAAATCACCCATCTAACATAAACCATTATTAACCTCCACATCTCTTAAACTGTACCAAGCATGGGATGGGTGAGAAGGGTGAATGCTACTGAGGCCTCCACAAAACCTGGCCCTGGAAGCTCCCTTTTATCAGGGTGTGTGTGCAGCAGGCCCCACCACCCCCGTCATGCCACCCGATCCATGGCTGCCAGCACAATCCTTCACCTCAACGTCATTCTCCTAGACTCCTTCATGGCCTGCCACGCAACAGCCGCCATTACAGAACTGTGGGGGAGCCCAGGCTACTGCTCGGGCCGCAATGCAGGACCCAGGTGGGTCAGTCTTTGGTACAGGCAACAAAGGCAACAGGTCCAGCCCAAAGCAGAACTTCTCCAGGACCAGGAAGAAACAATCTCTGTCCCAAGTTACTTTAAGTCTTCAGCTAAGGTAAGGACTCCATGGGGGGAAATTGGGGGCAGGCTGACTCACATTTTTCTTTTGATCACATGATGCAAAGGGAAACACAAATCAGCCCAGAAGCCTCCCCCATCTGTAGCTTTCCCTTCACCAGAAGGGCTTGTTCTTTTTAAAACTACAAGTGAATTTTCATCTATTCAAGCATGTGATCAGTTAAATCAATGCAGGAATGCCACCAGGAACTGTGAGCAAAGCCCCTTAGCAAGATTTCTTTCTTTTTCTTTTAAACAGCTGAGCTGAACTAGCAGGATGTTTATTTTTAAGGAAAGAGGACTTCAAGACTTACCAGTAAAGCACAATTCCCAGATCCGTTTTCTAGAAATGTCAAGGGGAATTTTCGAGAAATCTCAAGAGGGCGGAGGCTAAGGTAGCGAGAGGAAGGGGGTAGGGATAGGCTGTGGGGGTGGGTGGCTGCCTGTACATTACTTCTTGACCAAAGAGAGACCATTCAAGCCACTATGTTGCTTGTAACTAGAGTGGGTGTGGTCAGTCTCTGGTGCTCCATGGACTCAGCTTCTGAGTTCAAACATGTGGACACTTTGTTACAATACAGCCTTGCAAAATCCCTGCACCTTGGAGAGGTGTGGGTTGAGAGCCATCTGCCAGTCCTTGGATACCTTAACTGCACCTCAGTTCAAGTCTGCCAAAGCGAGATTTCACCTGGCTCAAGGAAGGTTGCACTGTCCTTGATGGAGGGTCTGCTAAACCAACCAGTTCCTTCCCTGGTCCGTGTCTGTCCAGGGTGATGACCAGTGAAAGCTCTGGTATCATCTGGCGGTTGTCCTTCCAGCAGAGGGAAGTCCCACCACTCTCCTTGCAGCTCCATCTGGCAGCACCAGCAGTTCCTCTGGGGCATCAACTCAGGCCCCTTCTTTTTCTTCTTCATCTATTGACCAGCAACCTCCTAAAGCTCTCGCCTGCTCCTTTTTATTTGGCTCCTGGCTGTCTTGGGCAGGTGTTCCTCATCAAGCTGCTGTACCTTCCCCAGCTGCCTTCCCTCCCACTTTCCCTGTGCCCTAGCTAAACTCCCTCAGTCACCTTAAAGGGGCCGCTGGCTCGCCATGGGCGTGCTGCCTATCTGGCATGCTCACCCCATCGCACTAGTTATTTGCAATCTCTGGGTCTCATTTTTTTTGTTTTGTTTTCGTGTTGCGACAAAGAAGCTGAAAGTGTTACAGGCAGAGTCTAGAAATGTCACTTTCTTAAACCAGAGCTCCCCCAAACCCTCAGCCACCAATGCTAGCAGTGGTTCTTAACCTTGGGTTACTCAGGTGTTTTTGAACTGCAACTCCCAGAAACCTCAGCCAGCAGAGCTGATGGTGAAGGCTTCTGGGAGTTGCAGTCCAAAAACACCTGAATAACCGAAGGTTAAGAACCACTGCTATAGAGTATTGTTTCAGTTGAGAGGAAACATGACTCTCTGTTTTGCAAAGACTTGAAATTTGTTTGCAGAACTGCCTGTAACAGTGCATAGAAGGCAATGCCTGTTGGATGAAGAATTATGAGAGGTAAGCTCGGATAGTATACATTTTACTGCATTCCTTGCTTTGATAGTAGGTTAGACTAAATGACCCTTGGGTTTACTTCCGTCTCCATAGTTCTGTGGGTCTATAATTCTATTGGCCACCCAAAAGCATCAAGGCCCACTTTACTTTCCACATGCTTTTGGGAGTTTAGCTGAGAGTTTAGTTACCGGTTGCTTTAAGGAAAGAAAAAGTGGGGGGTAAGAGGGGTAAGAAAGGAAGTATAAATTCTTGTAAAAGCTTATAATGATGATGAAACTTATGGTTGCTGTGGATCTTAAACTTCTGTGAAGAGGTTTCAAACAATGATCTCACAAGCTCCACCTCACAAGCCCCATTGAGGATTATGATATACATTGCCATGTTGTTTCTCTTTGTTATCTATAGCCTGGGATTGCCATGAGTGACATGTCACACTATCAACTACTTGTGCCCAGGAAATGAGCAGTCTCTTTGTTTGTGTCTTGCAAAGATTCCCAAATAGTGTGATAAAGTACAGTGTCCCCTGGAGTTGTCCTAAAAGTTAAGCAATAGAAAGGATTTGAAACCGTACAAATGTGGAAGGTGAATACAGTATAAGCCTTTTATTGTTGTTGTTTAGTCATTAAGTTGTGTCCTACTCTTCATTGGACGCCAGGCCCTCCTGTCTTCCACTGCCTCCCAGAGTTTGGTCAAATTTATGTTGGTAGCTTCGATGACAAGGCTTTTATTAAAGTGTAAAAAGAAATTGATCACATAGCAAAATAGGATTTCGTGATAATCCTAGGTGACTGGAATGTAAAAGTTGTAAATAAAGTAGAAAACTATTGTTGTTGGAAAAAATGCCTAGATGTCAGAACAGAATCAGGAGGGTGCCTGCAAGGCCAACAATTTGTGCAGCAATATCATACCTAGTGTTTTGAATAATGGATACCAATGCCTTCGTTGGTCTGATTATGGTTTTTGTTTCTCACGTGCTGTTGCCTGCTTTTGGAGTAGATTGATTCTCTGCTGCTTTGTCCCTGCTTTTTAAAAAATAGTTCCAAGGGTTCTTTAGGGCAGTAGTCCCCAACCTTGGGCCTCCAGATGCACTACAACTCCCAGAAGCCTTCACCACCACTTCTGCTGGCCAGGATTTCTGGGAGTTGAAGTCCAAGAACATCTGGAGGCCCAAGGTTGGGGACCACTGCTTTAGGGCACTGGTTCTTAACCTTGGGTTACTCAGGAGTTTTGGACTGCAACTCCCAGAAGCCTTCATCACCAGTTGTCCTGACTGGGGTTTCTGGGAATTCCAGTTCAAAAGCATCCGAGTAACAAAGGTTAAGAACCACTGCTTTAGGGCAATGGTCCTCAACCTTGGGCCTCCAGATCTTCTTGGACTTCAACTCCCAGAAATCCTGGCCTGCAGATGTGGTGGTGAAGGCTTCTGGGAGTTGTAGTCCAAACACATCTGGAGGACCAAGGTTGGGGACCACTGCTTTAGGGTGTTTGCCAGAAAACATGAATGGGAAGAAAAGGAAAGGAAATGACTAAAAAAAGGAGGCCCCTTTAGTGTAAAACAAAAGGACTGATGGATGAAAAATAGGAAAATGAAACAAGCACTCCCAAGAGAAACTGAAACAAAATAACTACAAAAAAAGTTCACTATGCACTCTCATGTAAGTGTACAGTCGTGCCCCGCTGGATGATTACCCCGCTCTACGATGAAAACGCTTTATGTTGATGTTTTTGCGATCTCTCTTGCAATCGCAAAACAATGTTTTAAATGGTTTTTTTTTTGCTGTGCAATGATCGGTTCCCCGCTTTGGGAACCGATTTTCGCTTTACAATGATCAGCAAACAGCTGATCGTTGGGTTTCAAAATGGCCGCTGGCTGAAGAAAATGGCCCCCCGCTGTTTTCTAGGACGGATTCCTCGCCTTATAGGCACTGAAAATGGCCGCCGTATGGAGGATCTTCGCTGGACGAGCAGGTATTCAGCACATTGGAACGCACTGAATGGTTTTCAATGCGTTTCAATTGGTTTTTTTTATTTCGTTTGATGATGTTTTCGCTTTACAGTGATTTCGCTGGAACGAATTAACGTTGTCAAGCGAGGCACCACTGTATGCTCATGTACGTAAAATGTCATGCATGTGCCATATATTCACCCTACAGTCACAAAGATTTCATAATTTAGTACTCCCTCTTCTCTTCAAAATTATGTTATTTTTAAAGTGCTGCCTTTGGTAGCCTAACAATTATTACTAATGTGAGGAAGAATGCTTACTCATTTTCTCCCTCTTCATTTTCTTTACACACACAAACACAAACACACACACACACACACACATGCATGTGTGCGTGCGTGTGTATATATGTGTGTGTGTGTGTATGTGTATATATATACTGTATGTATATATACATATACATATACGTACGTACATACGTACATACGTATGTATGTATGTATTTATGTATGTATGTATGTATATAATATATACATATTAGACATAAGACACGTCATGGAGTAGTGTGGGCTTCTCTAGCCTGACTGCTTATTCTGTGAGAAAATGTGTCATCCTGTTAAGGCTACATCAGAGAAGAGGGCTTCCTGTCTACCATTGCTATCATCACGTTTCAGTCCAAATAAAGCTGAAAGGTTTTCAGATTGAGAAGGGAGAGGATTTTTTTTTTTACTAAGACCCTCTCTACACATTTGTTTTGATAGGACTTCAGTTGCCAATCAAAAGAACAAGCAAGCCATCACTTGATCCAATGTAGACTAAACAGCAAGGGGACTGGTTATGGGAATTTACTTGCAAGGGGATTTCCTGTTCTGTTGAGAGGTCAACCATAGTAAAAATAAGATGTGGGGAGATTTACCTTGTGGTTCAAACGTGCTAAGTGTCATAATCCCATTCTAATATTCATAGATACTGAGCAAGGAAAATAACTTTTAAGAATGACTATAATAGCATGTCAAAGGCATCCGTAACTGATCAGTGGTAAACTGATTATCTGAAAGCAAGAACTGCTGTGTTAATGGATGACTTCAGCATATCATTAAAATAACTCTTTCTAAATATCACTTTCCAGGTTCTGCTCATCAGGGGTGACAATTCCTTGGCCTTCCAGATGTTTTAGACTACAATTCCCATCAGTATGCAGCATGGTTGTGGTGAAGGATTATAGGTGTTGCAGTTCAAAATATCTGAAGGTTTGACAGTCCCTCTGCACTCCTTTGTACAAAGTACCTCCAACTCTTTATTCTGGGCAGGCATCATTAGAATGTTGACATGACTTGTAGCTCCCTTTTAATCTGCAAGTTAAAGGGTCCTAGCCCCTTGATCTTGCAGAGCATTCTGTCCTAGCAATCTAGCAAAAAAAACAGCCCATGACTTCCTGCTGCATAATTATGTACCATTTTGATATGCTTTTTTAGCAGTGCAAATACAGATATTGCTTTAATCTGGGCCAAGAGCACATGATTTCTGCCAACACATATAATAATTTTTGATAAAATATCACCTATACAGCAGGAGGTAATAATGCTATCTTCCCTTCATTTGCTGAAAAGGCCAAGGCAGTATGTTAATATTTCCTGTGGCTGATAGGATTCTTTCTCTCTGTGGAGCCAGGGTGACAGGAGTCTCAAAAACTAACTGGCAGAAAAGTCAATGGCGGCTTCCAGAGCTATAGTTATTGGGATTGCAACAGAGCTTATAAAAGGAACTTTTCCAAGGTCTTCTACTACTGTGTTTCCCTGAAAATAAGACAGGGTCTTATACTACTTTTTGCTCCATAGACACATTAGGGCTTATTTTATTTATTTATTTTATTTATATCCCGCCTATCTGGCCTTAGGACCACTCTAGGTGGCTTCCAAACACATAAAAGCAACATATAAGTATAACAAGAAATTTTTACATCAGTAAGCAAGTTCTTCAAGATAGAAAGGAAGTAACAAAAAGTAAATAAAGAAGAGAAAGTCAAATATTAACTTGAGGGAAGGCCTGCACAAACATCCAGGTTTTTAATTGGTTTTTAAAGATACCCAACGAAGGGGCCGCACGAATCTCCGGAGGAAGGTTGTTCCAGAGGCGAGGAGCTACCACCGAGAAGGCCCGGTTTCTTGTTTTTTCCTTCTGGGCCTTCCTCGGTGTCAGGCTCCTCAGCCTCACCTCCTGACTCGCACTGGTGACACAGGTAGAACTGGGTGGGAGTAAGCGTTCCGCCAAGTATCGAGGCCCTAAACCGTTTAGGGCTTTATACGTAAGCATCAAGACTTTGAAGTCAATGCGTAACTGAATGGTTTCACGGCCAGAATAGGAGAAATATGATGATTTATTTATTTATTTTATATCCCGCCTCATTCCACTGAGGAGTCTGGCCGTCGCATTCTACACCACTTGGAGTTTCCGCATCAACCTCAAAGGTAGCCCCATGTAGAGTGCATTACAGTGGTCTAATCTTGAGATTACGAGTGCATGTACCAAGGTAGTGAGCACCCCAACATCGAGATAGGGTCACAGCTGGGCTAAGATGAAAAAAGGCGCTACGGACCACCAACGCCACCTGAGTTTCCATGGTGAGCACCAGGTCCAGATGGATCCCCAAGCTACGAACCCCACTCTTTGTGATAAGAGTCACTCCCCCAAACGATAGGTAGTTTCCCAAACCACTGACAGTTGAGGGGGTGTCTCTTACCTTATTTTCAGGGGATGTTTTATTTTTTTCATGTACGGCAATCTACATTTATTCAAATACAGTCATGTCATCGTCTTCTGGTGTGCATTTGCATGTTTTCTGACTCTGACTGCCTGTCCATGTCAATAGGCCTATGGCTCAGGACAAGAATCAGGCTCTCTGTCTTATTGTTGTGGAATCTCATTTATTCCTCCCAAGTTGTTTTTGGTTGTTGGCCTTCAACCCTTCTCTAAATCAGTCCATATTTCAATAGTAAAGTTAGGTAACTAAGTCCAGTGTGAAATTGGGCTGATAATTCCCCTCGTTGACTATAGCAATCTGCTCTCTCACTTTTTTTTGTCTCACTTCAGCGACCTCCACTCAAATCTCTGCGACCAAAATACTTTTGACACCCATCATTAAACTTTTTTAAAAATAATTTTTAATAATAAACAATAAGGCAACAAATAATAAGACAAAAATACTTAACAGCAAAAACATAAACTCAAATACAAATCATAACTCAATACATATTACCCCCGGCATTCCTCACCACACTTGAGATTTTTGTTCAATTTCCATGCCTTGTCTCTCTCCAAAATATGATTCCTGTCCTGGGGTGTAGCCTTTACCTTTATCAAATACATGTACTAAAAAAAAGATTCCATATCTCCTTAAAATAATTTGCCTTCAGTCATTATCATTGATAGCCACATTCCACATTTCTTTATACCAGTTCTCTGTATTAAATTCTTCTAATTCCTTGCAAATATCCATCTTGCACTAGAGCCATTTCAGGCCTGCAGGCCAACCAGTGCTAGAAGGCTTCCCGCCACTATTGAGAGCACAGGGTCTGGGCAGCCTCACTCACTTGCTGTGGGGTCGGGGGAAAGGAGCCACTGGAGCTGCTCACCCCCAAAGAAAACAGTGTCGCCAGCCAACCAGTGCTGAAGTGGCCAGCAAATATCCCCGGCACTGGACAGGAAGTGATGGTATTCTTGCCTGAAGGGCAGCTCCAGTGACTCTGTAACTCCATATGCTGCACCCTGACTCTTCACTGTCAGTAGTTTGGAAGCCCCTACCCCCAGGACTGGGTGGCCATGACAAAAGCCTTGGTGCAGTTTTAAAATGGTACCTATTTCACTGCATAATAACTGTGGTCCTTCCTGGAACTGTAGCTATGGGATTCTTTTCTCATAGAGCAGTGGCTAGGAGAAGAGTGCTGAAGACAGAACCTGAAAGAGCAGCAAACCTGTGGCAGGAGGAAGGATTTTGTAATCTGGATCCACATACCACTTTTTGCATTTAAGTATAGATACAGCCGACTCTTCCTATGTAACTGTGACAGTTCTTGGTTTAAAGACAAAGAGTAACCAGCATGATCTTGAATTGGGCTCAGGGCCAGATTAAGACATATTCGCGAAGGCTTTCACGGCTGGGATCTAATGATTGTACAGGTTGCTGTCCTCTGAAGATGCCGGCCACAGAGACTGGCGAAACGTCAGGAAGAACAACCTCAGAACACGGCCAAAGAGCCCGAAAAACCCACAACAACCAGATTAAGACCTTTAGAGGCCCTAAACACTGAAAAGATTATGGTGCCCTTATGAATATAACACATGGCATGTCCCAAGGCTTGAAAGAAAAACCCCATATAATGCACACATTATATGCATGAAAATATGGTATTTAAATTGTATAGCATGTGGGGAAAAAAGAACCACATATCATATGCAAAATCATATGTACAATCAAATTACTAGCTTCCAGCCAAATCTTATGGTTTCGTGCCTTGATTAATGGAGACAGATTTTGTCAGAAACTGTAAACTGAAAAGCTCAAACAAGAACTTAAAACCCCCTCTGGGGCATTTTTAACAGTGGCTGTTATTTCTTTGGCTTACACATATAGTACAGAGGCCATGGGTCTAAAAGACCTGCGGCTCTTTTTATCATTACTCCCATCTAGCCTCCCAAAATATAGAAGCAAAAAAACACACACAAAAAAACACACACACAGACACCAATCTATGATGATGATGATTGATCATTTCACTCAAAACATGAGTTTTCTTGGTAGGTGAATCTTTATTCTTTTTAGGTTTTACTGGTTCATAATTGCTGTAGGTAGAGGTGTATTTGGGGGGCTCTTGAGGGAGGGAGCTGAGGGCGGTAGATGGATTGATGTAGTTTGTTAAGGAGGGTGTACCATTTGCACCATGGTAAATGCAGCACTGGAAAAAAAAACTCTGTGGTGCCCCCGTCCCTTGTTGATGCCCTGAGCATGTGCTTAGTTTGCTTAATGGTTAATCTGGGGCTGACTAGGCTCCAAGCTTTGTGTCACCCTTGCTTCTATCTTCCATTGGTTCTCTCCCCTTCTTTGGAAATACAGGTTGTAAACTGCCTGGGACATGGATATGTATTTTTAGTTTGCTCTCTATGTGCATGGTTAATGCTATGGAATTAAATATGTCTCAATTCAATTGTTACTTGCAGTTTGAATATACCTGTTGAATCAGTTGAATTTACTGAGGTGTTGACTTAATCTGGTTCCCACTGATGCAACTGGTCTACTCTAATTGGGACTATGAACTGGCCAAGATCGCAAAGCATAGATAGAAATATACATAAACATTTGCATATACCTGAAACACATATATGCATTATACCCAATGGGGTCTAGTGAATAGAGTTATTATGGACTAGGACTCAGGAGACCTGGGTTTATCCCTGCTCAGCAATGGAAACTCACAAGAGGAGGGAAGGGTGCACTGGTAAAACTACTTCTTCAACATCTCACTTGCCTTGAAATCCCTATTAGGATTGCTATAAGCTGGTTCTGACTTGACAGCGCATTGTATGCACACGAATACATACATGGATCTGTCCAACAAGCATCACAACCTAATGAATTTACTAGCATTGTGCACAAATTAAATGTTCGGCACTTTGAAAATGAGAGAAAGAATGGCTCTGGGTATTATGTTCCCTTCAATTTACCACATCTGCCAAAATGAAGGAGGATTTGGTGTTTTTTTCTTTTTGGTTCTGCTTAGTTACACCCTTCCACTGATGAGAGTGAAAATCTCACCCAAATATTTCAAACAGCCCTTTTATTCCAGAGCAAGTGGCACTGAATATAGTGGGCAATCCGCTCTTACTTTTAGGCAGAGTATGGCAGCTGACTCATGCCTCAGATTTGAGCTTTGCAAAAGGGTAATTGCCTATTCAATTAGTTCTTGCTGTAATTTTATTCCTACAGAGAGGGACAGGTGCTTGAGGGACACACTGTCTCCTGTGTCACAGTAACATTGCTGGGTTTGGGCACTATGTCCATTGACTTTTACTGCTTTCTCTCTAGCAGCAGAATATCTTGGATTGAGCTCAACAATGGGACTTAACAAGAAAAAATGCCAAGAATTGTGCCATTGGTGTATTAATCATAACCCTCTTCTGAAGCAATACATAGTCTTCACACTTTTGAGTTCCATTTCTAAGAAATGCAAATAACTTCTGTTCCTCCTTTTTTTCTTTTTTCTTTAATTTTTTTAAAAAGGCCTGTTTTCTAACTGCACAAAATGACTCTGCAGCCTGATAAAACCCTGTGACTGAATGTTTTGTGGTATTGTTTTGATATTTAATTTACAGTTTCCAAGAGCTTATCTTTTCAGGCAGGGATTCTACATACTAGCCCTAAGTAGAACACACCCCACTTTATAAATCCCTTATCTTGGTTAAATACAGACAAGGAGATAATACCTCCTACACTTACTCACACCTTGCTAATGGCAAAAGCTGAGATATATTCAGTATGCTCTGTTATCAATGCTGGTTCCCATACAGGTGTTCAGAATGATAAACTACTGTATGATATAAACAGTTATTTCAGATAACAATTTGTGTGTGCGTGCGCACACATGTGTTTTTTTTTAAACCCTACAAATTCAGGGGGAAAGATAATTTGCAGAATATCTGAAAATATATTCTAGAAAAGTACAAAATTATGACAACATCGATCAATGTTTTAAACAATCATGAAATTCCTTCTGCTGATTTTTTGGCTTAAATCCACATGCATTTCTGCTGCTATACAGTTTACATTCTTATCCTCAATTCTTGCAGGTTTTTTATCAAGGAAAACTCCCTTTGCTCTCACTGGGAGTGTTGCCTGCATGTATCTGATAGGACTGAATTTATGAAAAGATTTCACTCCACTAGATATGTGACTGTTCAAGCAAGGGGTGGGCCACACGGGGCCTGTAGGACCAAATGAACTTCCAGTTATTGTTGGGGGTCCAGCTGATAGTAGAAGTGCTTAAGAATGTAGTTTTGCTTTGCTTTGCTTTTTTAAAAAAAGCGAAGAACAAAACAGGAACCATGCTTTCCTAAGCCTCCAAAAGCTGTTGTTCCCCTTTAAAATAAGCCATGCAAGGCCAATGCAAACAATCAATCAAAGAAAGAAAGAAACAAAAGAAGGATTAAAAAAAAAACAGGACCAGACTTCCAGGTACTTTTGCCACTGGACTTCACCAACATGTAGATGGGATGGGCCTGAGGAGCCCACAGAAACAGACATAGGTGACATTTTATCCTCTTCCCAATCTCAATAGGAGAAACAGAGGCAAGAAGAACAGGTTCAAGTCAGCAAGATGAAGATACAGCCAACAAGGTGATGCAAGGTTTATTCGGTGCACAGAGAACTGCTGAATAGGCCACTGGTTTCGGTATGAGAGTTTGATTCCACACTGTGCCTCCTTGAGAGTGGGTGGATTTGGGTCCTTCTGGCTCTGCAGTTTTAAGATGATGATGATGATACCTCAGGACTTGCTAAATTGGAACCTATAGGATAGTGGGCCTCTCCTTAGCAAGATCTCTCTGAAATTAATATCAATTTCTCATCAAGGTCCAAGTCTGACACAATACTAAGGTTTCAGCACTTTGTACAGTATTGGTTTCTTTTGGATATAAAGAGTCCACCAGTAAATGGAAGAGTGGGATTTTTCTGAGAAGGGCAGATGTCAAATGGAAAGAGCCATTTACAGCTTTGAATAGTCTTTTATTTTGGACTGCACCGCCCAGAATTTCCCATTCTGCAATGTTGAGGTTTGAGTAGGCATTTTTTCCTGTGTTCTGCTTTGCCTATACTCACAGCCACAAGTGGAAGAGAAGACAATTTTGAAAGAATTGGTAGATAGAACAAGAGTGACTAGAACAACAAACATCCCTTGATCCATAGATTCTTCTAGCACTGCCAACTACAGAAATATCAGAGGTTGGGAAAAGGTACTTTCAGGAGAACAGCAGGGCCCATGTCTATGTTAGATGAAGAATTCTGGGAACTGTAGTCCCCCCCCCCCCCCCAAAAGCACATTTCCAACTTCTGTTATATTTTGGTACAGTTTATGACATCTCTTCCATATTGTTACATGTTTAATTTCTCTATGTCTGCCAACTAACCTCTTGATAAAACAATTCTGTTTCTAATTGTGTTCAGAAAAGCACAATTGTACTATATCATTACACAGCTTGTATAAAAAGCTATCCACTCACCTTGGCTATTACCTCACCATAAAATTTAGACAGAGGAAGTTAAAATTTATGCAACTTCAAAATATAGTTTTAAGTTCCGGAGACACTCCTACCAAAGCAAAGGAAGTATGTGGGGATATGTGTAAACACAGACACACTTCCTCTGGCTATGATCCATCCTCTCTCTTTGTGTCTCTATCATACAAAAGCTACTTAGCTCAAAGGTGGGAAGATAGACAATAGGGCTGTGTATTTTTATTATTCACTAGCCAACAGATGAAAGACATTTTCAAGAAAGAAAAGAAAACTAATACTTCTTAAATAACACTTTAAGGCTCTGGCAGATATCCTTCATTATGTCTCTCTAAAGGTGTGAAAATTTTTCATGGCATAAAAAAATATTTTTGTGGATTAGACAACTGTGCCTGGGGGGGGGGGACGGGCACCATAGGCTAAATACAGTATTAGCCTGAATCAGAATAAACCCAGTTAAGTCAATGTGAGTAAGATAAGTGGTACTAACAAACTTGTCAATTTCAACAGGTCTATTCTAATTCAGAGTATTGAATGTAACAATGGATTCCACAGCCAACATTAATTCCACAAGATTTTTTTTCCAGGCTTGATTTTGAAAACAATTTTTATTGGAATGCTTCAAATGTGACTTTAGTTCCATCTATTTACAACACATGGTAACTGAAATAGTCAACAGATGTTGGGGGGAAATGTGACAACCCATACCCTGGGTCAAACTAGGTGGCACATGAAATATATTTGTAGAAGAGGTGCTCCTTCAAATGACAAAAAAATGACAGTTTGTTAAACTGTGTAATTTTTCTCAGCTGTGGATCTTCCACTGTGAATGTTTTCCTTTGTGTCTGGTCACTGGAACATACACTTAATATGCAAGTTGAAGTTCTGAAGGTTGTATCACAGTGTAGGGAAAAACAGGTTAATCACAAGGAATATACATTCCCATTACTATCTTCTTTGATCACTTCTTGCTTAAGAAAAACATCAAAAATTGATACAGGAATTGAATAAAATAGATCTGTGATTAAACACATAGGGGAATATTATGGATGAGATACTGTATAGACTGATTCATGCATCCCTAACTAGAAATAGACCATTTCAGCTTGTTCCTACTTTCATCAGGTATGACATTCTTCGGCTCCATTAAGGAAGTCCTGTACCACAAAAGGTCGGGTCACCTAAGCATGACAATTCTTTTAAAGCAAAACCAGACCACATCTCTGCAAAGTCATTTCATTTGGATTAGTTCTGAATTTATCTGGAACAAACAGATGGAATTAGTTCATATCTTTTTATTAGCAGTACAGTTATTATTACGACAACTATTATTATTATTACTTGAAATGAACATCATCTGTGCTTTGAGAATTGACTTTTTCAAACATTCCATCATTTTTGAGCCCAGTTTTCACTGGTCATCAAAGTGTTGCTGAATGCCACCATCTGTTGGAAAGCACAAAGGGAGTATGGCCTACGGAGGATTCTCATGAGAAAAAACTTAATGAGAACAGGAAATGGCCCACTAGGAACCCATTCATAGGATAGACCTTGTGCAAAGAGTACAAAACAATTCTTATTGCAGTTAGAGCTGATTTCACTTTCTATCCTTTGATATGTTTCCTTACTCTCCACCCTGCCGCTCTAGTGTAATGGGTGGGAAAGAGAGAAGTTTGTGAAAGGCATCCATGCTAATTTCTCATCTAAAACAGAGGCCACATGATTCTCTAACATTCACAGTGCTAAGAAAGTAACCTAGCTAGCATTGGCAAACATTTGTTGTCATTCAAATAATGAAATTCTGAATGCTTCACAAGGTGACACACACACACACCCCTGTAGGAATGGGGAAAATCTGTTTTAATTTCTTGTTATGTTCACATCTTTTAAAGAATATTTACTTATTCATTATGTATTTAGTAGTTTTTATTTATATCTTACATTTCCTTCACTGAGGGGGAGGAGAGATATGTCTCCATCTCCCAGGTGTGTGTGTGTGTGTGTGTGTGTGTGTGTGTGTGTGTGTGTGTACACATCTGTTTAACTCTCAAATTTCCTCCCCCCCTTTTTTTCTGTCAAATGATGCCGACATATTTAAGCCTTTGGTTAGCAAAACATCCACCAATTCTAAGCTGGTGGTAAAAAAAAATTTCCACCACATTTTATACGATGTGGAAAAAGGTTCTAACCAGTGTTACCACTACACAATAACCAAGCTGAGCTTCATGACCAATGCTTTCTTCATTTCACAGACTCTATGTCACCTAGTTGTTTTACAGCGAATGTGGTAAAGAATGTTTTCTGTGACAAGCTAATCAAAAATTTCGAGTATTTTTATTTTCTTTCTTTGCGTCCTTCTTTGGTTCTCAGTAGACATGTGAGCTTTGTCTTCCCACCTCCTTGCTGGAGTGGTCAGCTGTGGGGAGAGGTAGGGAAGGGCCAGTGGGACTACGTCTGTGATTAGCATGACAACAATGTTGACAGACGTGCATGCTACGCGGTTCCCAGTAATGAACCAGGCTGGTTCTGGGTGCGGGAATGGACCTTAATGGCAGCTGTGCTAATACAACTCTAGTTCTCCACATTGCAAATGATGTGACCTATGGTGAACTGGTTGTGTATGTCTGCACCAGTCTCCCAGCATCTCTGTACAGCAATGGCCTGGTACCCTTTTCCTTTCTTGCCACTTGTAGCGGTGGGAACAAACTGACATCCTACCAGTGGAGAGTAACCAACCCATTCCATCTCTGTCACTTGATTCAGACATTTTAAAAGCAGGTCTTCTCCATCAGTGGTGAGGGTGATGGAAGTGCTAAAAACACTTCCCTCAGTCATTGCTTTCAAAATGCAAAAGTGACCGTTTGCATGAGGGGATGAGGGAGGCTCTTCTGATCTGTGTAGAATCTCCAAGTGAACCAGAACTCCATTTTTGTATGTTCTAGTTCACCTGAACAAATTTACTCAAATACAGGAGCCTGCCCCCGCTTTAGACTTGCTTTGTCGTATCTAAAGCAATACCACCCTATTAAACAAAAACAAATCCACCAAAGAGGAATATCTACATTTTATCAGCTTGCCACTGAGAATATCATAACCTGGAGTATCCTGGTGGTATAAGGAACAACGACAAACCAGTGAATGGGAAGCTGATTTTATTAGCATTTTTATTAGTGCTTGAAGACCTGACAGTTGGGTATATATGTATTTCTGGCTGGTGTTAGAAAAACCTGAAGGAAATTCAGCATTGCAGAGTGACTGGTGGTGACTAGCATAGTTAGCTTTGTGGTGCACAATGAGTATGTATTGCAATTGTATGTCTCCCTCTGTGTGCTTGTATAGTTTCTGCTTTGGGCAGCTGGGCTTAATTACCGAATTTCTATACTCAGCCATATTTCAGGAGCAGCAGGGGTCAGAAAATCAAAAGTTGTGGAAATCTGTTTGGGAATTAGAGACAGTGACTGAAACTCTGTTGTGATGCTGTGGGGTGCAACACAATGTAGTTACAATCACACCAATGCAGAAGTGCTCTTCCTGAAGGACTTCCATCGGCACATTGTGCAATTGGTCAAAACAGGAACAGTGCAATCAATTGCCCAACCACCTTGTGCAGTCCTTGTTGCCGTGACAAAACACCTGGCAAATTTATGTGTAAAGTTGTATTATTCCTTGATGAACTGGATTTCAGCCAATAAAAGACAAGGTACAGACCTTATTTCTTATAGGTCTGATTAACCTAGTCCTAATCAGAATCCTACCAATAGTTTAGATTTACATTATTTTTGGTCAGTTACTGAAGAAAAAAATGCTCAGCATTTTAAAATATATACTTCTCTATTCAGAAGAAAGCCTGGTAGCATTAAGTTATCCTTACTGTGAAGGGTATAGGTTTTTGGTCTTAAAATATTATTTTCCATACAGTTTTGTTAAACATATTCAGTATTTGATAGAAACCAAAAAATTTCAGACCCTCTCTATAAGATCAGCAATAATGGAAGAATGTGCTGATTCAAAGTCCTGTTCCAGCCATATGTACAAAGTAACATTTGTACATATCAACAGGGTAACTGCAGAAAATAGCTTTTGCCAAGACTGTACCTCTAATCTAAGATTTGTACTGTGGGAATATTACTAGTGTTTGTACAGTATCTTTTATCACATCTTATATTATCTATGAAATTACAGGTGTGTGGCAGGTAAACTCCATAGCTAGAGACTGCAGAAAAATTAACTTGTTCTCAATAATGCTTTCCAGTGAAAAGAAAAGGCAAATTTAGGAGAAAGAACAACTTTTGGGATTAAAAGAGAATTATATTTACCAAATGCTTTAGACCCTTTTCGGGGTGAGGTTGGGGATGGAAGTATTTCTTTGTTTTTAATTAGAATTCTTCTATGAAAAGCTCACCTTATGAAAAATGTATTTATGCTTCTTTGGGAGTTAAAATAAAATATAAATAAATATAACTGCATTAAAAGTGCTGTTTAAAAACTTGTATTGAACACCACTAGTTTCATTTTTCACACTGCAAAGCTACAGTAATTGGCAATGAGCTTTAGTTTATTGAATCATTCTCAATATTTTTGCTGTGCAGTCCTATTCACTTGTGATTAGTTTTCACTGAAAGCCATTATGCCACTTATAGAGAGATATACAATGCCCATCTGCAATTTGACACAGTAAATTCTCTCTTTGTGGTCTATTATCTTGCTAACTTCCATGCTGATGTGTAGCAGCCCAATAAACCTATAAATATATGTGTGTCCTTAGCCAAGTGAACAGGTATTCTTGCTCTTTGGATTTCCAAATATTAGGACAGATCAGATTGAAGTAGCCTGGGTGGAAGTGGATCAAATTGGATCTTGTTCCAAACCACTGAATCAGTTCCTATATAGAATCAAATGACTTATGTTCAGTACTAGTTCTAAGTACTGCCTTCTTAGATCCAAAACATGCAGGTACTGTATACATAGTTGGTTTTCATATGAAAGCAATACATACATTTTATTGGAAACTGATCAAGACATTCCCATTAAAGCTAATTAATTATAACATTTGGTTAAGCCTTTAAAGCAGTCTGGATTAATAGCCCAGACGAGTCTTATTTGATTAAAAATGTGTAACTTCACTGCTCAGATGTTATCCATATTATTTTTCCTAGCAGACTGACATGTGAACTGCTATAACTGCATACTTAATTCATGGAGCTGGAATAGATGTTGACTTCAGTGACTAATAAAAATGGACAATAAAATGCACTCATTTTCTGGTCATGTTTCAGTGTTACTGCCTAAGAGTACCTACAACTAAGTGCAGCATCTTATCTGCTAGTAACCCTCTCCTCTTTACTTTGCCTATAAAATCTCCACAATATTTTGTCTAGTAATATTGCCTAAAGAACAAAGAGAAAAGGGGTTAGAATCTAGTAAAATCACTTTCGTCTCCAAAGGGTTATTCTTTATTTAATCTTTTTTTAAATCTTGGCTTTCTGGTTGTGGGATAGAAAATATTAATAAAAGTTTTTATTGCATCTTGTTAATTATGCTAAGGCATAAGAAGGGAGATCTCACTTATTGCATTTCTGGAGGTGTTATATTTTCAGAGACACCTGTTGTCATGAAACCTGGTAAATGCTCCAGTAATCGGTCCTTAGTTAATCCCAGCTGCACTACCAGTTAGTGGTACAAGAACAGCTGTTTGGCTGTCAAAATTGGACCTACTCCTTGCATGTGCTGGGATTGTAAATAGGAATTAATTTTCTTTTAAAAGAAAATCCCTATTATAAGTAAAAATATTTATTTTTCAGAATATTAACAAAATAAAAGACTTTCAGTGTTCTTTTAATTTTTAGTCCAAGCATAAGTTCAAATGGCTTTGAAAAGGTTTTATTTTATGGGGAAAGTCTGAAAGTGAAACAAGTTGGCTCAAATACCTTTTTGGATGTTATTTCAAAAAAGAATATAAGGCTCTCAAAATCCTGCTTCCATAGTTCAGATCTTTATAGTCCTCTCCCTCCCCCCTTTTTGTGGTGGACTATATGAAATTATTAGGGGTGGAATAAAGAGGAAGATAGCAGGTTACTTTGATTCACCCTCTATAGCAGGGGTTTTAAACTCAATTTACCTGGGGGCCGCTAGAGACAGAGTCTGGGTGAGGCTGGGCCGCATCAGATTTTCCGCCAAGCGGAGCAAGAGCCCGAGGAAGCCGCCCAAGAGTTTCCTTAGCTGACAGACAGGTGGGCTGGCTGGCAGGCTGCCGTTCTGGATGGAGGGTGCAAGAGGTGCTGTCTTGGGAGAGAGCCGGCGAGCGAGGCAAGGCTTTTTTTTTACTCTTGACAGCAGAGGATGTGTGGGTGCTTTGGAGCGGCAGGCAAGGCGAGGGCCACAAACTATCATCTGGGGGCCGCAAATGGCCCCCGGGCCGCATATTTGAGACCCCTGCTCTATAGTAACACAAAAGTGGAATACTTTTGGCTCGCTAGGTCTTTTAGACTACAACTCCCATAATTACTCACCACTGATCATCTGGTTGGGGCATTTGGCGTTTTTCACCCCAAATATCTGAAGAGCTGTAGCACCTGCTATAGTGTATTTAACCACTTAAGGAACATAGGGTTGGTGGCGCAGTGGTTAAACTGCTGTACTGCAGCTAAAACTGTGCTCACGACCTGGGGTTCAATCCCAGATAGCCGGCTCAAGGTTGACTCAGCCTTCTATCCTTCCGAGGTCGGTAAAATGAGTACCCAGCTCGCTGGGGGGGGAGGCAATGTGTAGCCTGCATAATTAACTTGTAAACTGCCCAGAGAGTGCTTGAAGCACTATGGGGCGGTATATAAGCAGCACGCTTTAATGGGTACAAAAAAACAACAATGAAGTGCAACACTGGTTTAGAGTGACTAAAGTTGTTTCCTGTATTGCAGCCATACCCAGCAGAAGCAGCAAAGGAAGAAGGCTGACTGCAATACAAAATAGATACCAGATCTGGGGAAGGTTCCTTCTTCTTCTTTTTTTTTTTAAACAACTACCACTTCCAGAGTCTTCCAGGCAGCATGGTCAGTGCCCATACTATCTAAGGCAATGGTTTCCAACCTTGGATCCTCAGATGTTCTTGGACTAAAATTCCCAGAAGCCTTCACCGCTAGCTGTGCTGGCCAGGATTTTTGGGAGCTGTTGTTTGAGAACATTTGGGCACCCAAGGTTGGGAACCACTAGTCTAGGGGATCCTGGGAGTTATAATCTAAAAGATACACTCTGACTGGAACTAGGAAGAAAGAACACATGCATCCAGTGAGAGTTTATCACACACCATATGGTCGTCTTCCAGCTACACCACTAGTTTCACAAATGATAAAAGATATTGCTCATGCTGCCAGAAAACACTACAAATATCTTTCTTGTTTCCCTTCAAAAAGGTGAAAAGTTGTTTATTGATGTTTGAAAAGGAAAGATATGTACATTTTTGGTGTAGCATAGATAAGCTACATGTTAATCTGCAAGAAACATAACTGTTAGAATAGCTGAAGGAAGAGGAGGAAATCAGAAAATTCAGAAATCAGACACTGATAACTACTTTAGGGAACAGCTTTTTAATCACAGGACAAAGGAAGGGAAGTTCCATGCTGGTCATAGCAACAGGGAAAGCAGGAAATATTGTATTAGCTACACTTATGAAAACACCAAAAAGAAAAAAAAAACCTCTTATTCCCACCACATACAAAAAAGTCCTTCAGGGAAGCAAGTGCCATGCAGTCCCATCCTATACATGTTTATTCAAAACCGAATCTCATTAGAATCAATGATATCTCACTCTGAAGGATATATATGGGAATACAACCTTGAAGGCTCTGACCCTAAATACACTAATAGGAGAGTATGCACCTCTAGATGAAAGCTTTGCATGCTATTTTTTTAAAAAAGAGTCACTTCTCTGTATTAGAAAATTCAGATACTCAAAAATACTTATAAAAATGCAGAAGATAAAACAAAATAATATTTGCCACTTATGACAGATAAGAGAACGAGATAATTTTTTTAAAAATCATATCAAAATGCATTAGAATAGTATTTGAAAGCGACATTTTAAAGAAACTGGGTGACACTGTTAAACAAAAAAAATAAAATAAAAATACCATTCATGATGCTATCCTTGAAATTTTTCTTAGTTCTTTTCTTAGTTACAACCAACAGACCTCTGTGAAAAGTGACCCATACCTTCTTTGGTAGCCTGCTGGGAGATGTACAAAGAGGAGGAAAGAGAAAGGGACATCTGAAAAACCAAGAGATAACCAAGGGAGAGCCTCTTCCACTGTAGCTGGAAGTCATGGTATGGTGCATCCTACAGGTTACCCCTCAGGAAATGCAGTTCTCACCATACAGACAGTTTTCTTCCCGAGTCCAGTCCTTTGTGCATTTCCAAGTACAGTGGTGCCTAGACTTACGAATGTCTCTAATTGCGAAAATTTCGAGATACGAAAAGCTCCAGCCACAAAATATTGCTTCGACTTGCGGCCGGAGCTTCAAGTTACGGGGAAAAAAACATGGAGGAGGCGGGGAAAGCACGAAATTTGAACTTTCAGTTAACCGTTGGCCAGCGAAGAGGCTGTTTGTCTGCTACCTTGCTTGTCCCAGCGGTTAGAGAGTGGATAGGGAGAGAGTCTTCAGACTGCCTGGTATTGCCTGGTACTGTATTGTACGAACTGTATTTTTTTGCTTTTTTAATTTTTGATTTTTTGATATATATTTTTTTTACTTTTTTAAAAAACAGAATGACTGCTGGTTCTGGGTGAGTACATACACTGTATTTACTGTACTTTACAGGTTTTTTGCAGCTTGGTGGGGGTTAGGGCTAGGTGGGGGGTTATGTTTCTGTGTTCTGATGGGTCTTGCAGTGTGGATTTAAAATATGAAAAGTAGACTGTAATATTAAATTAAAATTAAACGTGAAAATTAGACTGTAATTTTAAAATATAAAATTTATCTATTTTTGCATTCTGTGGCTTCTAGGGTTTGTGTACTGTGACCTCTCTGTTGTTTTAAAATGTGTGGGTTTAAAATGTGATTTCAAAGTCTTTTTTTTCCCTTTGGGGATCTGTTTGCTGTAATAATGCTTGCTGGTTGTTGATGCAGGCGGGCTGTAAAATGCAGTTTAGACCCCATGGTCTTTTTTTCTTAAAATCAGAAAATATTCTGTGAGGGGCTGTGCTGGCTGTTGATGTAGGCAGACTGTGAAATGCAGTTTAGACTCTCTTTTTGTAATGAGGAGTTTTGTTCTGGGATAATGCTTGCTGGATTCTGTGGCTTTTTTAAAGGTGTACTGTTTAAAAGGTGTTATCCTGCCCTTTTTTAACCTAAAAGGTGCTTGGTTTTGTTTAAAAGGTGCTTGTTTTTAAAGGTGTTCTGTTTAAAAGGTGTTCCCTCCCCCTCTCCCTCCTTCCCTGCCCTTTTTTTGACGTAAGTTCATCTTCGGTCAAAAGAAGAAAAATTCTCCCCCTAGTGGTAGAGTACGGATTAACCAGCTTTGCATTAGTTCCTATGGGAACTACAGTAATGTTTTGACTTAAGAACGGCACCTCTACATAAGAATGAAAACAGGCGGAACAGATTAAATGGTTTTCAATGCATTCCTATGGGAAATGGTGATTCGACTTACGAAAATTTCAAGATGCGGCCACCGTTCCAATACGGATTAATTTCCAAAGTCGAGGCACCACTGTAAGCTGTTCCCATTCTTTTAAAAAGCACCAGTACATATGCATCTATTCCCTCAAACACTCATTCATCATTTACTGGGACTCCTTCCCCACCCCCCATAACCATTTGACAATTGTTAAAAAAACAGACCTAGGAAGCAATGTGCTTGTGATACCACAGAGGCCTTAGCAATAGTGTTTTCACTGGAATGACTGGAAGCTTGTGGAAGGAATTTGACAGAGTTTGCTCTGAGGAATTCCAAAGGCATCTCCATATCAGTTCTGACTTGACAGTACATGGCAATAACAATCTGAACCTCTTAGCTCTTATTCTAGGTTCAGAAGAAAAGTTCTCACAATAAGATCTATATATCTGAGTTGTTTGTGCTTTGAGTGGCTATTCATATTCCACTTGAGTGAGTCCTGACAATGTGAATATTTGTCCTTCAAAATATTTACAGTGATATAGTAGGATGTGAAAAGGAAGCACTAATGCATCCCAATTTTTGGGCAGTAGTAGTATAGCTCTACTGTCATACTCTTGTGACCTTATTTCACATCTCGTTATCCTTACTTCACTCTGTGACACTATTTTCCCTCTCATTATCTTATTTTCTGCCCAGTCGCCCTATGATATTTCACTAACAAATTGGAGGATGGCCATACACTATTATTTTTGCTTTGAAAGAAACAAAATCAAGATCCATTGATAGGTTTTCTAGAATGCCCTTGTTTTAACTATATCCTATTCAGCCACTATTATTCTCTCCCTCCCTTCTTATCCATCATTCTTCTACCCATGTTCCATTGTTTGGACCTCAGATGTATTTCCTTGACATTACAGTTTTATGAGAGGGAGCACACAAACAACAAAACAGTAGTGGACTATAGACCATAGAATTTGCTTTCCATTTATCTCTTGCTTCTGTTTTCCATTTTGAAAGGGAAGGCCATATTTTTGAAAGTCAGTGCTGAATGGGGTTGCTCTAGCAAATAATTTAAGTGAAGTCTTAGTGCTTCAGATGTGCTATTAAATGAATAAAGATCCACACAAATGCCTTTTCTTCCAAACATTTTCTTGACTTCACCAGGTGTTAAGCAACAGTTGTTTCTCTAATTGTTCTTCTGTAAATGGCTTCAGGGCTGAGCGAAACTGGGCCTCTCCTGCACCAATGATTTAGGCAATCACAAGAGAAATGGCTCACACCAAACTGTTTTCTGCTATGCAGTTATTAAAAGAGGGGTGCCGGGAATGTCTTTCACCACCTGATGCAACCACAGCACATGGCTTCTGAAAGCTCATGCCTCAGGGTGACACTACAGTAACAACAAGGTACACAGTACATTCTTTTGACCTAGAAAAGTGGCTGGTGGGTGAAGCTTTTGAGCAGACAAACAGTTACAATGAAAAAATTAAGCAGGCTTTCTTCATTGCTGTTCTTCTGTTTCCAGCTGCTGATTCCTTAAGTTGCTTCTAATTTTTAACACCAAAGCAGCAGATGGTAAGGCTGAGCCCAAGATGCTTCGGTGCCTGAGACAAAATATACCATGGTACCTTTTCATATTTTGTATACAGGGGCAGCTTAGATAGCACTGGTGATGAGACAGCATCTAGAGCTGCGTGTGAGGCAATAGGCTAATTGAAGGGATGCAGAGGAACAGGTTTTGTGGCACACCTAGGTCTGACCTTCAATAGGAGGCATCTGTGGGACTCAAGCAGGTAAGCTGGCAGGATGAGAGCAGTGCCCCTCAAGATTCCATGGAACGGAGTTGAGCCAGTTAAACTCATATAAAACTGCTATAAATGTGTCACCTAAATACGCAAGCTATCTCTCTGTCCTAGAGGAGCAGAAACAAGAAGTTTTGATCCCACTTGGATACAGCCAGCTATCTATGTACTCTTGGTTTTACTTTATAGCATGGAATCAAGGATTTTTATCACAGGCTACTATAAAAAAGATTTTAAACATCTGTAATGCTTGTTTATCATAAGGTACCAAGAATTTTGTGGATCAAGAGAGTGAACACTGGATAACAAAAATCACAGAATGCAGAAAGCCAGAAATACCGTTCATGATTTACATGCATGTAAGGTAAATTGCATAAATCACCATAGCAAACTGCTGCTAACTAATGAGGCATTGGCTGTGTTATGAGGGAAATGCTTATTGTGATTCAGGTGCACACCTTGTAATGCAACTGCCACAATTTGCCATGGTCAGTTAGGAGGAGGGGAAGATGAGTGACATCTACTCCTGTGCCATCTGGTGTCTACATCGTTTACTAATGACAATGTAAATCTCTCTCTCTCTCTCTCTCTCTCTCTTCTTGTGCTGAACATAAGATTAGCACTGTTGAAAGATCTGGCTGGCAATTCAGGGGTTCAATTAATAATCTCAAAATCTTGAGGCTTTTGAATAACAACCTAGGCAGGAGGCAGTCTGAGCAATGAGGCTTACAAGATGGTTTGGCAGAATCTCAGTAGATGAACTAGTTCCATGCATTACTTGTGCATTTGGCAACAACGTCCCCAAAATAGGAGGAAGAAGGTGCCAGTTTGTGTTTAAGTACTCCACCTTCATTCTCAGACAACAATCATATGGTCTGGTTTTCTTTTTCTCTCTCAGTATACAATAGATAGCCTCTAAGTTTGATAGACAATTTCTCTCTCCTGGTCCTTAATGTAATAGGTGTTGTTTTGAATTTCACTGGTTATAACATGTTTCAAAAAAAGGGGGTGGCAGAGTCTTATACAGTATGCCCATCAAATCAGGTGCTGAATTATGAGTCAATACGTAGATGAATCCCACTGATTCAATGTGCCTACTCTTTCTAGAACTGCCACTTGGATTTAGGCCAAATATTCCCCACCTGATCAATTTCCTATCTGCATGAAGACTCAGAAAACAAATGTTAACTGAAAGCAGAGTTGATATTAATGCGGATACAATATTCTTTCTTTTTGGAAGTTGAAAAGAAGGGTTGTGGTCCTCACCGACCAGATAGGCGGGGTATGAATTAAACAAACAAACAAACAAACAAACAAACAAACAAACAAACAAACAAACAAACAAACATATGGCCCAGGAGCTGCATGTAGCCTTGGGGGGCATTTGTGTTGCCTCTAAAGATCCCTCTTTCCTCTAAATCCCCAAGTTAAAACAATAAAATATTTAAAAATCAGAAAGTCATCTTATGTCCTGTGGGGTGGGGTGAAAGCAATTTTGCAATGTTATGAGGCATCCAACACCACCGTCCTTTCATCCCATTGCATCACAACATTTTAATTTTTTTCAGAAAAAAATGTTGGCCACTAGAGGACATGAGGTGGCTTTATATATATAATTTTTAATGCAGTGACAATGCACTGTGACGTTTACCACGGTGGGTTTCTGTTCACTGAAAAATGGATTTCACTTTTTTAAAAAGTGATTTTTTAAAAATCACCCCCTCTATATAAAGGGAAATGTGCTAATTAACCTCTTTAGTCATGCCTTGGAAAGTAAGCCCTCAGTCTGCCATCAAATCTGAAAGTGATCCTCAGCCTCATTCAGATCTTCCCCTCTTCTGCTATAAAAGATTAGCATATGAGAACTGAAGCAATATTGCTATTGCAAGCATTAGGCCTCCTCACAGATACTATTTGCCCTGCGTTTTGATACAGCCAAACTGATCCAGACCTCCCACAATAAAGTGAAGAAAGAAGTGCAGGTATTTGTTTTTGGTTTTGCACTTCAGTGAATTTGCTCTTCAGCTCTTAACGCAAACTCCAATCCAAAAACACACATAAAATGTTTATTTGGAAGAAAGTGTTTAGAAATGCATGCTTTCAGCGAAAACATGTTTAGAAAAGCATATTTTGTGAGAAAATATGCTAAAATACCTATTTAAATACAAATGTTTTTGCAGATTTGTGGTTTTCAATAACAAGCATTGATTTATGCAGAAATGGAATAGAGCAGAAATATATTAAATTCATTTTATTCTGGTTCAGAATACAGCTTTGTTTTGTTGTGAAAACAATCAACTGTAAGCTCAGAGTTTGGAAGCAGCTCATTACTATTTACTGATAACTATTTTCTATTCCTTATGATATGCATATGACTACATTACAACTGTAACTGAACAAGGGTTAACTCCCATCTTTTATGGTACTACTGTAACTTCTAAAAGATACTTTTTTACTGTAGATTAGGTTAGGCATCCTTCAATCTCGAAAGACTATGGTAACATGCTCTGTATGGATGCTTCTCAGCATCTAGTGTGGCTGAGAAGGCCAATTCGAGAGTGACAATCCCTTCCACACTGAAGACAAATGCAATCTGTCCCCTGTCCAGCTCCCTACTTTTGTTGCTTTCATGATTGCCTCTTTGCGTAAGCCTGCTGGACAAGGGTATCTTCAAATTGGGAGAGGCTGTGATGCAACGCCTGCCTCCAGGCTGCTCAGATGTCAGGGTTTCCCATCTGTTGAGGTCCATTCCTAATGCCTTCAGATCCCGCTTGCAGATGTCCTTGTATCGCAGCTGTGGTCTCCCTCTGAGGTGATTTCCCTGCACTCATTCTCTATACAGGAGATCTTTTGGAATCCGACCATCAGGCATTCTCATGACATGCTCAAGCCAACATAGACGTCACTGTTTCAGTAATGTATACATGCTAAAAAAACTCCAGGTCATTCTAGGACAATTCTATTTGGAACTTTGTCCTGCCAAGTGATACCAAAAATGCGTTGGAAGGTGTTCAGCTTCCTCTCCTGTCATGCACAAAGGGTCCAGGACTCACTGCAGTACAGGAGTGTGCTCAGGGCACAGGCTCTATAGACCTGGATCTTGGTATATGTTATCAGCCTCTTATTGAGCCATACTCTCTCTGTGAGTCTAGAGAACATGGTAGCTGCTTTGCCAATGCGTTTATCCAGCTCAACATCTAGAGAGAGTCAGAGATCGTTGAGCCAAGGTACACAAAGTCATGAACAACCTCCAATTCTTCCGTGTAGATGGTAATAGAGGGGGGTGAGTCCACGCCCTGGCCCATGACTTGTGTTTTCTTCAGGCTGATTGTTAGTCCAAAGTCTTGGCAGGCCTTGCTGAAACGATTCATGAGTTGTTGGAGGTCTTCAGCAGAGTGGGCAACAATGGCTGCATCATCGGTGAAGAGGAAGTCCCGCATGCATTTCAGTTGGACTTTGGTCCTCGCTCTCAATCTAGAGAGATTAAAGAGCTTTCCGTCTGATCTACTCCGGAGATAGACACCTTCTGTTGCAGTTCCAAAGGTGTGCTTCAGCATGACAGCAAAAAAGATCCCAAAAAGGGTTGGTGTGAGGACACAGCCCTGTTTCACTCTGCTTCGGATGTCAAAGGGATCTGATGTTGAGCCATCAAAAACTACAGTGCCTTTTATTCCCTCATGAAAGGATCTGATGATGTTAAGGAGTCGAGGTGGACATCCATTCTTGGGAAGTATTTTAAAAAGGCCATCCCTGCTAACCAAATCAAAGGCCTTTGTGAGATCTATGAAGGCCACAAAGAGTAACTTGTTCCCTGCTTTTCTCCTGCAACTGTCTGAGGGAGAATACTATGTCAGTGGTGACTTTAGCCTTGTGATCTAAGTAAATGAAGGAGAAACATTACCAAATGCTGGTTGTTATGAGTGGTGAGGCAAAGACAATGGGCTCTGGAGGAGGGTCTGTTTAGGCCCACAGGGTTGTAACTTTTAGATTTTTTAAAAAGTAACTAATGTAACTGGATCATTATTTTTGATAAACAAGCAAGCAGTCGCTTCTGGGGAAAAAAATGACAATAATTACTACTACTTTTTGAGGGCCTTGAAACTATAATAGTGACTTTTCAAGCTTTTTGGAAACTTTTGCAAGAACACAAAAACTAGAAACTTTTCTACTAGAAGCATGTAGACCACTATCAAGAAGCACTGATGCCATCACATGCTGTGGAAGCTGAGAAGCTGTGCAGAATTTCCAGGCACCTTATTAATATTTCCAAAGGAAGAAAAAAAGAAAAGAAAAGAAAAGGCAATATATGGAAACAGCAGTTAAATCTACCCACAGTTAAGTGTATTGGAAGTAGCAATATTTTACTGAGCCACAATTTCAACAACAGTGTTTTTCGTTTGCTTTGCCATGAAAGAGCCTATTCCAACATCAAAAGAACCAGCAACCCACAAGTACTTGTGTTAAATAGTAGGTGCAATGTGAGTTGGTTTCCTTTACTGCTTCAAAATATCCCATAGCAAAAACAAATAGGTGTTCTTGCAAGCCACAAGAGGACAGCAGTAGCATAAGATATCATTGCTTTTAATGAATATGTTTGGTTTACAGGTGTCTTATTTGCAACACAGACATAGAACAGAATGCAGGGGATCATTCCTTGTCAAAGCTGCACGACAGAATGGTTACTCCAGCATTAAAACCTGTGTATCACCTTAATGGTTGAACAGGCTCTGTTTGTTATTCCTTGGAGTTTTGAAGAGCATCTGTGGATGCCCATTCTGTAGCCTTGCGCTGTACCTTCAGGTAGCAATTCTCACTTCTTCAAATAAAACAACAATAATTCTTCAAATAAAACTACAACATTAATACAATTGAAGATGGTGAAATAAATTAGGTATTGACAGGAGGGAAGGCTTCCTTAAAGAGCCAGGTCTTGAGTTGGCTCTTAAAAACACCCAGCGAGGGAGCCAGACTAATTTTGGGGGGAAGATGGTTACAGAGGCGAGGGGGCCACTGCCGAGAAGGCCCGCTTTCTTGTTCTTTCTCTTCGGGCCTCCCTTGGCGTTAGGCCCCTCAGCTGCCCATCAATTAAAACAAGTGATAGGGTAGATCTAGGTGGGAGGAGGCGTTCCGCCAGATATTGCGGTCCTAAACCATTTAGGGCTTTATATGTCATCATTAGTACAGTACTTTGAAGTCAATGCGGAAATGAACAGGCAGCCAATGCAAGGCAGCCAGAGTAGGGGAGATATCTTGATGTTTTCTCACCCCAGTAAGAAGTCTGGCCACTGCGTTCTGCACCATTTGAAGCTTCTGCATCAATCTCAAAGGTAGCATCATGTGGAGCGCATACTGTAGCCTAATCTTGAGACTACAAGCACATGGACCAAAGTAGTATCCACATCAAGATAGGAACACAGCTGGGCAATCAACCAAAGATGGAAGTAGACAGTGCGGACCACTGACGCTACCTGGGTTTCCCCAGGTAAGAAGGGAAGAAGGGAAAGTAGTGGTCCTTCAGCATTTCTGTGTAAGCCATAGGAATTATTTCTAAATTAGCATGTACAATATTTCTGTCCTATTTCTATGTCACTCTCCTGGTGGACTGTATAGTAAAAGTCCATAAGAGATAGAATTCTGGTTTTTATATGAGCAACCCCAAAGGACAATTCTAATTCTTTCATGTAAATCCTATTATTATGTATTTCAGGTTACTTCTTCCTATTGAGGGAGAGGCAGGGCGAAGTCCTTAGAATCACCAGGTCAGCAGTGCCTCATTGAAATGTTGGCATTTTGAAAGACCACGTTCTACTCCCAACATTTAAATGCTGTGTCAAAACTTAACAGAAACCTCTGAATTCAAAGGGTGTGGTTAATAGACATTTGTACGCCGGCCCTTTATCAAATAGATAGCTTTCTAGTCATGACTTGTATCCCTGACTGGAAATGATTCTGATCTGTATCAGTCCATGGCATGGAACTTCCTGTCCGTCCTCACCCCAATCCCACCCCACCCCCTGCTTGAATATGCACAGTCACTTTTAAATAGCGAAGTCTGTGAGAACAAGTTATTTACATACTGCTTTGAGAAGGAGAGCTATCCTTCTTTATCAAGTTTGCATGAGAAATTGGGTAGGTTTTATCAGCAGGGAAAAAGGAATCTGGCACACCTGCTATTACAAATCAACACTGATAAAAACAATAATGGAGCTCTCTCAGGGCTGTTCTGGGGGCAGGAGTGCCATTTGGGGAACGGAGGCGAGCAGTTGTTCTCCTCCTTCCAATGGCTATTAAATAATTCTGATATTTTATGTTTCTCCTTCTAAGCCTTGCTGAAGCTCTCAGTGCACTTTCTGACCACAGCAGGTTATTTCACATCACTCGTATCTCTTATTGCTGTATGAAGCAAAATAAATATCCTTTCAGCATTGGAATATTTCTTTTCCTGGACATTTACTGACCAAAACCAGGATCCTCAGATGATTGTCTGCAAGGAGTTGGGACGTGGTAGGGGATTCTGCTCTGCCAGCACAGAGGAACCTTTCTGTTGTGGAGGCCAGATTCTAATGCCTAAGGAAGATTTTCTGAGAATGTATCTCTAGAAGTAAGAGTAGACCTCTGGTCTAGATGGGTGGGATAGAAATCCAATGAATGAATGAATGAATGAATGAATGAATGAATGAATAAATAAATAAATAAATAAATAAATAAATAAATAAATAAATAAAGCAAGCCACCAAATTTGGCATTGTATGGGCAGGGCAGAACTGGCTTTGGATTTACTGGATCCAAAGCCCCTCCATTTCAAGGCCTCTCTCTCCCTCTCCCATATATATGTGTGATATATATATATACACACACACACAATTTTCAAGCATAACAGGCATAAATCATTATGAGAGGGCAATTTATGAGAGGGCAGCAGAAATCAGACTATGGAATGCCCTCCCAACTGAGACTCATCTGGCGCCGACACTGATGACATTTCGGCGCCAGGTCAAAACCTTCCTGTTCCAGAAGGCTTTTAATTGAAATAATATTAGCTGTGGGTCCTATGGCAATTTTTATATATATTTTAATTACATTTTAATTGTTCTGAATTTTTATTGTATTTTAAATGTTGTAAGCTGCCCAGAGACCTTTGATAAATAAATAAATAAATAAATAAATAAATAAATAAATAAATAAATAAATAAATAAATAAATAAATAAAAGCTGAAACACACATATACAGCAGCTTCCAGAATTCTATCACACTCTAGTATCACTGTCCCTCTTGTAAGAGGCCATATATCAGGGTTATGTGGATGAAGAAACATAACTTTGGTGATATGGATAGTAGGGATAGCCTGAGATCCTCAATGTCTCCTACTGAGTTCTAAATGAGTTGTGGTCTAGAACAGGGAAAACTAAATGGGCTACAAACTTGAACAGGGATGAGCAGACTTCAGGTTTGTGAGATCTAGTTTTTTTAAAAATTAGCATCGCAAGGTCAAACTATAGTGGTGCCCCACATAATGAGCGCTTCGTTTAACGATGAATCCACATAGCGACGCGTTTTTTGATGGTAAAACATCACTTTGCGATCATCGGTAAGCGTTTCGCTTACCGATTTTTACATAGCGATGTTTTTTTAAACAGCTAATCATGGTTCAAAAATGGCTGCAGGGTAAAGAAAACGGCTGCCTGCACTGTTTTTGCGCCCTTTCCTCGCTTACTGGGCAGCGAAAATGGCGGCCGCATGGAGGATTTCCGGATAATGGTGAGTTTTTTGCCCATAGGAACGCATTAAACGTGTTTTAATGCATTCCTGTGGGCTTTTTTGCCTCGCATAGCGACAAATCCGGATAGCGACAATTTTTTTCAGAACGGATTATCGTCGCTATGCAGGGCTCCACTGTATAAAACCCAATGCAAAAGTTATAGTATTTTTTAAATTAGAATCTTAAGAGTTAGCTATCAAAACTTGATGCAATCATACACACTTAAAATTACAGAATTCTGAGCCCTGGAATATGCTTCAGTACAACCTGAATCGAGTTCAAAACTTCAAATGTCCACTTCTGGTTACCTCAATTTCTCAAATCAAAGCTGATTTTTAAAAATACCATGGCATGCTACAGCCAACCAGAACTGAGTGGTGGTAGGATGATAATCTGGGACACAGACTTATCATCCTACTGTGTTCAGGATCAGATTATATGGTATGTGTATCACATTTTTTGCAGAAGTGCTCCCTAAGGTGGTGAAAGATACGATATGTTTGTTGTGGTAGGTGATTTTCCACCCCTACTTATATTTAGCATATTCTGTTTTGAAATTGGTTACCAGAAAGTAAACATGGGCTATTCATGTATCTGTGAAAAAACTGCTTCGCAGGAGAGGAAATGTGTTAATTACAGTGAATGTCATCGTTTAGTCATGTCCGACTCTTCGTGACCCCATGGACCAGAGCACGCCAGGCCCTCCTATCTTCCACTGCCTCCCCATCTCATCCTCTGTCATCCCCTTCTCCTCTTTTCCTCCTCTTTACATTGCCCTTAATAGCTAGTTTGATCCTTAGTTACAGATGATTTCAGCATATCATTCCTCTTTTTAAAAAAACTTCCCAAGGCTTGATGGCGAGATGTGTTTACGGCGTCTGAGTGCTCCATTTCTGTCACATTCGTCCTCTTTTTCCACACAGATTTTATGTAGGTAGTTTTCTACTATTGATACAAATGGCTACTTGTGGCCTGAAAAGACTTTGTCACATTTTAGGAGCATGCTATGACCCAGATTCTAATAAATCCACTTACTATGAAAGATATTCTACATTCTGACTGTTGTCAGTGCAGTGAGGAGTCAAGGATAGAGCAGAGCATGAAACTTCTTTTTGTAGATAAAGCTAATAAACATGATAAACAAAAAAACAGACATAAATTGGAAATGCTTGAGTTTTCACAGATCATTGAATTTTGCAATGTTGGAGTCATTGGGCTATTATGTACAGTATCTAGTTAACAAACAATTCATAAGGGGATGTAGGAAGAATACATTGCATAAGTATTGATACTCATGATAGCTTGTTTCACTCAAAGTAGAAAAGTTTAATGAGACATTTCCACTACATAATTTAAGAATCTGCATTCTGTAATATTTAGTGCATGCATATTAGCAAAAATACTTTTGTGTAGTATAGATCCGTTGAATCAGTGGGGATGTGGTAAGTCAAATTCCCCAGCTCCTGGTGACTTCCTCAGATTGGCTAATTGCTGGGCAGCCCTGTTTAAGACAGACAGTCACACAACACCTTATGTATCTGATGGCTGATAAAACAGAATAAAATGTCTGATAAAATAAAACAATAAGAATATCTTAGGAATCTGAGGGAGCTTTGTCAGGAACTTAGAGATTTTCCCCAAGAACGGAAATGTAGGTGTGAGGGATCAGGTAGGTCCCCTGATCCAATGTCAAGACTTCGGGACTTTGAAATATATCCTGATTTGTTCTGGGACTACTTGTGCCTCATCCAATTTGGGTTGTGTTCCAGGTGGCATTTGAACCATATTTTGTTGAGAAGGCATTGTATTGGTTCAGCTTCTGATAATACATTTCAAACTAAACCTTTAAAATTATATATCTGCTTGCAGAATCTTATCAAAGAACACAACCTGTCTGCACATTAATTCTCACTGAAGATATGGACTCAAAATCAGTAGTGCAACCTCTATGACTTTTGAACAGAACCACAGAGGAACCTCATGTGTTTGCTTTCCTTTTCAATTAGTTTCTGTTTTTTTTTTCTATTAGCTTTGGACAAATAGAAATACAAATAAACTTAACAGTCAGGAAATTGTTATCAGTCCAATTGACTTCCCTAATGGAAAATCTCATATACTGTATTTAAATGAGAAAAAGAACCTGGTGTTTAATCATTTGACTTTATGAGGTAAGGTGGTTTCTTTTTTTAAATTAAGTGGTAAAGACTGTTCTAAGGTCAGATGTCAGAGCTGTTTGACTCTTTTATTATTGCTGAAATCAAGCATTGATGAAGTCTAATATTTGCATAAACTAGAATGATCATAATATGTGAAACAAACTGCAACTTACAGAAAAATAACCAGAAGCATTGATAGTCATAAGAAGTTTTTGTCTATCATATATTCCATGTAAATATTCCCAACCAGGTATTAAAAATGATAAAATTCACGCATTAATTGGAGTCTTAGAGTTTTTATAATTTGTGCTTTAATATTAAGACTTTGCTAGGGATCTTAAGTGTGTGTGTGGGGGGGAAGCATTTACAGTATCAATATATTTCCTCCCATCTTGTTCTCAGTGTGTCTTCTAATTTAACTGAAAGCAAGTTGCAACAGATAATCCTCCACTAAGTGAGCCAGACTCCTGCCTTTCCAATACAGGTGGTGAAACTGCTTATCATCTATTTCCATTCAGGTAAGCATGTCTGTATTGCACCTCACATCATGCTTGTGCTAGCTGTTAAACATTAATATTTTTTCAAGTTTGGATATAAATATTAGCTTTGTGGTTGTTTATTTGTCACCTAAGATTTTTTTAAAATGATATGCCAATCATTTTTGTTAAAAGTTAAAAACTTGCTTGAACAAGGTTGATAAAGTGACCATAAAATGTCACAGGCATGAACCAATTAGGACTGTGCACTGTTGGTACAAATAGAAACAGAGTTCTTTTTTGTCCACACTTTGAATACACGATAGTACTTTCACTGCCATGTGTTCACTCAGTGCATGGCATGCAGACGAAAACAGTGCTCTATCATCCTCTGAACTTGACCTGAAGGAGAAGACTGTCTGTCAGAGCTGATGTGGACAGTGCACATCTGCAAAAGCCCAATGCTCACCTTATTTTCTGCTAGATGCATGAATCTGCACAAAATTAATGGGAACCATCAGTCTAGGCTTCCACATTTCATAATCATGGATTAGAATGCCTGGTATACAGTATAAGCATTTCTAATCTCTGTTGCAACATTTGAATTAAGCATAGTAGCCTGATCTCAGAAGCCCTATGTAATCTTATCTCAAACATTTTCTAACAAGTCTCACCTCCTGCTTCTACAACAGTGAATCATTTTTGACAAGGGTGAGGCCCAAGGTTTTGAAACATTCTGGTAAAGTGGCTTGTGAATGTGAGGACATGGTGCTTGCATTAGATCTTTTTTAAAAAGCTGTCATTTTTGCAGCAGTTGTTATTCATAATAAATAATATGAAATGTTGAAGAGATGTTTTACGATAAGTACAGAAAATATTTTGAACACAGAAAGAGGTCATAAGTAAAGTTCAGCTTTTCTTGAATTCTGCCTGTGGAGAATGAGGTGGCCACTTTCAACTTATATTCAAGGGGTTTTTTTGTGTGTGAACAGTTTTCAGTTTGCAGGCTGGCCGTTACATCCCTGGACACATGACTAATTGAGCAAGCAGGTGCATGTTAAACAACTGGCAAAATATTCTTTTGCATATGTGCTTATTCATACAAACTCATATCAGCAAATTTCATGCAACTCTTTTGTCCTCTGTTTTGGACATGTTTTCTGTTCTCTAGTAGGTTCACGAGTAGGGCTGTAGCAAAGATCCCTCACATTCCCTGCCCACCACACTTCAGACTCTCCCATTTGAAGCGACTGGGTCAACAATGGATAGGTCTACTCTGGCATAAGTCCCTCCACACCTTCTTCACAGAGACACCTAGATGCTCCCAGAGCTCCTAGATGACTTCCTGCCTTCCACAAAATTAAGAATACAAGAACTTGGCTATTCTGACATAAGTGTCTGCCATTTTGTTCCTGACAGCCACCAACCAGCTGGTCAGTCTCTGGAAAGCCCACAAGCAAGACAAAAAAACAATATGTCTGCCATTATTTATTCTGGCTCCATCAGTGAGAGGTCAGAGCTATATTCTATTCAATATAGAGGTTCTATTTGGGTTGCTTCCATGGCTTTTTCCACAGAAGTGAATGGAATGGGAAAGACTTATTTCACAGAAGAGGTGTGTATGCAAGAACCTTGCTAGATCAGGGCAATTGTACATAAACATTCAAAGTGTACATGCCAATTATCTTTATGTATTAAAGGTTTCCAGTTGTCAGGATAGGCATGTGTAATGGCTTGTATAAGAATGACAGATCTCCCACCCCTGTTTGCATTCCAGCTGAGCAGATATCTCTTCTTTAATCAGTTTGTTCAGTTTACAGAAAACTCACAATGTTCTCTAAAAAGTTACATAATGTTGAAAGAAGCAATGCAAAGCCAAACAGATGCTGGGATATAAATAGCAGAAAATACGGTTCAGTTGCCCAGCCAAGATGCCTCAGGGGATAGTTTGGATGGGCCTTGCCACTTGCAAACTATAGATTCCTACTTTTAAAATTAAAAGTGTATATATATAATATGCAAGAGATGCCAGAACTGCCTACTCACTGTACATTTTAAGAAAGGCCAGCTGGTGCATGTTGAAGCCAGCCAATGTAAAATTCACACAAGATATTAGTATATTCTCTCTCCTCCACCCCCTGTGATCCCTTTTTTATTTGAATTTCATTCAGCTGTGTTTTAGGCTCTAACTCCTCTCTGGTTATTCATAGGTTCCCTAGTTATGAATCAGAATCTCAGGTGTAATGATACACAAATTAGGGTTATACAAACACGTGAAGATGGATCTGCGGCTGCTGCTGGAGATTTCCTTTGTGATTCTCTGGAGAGAATTCTGAGCAGGAACAGCTCTGATAATACAACCAATCCACAAAAACTTGCAAATTGTATGATGATTTTTAGTGGTATATAAAGATATCACGTACTCTTGCATTTACAACTTGTACTGTCTTTCACAAAATAAAGAACAAGAAAAAAACCTAGCTGTTATTACACCAGGAATCCATCTCATCCACTATTTTATTCCAGTAGTTTTTGGACTTGTGGGTGACTCGTGGACTAGTACAAGGGAGTGCCAAGAATGTGTGTGTGTGTGAGGGAGAGAGGGGGGGGATCTTTTCCAGTCAAGCCACCACTAGTTGGGTTTATGGAAAACTGGGAATAAGCAAGATTTTTCCAGCTGTTTAATTTACAGCTGCAAGTTTCTCTCATATAATGAAAAGAATTCACCAAGCATACAAACAAACAAACAGACAGACATGTCCACTCTAAGAGATTTTCCTACTTTATTTTTACATCTAGGTTGGCTTGCATCTGACCTCACCTCTGCCTGAGGTGGGGTGGTGGAGGCAGGGTTGGTAACAGTGTTATCCATAGATTCAGAAATCAGATCAGGATGCACAGTGGGTTTTATTTCAAGATTGACAGTCTCCAAGTCAGGGTTCACCTCATCCTCTCTTAGTCCATTCCTGGGTTCAGTTCCCTTCACTAGCCTGTGGTCTTCATCATCCATCTGACAGCCCATGGTTTACTGCACTGGGGCTGGCACAGTCCACAGTCCTGAAGCCCAAGCAGTCCAGGTTGCTCCCATCAAAAAGGGCTTGTACTGATGAGCAGCCATAGTGCTACAGGTCAGCCTGAACCTTCCAGAGACAGTACTGCCTTGTTTTTTGATGTTTGCATCTCTGACATTGCTTCTGTATCGGTGTCGATATTGGCTGGTTAGTGGAACATGATCATTCCCAATGGCACCGGTTCCCAGGTTGCGGCTGTCAGGATATGAATTCAGATCCCCTGACTTGTCCATGGCTGTGCAGAAATTGCAACTTAACCAGTACACCAATCAAGGGAATCTTGAATTCTTTCTTTATTTTTCCCCTATTTTATTTTTTCTTTATTTTATTGTGATTGCTATTGAATGATTATGCACATTCTTGTATTTTATTATTTTGTATTGGAAGCCACCTAGAGTGGTCTGGTAGTCCAGATAGGCGGGGTATAAATAAATAAATAAATAAATAAATAAATAAATAAATAAATAAATAAATAAATAAATAAATAAATAAATAAATGTTCCTTGGTAACTGTGGGGACAGTTTGTGAGGAAACTGAGTGTGGCTTTAATCTTAAAATAAACTTCCTTCTAATTATGCAGTGGATAAAAAATTGTTCAATCAGGAACCTACAGAGTAGACTGAGCTATAAGGCTCCTTCAGTAGACCACCCCTTATTAGTTTAGCTCAACTGGCACTTACTGCTTCAATCATTCACTCACAGATAATGTGAAAGAATAAAATGTTTCTGCTTATTTACAGTTTTTCATAGACTAAAAACAAACATCTAATTGTGTAAAAATATTAACTTATTACATCATTGAGCTTAACTGTTTAATTCCCCTTCACAAATTGCCTTGTCGTGGCGAAAGGGCTTGAGTAATTCAGAGAAGCTATGGGCTATGACGTGCAGGGACACCTAAGACGGACAGGTCATAGTGGAGAGTTCGAACTAAATGCGATCCACCAGGAACAGGTACTGGCAAGCCACTCCAGTATCTTTGCCAAGAACAGAAACAAAAGGCTAAAAGATATGATGCTGGAAGATGGGCCCCTCAGATCGGAAGGCATCCAACATGCTACTGAGGAAGAGTGGAAGACAGGGACAAGTAGCTCCAGAGCTAATGAAGTGTTTGGGCCAAAGCCGAAAGCACGCTCAGCTGTGGATGTGCCTGGAAGTGAAAGGAAAGTCCGATGCTGCAAAGAAAAATATTGCATAGGAACCTGGAATGTAAGATCTATGAACCTCGGGAAGCTGGATGTGGTCAAACAGGAGATGGCAAGAATAAACATTAACATCCTGGGTGTCAGTGAACTAAAATGGACGGGAATGAACAAATTTAATTCAGATGATTACCATGTCTATTATTGTGGGCAAGAATCCCATAGAAGAAATGAAGTAGCCCTCATAGTCAAAAAAAGAGTGGGGAAAACTGTACTGGGATACAATCTCAGAAATGATAGAATGATTTCAATACGAATCCAAGGCAGACCTTTCAACATTACAGTAATCCAAGTTTATGCACCAACCACAGAAGAGGCTGAAATTGATCAATTCTATGAAGACCTGCAACACCTTCTAGAACTGACACCAAAGAAAGATGTTCTTGTCATTATAGGGGACTGGAATGCTAAAGTAGGGAGTTAAGAGATAAAAGGAACAGGTAAGTTTGGCCTTGGAGTTCAAAACGAAGCAGGGCAAAGGTTAATAGAGTTTTGTCAAGAGAACAAGCTAGTTATCACAAACACTCTTTTCTAACAACACAAGAGGTGACTCTACACATGGACATCAGCAAATGGGCAATACCGAAATCAGATTGATTATATTCTCTGCAGCCAAAGATGGAGAAGCTCTATACAGTAAGCAAAAACAAGACCTGGAGCTGATTGTGGCTCTGATCATCAGCTTCTTATAGCAAAATTCAAGCTTAAAATGAAGAAAGTAGGAAAAACCACTGGGCTAGTCAGGTATAATCTCTAAACCAAATCTCTTATGAATACACAGTGGAAGTGAACAACAGATTTAAGGAACTAGATTTGATGGACAGAGTGCCTGAAGAACTATGGATGGAGGCTCATAACATTGTACAGAAGGCAGGAACAAAAACCATCCCAAAGAAAAGGAAATGCAAGAAAGCAAAGTGGCTGTCCAACGAGGCCTTACAAAGAGCAGAGAAGAGAAGAGAAACAAAATGCAAGGGAGATAGGGAAAGTTACAGAAAATGGAATGCAGACTGCCAATGAATAGCAAGGAGAGGCAAGAGGGCCTTCTTAAATGAACAATGCAAAGATATAGAGGAAAATAATAGAAATGGAAAAAACCAGAGATCTGTTCAGGAAAATTGGAGCTATTAAAGGAACATTTTGTGCAAAGATGGACATGATAAAGGACAAAAATGGTAGGGACCTTATAGAAGTAGAAGAAATAAAGAAGAGGTGTCAAGAATGCACAGAGGAATTGTACCAGAAAGATCTGGATGTCCTGGAAAATCCATATAGTGTGGTTGCTGACCTTGAACCAGACATCCTGGAGAGTGAAGTCAAATGGGCCTTAGAAAGCATGGCTAACAACCAGGCATTTAACCCAGTATTGTCTACTAGTCCTGATAGCAGCTTTCTAGAGTCTGATTCAGAGGTTTTTCCAATTCCCTGGTCCTGGGATTATTTATAAAATGTAAATGCCATGAGATGACCCAGGGATATTCTGTATGCACACAAGGCATGTGTCCTATGACTGAACTATTTAACAGAGCTAAAAATGTATCCATTGGGAAAAGATCCATACAAAATATGTATATATTAAGAAAAGCTGGGTATAGAATGCATATGAAAAGCTGTGCTGGGAAAGTTGTATATGAAACTAAAAGCAAACTCTGCGTTTTTAAAGTTTTTTTAAAAATGCAGAATGTTGTGAAAACTGGATGGAATGAAACTGGACAGAATGTATGTTAAACTGACCTGGACCAGATGAACTTGGAACTATCCTTCCCTTTGGCTCCAATTCCTGGAAAAGCTCTCCCCATGGATTCCCAAGAATTTAATATGTAGGATCACCACAAACCACAAAAACATAGGTACCAGGCATTGATCCCCATGATTTTTAATATATAGAATTACCCCAAATCACAGATGGGATCTATGATTTGATGGTGGTGATAATCCCATATAAATATCATATGAAATCATGAGAGGGGTAGAAATGGAAAGAAGGTGTGGAAAGCGGAAGAGGGCCAAAGGCTGAGGATAGTGACAGGTGACTGAGGGGAATAGAAAACAGGAAGGATTGGGAGGGGGCTTGAGGGATGAGGTGGAAGGGGATGGAAGGAAGACTTGGCTTGGCTAACTGGTGGCTGTTAAAAAAAACCCCAAAGAAACAAAGCAGGTGAGTTCACATATGCAGACGTTATGCATTGGAATCCTCCTCAAAATAAACAGACCTCTGGCAGGGGAGCAGAAAAACCCACTCCCTTGGCAAAGTAGTCTGCTCATGCACCTGCCTTGTGTGTATGCTTAAGTTTGTGTCATGATTTTTTTTCCCAGCAGAACACACACTTTATTGTTAGTAGGACAGGGCCCTAAGTTCCAGAACCAACCAGCCAGCATGGCTCTTCTATCTGGGGAATTTGGGGAGTTATAGTCCAGAAAAGCAACTTCTTCAGGTTCTGGTTATGATAGCGTATGATAAAAAGACAGAAAAAGCAAGGTTTTGGTCTGTGGAGATGCATCCCTGCCAGTGCGCCAGAGCAGCAGCAGCATTCCCTTGGTGGCCTCCCTTCAGCATCATCTGGTCTAAAATATTGTAAAGGCAAATGCTGCCTTCTGGTCATCCTCCTTCTCAGAGAACAGGATGGTGCCTCCCCTGAGATCTAAACATATCTCTTCAGACTCAGAATCTGATACAACCCCATCAATGTTGGGCCAAGGTAGTTTCCTTCTTTAAGCAGAACCCAAAGGGCAACTCCTTGCTCAACTCCCTTCCTGTATATTTTAACAATATTTTAACAAGTTCTGCTCTTCATCAGACATTAATTCCTGTCTTCAGCACTTCAACACTCTGCCCACATGGAAAGGCTAACTGTGACAGATTGATTCACTTTGAACTGCAGTAGACTCTTAAGCCCTGTTTTAGCATGGTAGTTGAAGCTACACACCAGACCTGCAGGCTACGTTGTTTCCCATTCTTATTATAATTGTATGCATTCATGGGGATGCAGTGACAAATGCATGCCCAACACTGTATTCCTATTGCATTCCCTAGCACACTTAGGCAGCTTTTTTTATAACGAATAGGTGTGTCAATTTACCTTATAAAAGACATGCCCATATGCACGATGAGGCATAGTAATTTTGATTAATGGCTTTTACTAGGCCTTCACCTCCATGCAGTAACTTGTCACTACAGAGAAAGGGAGGAGGGGGCAATTCCATTATTTTCTTCTAAGTGCCAAACTCAAAGGATCTCCAAAAGGTTAATATCAAGGCATCTAGAAAATAATGAATATCCATTCTGTGTGCATTTCCCTGAAGGCCGTTGTGCTAATAAGTTTTTTCTGCAAGCAGAAGAATATTCCTAGCTCCTCTTAATTTGATGTACTCATATAAATTGGTGTTTATGGAAGGGGTCAATATGGACCTGCTTTGAGAATACAATTTATATACCTGGGATTTCAAACAGGTCAAGGCAAAGGGAGATGATTTGTTAAGTTTCTTAATGGAAGTCAAAACAAAAGCCAGGGCAGCAGGAGTTCCATGCTATGTCTAAAACATTATTGTCAGATAGATCACATATAATTATATGATACTTAGCCTATTATTATTGTAAGGTACATGATACTTTGCTTTGTTTTATTACTTACTCAAAATAGGAAACATAGATTTCTATCCTAAAGAGTCTTCATTCTGGCAGCTCAAATGGGGGAAATGAACAGAGATAAAGAAGAGCCTTCATTTCATCAGCTATGACTTGAGGATTAATAAACGTTGATCAATGCAGAGGAGATGGGAAGCAAAAGAAAGAAAGGAAGTCCCTTACTTTTTATTTATGTTTTTTTTTTAAAAAAATTATCAATTACATTTATTTCCTGCCTTTCCCCCTTGTGACCTCATGGCAAGCATACATGGCTCTTTTGCTTTCCACCTATTTTTCGCTACAACTCTGTAATATAGGTCAGAATAAAAGAGAGAGAGAAACACAAGCTTCATAGCTCAGTAGGGCCTGCAATCGGGATCTCCTAAGTCTCCATCCAGCATCCAGATCACTACACCACCCTGGCTCTGAATTTCCCAAATGACGGATAGCACTGTTTACCATTTTTCACACCATATCCTAGACATGATACAGTCTCCTTGGTAACTTCCCGGAGTTAAATATTTGGCTCCCACCCTGAAGCATGTTGAAGCACAAAGGTGTGAGTCAGTGACTACACCACAGTGCCAAGGGCCAACTTTAATGGAATAATATTAGTTTAGTCAAGGGGTGAGAGACTGGGAGACAATGTTATATATAGTTATATAACACTATATTGTAGATTATACTTATGGACCGGAAAAATGTTCCTATATACATTTCAGTGTATAAATACTGATATACCAAAGATCTTTTAATTTGAACAGTTGTGCTTAAAAATAGCATGTACATAAAGCACCCAAGCAAATTGCTTCCGAAATAGCTGCCACGACAAGAATTTGTGTTGTTTCAATATTCTTCAACGCTGTTTAGTTTTCCTGGCTGTGACAGCAGCTGCAGTTGTTTCTCATAATCCTATACTTCTTGCCATCACCAGTGTCATATAGCCTTTGGCTTTGATTGGCTGTGACAATGCATGTGACTTCATTTATGACCAGTTACGGTGCCATCACATATGATGTTACGTTGCGGTGTCAGTGTCAAAAGTCATATGGGTTACCATGCACCTGAGGATAAAGATAGAAAAGCTGAAAAGGAAAGTGAAGGCAAAGAGGTAAACTGTTATCAAAAACAGTAATATGTACAAACATGTTGCCAGAAAACATTTAAAATTGGAGGGGTTGTGAGCTTTTTCAGTATTTATGTAAACAAACATGGAGGAGGCAGCTCATCTCCATTACATTGTTATCCAGCCTGAAAGAATTTGGGATGAATTATATGACCCAGTTCCAAGCTAGTAAATGTTCTAGTACAGAAAGATATTCCATGTAAAAGTCCGTTGATACTTTTCTACCACAGTTCAGAGAATGTTCTGGTAAGTATTTTAGATTCACATCTCCTGGTTATATCTTGGATTTTACTGGAACCATCTATTTCAATAATCCGTCTTCTTTGCTCTATATAGATCATTCTATATAATTCAGTTGGGAGTGGACCTCAATATGCACAGAGTAGAAGAGTAGATTCTGCCTAAAGACCATAACAATAAACTGACGGATTCTACTTCTAGGAGGAGCCAGAGCCACTACTTCTAAGGAGGCCAATCTGGCATTGAAGACTCAAACCTTGGGGACCAAACTAGGCATGACACTGGTCATAGCGTTTGGCCTTGCACAGCTGGTTCTTCAAAATAGCCAATACACAGTAGGGTGTAGGGTCTTCAGCTGGCCCTCATGCAACAGCAGACTCTGTTACAAACATTATGCCATATTTTGCCTTCAATTAAAATTACTGCTGGACTACTTCAGTGCCCTCTCTACATCGGTTGCTTTTCAAAGAAACCCAAAAACGTCACCCTCTTCAAAAAGAGGCAGCCAGTTTGTTCACTGGAGCTGGGTCTTGGGAACACATCACAGATTTGTACAATAATAGGATTGGAAGGCACCTACAACGCCATTGAGTCCAAGCCTCAGCTTAATGCAGTCATATTGCAAGCATTGTCTGTTTTCAGGCCCAATTTAAAGTGTTGGTTGCACAAAGTTATTTGGACTTTATTTATCAACAAAATAGCATTTTGTAATATCCTTTGTTCATATACTCCTTTGGTATATCGTTATATTCTCCTTTTTACTCTTTTTGTAAATTGTCAAGTGATTTATTGGTTTATTGGGTATAATGTTATGGAAAGATAGAATGCAGAACAAAAAAAGAAGATTGTTCATGACCTATTCAATCTGGGATTACAGCAGGTCTGAGGAAGCTGTGGGTATCCAGATACAGTATTGGTGAACTCATTATCAATAGCCCTAGCCAGTTTTAGAGACTACAGCAAAGCCCTTGACTATGTAGATAATGAAAATCTCTGGGTTGTTCTGAAAGAAATGGGTATGGTTTAGCCCTTGATTATGTGTAATCTGTATTGTGGACTAGAAGCTTCCATTAGGGACAGAGTATGGAGAGAGAGAGAATGGTTTCCTGTAGGCAAAGATATTCTTTGACTCTTTGTTTATCTATCTCCAGCTGCAATCCTGTCCACCCCCCCTTCCACTTCCAATTTGTTTGGTAGTTCATTGTCTTATGGGAAATGATTGAACTAAAATAGGAATTGAGCAGCTCTCCCTTTTCTTTGTCCTCTGTTACCATTTTTCCATCTCCATTGTGGAGCTGTGCCACTATGTCTTTTGTTTGTCTTTTGCTGCTAACATACCTGAAGAATGATTTTTTATTTCTTTTAGTGTCTCTAGCTAAACTCAGTTCATTCTCAGCTTTTGCTCTCCTAATACCATCCCTGCATTTCCTTGCTTCTTGTCTGTACTCATCCTTGGTGGCCTGGCTTTCTTTCCACTTCCTGTAAATGTCTTTTGGGGGGGGGTTAGGTCCTCCCTGAATTTTTTATGAAGCCATACTGGCCTTTTTTTGACACCTCCAACCTTTTTTTCTTGTTGAAATTGTTTGTAGTTTTGCCTTTATAATTTTTTTTTAAGAAGCTTCCACCCTTCTTGGACTCCTTTTCTTGTGAGGATCTCCTGCCATGAGACCTTACTTATTGTTGTTCTGAGATTACTAAAATTGGCTTTTTAAAAATCCAGCAGAAGTGTGTGGCTACACCCTACTTTGAAATCTCCAAGTGTGTGGGAAACTGCCAGAAGTTTAGAAAGGGCTGCACACAGTCCTGAGTCCCTTTACCACCAATATATCTTTCTTAATTTAAAAAAACTAAACAAAAACAAATAACAAACAAATGTACTCCCTTGAAAAAACATTTAAAAGAACAAAGCTGTTCAAATTGTTGGAGAATTCCTCTTTCCCCTAGAAAAATTTGGTGAACTCCCCATTTATCTTCCCGCAAATAGGGTGGAGAATTTGAGAGCCCATTTGTGCAGGGTTATTTAAAACACATACACAGAGTATGCACTTTAACAAATTACAATGCTCCTGATTCATAGATGTTTATGTAAAACTGAATAAAAGTCCACATAATCCACCTTTTATTTATCGTACAATACCCAAATCAGTAGACTGCTTTTCAAATAATTTGTGATCTGTCTTCTGAGCTGCCAAATTTAATCCCTAATTCAATCCCTATTACAGCTAGGAGAACTGGTTCTGTAAAAACTGATACACACATGTACTGAATAAAAAGGTAAAGGTTCCCCTTGACAATTTTGTCCAATCGTGTCTGACTCTAGGCGGTGGTGCTCATCTCCATTTCCAACCCATAGAGCTAGCGCTTGTCTGCAGACAATCCTCCATGGCCAGCATGACTAGACACAGAACGCCGTTTACCTTCCCACCAAGGTGGTACCTATTTATTTACTCACATTTTTGCATTTTGCATGCTTTTGAACCGCTAGGTTGGCAGGAGCTGGAACAAGCGATGGGGGCTCACTCCGTTGCATGGATTTGATCTTACGACTGCAGGTCTTCTGACCATGCAGCACAGAGACTTCTGCGGTTTAACCCTCAGGGCCACCAGGTCCCTTCATGTACTGAATAGAGAGGGTTTAACCTCACAGTTACAAGGCCTATTCTCCCCATATACATTTTCCTAACAATGACTGGCACATACCATGCTTTCATTTATTTATTGTCATCAGAGGGGGGGGGGGGATATTCAGTGGAACCATGGTCATAGCAAAACTGGAAGTCAAAGACAAATAAATGTAGGAATCATACATGTGAAATTACACATGAAATAATATCCAGACAACATTGTGAGGTAAATTATTATTGTCCTCACATTAGAGATGGAGATTTGGGCTTAAAAGAAAAAGGCCTGGCAGGACCATAAATGTTAGCAAGGTATTTGGAATGAGTAAGTTCAAACTAAATGCATGGAACAAGAGAAAAATGACTTTACTATGATGGCACATTAAACAGACTCAGTGGAGAAAGGTGACTCCAGTTCTGTAGGGTAGAGAGCCTCCTCTGGGTTTTAGCATCAACTCTATATTATAATCGAGAGTGGATGCACCATCCCTATGAAATGGAAGACGTTTTTTTGTATGTTAAAAAAAATCCAACTTAAAAGGTTAGAAAAAGTTAAAAGAATTGTTTTTAACTTTTTCTAACCTTTTAAGGTTCATTTTTAAGGCTCATTTTTTTTCCAGTTCATGTCTGGGGGAGGAGTCTCTAACATCCCTCCACCTCCACCCTTCTCTTCCGTCTGCCCCCTTCTCACTGCCCCAACATTTCCCTTCTTGGTCCTGCTGCCTCCTCCTTTTTTGTCCTCCTTCGCCCCCACCATCTTTCGAGATGGTGCCCTGACTTTGCTTCTGTCTCTAAAGGTGGCAGTGGCGGAGGATGGAAGGAGGCAGGGCATCGGTTTTGCTGAAAATGAAGTGCTGAGTGGGAAAAAGTTTGGCACTTCATTTCATTTCAGCAAAATGCAAACCATGAACCAACCTGGCTAGTTAGGGTTTTTTTTTTCCAGTTTGTAGTTTGGTTCAGACATACCTTTTCTAGTGTGCTGTACACTTACCACTATGTTAAGAATATGTTCTATGGCTTAGGCAGACAATGCAGAGCCCGGTGATGATTTGTGAGGGTAAGGCTGGGGCTCACAGATTTTTATGGGGCCCATTTGATAACATAGGTAAGGGATCATTTAGTTTCCAGTTTTTTTCAAGAACAGTATAATCCTTCAAAGGAATGTCAAGGAAAGGGATTGTAGCTTAGCAATGAAGTGTTGCTTTTTAACATTATTTTTTATTTTTGGATATGTAGTCAAATATATACATTGGGGTCTCTACTTAAGAACGTCCCTACTTAAGAACAATTCCACTTAAGAACAGCTCCATTTGCTAAATTTTGCTTCTACTTGAGAACAAAAATCCAAGATAAGAACAGGAAAAAAAACACTTTCCTGCTCTTTTTTTAACCTTAGGTCATCTTAGGTTAAAAAAAGTTCTCCCCCTAGTGGTAGAGTACGTATTAACCAGCTTTGCATTAGTTCCTATGGGAACTAATGCTTCAATGTACGAACGCACCTCTACATAACAAAAAAACAGCCAGAACAGATTAATTGGTTTTCAGTCCATTGCTTCAAAATTAGCTTCGTCAGAAGTGCTTTTAACACTGTTCCCTGACCTAAGGGAAAAAAAGAGAAAAAAATATCCCCCTCTAGTGGTAGAAGGCAGAATAGCAGCTTCTCATTAGTTTCTATGGACGGAAAAGAGCAGATACAGATTAAATGGTTTTCAATGCATTCCTATGGGAAATGCAGATTCTATATAAGAACTTTTCCACTTGAGAACCACCTTCCAATACGGATTAAGTTCTTAAGTAGAGACCCCACTGTAACAAAAAGGAAGAACTTGGATATGCAGCTTAGCAATAGAATACATGAAGAGGAAAGATGTCAAATATGAAAGAACCCTGAAAAGAAAAGTCCAACTGGCTAAGTTTACTGGTATCCTTAGAATGTGTCATATATGAGACAATGTGTAAAATAAAACAGCCTGAGTGGATGACTGTTACATTTTGAAAATATACATGATGCTTAAAAAAAAATCATGGCAATGATTCAAATATACAGTCCTCCCACTCATTCTGAAGTGATACAGCCCAATGTACTCTTGTCTACAGGCACCTACAAAGAAGTGAGGCTTTGTACCCCTAGGGCAGAAATGGGGAATGAATGCTCCCTGGGTGTTGTTGGGTTGCAATTCCCATCATCCTTCACCATTGATAACCCAAACTGTTTTGGCTAGGACTCCTATGAATTGTAGTCTGACACCATCTGAAAGGCTACACATTCTCTATCTTGACATAACTGTTCACACAGCCCTTCACATGTGTACGATACATGGGAATGGAAGAGAGGAACCGTATCAATCACTTTATTCTCCCATTGTCTTCATATGTGTAAGTTCATTGTGTACAGGTTTGAAATCAGGTGTAGAATCTGCATACAGTTAAACATACAGAGTCTGCATTATAGATGTGGATCCTTGTTTGTCTCATCCTCTGAGGTAAACAGGAAGACATAAGGAACCACAAAATAATTATTTTGGGGATGTTCTAACAAGAGAAGAGGACACAACACAAATTGTGCAAATTGACAGCAGCTGCTGCTTTGTTGCAAGAACTTTGAAGGTCTAGAACAGTGATTCCCAACCTTTTTTGAGTTGCAACTCTCTTTTATAATGGCCAAGGAACCTGTGACTCCCTCATATTTGCATAAAAAGGCAAAAGGATGACTTTCCCCATTTTTGATGGGGAATTTCATCCCTTTTCACAAAGCAGAGATTTCTTTCTCCCTCCAGAGGGCCTGTTTCTCATACACACACACACACACACACACACACACACACACACACCGAATTTCATATCCTGCTCTGAAAGGTCAAGGAAGCAATTATTTAACAATGGCTACAACACATATAAGGTGGCTGCAAGCCCCTAGGAAAAAAACTCCAGGTTGGGAAAAACCCTTTATTGCAGAGGGGCATTTGCATTTTTTAAATAGTCACCTGGTTGTTCTGTGCTTACTGTGTGCTTTTTTAAAAGGGAAATGAGATTGATTGATTTGATTTGATTTGATTTGATTTCTTTACCACCCATCTGGCTACGAAGGCCACTCTGTGTGGTTCACAACAGAAAATAAAACAATAATTGACATCAACAAACCGAATAAAATAACATCAAAAAATATACTGGACATTATAAATTACTTATGAACATTATGAACTTCAAAATAATGCACCGAAACAACAATAAATATTTGCTTTGCACAGAAGCATTTGTACAAATTACAGAAACCTGGACAGGAACAAAGTGTGAGGAACCTCACCAGACTTACAATTTTTTTTCTTGAGCGGTCCCATTAAGACGGTCTGAATTGATGAGAACAAAGAATGTAGTGACTGTTGTTTATATCCCTACTCTGAACACACAGAGGGAATGGGGAATGGATATTCTGGAAAGAAGAAGCATGTGGATGGTATACAATCCCACTGATCCAGTTGTTTCCAAACTTGTATCGCCACATGTTGCTGAATGTACCTACCTACGGCCACAGCAGAACAGCCAAGGTTCAGGACTTCCATGGAATCTGGGAACCCATGCACTACCTGCTCAGTGTATTCACTACATACATAGTGCGAGCTTCTATGAATACCTCCACAGTTGTAATTTGTGAGGACTTTTGTAAGACTTGGCCTTTAATGCCAAATATTTTCTTTGTCATGTGCCTGCAAAGACAGGAAGCTCCTGAGTATACCTTGAAGTTGAATGCTAACCACAGAAGCTCTGGATCTGATTTTTTTTTTATTCCATTCCAGAAAAGAAATTCTGCAGGAGATGGCACTCTATTTGGAATAGAGCTGATCATTCTGAGTTGGCAACCACCTGGTGTTCTGAACTTTATTGCAAACTTTAGCAACATCCCTGTCTGCAAGGTTTGCATGCTGTTCAAAGAAGTATGTTGAACACTGCTGTTCTAAAAATTCACTTTCATTGTAATATTCTTCTCAGCGTTTCTCAAAAAGATGAATATCCACCACTTCCTCTCCATAAATTCTCTAACAATGTTGTCTTTGTCAAGAATAAACCTGGTGTCCATTGATGAAAGAGAAGGCTTTGGAACTGGCATTTAGACAGTAACCACTCTTCATCTCCAGGATCTCTTTATTATTATTTTTATTATTATTAACACCACACATCCGAGCGCTAAATGAATGGAACTAAATGTGTTCTTCTTGCTAAGGACCATTGTATAGAATGAAAGTTTGTTCAATGCACTCATCCGAGAGGCCAAGGTCTGGGCTCACATCTTCTAGCTTGTTGTCTAATGAGGACCAAATGAAGAGGAACAAAAAGGTTCCATTTGAAGCACTTTCAAAAATATGTTGCTATTGAATATACTAAAAGCTACTTTGCTGTGTATTGTGGGTCTGAAAGTCACTTGCTACCTTGACTGTTGAAAGGAATTAAATGTAGTTGGTGTCAAGAAATAGGCAGCCATATTTATTTATTTTTTTAAAAAAATCCAACAAGAGATAGTGCTGACATTTGTACCCTCACTTTGTGTGGAGCTCACAACCTGCAGAGCAGAGTATGTTTCCCATGTATAAGGTCCCTAACTGGATCTCCAGCACGTGAGATAGCTAGGGCTGAGAAATGGCTTTTAGTTTAACCCTGGGGGCAGGGGCAGATAGGAACCATCTGACTTGGTGTGAGGAGGCTTCCTGTGTCCCAGACCTGAAATATGTAGGCTTGCCTCTGATCTGACCAGATAGTGTATCAAACCAGAACACAGAATCCGACTCATTTTCGATAGTGTAGAAGCCTCAGGTGGGATTGGTCAGACTGGAGCCAGCGTGTAGAGTCCCTAGTCAGAAAATGTGGTGAGATGCTGTTCCAGTGAGAACAGCACTTGCGTTGATCTTTCTGTTTGTATGTCCCATTGCTTCTACACTTCACAGGTTGCAGCAGCTTCACAATGCTGATGTTGACCAACAGTTTGCCAGAAGGCACTTTACACAAGGGAGTAGCCTGGTGAGGAAGAAACAAAAATTATTGTGTGCTACTACTACACACCTAGTTAAAAACGGAGTGGTAGCCCTGCTGTGCTTTAGAAAAGTGCCCAACATGCCCTATTTTAAACTGCAGTTGGGCTGGATGAGAGAGCCCTTTCTCTTCCTCAGGGCTTGCTTCTCTGGTGGCCAACTGGAGAGTGGCATCCAGGGACCATGGTGGAAGCAGCAGCCGCAGGTGGTGTCAACGTCTTCAACAGCTGGGGAAACATATTCCTTGGCCGCTGCTGCCACTGCCATCTAGCTGCCCACTGGACAAACAGGCCCTAGAGAGAAGGAAGGACCGCAGAGTCCTTCCTGGCTTGACATGCCGTGAAAATGGAGCTGCTGGAGCTGACATCTCAGCCCCTTGGCTGTCAGCAGCCAGCCAGTGCTGGGAGGCTTCCGAGGTACCATAGCACTGGCTGGCTGCTGTTGTTTTTGAGGGGTTGGAGAGGCAGCTCCAGTGGTTCCATTCTTTGCATGTTATGCAGCCTTGAAGCCTTCCAACACCAGTCAGCTGGAACTACTACTAAGTTGACTTACAAGAAGTAACTTTTTCTAAGATTTCTTCCTGGTGATCTGCTGAGGGTTGCTTTCATTTCCCTTCTGACACTCTATTCTTTGTATGCTTTTGTCAGGCTTCCTACGCGACTAAAAGGACATTTGCAAAGTCCCATTAACTTGCATTTGCCCTTTCTAACAGCATTTGACTGGCTAGACTCTGAGGTTGAAAGTTGTGGCAACTGACAAAGCAGCTAGGAAAACTGCCCATGGGAGAAGGCATGGATCTGAAAAGAAAACTCACTTTCCTGGTAGACCTGACCGGTATGATTAATTGCCACCCACGCAAGTAGGTGTTGGTGCTATTTATTTTACTGCTCTGCCAGCAACAAGCGTTTGGGATTCCTAACTGTTGCTCCATCGCCCCAGTCTACCTGGAATCCAGCCCTGATTTTATCTCATGTGTCACCACCAAAAACAGAAACAAAACAAAGCAAAGCAAAAAAAAAAAAAAAAAAAAAGTTCCAGTATGAGAGACAAGATAAAACAATCCTAAATAGTTTTATTGCAAGATAGGGCTCCTCCTTGCCCTGCAGGAAAATTGGCTAAAATGGGGATTTGATGTGGCTCTTTCAGAAAGGTCTTCATTTTTAAAATTGGCAAGCTTTCATTTGTGCTCAAGAGATAATTGCTGGGGAGATTTGAGAGGCAAAAATGGCCCCCACAGTTTTTATGACTCCCTTGCACTATATGAGGAAGAAATAATACAGTTATCTCATATCCTTTGCATTATGACCATAGAAGCCTTATTCAGACATTCAGGATAATCTGAAAGTGTGAGCCAAAGGAGATGATGGTGCAACCTTTTCTGTCTCAACTCGCTGTCTATAAAGAGCTAAATGTTCAGAGGAGAGCCGTCTTTACCCACAGAGACTCTCCATGTGGCTAGAAATCCTGAGTCTTATTCAGAGGTCCTGATCATGTGGAGATGTTCCATACACATTGCTGTCCTGTTCAGAATTAGAACATGGGAGGTGGGGCTATTCTGTTAAACTAAGTCACTCAGTTACTGCCTCTCATGTACCAAAATAGTATCTTGCTTGGATTTCAATGAAAGAAAACATCCTCACATCCTGTCCTCCTGCCCACTTTGAAAGGCAATTACATTTCCCCCTCCTCTCCTCACAAAGGGCAGAGTCCTTCAAGCTCCCCATGTGTCAAACAATGGGGGGGGGTCTAGACTCAGACTGACCTCTCTCAAGAGCAGCAAGTCTTTCTGGTGGGGATGCAGATGTTCTACTGCCTGCTTCCTATAGACCTGATTGTTCACATTACAAAAAGAGCCAAACTTCTCTCAGGCAGAGGGAGAGCAAAACATCTACTTTCCCAGCCCACAAAAGTGGTGATATAAGTAATCAGGTCTGAAAGAAATAGCTGTTGGGTGTCCCCCCCCATAATAACCAATCATGATTTTAAGATAACATTGTGTTCCATTTGTAAAAAGTTAAATTTTAGTCTGAACTATGCTCTGAAAAATTATGTTCAACACCATGAGCTTCTTGGAAATAACCGGTGGCTGTATGTTGTAATCTTTAAAAAGCAACATTTAAAGTTTTTGGAAATGCCCAATAAACACCTCTTGCTTCTTTCTGTAATAAAGTATGAGTTTGGGAAAGGCCTTAATATAGTGACAGAAGATACATTATGAACGCAGCAACTCCTAGAGACAACCTCTGACTTCCCCAGTGAGAAAGTAACCAAGAACAAGGGGCAAAAAATCTTTCCATCAGAGACTATTGGATTCATGATCTGAGCAGAAAGGTCTCACGCAATGACGTCGGGTTGACGTGACCCCCATCTCATGTTGAACTATGTGCCACCCCTACATGAAACCCTGGGTGTACTGCTAATCTGACATTTATGTGATACCTATGGGCATAAGGTGTCACAGATTACTCCTTGGCCATGTACCAGGTTCCTGCCCCTCCTGAGTTTTTACAAAATAATAATAAAAATTAAACAGTAATAACCAGGAGAGTGGTTTGCTGCAAAGTGGGGCATCAGGCACTAGCACAATGTTAGTCCAGGAAGTATTCCTCAGCACCAGAATGGATGTAGTTCTGTTTTTGTTTATTTGGAACTGGACTTTAAAAAAAAAGAGTAAAAGGTTGTTAGACATGATGAGAGAGTATTTCTTGGAAACATTGTACTGGTAAAAGAGGATATGAAGAAATAGAATGGTTTCTCGTTGGCAAAGCTGTCAGACAACAGTGGATTTTATCTGTTCAAGCTGCATGCAGAAGATATAAAATGGAGAAGTGCTTTAGATTCAGATAAGAAGTGAATATTGGTGGAAGAAACATCCATAATTTATCATAAACCAATGTGAGGACAACCGATGATACCATATTACTGGCAGAAAGCAGCAATAACATGAAATGACTCCTGAGGAAGGTAAAAGAAAATACAAAAGCAGGACTGAAGTTGAACATTAACAAGAGAAAAAAATCATTGATTTCTTCAAAATCAAAGTTATGGAGAGCTACAAACTTTAATAATGGCAATGGGAAAATATACCATAATTGGCTGGAATTGAGGTTCCTTTGTTGCTTTATGCAGATGATGCTGTTCTTATGTCACTCTCTAAAAGGGGTCTTAAAAACGTTCATATATTTTTATGGGTTACTCTAAAAATAACTTGCTAACAATCAATTTTAGGAAAACCAAGATCATAGCTTTTTCTAGACACACTCAGGTAAATGAGTGGAAAATTGATGGACCTTATATTGAGCAGATTAAGAAATTTAAATACATGGACATTGTTTTCTCCTCCACTCATTTGTGGACTGACCATAGACAGTTGGCAGAATACAAGTAAATGGGTTCTTTGTTTTACACCAAAGGGGCACAGTTTATCCCTGTTGCATTGCAGGCAGCTAAGGTCAAAATTCTATTTCAGCTGAAGAAAAAAAAATTTCTGAACATAATGTTGATGGAAGTTCATCAACTTCCTTTAGAATCAATCTTTATTTTGTGGTCTCCAACACATTAAAATACATAGATGTAATATTTAAAATAAGTGGAAGCAATTAAAACATTTCAAGACACCTAAAACAGTAAAAATTGATAAAATAGATTACTCATACATTGGTTTTTTGTTTTTGTTCTTTATGACAGGGTTAGGTAGAGGTCAAGATTGTTTTTTGTATTTTTTGGGCAGAGAGAAGGAATTTGGCCACTGATTCGGTGTTAATATTGTTTGTCACTTAATAAATATTTTGTATGCCAAATCAGAGTCCTACCTGGGAAGACATTCATTATGGGCTTGAGGAATTTGATACGCTTGTTTCTGTAAAAATTACACTCAAAAAGGACATGCTTCAAAGTTTCAATTTCTCTATCCTTACAAGGGCACAATCTTTTCTCGTAAGAGGTGCCAGAATATTGTCCATCTAAAATTGCGGATTGGAGACAGTTAAATCGGGCTCTTGAGAAGACGTGCCTGTATTTTGGGATAATCAAACTCTCTAAATACCTAGCACTTTGGGAGAAATTATAGTTTATGCCAAGGTGCAAGATGGAGCATGTTTTGCAAGCCATTGAAATAGAATACTGGAAGTCAATGTTCCTGATCTGCTTTTCTAAGATAGAGTTGGCTGCCTTGGATTCCTGGGCATAAAGAAAGTCCGTAGAGAGCCGTAATAGATGCAGTTTGTTTGGAAAAGCTTTAAGCCATGAGCTGTTATGGACATCTTTCTGTAGAAGGTTAAGATATCCCATAGAGGGATCAGCATGTATTACCTTATTCCAATACAGTCGTGCCCCGCTTAACGATTGCCCCGCATTATGATGAATTCGCTTCACGACGATGATTGCAAAACAATGGTCTAAATGGGGGAATGTCACTTAGCGATGATCGGTTCCCTGCTTCGGGAAGCAATTTTCGCTTTACGACGATCAAAAACAGCTGATCGTTGGGTTTTCAAAATGGCCACCGGATGCTTAAAATGGCTCCCCACTGTGCTTAGGGATGGATTCCTCGCTATGCAGGCACCGAAAATGGCCACCGTATGGAGGATCTTTGCTGGATGGTGAGTTTTTACCCCATTGGAACGAATTGAACAGTTTTCAATGCGTTTCAATGGGGTTTTTAATTTTGCTTTACGATGTTTTTGCTTAACAGTGATTTTCCTGGAGCGGATTATCATCGTTAAGCGAGGCACCACTGTATCTAAAAGCAAAGAGCCAACCACTGCATTCTAGTGATGTTAGACCAGTCTCTAATCGTAAGGCAGCTGCAGGGATGCATCTTGGCATTCCCAAAATGGATTTTGGGGTGGGGGAAGAACGCTCTCTATACTAGTGTGAAATCCTAGGATCCAAGTTGGTATACCACATAACAGTTGGGGCAGAATCTTGAGCTTAAAAACTTGAATAACAGCTGGTATAAATTGTCCCCCCTTAGTAAAGAAAAAACGCAAGATAGCGTGTTCTGCATGTTCTGGGCTGCTTGGATTATGGACCGTCTATGGTCAGCCCAGGAAAGTTTATGGTGGACTGTAATACCTAGATACTTTAGCTGTTTTACATGCTCAATGCAAGAACCATTAATTGTCCAATTTCTAGGTGTTACAGACTGAGTGAAAACCATAATTTTGGTTTTAACAAAATTTATAACTAATTGGTTGTTCTTACAGTAGGTCACAAATGTGTGTATCAGCCGTTTAAGTTCTATTTTCGATAGGGACAGAAGAACCGCATCATCTGCATAAAGCAGTAGGGGGCATTTGGTCTTTGCCAATCTAAGAGAATGGAAGTCTGTTCCAAGACACCACCCAAGCAGAAAATTTAAATACAGGTTAAATAATGTGGGGGCTAATACACAGCCCTGTTGAACCCCTTTATTAGCCTGAATAGATTTTGTTAGGTTTCCTTCTGTGCCACATCTAACATGGAGTGTGGTGCCCTGATAAAGACATTTAATAAGATATAGGATTCTCTTGTCTATAGAGGTTTTGTATAATTTTGATCATAGAATATCTCTTGGGACAGAATCATAGGCTGATTTTAAGTCTTATGAATGCAGTATAGAGCCCATTACCATGAGAGGACATATATTTCTCCGCAAGATGGCTCTAAATCATACAGTGATCAATTGCTGATCTACCCTTTCTAAATCCTGCCTGTTCTTTCCCCAAGATATTTTCCTCCTCTATCCAAGTAAGTAGTCTTTGATTTAAGTGATTAGAGTACAATTTACCCAGCACAGAGAGTAGACTGATTGGTCTGTAGTTGGTTGGATCTCCTTGTTACATACAACACTGATGTTACCTGTCTGTCATGGGTTTGGAGGGAAAGTTCCATCCTATGGGGAGTGGAAGGCGGGACATCAGGAGGAGGGGCTGTACTGTATATATATGTGAAGCGTGTGTGGAGAAGTTTAGACGCTGGAAGAGACAAAGCAGCAGCTGGGAAGAAGAAGCTGGTGTGGGAGTCTGTGTGTCAGACAGGGTACACTGTGTGTCAGTCAGTACCAACCTGATAGGTTCAGGTGTCTGTTGGTTAGCCAGAACTGATAGGTTCAGGGTCTGTGCTTCAAGTTAAGTGTTCTGTGTGAACCAAACTGTATGCATGTATGAATGAGACTAAGCCACGTTACTATATCTTATTCACCTGATCATTTTATTTTCCCTGTGTGTTATTTTAAATAAACCTTATTCTTTTATTTGTTGAAAATCCATCCCTGGTCTGTGTGACTTCTTATAGGGAATGGTTGGTGGCAGCTTAGTAAACGTGTGGCAGATCCCAGTAGGTCTGGGTTTGTCACATTAATTGGTGTCCAGCGTGTGGGATACGACTGGTCCAGTTGTCCAGTGGTCCAGCAAAGCCTTGGCAAGTGTGCCCAGAGCAAGGGGGGTCTAGTCAGGGACAATCTGAGAGCACGTAGGTAATCTTCTAGGTGTACCTCACGGGGGGGTGCACTAGTAGAAGAACGTGTAACCTCAGATTGGGGGCTAGATTAGGGAGCTCTGAGGCAACCTGGTTTTGGCGGGGAAAAAAGCTGAGGCAAAACTGTAAAGTAGCAGGGAGCTAGCTTGTCTGCTGAGAGGCCCAGCAGAGGGGGGTAGACTCTGGCTCGCAACTGTTGCAAGTAGTGCTGAAGGACAGCAGCAATCTATAGAGAAAGCTGGTTCTGAGGCAAAAGAAAAAAAAAGTGGTCGTTTTATTTTGAGGCTTGACTTTTGAAAGCAGCCTGTTCTGGGGGGGAGTATGCCCTTGACTCGAAGCCAAATGGCAGAAATGGGTGAAGTGAAAGACCCCCAGGTTGACCAAGGTTCTGAGGATGAATTTGGCTCAGTGCAGGGTGACAGCACGGGAGAACAGAACCCAGAACTCAGGAAAATGCTCATAGTCCAACAGCATGAACTGAGGATGAGGCAATTTGAAATGGAGGAAAGGGAAAGAGAGGAAAGATTAGAGAGAGAAAGAAGGCAATTTGAGATAGAGAAAATGGAAAGAGCAGAAAGATTGGAGAGAGAGAAAATGGCGTTTGAATTAAGAAAATTGGAAATGATGAACCAGAACAATAATAACAATAGGGATTCTGAGGGAGGCCAATTGTCTAAAGCTGACCTGAAGAAATTCCCTGTGTACCACAAGGGAGATTGTCCTGAGGTGTTCTTTTCCCTAGTGGAAAGAGCGTTTGTGGACTTCTCAGTGAGGGAAACTGAGAAGATGACCATTATGCGATCTTTAATCAGTGGTAGCCTGGCCGAAGTCTATTCAGAGATGCCACAGGAACTGATGAGAGATTTTGCAGAGTTTAAAAAACTGGTGTTTGCAAGACATGGGATAAATGCGGAACAGCTGAGGCAAAGATTCAGGTCAATCACCAAGAAACCAGAGCAGACTTTTACCCAAGTGGGGGCTCAATTGGTGAGGCTGCTAGAGAAATGGCTATCTCAGGAGGGGACAGAGACCTTTCAGCAGCTCAAAGACTTGATAGCGCTGGAACAGTTCTATTCAGTCCTGCATGGGGAACTGAAATTCCAGGTGAGGGAAAGGAAACCAAAATCTGTGGCAGAAGCAGCAGAGATCGCAGATTTTATTTACCAGATAAGAAAGCCCCTAGGTGAGGAGAAATCTGTAGGAAAACCCAAAGAAACCTACAGCAAGTACTCTCAGGGACCAGGGAGGGACCAGCAAGGGGGAGGGGCCCATGGTGAAGGGAAGCCCTCAGACATAAAACCAAGACCTCAGATTTTGGAGGGAAAACCAAAACAAGAGGAGAAAGACTCAAAATACACCAGAAAATGTTATTTCTGTCAGGGAAAGGGCCATCTAATCTCAGAGTGTGAGAAATTAAAGCAGCTAAAAGGAATGGTGCCTCAGGATTCGAGTGGAACCAAGCCAAAAGCTGTGTTCTGTGTCCAGAAAGAGCAAGGCTCATTGTCACTGAGGGAGCCTGTTGCCATGGCTACTCAATCTGGAACAGCTACATCTGCTGATCAGGCTGAGGAAAATGGTCCTCTTGTAGAGGTCAGGCGCTGCCTACTGGTGAGAACAGATTCTCAGTTGTTTGAGACAGCAGGGGTGGACGTAGGAATACTTGGCCATCAGTATCGGGGGCTGCGGGACACTTGTTCCCAGGTGACCCTGTGCCATCCAGATATTATTCCTAGGGAGTATGTAATCCCAAATGAGAGCATGAAGGTGGCAGGGATTGAGGGGCAGGTGATCTCACTGCCAGTAGCGGAGGTACCTGTGAACTTTCAAGGCTGGAGGGGAGTTTGGTGTGACAAACCCAGACCTACTGGGATCTCTCACACAGTTACTAAGCTGCCACCAACCATTCCCTATAATAAGTCACACAGACCAGGGATGGATTTTTAAACAACAAAAAGAATAAGGTTTATTTTAAATACAAACAGGGTAAATAAAACAATCAGGTGAATAAAATAAAGTAACGTGGCTTATTCTCACACACACAAGCATACAGTTTGGTTCACCTAGAACCTTTAACTTAAAGCACAGACCCTGAACCCATCAGTTCTGGCTAACCAACAGACCCCTGAACCTTTCAGGCTGGTACTCTGACACACAGTAGTACCCTGTCAGACACCCAGACTCCCACAACAGCTTCTTCTTCCCCAGCTGCTGCTTCGTCACCACCCAGTGTCTCACAGTGTCTGTCTCAGCATCTCCCTTCACCACACAGGCATCACATATTTATACAGTACAGCCCCTCCTCCTGATGTCCCGCCTTCCACTCCCCATAGGATGGAACTTTCCCTCCAAACCCATGACAGACAGGTAACATCAGTGCTGTTATGTAACACCTCCCCTCTTTAAAAGTTGTTTTGTAGGGGGAAAGCTAAAAGTGCTTTTCACCAAAAAAACAACCTGCATAAAATACACAACAACATTTATACATACCATATAATACTTACATATACTTACACTCCAAGTTAACCATAGCAAATATGCATTTAAACATTTTACCATATACAGTACATCAATTTACCTTTATTAATACCAACCAAATTCAAAACCAGGTACATTTTAACTTTTTGTTTTCATTATATACATATAGTCCATGTTCTTTCGCCGTCTTCAGTCTTCAGGTCTTCTTGATAAGGCGTCAGCAACACAGTTCACTGACCCTCTGACCACCTTCACTTCAAAGTCATAGTCCTGTAAGTTCAAAGCCCACCTCATAAGTTTGCTATTGTGGGTTTTCATTGTCTTTAACCATTGCAATGGTGAATGGTCAGTACACAGAACAAAATGTCTTCCCCAGATGTAAGGCTTGGCCTTCTGGATCGCGTAGACTATGGCCAAACACTCCTTCTCCACGGTTGCCAAATGTCTCTCACCTTTTTGAAGTTTCCTACTCAGGTAGGACACTGGATGCTGGTCACCATTCTCATCCTCTTGGCACAGAACTGCTCCTACCCCGCTGTTAGACGCGTCGGTGTAGATGATAAACTCCCGGTCGAAGTCTGGAGCACGCAGGACAGGATAGTTGATTAACGCCTCCTTCAACCTCTGGAACGCCGCCTCACAGTCGCTGGTCCACGGGATGCGGTCATCAGCCTTCTTCCTCGTCAGATCGGTCAGCGGAGCCGCAATCTCGCTAAACCTCGGGATGAACTTTCTGTAGTAGCCCACCAACCCAAGAAATGATTTGACTTTTTTCTTGGTGTTGGGTCTAGGCCAATCACGAACTGCTTCTATTTTGGCCTCCAGGGGTTTTATCATTCCTCCCCCTACCATGTGACCCAAGTATTTTATTTCTGGGCTACCCAGCTGACACTTGCTGGCCTTTACTGTTAGCCCTGCTGCACTTAACCTCTGCAGCACTAACTCCAGGTGTATCAGGTGATCTTCCCAGGTATTACTGAAGATCCCTATGTCGTCAATGTAGGCCACTGTAAAGTCACTGAGCCCTGCCAAGGTCTGGTCCATCAGCCTTTGGAATGTGGCTGGTGCATTTCTGAGACCAAAGCTCAGGACTCGAAACTCATAGAGACCAAAAGGGCTGCAAAAGGCAGTCTTTTCTTGATCCCTGGGATCAATTCTTAATTGCCAATATCCCTTTACCAGGTCCAATGATGAGATGAACCGACAACCCCCTATGGTTTCAATCAGGTTGTCTAGCCTGGGCATTGGGTAGGCATCAGGAGTGGTTACACGGTTTAATTTCCTGTAATCAACACAAAACCTAATGCTCCCATCAGGCTTGTCCACAAGGACTATCGGAGAGGACCAAGGACTAGAAGAGGGGACGATTATGTTCTCCCTAAGCATTTCGTCCAGCTCCTTCCGCACCTTGTCCCTATAGGGTCCCGTTACTCGGTATGGGGATACTGCCTGCGGGGGTGCATCCCCTGTGTGGATCCGATGCATCACTCCCTTCACTATCCCCGGCTTGTTGGAAAACACCTGTTGATATTTTCTAAGCAGCATTTTTAGTTCTTGCTGCTGGTCTTGGGTGAGTGCAGGACTGATCTTGACCTCCTCTGGGTTGTATTTTACTTCCCCTCTACCCTCCCAGAAGGGTAATTCAGCTTCCTCACTCTCAGCTGCTTTTATCGCGAATAAAACCCTCTGTTCCCCTCTGTAGTAGGGTTTTAGGGCATTCACATGAACCACCCTCCTTGCTTGGTTCTCCTCCTGCTCTATTAGGTAGTTCAGGTCTGACATCTTGGAAATGACCCTATATGGTCCTGCCCATTTGAGCTGCAGTTTATTCTCTCTGCAGGGCCTAAGCCAGAGCACTTCCTCCCCTGGGTCAAAGTGCCTCTCTCTAGCTTTGCGGTCATACCATGTTTTCTGTTTGACCTTCTGCGCTTGCAGGTTTTCTGCTGCCAGCTCTAGATTTCGCTTTAGGTCATTCATCAAGGTGTCTATGTAAGTCACAACGTCTTGTGGGTCATCCTGGGTGATCTGCTCCCAATTTTGTTTGATCAAATCAAGGGGCCCTTTCACCCGTCTCCCAAATAGAAGTTCAAATGGACTAAACCCGGTACTGGCTTGTGGCACTGATCGATAAGCAAACAAAAGGGATTGCAGCTTCTGGTCCCAATTGTTTGGATTCTCTGCCAAGTAAGCCCTAATCATGCGCATTAGAGTCCCATTGAACTTCTCAGTTAACCCATTGCTTTCAGGATGATAAGCAGTGGTTTCCTTGTGCTTAATTCCACAGATCTGCCATAAGCGTTTCATGAGCTTTGATGTGAACGATGCGCCCAAATCTGTGATTATCTCTGAGGCAAATCCCATCCTGGACATATACCCCACCAAAGCATCGGCCACTGTGTTAGTTTCAATGTTAGTCAGGGGTATGGCTTCAGGATACCTTGTGGCATGGTCCACAATTGTTAGGATGAACCTGTTCCCCCTCTTTGTGGCCTTGGGCAAAGGTCCCACAATATCCACCCCTATGCATTTAAACGGAGTGTCAATCACAGGCAAAGGGCACAACTTTGCTTTGGTCCTATCGCGGTTATTCCCCTGCCTTTGACACACATCGCATTGTTTACAGAACTCCCTGATCTGCTTCCCTATGTCAGGCCAGTAGAAATTCTGTGTGATTCTCTGCTGTGTTTTGTTGACCCCTAAGTGTGCAGCAAACATGTCAGAGTGCCCCCTTTGTAAGATCATGGGGCGATACTTTTCAGGTACCACCAGTTGACTTCTGATCCCATCTCCCCCTTTTGAGATGTTCCTCAAGGTCTCTCTATATAAAATCCCCTTTTTCTCCAGAAATCTCACTGGGGTTTCAGGTGTTAGCTGGGCGTCAGTCACCTGTTCAAAACACTTTTGGAGAGTGGCGTCTGCCTTTTGCTCCTGTCCAAATCTGCTGTCTGTGGTTAAGGTTTCCACCACAGCTTCTGAACTCCCCTCTGCTTCAGTCTCTGGCTCATCATTACCCCCCTGAACTGTCCCTGTGGTGGCTTGTGAACGTGTAATCACTAGCACCCGTTTCACATGTTCAGCCAGGTCATTTCCCACGAGCACGGCTGCTGGCAGAGTCGATGAAATCGCTATCCGCCAATCTCCCCTCCAGCCTTGAAAGTTGACAGGTACCTCTGCTATTGGCAGAGAGATTACCTGCCCCTCAATCCCTGCTACCTTTATGCTCTCATTTGGGATTATAAACTCCCTAGGGATGATATCTGGATGGCATAGGGTTACTTGGGAACAAGTGTCCCGCAGCCCCCTATACTGACGGTCAAGTATTCCTACGTCCACCCCTGCTGTCTCAAACAACTGAGAATCTGTTTTTATCAGCAAGCAGCGCTTTACCTCCAGAAGAGGACCATTTTCCTCAGCCTGATCAGCAGAGGCAGCTGTCCCAGACTGAGTAGCCATGGCAACAGGCTCCCTCTGTGACACTGAGCCTTGCTCTTTCTGGACACAGAACACAGCTTTTGGCTTGGTCCCACTAGAATTCTGAGGCACCATTCCTTTTAGCTGCTTTAATTTTTCACACTCTGAGATTAGATGACCCTTTCCCTGACAGAAATAACATTTTCTAGTGTATTTGGATTCTCTCTCCTCTTGTTTCGGTTTTCCCTCCAAATTCTGAGGGCTTGGTTTCATGCCTGAGGGCTTCCCTTCACCATGGGCCCCTCCCCCTTGCTGGCTTTTCCCTGGTCCCTGAGAGTACTTGCTGTAGGTTTCTTTGGGTTTACCTACAGATTTCCCCTCACCCAAGGGCTTTCTTATTTGGGAAATAAAATCCGCGATCTCTGCGGCTGCTGCCACAGATTTCGGTTTCCTTTCCCTCACCTGGAATTTCAATTCCCCATGCAGAACTGAATAGAACTGTTCCAGGGCTATCAAGTCTTTAAGCTGTTCATAGGTCTCTGTTCCCTCCTGCGACAGCCATTTCTCAAGCAGCCTCACCAATTGGGCCCCCACTTGGGTAAAAGTCTGTTCTGGCTTCTTGGTGAGGGACCTGAACCTTTGTCTCAGCTGCTCTGCATTTATCCCATGTCTTGCAAACACCAGTTTTTTAAACTCTGCGAAATCTTTCATCAATTCCTCAGGCATCTCGGCATAAACCTCAGCCAGGCTACCACTGATTAAAGACCGCATGATGGTCATCTTCTCAGTTTCCCTTACTGAGAAGTCCACAAACGCTCTTTCCACTAAGGAAAAGAACACCTCAGGACAATCTCCCTTGTGGTACACAGGGAATTTCTTCAGGTCAGCCTTAGACAATTGGCCTCCCTCAGAATCCCTATTATTATTATTGTTCTGGTTCATCAGTTCCAGTTTTCTTAATTCAAACGCCATTTTCTCTCTCTCCAATGCCAATTCAAATTGTCTCTGTTTCTCCCTTTCCTCTCTTCTTTCTCTCTCTAATCTTTCCTCCATTTCCCTCACCCTCAGTTCATGCTGTTGGGCTAGGAGTATTTTTCTGAGTTCTGGGTCCTGCTCTCCTGTGCTGTCACCTTGCACTGAGCCAAATTCATCCTCAGAACCTTGGTCAATCTGGGGGTCTTTCACCTCACTCATGTCTGCTACTTGGCTTCGAGTCAAGGGCATACCCCCCCTCAGAACAGGCTGCTTTAAAAAGTCAAGCCTCAAAATAAAACGACCACTTTTTTCCTTTTACCTCAGAACCAGCTCTCCCTAGAGATTGCTGCTGTTCTTCAGCACTAAAGTTGCAACAGTATCGAGTCAGAGCCTACCCCCCTCTGCTGGGCCTCTCAGCTGGCAAGCTAGCTCACTGTTGCTACGCAGATTTGCCTCAGCTTTTCCCGCCAAAACTAGGCTGCCTCAGAGCACCTTAATCTAAGTCTCCCCAGTTGGCACGTTCTTCTACTAGCGCACCTCCCCGTGAGGTACACCTAGAAGATTACCTACGCGCCTCAGACTGTCCCTGACTAGACCCCCCTTGCTCTGGGCACACTTGCCAAGGCTTTGCTGGACCACTGGACAACTGGACCAGTCGTATCCCACACGCTGGACACCAATCAATGTGACAAACCCAGACCTACTGGGATCTCTCACACAGTTACTAAGCTGCCACCAACCATTCCCTATAATAAGTCACACAGACCAGGGATGGATTTTTAAACAACAAAAAGAATAAGGTTTATTTTAAATACAAACAGGGTAAATAAAACAATCAGGTGAATAAAATAAAGTAACGTGGCTTATTCTCACACACACAAGCATACAGTTTGGTTCACCTAGAACCTTTAACTTAAAGCACAGACCCTGAACCCATCAGTTCTGGCTAACCAACAGACCCCTGAACCTTTCAGGCTGGTACTCTGACACACAGTAGTACCCTGTCAGACACCCAGACTCCCACAACAGCTTCTTCTTCCCCAGCTGCTGCTTCGTCACCACCCCGTGTCTCACAGTGTCTGTCTCAGCATCTCCCTTCACCACACAGGCATCACATATTTATACAGTACAGCCCCTCCTCCTGATGTCCCGCCTTCCACTCCCCATAGGATGGAACTTTCCCTCCAAACCCATGACAGACAGGTAACATCAGTGCTGTTATGTAACATTTGGCAGCTAGCGATTTCATCGACTCTGCCAGCAGCCGTGCTCGTGGGAAATGACCTGGCTGAACATGTGAAACGGGTGCTAGTGATTACACGTTCACAAGCCACCACGGGGACAGTTCAGGGGGGTAATGATGAGCCAGAGACGGAAGCAGGTGGGGGGAGTTCAGAAGCTGTGGTGGAAACCTTAACCACAGACAGCAGATTTGGACAAGAGCAAAAGGCAGACGCCACTCTCCAAAAGTGTTTTGAACAGGTGACTGACGCCCAGCTAACACCTGAAACCCCAGTGAGATTTCTAGACAAAAAGGGGATTTTGTATAGAGAGACCCTGAGGAATATCTCAAAAGGGGGAGATGGGATCAGAAGTCAGCTAGTGGTACCTGAAAAGTATCGCCCCATGATCTTACAAAGGGGGCACTCTGACATGTTTGCTGCACACTTAGGGGTGAACAAAACACAGCAGAGAATCACACAGAATTTTTACTGGCCTGACATAGGGAAGCAGATCAGGGAGTTCTGTAAACAATGTGATGTGTGTCAAAGGCAGGGGAATAGCCGTGACAGGACCAAAGCAAAGTTGTGCCCTTTGCCTGTGATTGACACTCCGTTCAAATGCATAGGGGTGGATATTGTGGGACCTTTGCCCAAGGCCACAAAGGGGGGGAACAGGTTCATTCTCACCATTGTGGACCATGCCACGAGGTACCCTGAAGCCATACCCTTGACTAACATTGAAACTAACACAGTGGCAGATGCCTTGGTGGGGTATATGTCCAGGATGGGATTTGCCTCAGAAATAATCACAGATTTGGGCGCATCGTTCACATCGAAGCTCATGAAACGCTTATGGCAAATCTGTGGAATTAAGCACAAGGAAACCACTGCCTATCATCCTGAAAGTAATGGGTTAACTGAGAAGTTCAATGGGACTCTGATGCGCATGATTAGGGCTTACTTGGCGGAGAATCCAAACAATTGGGACCAGAAGCTGCAATCCCTTTTGTTTGCTTATCGATCAGTGCCACAAGCCAGTACCGGGTTCAGTCCGTTTGAACTTTTGTTTGGGAGAAGGGTGAAAGGGCCCCTTGATTTGATCAAACAAAATTGGGAGCAGATCACCCAGGATGACCCACAAGACGTTGTGACATATATAGGCACTTTAAGGAATGACTTAAAGAGAAACCTAGAGCTAGCAGCAGAGACCCTGCAAGCTCAAAAGGTCAGAAAGAAAACTTGGGATGACCAGGAAGGCAGGGAGAGGCACTTTGACCCAGGGGAGGAAGTGCTTTGGCCAAAGAGAACAAACTGCAGCTGGGTAGCCCAGAAATAAAATACTTGGGTCACATGGTAGGGGGAGGAGTGATAAAACCCCTAGAGGCCAAAATAGAAGCCGTTCGTGATTGGCCCAGACCCAACACCAAGAAAAAAGTCAAATCATTTCTTGGGTTGGTGGGCTACTACAGAAAGTTCATCCCGAGGTTTAGCGAGATTGCGGCTCCGCTGACCGATCTGACGAGGAAGAAGACTGATGACCGCATCCCGTGGACCAGCGACTGTGAGGAGGCGTTCCAGAGGTTGAAGCAGGCGCTCATCAACTATCCAGTGCTGCGTGCTCCAGACTTCGACCGGGAGTTCATCATCTACACCGATGCGTCTAACAGCGGGGTAGGAGCAGTTCTTTGCCAGGAGGATGAGAATGGTGACCAGCATCCAGTGTCCTACCTGAGTAGGAAACTTCAAAAAGGTGAGAGACATTTGGCAACCGTGGAGAAGGAGTGTTTGGCCATAGTCTACGCGATCCAGAAGGCCAAGCCTTACATCTGGGGAAGAATTTTTGTTCTGTGCACTGACCATTCACCATTGCAATGGTTAAAGACAATGAAAACCCACAATAGTAAACTTATGAGGTGGGCTTTAAACCTACAGGACTATGACTTTGAAGTGAAGGTGGTCAGAGGGTCAGTGAACTGTGTTGCTGACGCCTTGTCAAGAAGACCTGAAGATTGAAGACGGTGAAAGAACATGGACTATGTATATATATTGATGACAAAAAGTTAAATGTACCTGTTTTTTGAACTTGGTTTGTATGAATAAAGGTAACTTGATGTAATGTATATGGTAAATGTTTAAATGCCTAATTGATATGGTTAACTTAGAATGTAAGTATAAATAAGTAAGTATGATATTGTATGTATAACTGGTTTTGTGTGTTTTATCCAGGTTGTTTTTTTGGTGAAAAGCACCTTAGCTTTCCCCCTACAAAACAACTTATAAAGAGGGGAGGTGTTACATACAACACTGATGTTACCTGTCTGTCATGGGTTTGGAGGGAAAGTTCCATCCTATGGGGAGTGGAAGGCGGGACATCAGGAGGAGGGGCTGTACTGTATATATATGTGAAGCGTGTGTGGAGAAGTTTAGACGCTGGAAGAGACAAAGCAGCAGCTGGGAAGAAGAAGCTGGTGTGGGAGTCTGTGTGTCAGACAGGGTACACTGTGTGTCAGTCAGTACCAACCTGATAGGTTCAGGTGTCTGTTGGTTAGCCAGAACTGATAGGTTCAGGGTCTGTGCTTCAAGTTAAGTGTTCTGTGTGAACCAAACTGTATGCATGTATGAATGAGACTAAGCCACGTTACTATATCTTATTCACCTGATCATTTTATTTTCCCTGTGTGTTATTTTAAATAAACCTTATTCTTTTATTTGTTGAAAATCCATCCCTGGTCTGTGTGACTTCTTATAGGGAATGGTTGGTGGCAGCTTAGTAAACGTGTGGCAGATCCCAGTAGGTCTGGGTTTGTCACACTCCTCTTTCTCCTTTCTTAAAGATAGATATCACTATGGCTTCGGATCAAGCGAGGGGAAATTTACCTGAGTTCTTGATATGGGTAAACAAGTTTACCAACAAAGGTGCCCACCAATCCATGTTAGCCTTTAGCATTTCAGGGAGAATGGCATCTGTTCCCGGGGACTTGCCTGATTTCATACTTCTAATTAGGGTTTTTGTTTCAGTCACTGTGATTGTCCTCCATGCAGTAGTGTCATTTAAATGTATAGTTGGAGAGAAATCTGTTGAGTTCTCTTTAATGTCCCCAAATAGAGTAGAGAAGTGCTGTTCCCAGATGTCTGCTGAGATCTTACAACTGAGCTGGTTTGAGGACGACCTCAGGGCAAACATCCTTTAGAGCAGGTTGGTTATATAATACAGTAATACAAACTAGTTGTACAGAACCTAGGACTTCACTGTCATTTGCTGTCTCTAATCCATCTTTACAACACTGACATCTTTACTTACTGTCTTTCCAGATGTGCCCCTCTCAGGAGCTATTCTTTTCTTTTTCACTGTATGAAGCAACAGATTGAACCATGTCATCCTATGGGATACCTGGCTTAATAGGATAGAGTCATGTGACATGTCATATTCTTAACCTTGCTTGACTATGATACAATAATTTGTTCCTCCACCTATTTGGGATTAAGGATATTAAGTACTCAAGAAGACGTACAATGCTCAATTGTCTTCTGGATCATAAAAACTGCCTCTGGTGCAAAATCAAAAACCAGTTTATCCAGAACCAGAAAACTAAGATTTCTCAGGTAATTTTTATTTTTACTTCTACATTTAATCAACAGAACTGCATGGGGGAGGATATTTATTGCACTATAGTCACTATTAGGACATTTTGGACAGCTGCATCAATTCTGTACTGAGATGATGAAACCTAAGCAGCCTGGTGCTTTGGGGAATTGAATGTGGAATCTCTTAACAAAGGGTTGAGAGTAGCTGTGAGCAATCTTTTTTATTATTTGATGTTGCCACTATTCAGTACTTTGTAAAATCTCTTTTTCTTGCCCTCCACATAGCCACTTTCCCAGAACAAAAACATAACAGCATATCTGTTCCTGAGATCATTCCACAGTGTTGACCTAACATGATTATCATGATGAGTTTTCTCATATCTTCCCCCCATCTCAAAATGCTGGTTTGCTATAAATGTCCAGTGACAGTTCTACATGAAAATCGCAGAGATCCAACCTGGTTGTAGCAGCCATGGTGTCAGATGAAGGAGAATGAGGTTTGAATGCTGAATCAGATATGAATTCTTTAGCTCCCAGGGTGCTAGCTGAAACCTTGGGGAATCGTTATGCTTCCCTAGCCTTCTGGTGGGGAGACAGATCTTAGGGTGAGTGAGAAAACTAGATTTGATGCTGGATTATGGTTTTAATGCCTGGGGTTCTGTTCCCTCCCTCATCCCAGAATTCACAACTCAGTGTGCAGGTATTTGTATGTGTATTGCACATATCTGTGTAACGAAGGAGTTAATCCACATTTTTGTCTCGCTCTCTAATACTTGTGTACACAAATGCATACGAACAGCAACTACTATACAATGACATCTGAAAGGCCTACTCTTAGTCTTACGATTAGCCTGGAAATCTCTGGAAATGGGAAACCGCCTGGTGACGCTCGCCATGAAGCTCCCCAGGTGACCTCGGGTGACTCAGCACTTCTCAGACTGACCCAGCTTCACCTTTCACTGGGTTGTGTGGAAGAGATTGTAAAGGTGATGAGTATGCATACTGCCTTGTGTTCCCAGAATGAGATGTGAAATATAAATGTGCTGAATGAATATATTAGTCATCCTCAGCGTCGCACAATGATGAAGGAAAAAATTATGGGGTAGTCCTTTCAATAGGAATACATGGGTCTACCAGGTGTGTCAGTTTGGACTGCAGATCACTTCGCAGAATGGTCATCATGGGAGGGAGCAGAATTCCTACTTGTAAAAGCTAGTATGTAATCTGTTGGGGTTATATTTTATAAAGAGCATTTCTGCTCATTAAAGTTACAAGAGGGAAAGACGGGCAGGTGAGATTGATGACTTGATTAACCTTGAGAAACGCTGAATGCCTCTGAGTAAGATCAGTATAAAGACAGCAGGAGCACCAAAGGATCTGTGTGTATCTGTGAGTGAAAGCATGAGCAGCAGCAGAAGCAGACCGGCAGGAGAGAAGATGTAGGAAGGAAGCTGCAGAAGATGAAGGAGCTGCAGAACGAAGCAACAGAATTCTGCTATACAGTATACAAAGGGAACTACAAACCTTTTCTCTTTCGTGTTTCTTTTGGGTGTGGGATCCTGTCCCCATCTTCCCCTCCACGCCCCCCCCCCTTGAGCCACTTCTTTTTCTTTTTGTACAAAAGATCATTCAATCATACAGTTCCCTTTCTGGAGTCAGACAAGTTACAGCCCAAATACAAGCTTGCACCCTCTCTGAAAAGAACCAAGCTTACGAGATGCTCTGATACACTATACTCAACTAGAAATGCAAATTCTACTTAATAGTAGGAAAAGGAAAAAGATGACCTGAAAGGCCATAAAGACGAGTTCCAGAGTTCAAAATGAAAATCCCCCTCCCTCTGTTCTTGCATAGGTCAAATATGTATGCATTCTTGTGCAGCTTTCCTTTGCTTTTTGTGTTGGCCACTGCAAATCAGAGAAACGGATGCCTCACTGTAATCATATCATGAGTTTTGATGGAGGCTTCAGTATAATAGGGTGGCTGATTTGCTACAGGTATTGTTCGTCTGCAGTCCAAATCTGAATGAAGATAAAACAATTACACATTATCGGAAATCTTTTCCTGTATCTGATACAGATTTTGAGATATGTTATAACTAGATAGATTTCGGAAACATGCTGGGGGTCTTTATGCAAACAGGCACAACTCAAAAGCAGTAGGTGGTACGCACGCATAGCTCTGAACAGGCACAGCCAGCTGTGAGCTCAGTTTTACTCAGGTTCTCATTTCCCTTTCTATCCTGATTCTTCACAGAATTGTGATTTGGCTTTTTTTCGCAACACATGAATATTTGCAGAATTTTTGGTGCCTTTTTTTTTAAAAAAAATCCTCACGTACATATGCATATTTAAAATGCATTGTTGTGTAGACGTTTTGAAACATATGTGTCCCCCTCCCCAAGTGATTTCTCCATGGTTTTGAGAACCTCCAACCCACCTCATATACAAATCTTGGATGCTTACATTAGAGGAATATGTGTGCATTCTTGTGCATCTTTGCTTTGCTTTTTTGCAGGTCACTGCACATTTCAGAATAACAGATGTTTCAAGGCAAACTATGTTGTGGCTTATATTAAGGTTTAGGGAGTAGATGGGTAGTAGGTTTGCATTGAAATCCCAACCCAACAAGTTTTTTGCACATTCCTAGTTTGATTGAAGTGGGATTCTAATGTCTGCTTCTCTAGTACACTAGGAAAAGATGCAGTTTCAGTGTTACAGAGCCGTGATAGACTGGCATTGAGCCTACACTGACAGTAAGAGTTTGGGTCAGACATTATTAGGAACGTAACTACTCTGTTTCCCTGAAAATAAGACCTAACCTGAAAATAAGCCCTAGTATGATTTTTCAGGATGCTCATAATATAACTCCTACCCCCAAAATAATCCCTAGTTAAGTGGAATCCCACCCTCCACCATTGTACACCATTGCACAACAACCAGAAGATGACATGACTGTATTTGAATAAATGTAGATTGTTGAACATGAAAAAAATAAAACATCCCCTGAAAATAAGCCCTACTGCGTTTTTGGAGCAAAAGTTAATATAAGACCCTGTCTTATTTTCGGGGAAACACGGTGCCTGCAAGGGATTGGCTTTTCTTTTGTTTGTGTTGGTAATGGTTGAGAGCATAGTGGAGTTACATTCAAAAAATAATGCAACAAGTGGGAACAGTATTACTGTAACGCTATTATGTTTTCTATTTCCTTTCACATTACTTTCAAAAGGGATTTTAGAAGTATTTAAGTGGAATTTTACACATTTAATGTTATTTTCATCAGTTCCAAGGACAAAGGCTGAGAAAGGCCAGGGCCACTTCAGATTTTTTTTTAAAAGCTCTTAGTATATTTTTTAAAAATGAAGAAATGTCAAACAGGGTGACAAAAATCATAGTATATTTTAAATGTTACTTTTAACAAGTTAACATAGAGAGTCTCTGTGACTTTATGTTAACTTTATCTTGGCCTGCTGGAGGAGGCAAAGTCCCTTTCATTTAAGTGCAATAGGGTGGTTAGGGGATGGGGGGGATGACTCTTTGTCTTTGCTCTTTTATTATTTTTCTCTCATTTAATTCTCTCTAAATTGCTTTATTTCTGCACAATTCTATATGAGTTATAATGTTAACTGTTTAATATGTTTATGTAAATTGTTATTGATGCTTGATTAATCTGGAGTTTTCCTAATTTAGTGTTTTTAGTTTACTTTGTTTAATGTTATTTTAATTTTAGTAACTGTTTTGTTTGATTTGTTAATTAATTGGTTGCCATATATCCTTTTGATTATTTTGTTTAATTTTATTATTATTGTACTGCTTACTGCTTTGTTTTATTGTTTTTTGTCTTCTTTTCTTCTGGAAGTGGCGTGGAAGGCCTGCTTCCCCAGTGAGGGCTCTTTAAATATCAGAGTGATCATGGGTGGAGGGAGATATGGTATGGGCACAATTGCATTTTGTTCCGAAAGAACAAGGGGCAGAGGTCTAAACGCTGTCCATTGTTCTGGCTTTGTGTCCAACTGCCTGGCTTAAGGTAGCCAGCTCAATCGTCCCGCCACTCTCAAACTGGTGTTGTTGAATGCCAGGTCTGTATCCAATAAGTCCCAGTTGATCTACGATCTTATCCTGGAAGAAGATGCAGACCTGGTGTGCATAACCGAAACCTGGATGGGCAGCAATGGGGGTATCTCTCTGTCCTTTGCCTGTCCACTCGGTTATGCTGTCCAACACCAGGGTAGATCGGGGGTGGGGGGAGTAGCCATTGTTTATAAAAGCACTCTGGAGGTTGGTAGGCTTTCTGCCACGGCGACACCTGGTCTGGCGGCCCTCCATGTGTTGTGTGGAGACAGGGATGGTACCGGGATCTTGCTGGCATACCATGCTCCCCGCAATCCAGCAATTTCCTTACCAGAGTTGGCTGACTTTGTCTCCACAGCACTGTTGGGATCCCCAAGGCTACTGGTCTTGGGTGATTTTAACATCCATGTGGAGGCAGAGGTTTCTGGCCCAGCTCTTGAGTTCTTGGAATCCATGGCTTCCTTCGACATGTCCCAACATGTTAATAGCCCCACCCATATGGCTAGTCATATGCTTGACTTGGTGTTCTCCTCTGAGCAGAGAGAGTGTGGTCCAATGGTGACTAACCTTATGCCTGTCCTCTTGTCATGGTCTAATCACCACCTAATTAAATGCAACCTGACAATGGCCCTCTCTTTCCCTTGCAGGGAGCTTGGACCTAATTTAATGGTACTCCCTTGCAGGCTACTGGATCCTGTTAGTTTCCAGGATTCCATGCGAGGGATACTGATTGATCTGGCTGGCACTCCTGTCGAAGCTCTGGTCGATGGATGGTTCGCTGTCACCACCAGGGCTGTAGACATGATCACTCCTAAACGTCCTCTTTGCTGCAGAGCTCGTTCATCACCCTGGTTTGACCAGCGGCTGAGAGCTACGAAGCAAAATAGAAGAAGACTAGAGAGCAATTGGAGGTGGGGCCCAACGGGAAATAACTTAAAAGCTGTCAAGATTGTGTCTACCCTATATCTTTCTAAGATAAAGGCTGCAAAGAGAGCTTACTTCTCTGTCCGGATAAGTGAAGCTTCCAACCAGCAGGCGGAGTTATTCCGTATAGTATGCGATCTGTCCAGAAGTGGTCACAGTGATTGGCCTCCCAGTAGTATTTCACCTGACCAATTTGCAACCTTTAAAAAAAAAATCTAAAGTGGAGGCCATTCACTGGGACCTATCCCTGCATTTGAAGCCAGTAGATCGGGGCAGAGACATCCAGCTCTCTGTCCTGTCTGATGAAGATCATTCACTTTCAGCCAGTGACATTCCTTGAGGTTGACAAGGTGCTTGACCGCTGTCATCCCACCACCTCCTCCCTTGACCCTTGCCCAGCCTAGCTAATCAAAGAGGCCAGGCCCGTAACAACTGAATGGGCCATCGCTATAATAAATGGGTCTCTACAGGAGGGCAGGGTTCCCCTTGCCCTCAAGGAGACACTCATTAGGCCCATTAGGAAGAAACTGAGCTTGGCAGTGGACAACATTGTAACAATAGACCCATCGCCAATGTTTCTTTCCTTAGCAAGGTAGTAGAGAGGGTTGTCAACCAGCTGCAGCCTCTCTTCGATGAGACCAATGCCCTGGATCTGTTCCAGTCAGGCTTTCATGCTGTGCCATGGCACGGAAACAGCATTGGTCACCCTGCTTGATGACCTTTGAGGGAGGCTGATGGGGAAAATTTCCTTGTTGGTTCTCCTTGATATCTCAGCCGCTTTTGATACCGTTGTAGCGTTCTCCTTTTATTAGATCTATGGTTCTTGTTGTATTATGTAATGGCTTATGAATATTCATGTTGCTGAGAGGCGGAGTCAAGAGAGATGCTATAAGAGGCGGGGTCAGAGAGTCAGAGGGGAGATTAAGTGAGATTGAGTGAGTAGAGAGTAAGAATCAGATAGAGTAATAGAGTGTGAAGTTTGGGAATTCTGAGAGGTGATTAGATACTGAAGATATTCATGAATCAATTTAAGTTACTGCAATCAAGAAACCATTGTTCTTTTTAAAAGACGGAGTGTGAACCTGAATCTTTCTGAAGTAACGGTGATATAGAGATTCCCTGGTGGCAACAGTGAAAAGAGAGGATTGTTTGCCTTCATGTGCTCTGGGGCTTGAAGGTCAAGCAAGGAGCACGAGGGTGGACGCCACAACCATCAACCATGGTATCCTCCTGGGGAGGCTCTCTGAATTGGGGATTGGTGGCCTAGCTCTTGCTTGGCTCCAATCCCTTTTTTTTTTTTTTTTTTTTTTTGAGAACCATTCCCAGAGAGTCCAGCTTGGAGAGAATGTATTGGCCCCATGGCTCCCCAATTGTGGGGTGCCTCAAGGATCAATAATCTCTCCAATGCTGTTTAATATCTATATGAGGCCGCTGGGTGGAGTCATCAGGGGATGTGGCATTTTGTGTTACCAGTACGCTGATAACACACAGCTATACATCTCCTTTTTTCCAACAGCAGTGGATGCTGTTGTGTCCCTTGAGTGCTGCCTGGGGGCCGTACAGCAATAGATACAGGAGAATGCACTGAGGTTGAACCCGGACAATACAGTGGTCCTGAGGGTAGGTGCCCCTTCTATCAGTGGTTTGGGAAGCTAGCTCTCTTTGGGGGGGGGGCAACTCTCACCATGAAGAGTGTGGTTCGCAGCTTAGGGGTCCATCTTGACTCAATGCGTACCATGGAGTCCCAGGTAGTGTCTGTGGTCCATTCCACCCAGTTCCATCTTCAGTGGATTGCCCAGCTGCACTCCTATCTTGATGTCGAGTCGCTCCCCACTCTGGTCCATGCACTCATAGTCTCAAGATAAGACTACTGCAATGCGCTCTATGTGAGGCTGCCTTTGAGACTGATGCGAAAACTACAAATGGTCCAGAACACGGCCACCAGATTATTAACCGGGGTGAAAAGACACCAGCATATTTCCCCCCACTCTGGGGGCCTTACCCTGGTTACCCATTCATTTCTGCATTGATTTCAAAATACTAATGTTTACCTATAAAGCCCTAAATGGTTTAGGGCCTCGATACCTGGCAGAGCGCCTGTCCCCACCTAGCTCTACTCGTGTCACTCAATCAAGCCAGACTGGAAGGTTGAGGGGCTTAACCCAAAGAGAGGCCCAAAAGGAGAGAACAAGAAACTGGGCCTTCTCGGTGATGGCCCCTCATCTTTGGAACACCTTACCCCTGAAGATTTGACTGGGACCTGGCACCCTCACTGGGAATTTTTAAAAACAAGTTGAAGACTTGATTCTTCCAGAAGGCCCAACCCCTTCCTATTACATAGCTTCTTTACCCCATCTTGGATCCTGTTGTATTTATTGACCTTTTGCTCTTATGATCAAAGTTACTTTAATGCTGTTTTATCTTTATGTTCTGTAAGCCGCCTAGAGAAGATTCCAGAATCTAAATGGGTGGAGTAAAAATGGAATAAACAGAGAGAGAGAGAGAGAGATCTGTGCAATGCTACTTAGTATAAAAAGTCTAAATCTGAAAACCTTCACAAATGTGAGGCCCAGGCCAAATAGCCCCTTTGTCCTTACGACTTCCTAGGGGAATTGGAATTTTAAAATATAATATTAAAGTAACAAAGAGGAAAGAGAAGTGAACTACTTTTAAAAGTAACATTTCCAAAATATGCTTGTACCTATATAATGTGACAGAAATTGTCAAAAGATTTCAACAGAAGTCCTGGGGAAATTAACAGAAGAAATGCTTGTATCTGTTTCTTAAGGACTTGTATTCTGCCCACAGACATCATTCAACGAAAATGAATGTATTTTCCCACACACTGCTCTTTCCATTGCCAAAAGAATGAGAAAAACCTTGCTTCTAACATATTCTCCACCTTCTTTGCACAACAGACCTCAAGCCAACCTGCTTACCAAAAGCAAACCCATATTTTACATAGTTATATACTTGTCCTAGCAGCTACTGGATAGCATCCAAGTTGCCCCCAACATAATTCATTCTGCAAAACTATGTGAGAAATTCAAAGAACAGCCTATAAAACTTCAGGTTCTTTGACTCCTCTGTCCATTGTCTGTGGAATAAGCTTGAAAGGAACTCTGCATTCCTTCAGATATCTTTTTTTTTTAAAAGATTGCTTACTAAAAGCTGTCTACAGGTCATCTTGGAAAATTATTGGCAGCTTTTGTACTGGCAGTCCCAAATGGTTAAAAACAAAACAAACCTTTGACCTTTCCTGATAAACCTGCCTGTAGAGGAGACAATTGTTTATTTAAAGAAGCTCATGAGATAATGGACTACTGGAAGCAAAATATGGTAGAGGCAATCTGAATAGAGTCTTCTGAACAGGTAAAAAAATATAGAGCATTGCAGGGTGTGTGTGTTTTCAATTTGAGTGTCAAGTATTCTATAACACAGCACCATTCCTTCTTTCCTCAACTATTGTTTTACACAGGTACATTTTCTGCAGAGAGTAGAGGTCAATGACAAAAGGACTTTGTTCAAGATTTGTGTAAACTTCCTCCTAAAGTCGAGAAGCTTGGCATATCTGAGGATATCAGAAAATACCTGCCCATCAACAGGACATGACCTATACAAAGGCTTTGTTGCACCTTTCACAATAAGAAAGGGCTATACCTTACATTTGCTTATCAGCCATACCTGAATGAACCAGTATAGCTCTGGTTTAAAAAAGTTGACTTCATCACCCCCAATTGGCACATTCCAATCTCTTCTGCCCTCCTTCAGAACCTTCAGTGGAACATCCCTCATACAAAGAAAGGTAGGAAGATAAAGGTCTCTCATGGACACCTTTCAATTCAACCGTCATGCAACTCAACCTCTTCGGCAGGATAAAATTTTGTTAGTTGGCTAATCTTTTCAGAAATGAAAACAGAGCAATCTCACTTAGTCCTCTAAAATGCCAAGACAAGTGTCCAATAAAAGCCACTTTTTAAAAAATCCAAAATTTACAGTTGGACCGTGAGGACCAACCAAATGTGACAAAGGACTTTTTTTGGCTGATCCTAACAAATGAATTCCTGGACTGTGGATATTTAATCCTGTCACCAAAGCCATGATTAGTTTTATGTAATAAACAAATAAAAATATATCCAAATGACAAAAGTGTCAAAAGATATAGGTGTGCACAAATGGTCTTTTAACATTCTCTACCACTTTCTCAGAAGTGTACCCATAGTTAGTGACAGTTGTACCAGAGCATCATTATTTTTTCCCCTTCAAATGTCTTGTTTTGATCCTACCACCACAAGGTGTTATGATCAGAGCCCGTCGTTGTCTTGCTTCTTCCACAATTCCTGTTACCTAGTTCAAAAAGCAGTAAATATTTCCTCTAACAAAGTTAAAGCAGCATCTTAGTCTTGGGGGAGTACATAATTCTCATCCAGCTAATGTGTAAAGGGAGTACAAAATCCTGAACCTCACGCATGAAAATTCCTCTCCTTTAAAATTGTTTCTTCCCAGTTTGTGAACCAGAGACCAGAAGGAATAGTGCAGTCCTGTAAACACTTTTTCTGGGAACAAGTCAGCCTGAATTAAATGGGACTTACCCCTGAATAAACCTATATGTGTTTAGAAGTCTATTGCTCTTGGAAATATTTTATTATTCCATGGTTCCATCCCAGCCTAGGGCCCTAAGCAACACACCTTGCCTATGCCAGCTGCTATCAGAAAAATCTGGGGTGGTTCATCTATAGTAGTCCAGACATTCTTATAAGCCTGCCCTAGATTGTGGAATGGATTTCCCACAGATGTTAAACAAATATGCATAAAGTTCCACAGTATGAAGCACAAAGTGATAGGTTCGCCCAATCTATTGACTGTCTCCAAATGATTATTTGCTGTATTTGGCATGTTTAAAAATTAATCTGAATTTTCAAAGTTATTATATATATCTTTGGTTTGTTTTAGGAATGTATTTTGCCTGGATTTAGATAGATCTTTGTTTATTTTGCTTTACTTTATTCGATATCTACTCTCAGATTCCCTAGACTTGAGGACTTTTCTGGTCTTCAGTACAGAAGCAAAATTAAACTGGCCATTTCTATCTGTGGAATGGAAGGTGACCTTGGTCTTTGCCCCAAGTGGTAAAACAACTTGGGCCCGTTCTAAGTTTGTGGGGTCACTCCCTTTACTCCACCAGTCCTATGTATGCTTATTCACAAGGAAGGCCCTCTGAGTTCAGTGGCTCTTACTCTCACATACGTGTACTGAGAACTGCAGCTTTAATCTGTATTTGAGGAGAAAGCAATGCCAGGATATCTCCCTAGATACGGGCTCCCACCCTTTTGATTATTCTTATTCAAGAAAGAATTCCAGAATGTTTATTCATCACCAAGTAAAATGTACCAGTCCAGTAAATCTTATCATGATATTGATATGGCACAAAGTCAAGTGGGAGAAAAGACGCTTCCACATGTGGGCACTTGCACGGGAAAATCTAGAGAAATTATCCAGGGTGGAGATGATTTCTCTAGAAATGGGAGCAAGGGAGAGCTTATTAGGAACGAGAGAAAAGGGGCACACAGAAGTTAACTAATAACATAAACATACAGGTGATGGCATAGATTATAAAATTTGTCCAGTACAACAATATAGATTGTATATTGGAAGGCTCTGATCCTTTGTATAATTGAAAATAATTCTCACTGAATTTAATAAAAATCAGTAGCCATTTATAGTAGTGGATGTCAGCTACTGAAGTTGGACTTCCTAAATTTCTTTCCTAAACATTTCAGAAACACAGTGAAAATTATATCCACTCATTAACTCAGTCTTCTTTTAGGGCTTCTGATGCTAATCAGTTTATTTGGTGAGTTTTTGGTAAGCTGGGTAATGTATGAATAATGTTTCTCAGGCTGAACAGAATCAGGATGATGTCAACTATATGCTTTCATTTCTCCTTGGTGTCTCCTATGCCCATCTTTCTCCTCCTTTTCCTCCTCATGTCATTCCCAGGCTGCTTTCTGGTACATTTGGGATTCAGGACTTGAAACCTCTGTGTCATTCTGGAAATAATGAAAACACTTCATGTTCATGGTTTCCTGGAGGGTGTTCAGCTTAAGAGAGGATTAAAATCAGCACAAAGAAAACAACCCCTGCTTTCTTCCCTTTCCCCCAGGATATGCATCCTCATCTCTAGACTAGTCTTCCAGTGGAGAGACAATGAATAGCAAACAAGGCATGTGGATGTATGTGTATGCTTGGTCCCTTCTCTCCAGCCCTAGCATTACAGCAGCACATTTGGGTCACAGCAAGGTTGCTGCTGCTGCCACAATCACAACTGCTTACATGAGACAAACCCTCCTGCACCTAAGTGCCCACTAGACAGTAGGCAAGTGAAGGCATCTCAGTGGCAATGGTGTGGGAGGTCTTCTCAGGACTGCTCAACATCTTGCTGCAGTTCTCCATCAGCCACTACAGCACCTCCAAGCATGAGCCTCCATGGGGTTGGTCAGGCACTGCAGAAGCATCAGGCCTCCCACTGGGGAGGGATGTTCTTGGTGTACTGCTATGCCCCCCCCCCCCGGCGGCCGCCCAAGACAACACTGGCAATGTCAGACATACAAATCCCTTGTCCCTTCGGGCCAACACAGGCATTTTATTTTATTTTATTTATATGCTGCCCAAGGCAGCTCACAACTAAAACTATAAAACAAACAACAGTTTGAAAATACTCTAAAAAGAGCAGTACGACTATAGAGTATTTACAGGTTAGAAAGTAATGTGAATAGAGATGCTACAAAAAAACAAACAAACAACAGGAGTTCCTGCCAACCAAACAAAACGATATGAATGCCTATGAAAAAAAAAGAAAGACTGGGCTTCTTTGTGATTAACTGTACCTCCTGCAGTTAGTGGAAAATACTGTACTTAGAATTTAACCATGACAAATGTATCAGAAACAGTGCATCAAATCGCATTGTACCTGCAACCTTACCTGTTGTCCTAGTACTGTAATGCCCAAGTCTAGTAGCCTTTGTTAGGATGGAACAGAGCTAGATTTTCTGTAATGTATTATATCTAGCGTTAATAAGGATGAAACAATAGCAAGGAATAGTGTTATAAATAGTAACACAGATGTGTTATGGGTTTTAACATAACAAGTAAAGAATTTAGTCCCAGATATTATTTTAAAAATATCATTTGGGATTGTTTAGTTGTGGGTTTTTTTGTTTTTGTTTTTGTTTTACTTTTTGAGGATCGTCTTCTCCTTTAGGAGAGAGGAAACCCTTCTGTTTCTATTTTAAAGGGGTACTAAAAATTAAAAAAATAATGCATCAGTAAAGCATTGGAACTGCCTTATTCTTAAAATGATGCATAATTATAAACACAGTTATAATGTCATACCCCCAATAGTGTTAGCTATCTTGAATAGCTCTCACAAGCTCTGAGACGGGGAAGCATGTTATTAGCCAGGTGGCCTAATCTCATGGACTGAAATCTAGAGGAGAAAATGTGTGACAACAGCTCACTACTGTGCTGAGCGTACAAGTGAGTCTCAGAGGGCTGAAGTTGCAAAGGCATTTGTCATGCCAAAATATGCAAAATTGCTTGAGATCTAGTATAATACAGTGTGTCCAGAGGAAGGAGAGAAAGAGGGTGTGGGGCTTGGCAGCAGAGTTGAAGCAAAGGCTGGATGCAGTTACCCAGAGAAGCAATTTAATTCAGAAATTGGCTGATTGATTAAATAAATAGAAAATACATCTATGGTCACCATTTAATCCAGGAACAGATTGATTAGTTAAGTAATCAATCAAATTAATACATCTTCAGCTATTTGGAAGGCTGTCACTTCAGCAAAAGAGAAAATGGAAAGTTAGTGGATTTCATCAGAATATTAGAAAGAATGTCATGGAGGAACAAACTGTCTTAAAATATGATGGCTGTTCCTTTACTACGGATTTATAAGCAGGTGTTAGATGACCACCTATCAATGATGCCAAAGTAGTGAACTTCCTGAATGGGCATGCTTCGATGAGTCCCTTCCGATTATATAGATTAAATCCAGAACTGACCTTTCATAAATAAAAGGTTTCCTTTGATGGAATCCAGCAAAGCCGGTCTGTTGGAAGAAATCTGTGCGATAGTGATTGTTGCCCTCCAAACTTCTTTCAAGCCATCCATGCCGACCTGGTGCATCAGTCTGGAGGCCCTCCAACCTTCTAGTGGAAATTTTCAGGAGTGCAGGAAGCTAAAGGGGGTTTAATTAGCTTCTGCTGTACTTCCCTGTGTGAGATTATCACGTTTGTGGGGTTCCACTCCATGCCACTCTGGACTGAACTCTGTGGCTGAATTCCTTTTGCTTAGTATAGTACGTTGCACTAAAGTAGCTCCATTCAATCCATGCAGATTTGGTGTGTCCGCTCTTCCACAGGTTCCATTGATTCAAATGAGGCTACTTGAGTCGTGACTTGCTATGCCAAGCAAGAGGATTTCAGTCTATGCCTGTAAGAGGGTAAACTCAGCAAGCATCAAATCAAACTTTGCAGAGTCATGACCTTGTGACCTTACATTTCATTTCCTCTTCCCCTAACCCACTGTACAAGAGGAAAGATAGAAACAGTGACCTATTTCATAGGGGAGTGGTCACAATAATTGCTATGTTATTGATATAATTATGTAAGCACTTTCGCCTTGGGCTTTGGCTAAAAGGCAATGGATAGTTCACTGAGTACCAGAAAGTTTTTTGTCTATAGAGATGGAATCAGGCAATTGGTTCTCTATTCCTTGAGGTGCAATTTGATAATATTACATCTCAAGTCTTCAACCTTTATTTTGAGATTTAATAACTGCAGGTACAACACCTGGCCAGGATAATTGTGAACTTCTCTGCTTCTCCCCCCGCCATTTTAGTAATGTCCAGCTTCTAACTTAAAAATGCCTTAATAGCTGGTAAAGGTATTGTCCAACTTTGCTTTTTGCTTTACTCATGGACCATGTGGCTAAGTATTCCCTCCCCCCACCCTTTGTTGATAACATTATTAAAGATGGACAAGGCATCCACAAATGTACATTGTACCTTTTCCCTGAAAGAGACAGGTTTATCTTTTTTAAAAGAAATAATCTGTCTAGTTTATGGAAGAAGATTAATATCATTCTGTCCTCTTTCCTCTCCAGGGCATTCGTTTTTTTGCCATTTATTTCTGGGCTGCTGACTATGACATTTCTGGACAGCAATCTTGTCATGAACACCACCACATCATTTTATATTCCATGGGACCTAGCTATCCAGTGGCAACACTGAAGGCATTTGTTCCCCCCCACTCACAAAATATGCTGAAAAGAGTGGAATGTTATTTTGCCTTCATGAAACTGTTTGCAAAAACCAGTAAGAAAATTTTATCTTAACTCTATGATTATGTATTGTACCAGATCAGACACCAGATGTTCTTTCTGTGAGGAGGATAACTTACAGTAACATAGAGAAGAATTTCTGCCTGGCTGTCTAGTCTAACACATACCTAATGCAAACTCTTTGTGCTACTTTATTTAATTCCTGGACAAAGACTGGGAGTTCTTTAAAGACATTCTATAGAGTCATACAGAAAAATGCCAGAGTTTATTTGCTACAAAGTATTGCATTAATTATGGCACAACAGTAGCTTGGATTACAATTTTCCAGCTACCTTTACAAGGTGATTTAATAGAGGTTGCTAAATTCTAGTCCAAGGCTTCCAGTTGTGTTGCAATTAGTTTATTACTTTCTAGGCAATAAAGCCTACCAAGTGTATTGCAAAATATACTGTAAATTTAATTGGTAAAACTTTGACCCAGCATATTTAACGGTGTTGCAATTGGCTGAGTATTCTCTTAGCAACTGACTTTTTCTTTTTCTCTTTTTAAGACACATATAATATTTAATAAATTTCTCACTCAAGTTATACTGAAACCGAACATTCTTTTCAAGATAAGTGGTATTTTTCTTTAATATTGCAGCCACACTAATAAATTTGGGGACATACATTTCCCATACCCAGTGACAGATCAGCATACTATAAACCAAATGTGAATGAGAAAAAGAAGTTTTCAGAGTTGTAGTCATATTAATATGTGTAAACATTTCAAAAGAAGATGTGATGTTCTTTTCTTCATACCACAAAGCATTGGAATAAGAGAATTGTCACATGTCTATCATTCCAATAATTTCAGAAAAGGAAGAAAAAAACCCTATTTATACATAGTGATGGCAGTTTCTGCAACCAGTATTTGGCAACAAGAACAGGGGCGTGTGTGTTTTTTATTTATTTCTATATCATCTACAGGGCAGTTCAAGAAGCTTCCAATCATACCAAACTCTACACCAATTTTTGGCATGTGTGTGTCAGAATTTTTAAAAGAAATATTCTGCAGCCAAAGAAGGAAGTGCCAGAGTAAAAGAAGATTGATAGCTGAAACAAGCAGAAATATTGCATGCAAACTTAGTCTTGCTATGGTATTGTATATGGCACTGTATTTGTATTCTATTATTTGCAACAATGCCTATAGAATTTATACACTCAAATGTTACACAACTCTAGATAGTTTCTTTTCTTTTTCCCTAGATAGTTCTTCTTTTTAGTGATGCATACGTTGTTATTCTATGGTCAGGATAACAAGCGCTAATGAATCTTTTTGCATGAGAAATTGTTCACAGAATTTGTTCTGCTGAAATGCGCTGTGGGCATGTCTGTGTCACAAGGATCTATCCAACTGAGAACAGTTCTACTGTCGAGGCTTCCCACCTCTCCCAAAGAATACTGTCAGCTACACTTTGGTTGGGGTGCTAAAAATGCTCTATCATTCAAAAGGAGAAAGTGACATTTCTCATAGAAAGGGAATGTGTGCTGCTTATCAGAGCTTGGAAAAGTTACTTTGGGGGCTATGCCTCCAAGAATTCCCTCAGCATATAACTTTTCCAAGTACTTTACCTCTTGCAACAGCCCTCAGAGTTTTGTGAAGAAAAATGTTCATATGTCAAGGAGTTGTTCCAGGAGAACCAACTTTCCAAGCTCTGTTCATTCATGTCTGCTGCTGTCATATTAAACTTGCCCCTGTGCTAAAATAAACAGACAGTAGGCTTGGTTTTTTTGTTTATTTGTTTTTGAAACTAATATTAAAAGTCTTGCCTGCTTTCATTAACTCCATTATAGAAAGAGGGGGGAAATGAGGCCAATACTTTAGCAAATAATGATATGACCCTTTCTCCTCATAAGAAGAAATTATTATTTTTCCTGTCATTAAGCAATTATTAAAACGGTAACATCTCTGAATGCTTTTATCGACTGAGGTATTCAGCAGGAGTCAAGGATATGGTTATGCAGCACCAGTTACTTTACCTTGAAAAATCTATACACAGTAGTAAAAGTGATGCATTAACCTGGAGAAGAGATATAGTAGACAGTAAGACAGATGCTTTGAGTGTATAATGGCAGATTCAATATTAATGTGAATGTAAAGAGAAGAAAGGGAAGGATGTATGTTTAAATATGTTCACATAAATGTATGCTGCTCTACTTCTGACATACAGATATCAAAATGATTTGGTGCCATAATGGTAGTGAAATTAAGTATTTCAAATGGGGAGATGTGAAAATGTGACCCACTAAAAAGTCTGACTTCTCTTTTGCACAACTCAGGAGATAAAAGAAGGTAAGGCTGGCTCAAGACATGTTACTGCCTGAGGGAAATGACCTGATGGTACTCATCTCTCATTCCACATAGACAAGGCAAACAGACTGGCTGTGGAATCCTCATTCAATTCCAGAGATGGGACATCATATTTCAATACACCTGAGCATAACAGGGCAAGCTGTATAATACACATCATTTTTTCCCTCCCATAAAATTGTACCTCAGAGCACCCACCCAACTTTCCAGGATCTGCTGCTTGAGGTGGCCACACATCCATCTAAAACAAAGACAAAGGAACAAAATAGTAGTAGCAAGATATTTGCCACCATGTCTCATCTGTAGTCTAGAGCACTGGTTCTTAACCTTGGGTTACTCAGGAGTTTTGGACTGCAACTCCCAGAAGCCTTCACCACCAGCTGTCCTGACTGGGGTTTCTGGGAGTTGCAGTTCAAAAGCATCCGAGTAACAAAGGTTAAGAGCCAGTGATCTAGAGCAGTGGTTCTTAACCTTTGTTACTCAGGTGTTTTTGAACTGCAACTCCCAGAAACCTCAGCCAGCAGAGCTGACGGTGAAGGCTTCTGGGAGTTGCAGTCCAAAACTCCTGAGTAACCCAAGGTTAAGAACCAGTGGTCTAGAGCAGTGGTTCTTAACCTTTGTTACTTGGATGTTTTTGAACTGCAACTCCCAGAAACCCCAGCCAGCACAGTTGGTGGTGAAGGCTTCTGGGAGTTGCAGTCCAAAACTCCTGAGTAACCCAAGGTTAAGAACCAGTGGTCTAGAGCAGCGGTTCCCAACCTTTTTGGGGCTGCAGACTAGTTGGGGGGAGCGAGCTCCATGTGAGCGTGACATACCCACTGTGAGCACAACATGCCCACCGCGCTTGCGTGCATGCGTGCGTGCATGTGGGGGGAGATGTGGAGATCCATATCTGTGGCCCAGTTCTGGCAAGCCCACGAATCAGCACCAGGCTGCAGATCAGGGGTTGATGACCCCTGGTCTAGAGTACAAAAATAGATACAGCATAAAGAAGAGCTGCTTAGAGCTTCAGCATAGCAGGCTATTTATTTATTTATTTATTTTATTTTATTTTATTTATTGTATTTTTACCCCACTTATCTGGTCAGATGACCACTATGGCTAAAGGGGCAGAATTAATTACCCAACATACCAAGGTAGGGTGGAAAAGTGAGAAAGGTTCCAGTCTGACACTTGAGAAGAGCTGCCAATCCATGTAGATGATACTGATTTAGATGGGCTGCTCGTGTGTTGACTCTCTGAACAAGGCAATTTCCTGGATTCCAGAGTGTACACCAGCAGTAGATAACCTCAGTGGGACTGGGCAGGGCTGATTCAAGGGTCTGGTAGGCTCTGGGTAAAAAATATAAGAGAGGGGCCCTTCCTCCTCGCTGCCTCTCCCTTACCTCCCACCTAAAGAGGTGATGCAACATGAACGATGTAATATAATACAGTGGTGCCCCGCATAGCGACGATAATCCGTGCAGCAAAAATCATCGCTATACAGATTCGTCGCTATGCCGATTTAAAAAGCCCATAGGAATGCATCGAAACCCCTTCAATGCGTTCCTATGGGTTTAAAACTTACCCTTTAAGCGAAAATCCTCCATACGGCGGCCATTTTGGGTGCCCGGTAAGTGAGGAATCCATCCCTGTATTACCTGGCAGCCATTTTGGAACCACCGATCAACTGGGGAAAAACATTGTTATGCGATAATCGGTAAGCGAAACAGCTTACCGATCATCGCAAAGCGATTTTCCCCCATAGAAAACATCATTACGTGATCGCAAAAGCGATCGCAAAAACATCGTTGCTATGTGGATTCGTCGTTAAACAGGGCACCCGTTATGCGAGGCACCACTGTATAAATAAGACTGATTTGCTAAGGTAATCTTGGTAGTAGTAAATAAGTGAACAATGCCTAGGTAAATAAACATAACAATGAAAAGAAAGTCTAGCTTATGAGAGAGAGGCAAGGGAAGGGAAGCCTAATGCTTACCTTCGAGGCACTCTATACATGCCCAACCTAAAGGAAAGGTTGTGCACACTGTATGCACAGCAGGCCTCACGTGGAAAGGAGGGAGGCAGACTTCCTGTTGTGCAGGGTTGCAGGATGCCGGGAGCAGGAGGAGGTGGAGGGCCATGGGCACTTTGAAGGAACAGCTGCCACCACCCAACTGAGGCCACTGATGGGAGGAGTGCCTCTGAGCCTAAGCAGGGTGCCCCGCATGTCCCAGCTGGCATTACTCCCCCCCCTTCCTCACCTGACCTCTTTCGGGAGAGGCTGGTCTTGCTGAGGCACTTGAACTCTTGGATGCCATCAAGGCAGCCGGGGGCAAAACCAGCTCTATACACCTTCAGAGGCACAGAGCCCTCAAGGCCCTGAAGAAATCCTGGAGCAGGTCCTCAAAGTGCAGAAGGGCACCCTTCTCCTTGTTGGGTGGTGGTGCCCAGCAGCACGTCTCACAGGCGCACCTCCTGCTCATGCAGCAATGCCACCCAGCACACAAAGATCAGCCACTCTGACGGCACCCAAGACAGCTGCAGCCCGGCCTCCAGGGTAGCAGAGAGGAGGCGGAGGAGGGTGACAGAGGGTTCCATAGCTCTTCCCTGGGTGTGACGGCGCCTTGGCAAGGCCATGGCAGTCAGTTGAGGGCAGGATATGGTGTGTGAAGGAGCTGAGCGCCATCTGCCTGACATCCAGTCCCCACTGCTTACCAGCCAGAAGCACCACTTGCTAGCACTGCACCACCACCACCTCGGGCCAACCTTGTCCTCGCAAGCCCAGTGGTTCCATCCACCTCTTCATGCGGTCCCCTACAGACAGTGGGCCCTGGGCAAATGGCCACCTTTCTTCTCTGAAGAAAGTGGCTCTGGGACTGGGGGCCATTTTTCAGCTTTGTGGCAGCTTGTGGGCTGCATTCCCAAGGGGAGAGACTGTAGAAGGAGGGGCTATATATATAGACCAATGAGATCTATTCAGAAGCTTTGAAACCTGTTTTGTGATGGATCAAGCTGGGATGACATTTTTTTTTCCAGCAGTGCAGCTGCGAGTTGAATAAAAACAAGAGTAATTTTTTTCAGATGACGGAGCCAAAGTGTGTGTCGGGTTTTTACATGGAGGTGGGGGGACACAATATCTGCCAAATAGAAACACTTGCTTTTTAACATTTATTTTACGAATCCATACTATAAAATCGTGAATATAAAACCGGTATTATACCAAATCAGCAGTAATGTTTTTTCAAACCTCTGATATTTTATATTTGACAAAGGGTCCTGATGTGAAGCTTCGTGAATCACAATCACTAATGAAACTCGGCCTCCTCTTGATTTCTTTAAAAGCCTGCTGGGTATTTCAAAGAAATAAATGACATAATGCTGATGATAAAGAAGAAAAGAATTGTTTTTTCTCCTCCAGGTTATTGTCAACACAAATATTGCAGCCCAGGTTGTATCTATCAGACTAGAATACTTTCACGCAAGGGCTGAAAAGACACAGAAGCAGGGTAGTCTGAATGTGTCCGCAATAGGTGGGTTCAGCAAAAATGTCCTGCATGTGTGAACTTTACTTGCCTGAATACACTCTGTATTTATACAGGACAAGTATACCTTCTATTAATTGGAAGAATAAGTGAAGCTGGGAAAAGTTAATGTGTTGACTGCGACTCCCAGAATCCACAACCAGCATGAGAAGTGTGGGAGATTCTGGAGGCTGTTTTCTCCAGCAAGGAATTTGCCAAAGTTCTCCCAGAATATTATGAAACACTTAAAATTTGATCCTGCGGGTCTCTTTGAATACCTACAAAATTGATGTCAGTGTCCTTTACTTGTGAAAGCCCAACTTCAGCATGTATAGTTGAAACACCTTGAGTTCACCTCCTTACTCATGCCATGAACGCAGTGAGTAGATCGAGGTAAATTGGCATTTGCCCATTGTTTAAATTCTTTTGGCTCATTATAGTTGTGGGCCAATTTCGGTATTTAACCAGGTTTTCAACACTCCTCCTTCAAATAGACAGCATGTTTCAGGACAATCCACACCCCTTTGGTTAACCAGCCCTGCATTCTTAGACTAGCTGTCATACTAAAAGCAAACAAAAATAGTCTCCGGCTGAAGAAAAATTGTATAAACTGACTGCAGGTCACCAACAGCAATTAAACACTTGGCATTTTAAATATGTAATAAAAAAAATTCTGGATCTGTTACATTTCAGTGTTTAGTATCGGGATCAGAGCATGCTGGCATTGTTTTGCCTGATGGTCTCACTTTAGTAATAGCAGTAAAAAAAGGAAAGGAAAGAAAAGAGAAGTTCCACAATTGCAAAAACCTGATGCTTTTGTTTCCAACAGATCAAATATATATGCAGTGAATGTTTGTGAGAGTTTGCATACTGAAGGAATGATCAAGTCTTCTTCTGGAAGGCAGGCGTAGGGTTGCATCTTGGTAGAAATCTAGTACAAACAAAAAAGCAAAGAGAAAGCAAAGAAGACACGTAGCAAGTCTGATCACATCACTCAAGTTCTGCTTCACCTCTACTGGTTACTTGTGTCCCGGGTCAGTTCAAGGTTTTGATGCTTACTTATAAAGCCCTCCATGGTTTGAGGCCATGGTGCTTGTGTGAGCTTTCCCCAAGGTCATCTGCCCAGTCCATCAGATCATCCAGGTGGCCACTCTGAAGGAGGCCAGAAAGTCGTCTACGAGAAATCTCAGGCCTTCTTTGTCATGACACTAACTTTCTTTAACCAGATCCCAGTGGATCTGTGCCTAGCTCAAAACAGTGCTTTTTAGAGAGGCCTTCTGTAGCAACCCGGCCAGATCCCATGACTCATGTCCTTCCTGCTACTTGGATATTACACCTCTTCTTGCTACGTATTTAATTTTTCTGTTTATTTATAATTTTATTGTTCTTGTGTTGTTTTACATGATCATGTTGTAAACTGTCCAGAATAGTGCATTGCACTAATTGGGTGGTAAACAAATTAAACAAATAAATAAAATAAATAAGAGCCCAAATTTCCTATGTTGGAGATAGATTGCTCAGGCAGAAGAACCAATGCAGATTCCATGAGTCTGTTAGAGTGGTGACTTTCAATCCTCCAGGTATTTTGAGCTCCCAGTTAATGGCCAATGGTAAGGGGATGTGGGAAACTGAAGTCAAGCCAGGAAGGGCTAGGGAGTAGAAAACATTTTAGTCTGAGTCATGAAAAATGCTGCCAATCAGTGGTCTCAAGGGACACCTGTGACAGCCATAAGATATTCCTTTGATTGAAAGACAAGGATGCTTAACTTTCTTCCCAGTCCTTGGGCATGCAGATGTTTTGGACTTCCTCCAAGATTTTGGTAAGGGTATAGGATGCCACGATCCCTCATACTGTAGTCTCAACTCTAACTCTCAAGAATTGACACTGAGATGGCGTCAACAGTATAGAAAGACAGCCATTCGAAATCACTTTTAACTGTCACGGCTCCATTTGTCAGAATCCTGGGATTTCTAGTTGGATGAAGTACTTGAAGTTCTCTGGTGCAGTCCAAGGGAATAACTCTTTGGCTCTGTGGCATAGAATTCCAAGTACCTCATGAAACTACAAATGCCAGGATTCTGTAGGAGGAAGCCACAGCAGTTAAAGTGGTATTCAACTGTAGCAGCTGTATAGTGTGCAGATACTCTCTGAATCCCAATATTTGAAGTACTTTTACTTGTTACACAATAAAACTAACTTATGTGCCCACTCAGCCTGGTCACACACCTTTTCATGTAGTACATGGGAGTCCCTTATACTTATTAAGAAGTATGTGCAAGAAAAGATCAAAGGGACCCATGTGGTTCTTACATAATACAATGCAAGGTTATGTGATATCTTGATTACACCACCAAAAATAATACAAGTTGCTAGCTTTTGTGGATCAAAATCTACTTCCTCAAGCAAGCACCAGTGTCTTGTTAACAGTGCAGTCATTAGAGTCCTAGAGTCTGATATCCAATCAACAGCTACCTGAGCTGTAGTTTGAAACCACACCTCTAATGCAGCCTGTGCATTTTCTAATGTACAGTATCTCTAAGAAACAAGCCTGGCACCACCATCTGCCATGAACTTTTGGGAATCTAATTTCTCTGCACTGATACAGTAAAAGTTTCATCTACTCAGGCACTGTTGTGCAAGAAAAGATGACTCAAGAAAGGATGACAAGTTGAATGATGAATTTCTTAGGCTTGAGAAGGATAAGGTCAAAGTTTCAGAAGTATTTCAATGTAGCTCTTGTGGTTTATTTTCTTTGGGAATGTGTTCATCAGGAATTTGTTTATATAGTAACACTAAGCAATTGGAGGAGGGAGGCATGACATGATCAGCCATATCACCTGTATATAAGGGAGGCAATATTTGCTATGCACATGGTAGATGATCATGCAAGTAGACACCAATTAAAAACAAACTAACATCACAGCCTTCAAGGAACTAGAAAGTAAGCAACAACTCTGGAAAATAAGTGTTTCTGTGTATGCTTTAAGAAAGTGATTCATCAATGGGTTGTTGTTAGCCCCCCCCAACTGCATCTTGTTAACTTTAAATAAATGTAGTAATTCTGTGACTTATCACTTTTCTGTTCCTTTACAAAAATCGTTTAAAGATGAAAAATAACCCTGAAAGAATTTTAGTCTCTAAAGAGTAATAAGAAAATTTAGGAGGAATTGTTACTTGTGACACAGTAAAACTACTAATATAGTCGGCTATTATTTTCAAAAGATTGTTCAGTATGCCCACATATGTAACATCCAATAACTGATGTGGTATAGGTGACATTGTTTTGCAAATGTGTTTTTTCCAAACCCTGCAGAGAATATTTTGTATGCTATCAAGTCTCTTCCAACATACATGACCCATTCTAGGGATTTCTAGGTAGAGAGTACTCAGTAGCAGTTTACCCTTCCCTTCTTCTGGGGGGCACCCTGGATTGCGCAACTTGCCCAAGGCTACACAGGCTGGCTCTTCTGGGAGGCACGGTGGGCAACTGGATTTCCAACTTATGGCCTGCAGCCATGTATGTACCTAACTCTTTGGGCTATTCAGCCAGCTGTTGAGAATACACTTTACAATTAAGCTACATGATTTGTTCAAGAGGCACTGCAAAGTTGTCCCAGCATTTTGGGTGTGAATTAGTATTTTGGACTTTTAATCCTTTTAATTGTTGATTTTTTCCCTGCAAAAACTTAATTTCAAAATTGTTCTTCACCTATTTCAATGATAAATATTAATTTGATCCTATTTACTGCATATCTAGATATATTGCAAAGCTTCATTGAGCAATTTTAATAAAATCAGGACAATGATAAGGTTCCATGGCAGGAAATCCTAACAAGATAAAAAGTCTAAGATGGGTGGGAGTTTCTTTGAAAGATAACTCTAAAGGCACAAATACAAACAATTCCAATGAGGAAAAAAATGTGGGAGACAGCAGAAAAGACCAATCCGACTTTACAAAAAGCTCAGAGAGGACCTGAAAACAAGAAAAGGACACATATAGGAAGCGGAAGGAAGATCAAGTGAAAAATTGCAAGGATGCCATTAGGAAGGCAAAAGCCGAGAATGAGCTGAGGTTAGCAAGGGAAAGGAAAAGCAACAACAAAAACATTCTTCAAGTATGAGCATAGCAAATGACACAGGAAAGAAACGGGCCAGTAATGCTCTTGGATGCAGTTTAAGGGCCCTCGAGATTTGAACTTTAAATCCTGGAGGATGGGTGTGGTGTCAGATGATTGGAGATGACGTTGTCCCTATCTTAAAAAGAAGAAAAAAAGGGGGAGGGGACCAGGGAACTATAGACCAGTGAACTTGACATACATCTCAGGGAATATTCTAGAGTGGTCGCTCTGCAGGGACCTTGAAAACAATGCAGTAATAACTATAAGCCAACATGGATTTCTTAAGAACAAATCCTGCCAGACTAATCTTATCTCATTTTTTGATCCAGTAACCTCCCTGGTAGGTTACATTTCCCCTATGAGGAAAGACTGAAAGAACTGGGCATTTTTAGCCTTGAGAATAGAAAAAGGGGGGGGGAGAGGATAAGATAGCACTTTTTGAACAGTTCAAAGTTTACCATATAGAGGAAAGGCAGGGTCTCTTATTGATTGTCCTGGCGTGCCAGGCATGTAATAATGGGCTCAAGTTACCAGATTTTGATTGAATGTCAGTAAAAACATGTTAAATCAGTATAACCATTCCTTTGTGAGGTGGTGAGTGCTCCAATACTGGAAACATTCAACAGAAATTTAGTCAACCATGTTAGATCTGCTTTGATATGGATGTCTGCATTGAGCAGTAGGTTAGATTTTATAACCTTATTAGACCCCTTCCAACTCCAATAAATTTTTTCTTCTCAGTAAAATTGGCCTGTTCCATTAAATAACATCAGTCAAGGGTTTAATTTAATGAATGGCCTACAATTTATATTTATATTCATTGTTTTATTGGACTGTAATGAGCTGCAATTACCATTTTTAACTGAGATATATTAATGGTTCCATTCAATAAAATATTCAATGACATATTCCATTTTGGTGTGATAAATAAATAGTAAAAATATTAGTAAAAATTCTGTTTTAATATTTATAATGTATTGTTGTGTTAATTATACTATTAATTTACACTCTACGCTAACTTGGGACCTAAGCTGGCAAAAAGACAATCAATCAATCAAATAAACATGTCTGTTCAAATTGACACCCTCAGCACATGTGATAAATAACTGCTCTATCCCCTCAAATTTTTAGGACAGATCAAATGCCCCCCAAAAGGTTATTATATTAAAAATACCATTTAATTATGAAATTTAATGGTATAAAATTATTTTTTAATTATGAAAAAATGTAGAGATGTGAAGTTAGCAAATTGGGCCACAGATTGAAACATTTTTCCTCCATATTGGGTGTTGTGAGCCCCGTTTTCTCTTGCCCTTTGCATTTGGGCCTAATTCCATTACAATTATGAACCAATGTATAAATCATCACAATTCAGTTTCCTTCTCTGCTATTCTTCACAAGCAGATGAAGACCTTTCTCTTCAGGCAGGCTTTACCTTAGTGAGATTGGCTAGTGGAGGTTTTAAAGCAAGCTGGTTTGAATTTTTGCGTCTAAATTTGTTTTAGTAGTGATTTACAGTACCTAACGTGCTAAATAAAATGTTATTAAGTTGTTTAATATTTGAATAAATCACTGTTCTTAACTTTACTATTGTGTTCAAATGATGTAAACAATATTGGATCCTTTCTTAGGAGAAAGGTGGGATAAAACTACAGTATTTTAAATAAATAGATTATTTTTGACACATCTGCCAACTTCTTGAGTTGCTAACCCATAGCTGACATCCGCCAACTTGACCCATCAACCTGCCCAGCACAGTAAGTGATCAGAATTACTGGGAGTTGTAGTCCACAATATCTGGAGGAAACCAGGAGTGTGAAGCAGCCTAGTTTGTTCATTAAGCAAATCATTTGTAAGAATTCAAACTTGGAAAGATAACTGCTAACTGATGTAAGATCTAGGCAACTGATAAAGTTAACTGATATAGTATCTTGGCAATGTGTACGACTCTAGATATTTGAATCACCTTTTATCAAACTGAAACCATTGTTAATGATGTTCTTAGTGCCAATCAATCTGTACTATCTATAGCCAACTTTTGATGGAAACCAGCAGAGCCAGTTTTTTACCAGCTTGATCCTGGAGAAAAGATTGCATAGCTAATCACGATGTGTGGTTAATTGTTATTCAGTGAAGAGAGTATGGGGAACCAGCAGAGACAAATTACAAATTACACCATGCATGATCTGATGTATAAGCCATACAATCTCATTCCCAGCATTCATAGTTAAATATGACCACAACCACACCTTTCTGTAGGACAGTCACTTTGATTCACAAGGAAAGTGATTGCTGTTTTTAAGTATGGCCACACCCTTGCTTTTCCAGGAGCATGACCCAAGCAGAAGTTGGACTAGATCCAGATGTCTGGAAGAGACAGAGAGCACTAAAGAACCAGAACAACCAGGCTCTTGAGCAAGTGATGGCCAACTACATTCCCCCAGCTCACTGACGATAAAGAAGCTACTTACCTGTAACTCTGGTTCTTCGAGTGGTCTCTGTGAATTCACACTAATGGGTTAATCTGCACTCGAGCACAGCAGTTTCAGAAACTTTCACAGCTTTAAGCACTTAGTGCTGGACCTCCCCTACACCAGCTATATAACTTCGCCCCTGGCACTAATGCCTCAGTTCTAAGGAACTGACCACCGCTGACCAGCATGCTATGGCACATGTGATGGATAGTGTGGAGGAGGGCGGGACGTGTGAATTCACAGAGGACCACTTGAAGAACCAGAGTTACAGATAAGTAACTTCTTTTTCTCCTTCGTGGCCTCTGTGAATACACACTAATGGGTGACTGGCAAGCTGACTAGCCAGGAGGAGGGCCATCATGAAAGTGCAGATGCCAGGACAGCTCGAACTACCACAGCCTCAGCCTTCAGCCGAACATCCAGGCGGTAGAGCGGTAGAGATGAGGATAGGTGGAGTGGCACACGTGGCAGCCATCCGCGATGTCCACTCCATGGAGAAAGGCTGTAGAGGATGCCACAGCTGTAGTAGAGTGAGATCTAACTAACTTTGGAAGATGAGTCTCTGCCAAATCATAGGGAAGATGGGTGGTCTTGACTAACCATCTAGAGATGGTCTGAGAGGAAGCCGATGCTTCGAAGGAGGAGCCAGCAAAGGTGACAAAGAGATGCTGCGAGGTATGAAAAGTGGTCGTACTATGCACATAATGCAACAGAGCATGCTTCATGTCTAGAGCATCCAGAGCTATCTCAAGCAGTGAAGATGGCATGGGAAAGAAGACAGGAAGGACAGCTGGCTGGTTCAGATGGAAGGCAGAAAGTACCTTAGGCAAGAAGGTAAGGCCTGGCCATAAGGTTACTTTACAGAAAGGAGAACCCTCTCTTAGTGTAGCCAGTCCTCCAGTCCTGCAAGCCAAGGTTATTGCCAGGAGAAAGGTAGCAAGCAGAGTGATGCTGACACCAAGAGCTTGAAGGGAGGCCTCATAAGCCACCAAAGAATTGATTGGAGAGACCACTGAGATGTTAGTGGTCTATAGGAAGGGAACATATTCTCCAGGCCTCAGAGAAACAGCTTGCATTGAGAACGGGCCAGTCCCAGGCAATACAGGTGAAGGAGAAACTGAAGGAATGCATCTAGAGACATTGGCCTAGTAGGCAAATGTCATCTTGATGCAAAGTGACAAAACGCCTACCCATTATAGGAGTAGGTCAAAGTGGTAGAAGGTTTGCAAGCATGATTGAGCATGTCTGTTACAGTCAGGGAAGACTCCATGTGGACAGGTAGGGGGACTCTAGGTCCAGATGAAATATCTAATCCTCATCCCGAGGAAGCAGATGAGGGACCAGGTGCAGCCTGATGTATTCTGCAGCTCAGGGAGCAGGATCAAAGACCATGGCTAGCGAAGCAACCAAGTATGACATTTGCACACTCATGGTGGACACAAACAACAGTCCTTTGAAGAAGGGGGAAAGGTGGAAACATGTAAAGGAGGCCCTGTGATCAATTCATCAGGAAGGCGTCCCCTAGGGAGTCGCGGCCGATGCCAGCTCGGGAGCCAAACATGGCACACTTCTTGTTTAATCAGGATGCAAAACGTCTATGTCTGGAGTCCCCCATCGATGACAGAGGCAACAAAAGGTGGCATCGTCGAAAGCCTGCTCGTGAGAGCAGAACCGTAGTCTGCTGAGAAGGACTGCCACAGAGTCATTTCTGCCTGAAAAAGTGTTGATGGTGTGACTGGATGCATGAAAACAAGCATCCAACCAACTCTCTGGATGTAACATGTGAATAACAGAGTCCAAGAAAGCCGTATGGAATCTACATAGGGTAACAGAAGAATTCAGACCACCAAAATCAAGGATGGGCCAGAGGCCTCCATCTTTTTTTGGGGGGGTGGCCATAACGTGGCCTATGACGGAGAGTACCCAAGTATTAAACATGAAGGAACACCAATCAGAAAGACGATGGGTCAGATGGCCTGACTGGTCAACAACAGAGAAGTCAGGTGCAGTAAAGAGACCGCTTGGCTTTGTGGTCCTGCCTGCAGATCTGTTGGTCAGGGTGCTGCCTGTCCACATGTCTAGGGGGTGGTGGCTGGTAACTTTGGGGCTGAGGCCTTTGACGTTCCCGGTATGCCCTAGGCTAGTAGGAGCATCACCAGGTACTTGCGGTTGTTACACCGCAAATGACTGGGCTGCCTTCTGGAGCCTGGGCAGGATATCAAGAATGACATCAGTCTTCTGACTGGAAGCCATGCACCAACAAACGGCAGATCCTTGACCTGTCAGTTGTTTGGATGCTGGTTTGAGGCATGTCGAGCAGCAATGTGCTTGTGACGCACCAGCCTCATTGCCTCCTAGTGACATGGGAGGCCTTAACTGTAAAGGTGCACAGGAGGTACCCACAGAATTGGCAATGCCAAATTCAGTAAGTGGTGATGATAAGCATCCATGGCAGAGGAGTAATTGGCTTCACGGCAGCCAGAAAATAAAAACGTCAACCAAAGAACTTATATGTTAACAGTAAAGGAGGGTGACTAAGTGCGGCAACTGGTAAGGGAGTAGGAAGATTGGCTGGAAGTCTTCCTCCCCTTCTGACTCTTGTGAGTCCCAGCTGAATAAGGTAAGTCCTTCAGACGATTAGGGGTGGTGGTGGCAGCAGAAAAGTGGAGGAAAAGGCTTATAGCTCCTGTACCAGATAAAAGGGACTGGTCCTGCATGAACTTGTTGGTGTGATAGGACCCTCCTGAGGAAAATTACTCGGGTCTACCTGACAGTAGCAGGGTTTTAGGGTTGACTCCTATGAGTCCTTTCCTTATGAGCCTATGCAGGCACCAGCAGCTGAGGCGGGACTGCAGGCTACTTTGTGAACAAGCCCATTGATAAAGAGGGCTGTTTTGTGCCAAATTATGAGCCACCAAGCAAGTGCTGCCCCAGACAGGAATATCACTGATTAACAGGGCTAGCAGTGGGAGCTGCAGCCCCCCTCTTTTTTAAAGGCAAAGCTAGGGCTGCCAAATGTTGCCTGAAAGCTCTTGCTCTGGCACTTAGCTGATTTTGGAAAAAGCAGCTGTGTGAACAAGCCCATTGATAAATGAGGGCTGTTTTATGCCAAACCACCCAAAGGCGTCACCCCAGTCAGGCATATCACTGACAGGTGGGGCTGGCAGAGGGAGCTGAAGGGAGCCCATTCTATGTCCAAAGGCAAAACCAAGGCTTGCCGTATGTTGCTGGAACATCTACAGCCTTGGTGTGCAGCTTTCTCCGGAATTAGTAGCCGTATGAACGAGCCCACAAAGGAGGGCTGTTCTGCACCAACCTCACACAGAGGCTTTTACCTTATGTCAGGAGAATCACTGACAGGTGGGGAAAGCAGCCGGTGCTGCAGGAGGCCCTTTCTTCCACAAGGGCAGGGCTGCAGACGCCCAAGTCACTGCAGGTTAAACAGCTGTATGAACAAGCCCCTTGATGCAAGAGGGCTGTTTCATAAGAACTTCCACAGAGGCTTTACGCCAGTCAGGAGAATCACTGACAGGCGGGGACAGTGGACGGTGCTGCAGGGGCCCCTTTCTTCTTCCAAGGGTAACCCTGGGGCTACTACAGGTGCCCAACTTACTGCAGACTTGACAGATGTATGAACAAGCCCCCTGATGCAAGTGGGCTATTCCACACCAACCTCACACAGAGGCTTTTACCCCATGTCAGGAGAATCACTAACGGCGGCCAGAGCTGTAGGTGGCCCTTTCTTCTCTCAAGGGCAAAGCTCAGAAGCTATCCTCTTCTTTTGATAGAAAGAGGAAGATTGCAAACATGTGGAAAGCTGTTGCTCTTAAGCCTGGGGGTAACCTTGCTAAGGTAAGAGAGACCTTATGTCTTTAAGAGAAAAAGCCCTGAGGCTCTAAAGCCAGCTTTGTAAAGCCTTCACAAAGAAGAGCTAATGAGGGCTAGTACTTTCCCCCCCAGGCAGAAGAAACAACTTGTTACAGAAGAAAGAACAAGGTCAAAGAAAGGAATAGAATTGTTTTTACTTGCAAAGTTTCAAATGAAGCTGCTGCTACAGCAGCGGTTGAAAAAAGAACTGAGGCACTAGTGTCAGGGGCGGAATTATATAGCTGGTGTAGGGGAGGTCCCAGCACTAAGTGCTTAAAGCTGTGAAAGTTTCCTAAAATACTCTGCTCAAGTGCAGATTAACCCATTAGTGTGTATTCACAGAGGCCATGAAGGAGAAATATATATAGGCAAATACAAACTAAAAACAACAACAAAGAAATGAAAGAATAAACAAAAAAGACAAACACATGATGGCACCTGAAAGACTGTTTTATTTTATTGTGAGCGTCTGTGGACAAGTCTGCTTCCTCAGAAATAATAAGGGAGAGATATAACATGGCAAAAATGTATATATGTCAGCAAAAAATAGAGATCATGGTTGGTTGGTTGGTGAGAAAGTCAACAGATATTTTATTTTTATCTATAATGCTTGCACAGACTAACACAACTACCTTTTCTACAACTCTGACTAATTGACTATATATATGTTCTCATGCTTACTTGGGATTATAGACTGCTTTGGTGAAGATAAAACTTCCCTCAGCCTTGACTTATATCCAAACACCGAGACCATGTGGGTGCCGTATAAGTCTTCTTGCAAGTTTAAATCCTTGACTTGGAATGTGGGTGTTTTTCATAGGCTGGAACAGGGATGTCCCTCACTCCATAAATGGGCCTTTCCAGCCAAGCCACTCTTGCTTGGCACTGCATATATCTTTGGTTGTATAGCTGAAATTCTGATGTGTTCCTGCTTAAGGACATCAGAGAATTTAGTTTGGTCCACATTTGGAAATGAACTGACATAATTCTCACTTCAGGGATTAAGACATGCATTGGTATCAGTGTCATTTTGCTTTGATCTTTTTGCAATTCAGTTCTGGACTTTAAAATTTAATGATGAGAAAATGCATATTTCAGTGGAAATCTGTAAATTTTACATATCAGTTTTCCTGCAGGTCTAATAAAATCCACAGAGAATAATGGGACAAAATAGACAATTAAGTACACATCACACAGAATCAGAACCTAGAACTGTTGCTTTTTTGGACAACAATTGCCAGAATCCAGAGTTTCACATTTCAAATGTCACTGACATGAAGAAATGTGAAACTTTGGAAATAAATTGTTGCTTCCATATTCCCCCCCCCCCACACACACACACACATTTTACATTTCTTGATTGTGGCTGCTGGTGTTTTAAAATATCTCAGAACAAATTATGTAGTAAATGTGATCAAGATACATTTCACCTCAGGTTTTGGGGAATTTTTTTTGCTGAGTTTTTAAAAAGGGGTTTTGTCTGTACATGTGTGACCTGGAGAAAATTTCAAAAAAATAAATAAATCAGAAAGGTGTGAAAATAAGGAAACAAAAACCTCATGACACATTTTCGGGTAGTTCTATTCTTAAGACATTCCATGTCAATATTTAACCTTTTTAAAAGAAAAGAAAAGAAAACACCACCAAGAAAACTTAGATCAGGTAGTTCCATTATGTCAACAGTTACAGATATATCAGTTCTAAAAGAAATGAATGCTGGTGTTTGTGTGTTTGTGTCTGTGTCTGTGTGTGTGTGTGTGTGTGTGTATGTGTGTGTTTAAGTGCAAGCACTTACAAGCCTACTATGGATTCATTTAAGACAGAGAGATTATCTATCTACAAATTCATATGCCCTGAGATTTTAAGCACACGTACTTAGAAGCCCGTTGAGATGCATGTGAGCATTTTTGGGTAATACTGAGGAAAGCATCAAACAAATGTGCTGTCACTTCTACATTTATCTTAAGATACTCTAAAATGTTTGTAGAGAGTTGTATGGAGGTCCAGGTTGCAGAAGCAGATAAATATGGCGGCTTATGGCTACCACATGATCCCAGACATCGATTCCAGACTTTTCTAAGCCCTGGTTGAGTGACAGTAATTTTGGCACATGAAGCAAGCTTTGCCCAATATGTTTGTCCTTGCCCTTCTGTAGCAAATGATGATGATGATGTCCCATCAAGTCAGTTCTGTCTTAGGGTGACCCTTTCCAGGATTTTCCAGGTAGAGAATACTCAGAAGTAGTTTTCCATTCCCTTCTTCTGGGGGCTGGGTCTACTCACAGGAGGCACAGGGAAGGAATCAAACTCCCATCCTCTGGCTCTACAGCCAGATACCTAAACCACAGAGTTATCCAACCGGCTACATAGCAGAAAATGATATATAGAATTGTTTATGTACTGAGTTATTTTGCAATAATCAAAATCAGCTGCCAGAGCTGACTATCTCACTCAGCCTAATGATATAAGGACAGCTGTTATGTTTCTACACAAACTAGAAGATGTCCTAGAAAGTTCTGGAACACCATAGACATTTCTAGACATCCCTGAAATTTCTAGCACACAGAGGATTCTGCAGATATCTGTAAAGCTCTCCGTGCTAGAAATTTATTAGTAAAGGGGAGTACTGAGACATGAGATCAATATGGCCTGAGAAACTATCTAGTGAAAAAACAGATTGTTAAGCAATTCATTACATCAGTATTTAAAACTAGGGATCACAATACCTCAGTCTTGTATACAACTTATTGCTTGATAACTGAGATGTTATCTCATCATGTCACTGCTAGATTCTTGTTAGGCTTAGTACCACATTTTTTTGTCCCTTCCAGTTTCCTGTTGTGCACTGGTGGCAGCGAAAAATGGAGATTAAAAGATCTGATAATTCTTTGTCCCCCCCCCCCTCTTATAAATTGTGCTTTCTCAACTTGGTCAGCTTAACTTGGTCATGGAGATGTGCATGAATTTAATAATGCAGAAAACCATTTGGGATACTTGGAAGGCCTTTTGGTCCTGAAAGGAAGGAAATAAGGGAGCCCGGATTTAGAAGGTACAAACTGGAACAAGAAATCATGGTGGGTATTAAGAAGATGTGGTCAAGAAGGAGGCTTTCTCTTGTTTTAAACTCTAATGTTTTATAAATGAATATATTACAATCCTTTGGTATATTGCAAAGCTCTGAAATGAATTTAGAGGAAAAAAACAATGAAACATGCCAGAACCTGCATGCATTATCCTTTTCAATAATTGGTATATGTCCTATGTTGCATGCCGTCAAGTCAGAACTGACTTAAAGCTCCCCTAATAGGGATTTCAAGATAGGGAAGCCATTTAAGGATTGTTCTTACCAGTTCCACTCTTTCAGTGAGTTTCCATGGCTGAGCAGGGATTAAAATCTGGGGTTCCTGGGGCCTAGCCCCTCACTCTATCCACTTCAATGCACTGGGTACCACAAATGTCCTCTAGGGATCCATAGACTTCCCATTTAATCCATACTGCCAATATTTATTCCATGTCCTTTTAAGAACTGTCTAACAGGATAATGCTCTGGTGTTCTTAAAGGGGCTAACAACTAACAATAGGTCATACATGAGATCCTCTTTCAGGACTTCAAGAGGTCTTCTTTATCATCATCTTCGTCATCGTCTTCTTCTTGGACAATGAATATAATCACATGCTGAAGCCATCCATAACTGAACTCAGAGCATCATTCTACCACTGCTCAGCTCCATTCTTCTGGGGCTCAGAGCATTGCCGTACCACTGCTTTTAATTGATAGCTTCAGAAGGCCCTTATATAATTCATCTTAAAAAGCATTTTCTAAGATCTGCTGCAAAGCTTTGAAGCAGAAGTACGTATTCTGGGGGCCAGTGGGTTTCTTGGAGTATAACATTGACCATGGGAGCTGGGATCTATGGGAGCTGTCTGGCCCTTTTCCTTCTCCACTGATACTGCTGAACTGGGTCCTTCTTTGGAGACTGTGTACATGATTTACTAACTTCAAAAACTAGCGTATTGTCTGCTCAAATACGTTGTAAGCACAAGGTGGTCAATGAAATCCAGCATTGAATACACCTTGTCAATAGTAGATTTCACAGTCTAAAAATATTTCGTGACCTTTTATTTTTAATTCCAGCTTTCAAATTAGTCATACGTGTTTTGCAGGGATAATTAGACTGGATATTTGGCTTTGCATGCATCACTTCAGGTGGGTGCCACAAAGCAGCCAGAGCTTAACAGCACTGGGAGTTCTTACTCTATTGAGCTTCAGAGTGGGAGGATCTCACAAAAATTGCCCTTTATCCTTGGGTGCAAGTCCTACATCTCCCATTCCCAAATGGATAGTTCTAGTTAAGCTACATTTTTTCCATGGGGAGGGCAGTGTAAATTCTCACTGGTTCTCCTATTTCAAAGGATATTGTAGGTTGAAACCTATAAGCTGATATCAGCCTCTGAATTTTTGCAGTTCAGAACTGTAATGTTGGTTGGTTGGTTGGTTGGTTGGTTGGTTGGTTGGTTGGTTGGTTGGTTGGTTGGTTGGTTGGTTGGTTGGTTGGTTGGTTGGTTGGTTGGTTGGTTGGTTGGTTGGTTGGTTGGTTCATTAATTGATTGATCTTATATGGCATATAATGCTATTCTATTATCTATGCATAGTCCCAGAAAATGATGGTGGCAGACGGCATCAAAGTGCATCAATGAATAAATAAAGTATAATGGGTTTTGTTTGTTTGTTTAAAATCTGCACATTGAAAGTTGTTTTCAAAATATGGAGTGAATGCTGATATTTTTCTAGATGGCACCATGGAGATGCACATGACATCCTCATACTCCTTACTGTTTTCTTTACAGCAACTCACCTTTCTTCCCCAAATACTGTACCCCATGAAAAGCCTGCAAGTTGAACATCAATTTTCTCTTTCTTTTAAAAGGTGGTGCTACACGAATAACCCTGACAGCTTGCACAGCCGTTCTCAGTCTTGAAAACTACATGGAAAGTGAACATTCTCTAAACACAATACAGTACTAGGATATTAGAATTCCAAGATGTTAACAATGTCTTAAAATCAGGAATCCACTGTCCAATAGTTTTTCTTTGACAAAGAGTTCCACTCCTGGATCTCTTCCCCAGCCATTGAACTTTCAGTTGTAGAAGTTCATGGAGCAACAAAAAAGAATGGCTGCCCATATTATGGTTAATAGTTCTTTTTTCTGTTTTAAATGTTTATTATTCAGTTTCATTTGTTCATTTAATGTAATACACTTGATTATACCATGTTTGTTTTTGTTATTGTTATTGCCTGCGAACCACCTAGAGTGACCATTGGTCAGATGGGTGGTATAAAAAGCAAATGAATAAATAACTAATAAATAAATTATTACAAACCTTTGCATTTAGCATAACGGTGCAACCTCTGTTTCCAGATCATGAAGTCTTCTCTAGTCTTATCTATGAAGCAGATCTGGTGGTCAGGAAACCATCCTAAGAGAAAGGAAAACTTCAAATTTTGAGGTTACACTCTCCAAGGGTAGGTGAGGCTCGTCAGCCATGGAAGGCAGCCCATCTAGGAGAAGGAAAACTCTGATTTCAAACCTCCAGTGCCCTGTGACTATATCCACTCATAGAAACGGCTTCAGGATCTATGGGAGCTGTGGAGTCCCAGAGGCAGTTCGTGTCATTCTGCCAACTCCTGCGATGTTGCTGGAACCAGTTGTATTGGCTCTTGCCTTTCCATTGGACCATTTCAACAACGTGGAGGGGGGGATCTGCTGCTTGGGTAACAGCCTATCCTCCATATTACTTTACCCAGGCTTCATGTTCTGGAGAGGACACTCCTCGATACAGAGCACGTTACCATGGTCTCTTGAGACGGAAGGATGCCTATGATGACTCTCCAAGAATAAACGAGGAACACTGGGGGGAAATGGAAGAAAGAAAGGGAGGCTTTGTGTCTCGGAGTGATGTCTCACTCAACTCCTGTGAGAGTGGAAAGAGGAAGATATTTACTATTGGCCTTTGGGCTCATTTCCAATACTAAAAACTATCTAAATAAGCTATTAGTGCAGCTAATTCCTCTGATCTGATGATCACAGTTACTGGTATTTTTATTGGAATGATGACCTAAATAGCACGCGTGGTTTGTTTCTGTATTTAATTAACACTGGAAATGTTTGCTCATATTGTTATTATTGGGTGAGATACTTGTGGCCCCAGTACTAATGAAATAGCATGTTAATAAGTGAAAGGGTGACCTTAAACTTTGGGATGGGTTGAGCAACTTGTGGATCTCTGATATTGTTCAGTTGCAACTTCCTGTCATCCTTGTGCTGTTTAAGGCTGGTGAGTATTGCAGGCCCACAATATACAGAGGGCGACAAGTTGCTTATTCCCACTTTAAGAAGTAGTATTAGAAGACTCTCCCCTTTGGGGGGGGGGAGCAAAGGCCACCATGCTAAAACAAGCCTGCACAAAAGGTGTGCTGAATTGAATTGATTGTGTGTGCATGTCCTCAGCAGGGAGAATTTGGTTTTAAGAATGTGTGTTTCTTTATTTTGTTGGGTTCTTTGTCATTTCAGTCATGCGGTGTCCGAGGAACAGGCAAAAAAACACAACAACAACAAAGAAACAAAACTGAGGGGTTGTAAGTGAGAATGTTTTGAAACCTGCAGTGAAAATGGGCGGCACCAAGAGATGTCTCAATTGTGCTGAAAGAGAATGTCAAGATGATAAAGAATGTCTATTTTTTTTTTACTATGCCAAATTAGTGGGAAGTTTTAATCGCACTACCTCTGCGCATACATATAAAAAATTCCGAGCTAGCAAAAATGGACCGACTGACACAGTCCCACACTCACTGTTCTTTCCTTCAACCCCTTTATCCCGAACACACCTCTGTACTTGGGTGGATCAGCTTGTAACAGACTCAGGTAGAAATGACTTCTTTTTTTAGGTGGGTGTTAAATCCTTGACAAGGTTCTTTGGCTGAAAGACAGGTAAAAACCTGTTTGATCTTGTCTCCGAGATTCGAGTATTTACCTGTCAAAAGCCTTACACATTCAGGCCCATGCATTTACCCTGCAACACATTGTGGAATTTTAATGAATTCATACACTTGTAGTCTCCACCACCCTCCACCCATCCCTAGCCCACAATATCTCTTTCGTTCCTCCAGGTTATAAGTATGCTTTGAAATAAATGGATACAGAATAGTCCTGGGGAAATTCCCATCACAGTGTGGTGCTGTATCCATGGAATGGAACAGCAAGCTATTACAAGTGGGGCCCTGCAACTAAATGTTGCAGCATGGAGTGCTTCTTGTTCAGGATACTATCCCAAGTTCTTTTCCTCTGGTCTTCACTGGACAATAAAGCCATGGCATCAGAATGCTATATTAAATGGATTTTTGATCTAATTGAACAGGGTCCTTCTCACATTCTTATAACTGTTGTTTTGTTTGTTTGTTGTTTCAACTTATATATTTCCGCCTAGTGTTATAGCCAACGCGTGCTGGAGCTTTGCTGCCATTATGGTCTTTGCGTCAGCAACACATTCTTTAACACGAAGCTGCAACACAGAGTTTCCTGGAGACATCCAAGATCCAAGCATTGGCATCAGCTCGATCTAATCCTTACTAGACGTTCCAGCCTTCCTAGTATTACGATCACACGCAGTTACCAGAGTGCTGATTGTGATACTGATCACTCCCTGGTGTGTAGTAGAGTAAAACTGCGAACAAAGAGAGTATATCACACGAAAAAGGAAGGAAGACCACGTATTGACATCAGCAAGATTCGCGATCAAAGAAAAGTGAAAGAATTTGCCCAAGCACTTGAGGAAGCCCTTCCAGGTCCGGCTAATGCAAATGCACCTGAACGATGGGAACACTTCAAGAACACTGTCTATAACACCGCCTTGTCCACCTTTGGCAAGAAGACCCAAAAGATGGCTGACTGGTTCGAAGCCCATTCAGAGGAGTTAATGCCAGCCATCGAGGTTAAGAGAAGAGCTCTAGCAGCATATAAAGCCTGTCCTAGCGAGTACAACTTGCAAGCTCTTCGAGCTGCTCGCAGCCAAGTCCAACAGGCTGCCAGGAGATGCTCCAACGATTATTGGCTCCAGCTCTGCTCTCATATACAGTTAGCAGCGGACACAGGTAACATTAAAGGAATGTATGACGGTATCAAGCAGGCCTTAGGTCCAATACAGAAGAAATCTGCTCCCTTGAAGTCTGCTACAGGTGTGCTCATCCAGGACCGAGCACAGCAGATGGAACGCTGGGTACAGCACTACTCTGAGCTATATTCCAGAGAGAATGTAGTAACCGAAGAAGCATTAAATAACATTGAGTGCCTACCTGTCTTGGAAGAGCTGGACAGCGAACCAACCCTAGCAGAAATAAAAGCGGCCTTGGACTCCCTCGCCTCCGGCAAGGCACCTGGAAAGGATAACATCCCTGCTGAAGTGCTGAAATGCTGTAAGGAGATCATCACCACTGAACTGTATGAAGTCTTTTGTCTCTGCTGGAGGGAAGGTGGAGTACCACAGGACATGAAGGATGCAAACATTGTCACATTGTACAAGAACAAAGGAGACAGGGGTGACTGCAATAACTACCGTGGCATCTCTCTTCTTAGCGTTGTAGGGAAGCTGCTTGCCCGTGTTGTTCTGAAGAGGCTCCAGGTGCTTGCAGACAGAGTGTATCCAGAATCACAGTGCGGATTTCGAGCTAACAGATCCACCACTGACATGGTATTCTCCCTCCGACAGCTGCAGGAGAAATGCAGGGAACAACAACAGCCACTCTTAGTGGCCTTCATAGACCTTACAAAAGCATTTGATCTGGTTAGCAGGGATGGCCTTTTTAAAATACTTCCCAAGATTGGATGTCCACCTCGTCTCCTTAACATCATCAGATCTTTCCATGAGGGAATGAAAGGCACTGTAGTTTTTGACGGCACAACATCAGACCCCTTTGACATCCGAAGCGGAGTGAAACAGGGCTGTGTCCTCGCACCAACACTTTTTGGGATCTTTTTTGCTGTCATGCTGAAGCATGCCTTTGGAACTGCAACCGAGGGTGTCTATCTCCGGACTAGATCAGACGGAAAGCTCTTTAATCTCTCTAGATTGAGAGCGAAGACCAAAGTCCAACTGAAATGCATGCGGGACTTCCTCTTCGCAGATGATGCAGCCATCGTTGCCCACTCCGCTGAAGACCTCCAACAACTCATGAATCGTTTCAGCAAGGCCTGCCAAGACTTTGGACTAACGATCAGCCTGAAGAAAACACAAGTCATGGGCCAGGGCGTGGACTCACCTCCTTCCATTACCATCTCTACACAAGAATTGGAGGTTGTTCATGACTTTGTGTACCTTGGCTCAACCATCTCTGACACCCTCTCCCTGGATGTCGAGCTGGATAAACGCATTGGCAAAGCAGCCACCATGTTCTCTAGACTCACAAAGAGAGTATGGCACAATAAGAAGCTGACGACACATACAAAGATCCAAGTCTATAGAGCCTGTGTCCTAAGCACACTCCTGTACTGCAGCGAGTCCTGGACCCTTTGTGCACGGCAGGAGAGGAAGCTGAACACGTTCCATATGCGTTGCCTCCGACGGATTTTTGGTATCACCTGGCAGGACAAAGTCCCAAACAGAGTAGTCCTAGAACGAGCTGGAATTTTCAGCATGAATACATTACTGAAACAGCGACGTCTACGTTGGCTTGGGCACGTCGTGAGAATGGCTGATGGTCGGATTCCAAAGGACCTCCTGTATGGAGAATTAGTGCAGGGAAATCGCCCCAGAGGGAGACCACAGCTGCGATACAAGGACATCTGCAAGCGAGATCTGAAGGCCTTAGGAATAGACCTCAACAGATGGGAAACCCTGACATCTGAGCGTTCAGCCTGGAGGCAGGCACTGCATCACGGGCTCTCCCAATTTGAAGCGACCCTTGCCCAGCAGGCCGAGGCAAAGAGGAAGTCACTAAAGCAGCAAAACCAGGGAGCTGGACAGGGGACAGATTGGATTTGTCTTCAGTGTGGAAGGGATTGTCACTCTCGAATTGGCCTCCTCAGCCACACTAGACGCTGTTCCAAGTCCTCCATACAGAGCACGCTACCATAGTCTTTCGAGACTGAAGGATGCCTAACTAAGTGTTATAGCACTCTCTGGGCAGTTTACAACATAATTATGCAAACAACAACTTGCCCCGGTGAGTGGAGTACTCAATTTACTTCAGGATATTGGCAAATTAATCTCTCTGCTCAGCAAGAGAAGAGGAAGTGGGGAAAAACTTTATTTGACTGTATGAAGACAATCAGTGATGCACTACGTAAGTTATTTTAATATATATATTTTTTTCTTTGAAGGGCCAGTTGAAAAACTGCCCACAGTTTGAATCCATGGTGGTCATCTGCTGATAAATCTTTACATTTTAGGAGTCTAGAGGGAAATGTCAGAAAAGATTAAGAGATATCCAGAATTATTTTATATTAAAATAAATAAGGGGTTTTAGAGCCTGGTTTTATACTTTCTCTGGAAGCTAGAATATGTGCTGCGTTCAATGGGGTGCTCCAGCAAGCATGTGTAGGAATGCATCTTTGAAGACTTGCCAATAATCTATAGATCTAGTTGAGTAGTTTTTCCCCAGCTCAATGCCCTCCAGAAGTGTTGGCCTTAAGCTCCCATTATACTGACTGGGGATGATGGGTTTATATCTGGAGGGCTTCACGTTGGAGAAACCTACTTAAAAGAAGACAATTTTAAAAAATGAAATTGCCATCAATATTGATTCAAAAACAACATTTGATGTTATTGATGTGCAACCCTAGAAGAAAATTAAAATCCAAGTCTTGTACAGACAAGATATGTCTGTGGAGAACTTGGGTGTGTACCATGAACTGCAGTGAACCAGTCTTGAGCACAGTGCCAATCCAAAGAGGACAGGCACCCATAGCTTGCAATCATTTTTATGGCATTCACAGCAGAAAGATTCCACAGCTGGCATCTTTACATAAGCAAAGAGCAGTCCGTCAACATATACAGCAGCACACGTTTGTAAGCAGATCAGCAATGGGTGGTTATTTGGGAATAAACTCACAAATTATAAAAGCAAAGGTTATAGAAAATGTCAGGCAATTCCAAAACAGAAAGGAAAAGAAAATGAACAAAAGCCAACTTTGAGGGGTTGTGTGCTAAAAAAAAAAACAATTCAGTATAATCTGAGGATTCCTCTATCTTCCAAAGTCCATCAAACATAGCTGTTGGTTTTGGTATGCAATCACCTCTCCCCCATTCCTCCTCTAATATTAACTCAACTAACTGTGGTTCTGTACTTTGCTGCATTTACCCCGCTTGGTTCATTATCAAGAGGCAATTCAGAGGACATGCTGTCTGCTTGAGCAGAAATAATATTACATGAAGAGATGCTTGTATTAATTGAAGTTTATTTGACCTTCCTGTCATATAACACATATGATTTCATCAGGGTCATTTAGGACTGCTGTTGGGCTTCTGGGCAATTTCTATATCAAAAGTTGTGATCTACATATGGATGCCTAGGCACATGGCCACTATAATAATGGCGGCACTTGATGTTACTCTAAGGCAATCACACCTGTGATTCAGTCTTCGTACAGCACAGGATATACAACCTTCCTTTCTTGTATCCACATGATGAAAAAGCCCTAATTGTTTTTTGATTGTTTGTTTGTTTTAATTCATTTTCCATTGGGTAAGGAAATATCATAGGGAAGGGGATTTGGAACAGGGTACTGGGGTAAATGAAAAACACAGAATGTGATAGAGAACAATATATATCATTATTCTTGAATAAGAGTTCTAAGTCCTGTCCTCTGAAGATGCCGGCCACAGAGAGTGGAGAAACATTAGGAAGAGAAACCTCCAGAACATGACCAAACAGCTCAAAAAACCTACAAAACCCATATATCATTATTATTTTTGTCAATATGTTTTCTTAATAAGCTTACTTCACACTTACCTTGCCATTTTTTCTAACTCTTTAAAATCTACAATTATATCTTGTATCTTCTTTCTTATAATTTTAACCCATTCATGTTCTTATCTCTCATCGAATTATACAAAGGTTCCCATTTTTATTAGCCTCAACAATTTCTTTGTCTTTTATTGCTTCAGTTAAAATATCCATCTCTGCTGCTTTGAAATTTTTTTCTATTAACTCCTGGATTGTTGGTGTCCCCTCTTTTCCCCCAGTGTTTGGCATATAAAATTCTTGCTGGTGTAGTTACATGTATGATCAAATATCTTTTTTTCTTCTTCTATCGAATCTGGTATTATATTCAACAAAAACAGTTCAGGTTCACATGGAATTATAGATGATAACATTTTTTGTAAAAACTCATGGAATAGTTTCCAAAAGTTCTTAGCTTCCCTACAAGTCCACCACATGTGATAAAAACTACCTTCTTTTAATTTGCATTTTCAACATTTGTTAGTTGGTACTTCAATATATTGTTGATATTTTTTCAAGTGTCATATACCATCCATAGAACATCTTATATGTATTTTCTTTATAATTAATTGTTTTGCTTTTTGTTATCTTAATATTGCCTTCCCATATTTGTGACCATGACTTTAAGTTATATTGTGGCCCACATTTTGGGTCCGTTTTATCATATGTTCTTTATTTCATCTTGCATTTTTAATTTTTAATTCATTTTTAGTTCTAGAAGAAAATTATACAACTTTTTCATCAGTTTTTCCTTTACATTTAGAAGTACCTTATCTAATGGTGTCTGTTCCTTACAAAAGGCTATTGTTTTATCTCTTGAATCTATTTGTGTTTTTGTCCACCAATCAAGTATTATGCCTTGTTCTTCTAATTCTTTCCTTGGTGTCATATGTAAGTCCAAAAAGCCCTAATTGTAATGGTCAATGGATAGTAGCTATTCCATACAGTCAAACCCTCATACAATCTTTGGCAATTTATTGTTTAGATGGTAAATACTGATTGAATCTTTGTTTAATTAGTCACAATTCTGCTCCTGGAAACTTTTTATTTCCTTTTTTGTTTTCTGATTATGTTTTCTTTTTTTAAAAATCTTCTACTGATCTCTTCACAGCTGTCAGATCTTCAGGAACATATACTGTATCATCTGAGAGCATGTTCAGAGAGCTCACTATTTGGATTGCTTTTGGTACTGTTTGGTTCAAATCAAATTATGGCATCCATGTATGTTTGACGAGTGCTCCATTCTGCCCCCTTTTATTGCTGCCCCATTCCTTTTTGGCATAGCACTAGGGCTGTGGTTTTTTGGCATGATTTGGAGCACTCCTAATTATCCCGTACTGTAGCCTGTGGGTGATGTTATCTGAGGTGATAACCCTGTGATGTAGTTTAGTGGGTTGCTGCTTTGAAAGAGATGACACAGAACGCCCCTCCTCTATTTTCATCTACTCTATTATTTAAAAATGTTTAATATGTGTTCCGATTGACGCAACACTATTCTAGATAAATAAGATATATTGGCAATATTATATGTATTATTCTAGATAGATGCAGTGCTGTTTCACTATGTCACTTACTTTAGTTAACAAACAAAAAAAGGAAAGTCACTGTGGCATGCTGAATGATGGCCATGGGAAAAGGCAGGAAAGGGGGCAGGAAGGAGAGTGTCATTAATCACAAGAGGGACAAATTAGAGCAATCTGAAGACTTGTCTGGACCCTTCTCATAGAAGAAAAAAATTGATCAATGTGAATGGAAGGATCGCTCAAAAAAACCTTTTAAGCATGAACCTGACTGCTCTAGCTTCCCCCGTCTGGACATGCCCTGTTCGGTAAGCAGAATTGTTAATCTCTATTGTGTTATCTCATCTCCATGGTGTATGTAGAGCAAGAAGAGGACACAATCCAACAATTATCTCTGAAATAACAGATGACATACTAACAATGATTTACATAGATAGTTGTATTCATTCCTAGTCACTCAACAAATCTATTCATTTATGCTAATTTAAATCTGTCTAGGACAGTCTTTATGTAATCAGAGATATATGACTCTGATGACTCGATAATAGACTAGGAAAAAAGACTGGAATCCCAAATAGGAAGCATTTAGTATGCTAAAGTAAGTTGTGATTAGAATAGGCTTATTTGAATCAATTCTAGTGAAATTTACTATGTTCATCAACAGGATTTTGGCTAATACGTTATTGCTGGGGGGAAAACTGTCCTATATTCAAATACCAGAAACAGGGGACGTCCACTTCAACTGAAGAGTGAGAACAGATAAAATAAAATATTCCTTTACCCACTGTGTTGTTAGTTAGTACAACTCCTTGCCAAAGGATGTGGTGATGGCATCTGGCCTAGATGCCTTTAAAAGGGGATTGGACAGATTCCTGGAGGAAAAGTCCATTTCAGGTTACGAGCAATGATGGGGATGTATAATCTCCAGGCTTAAAAGGAAGGTGCCTCCAAATGCCAGATGCAGGGAAGGGGTATCAGGAGACAGGTATCTAGTTGTCTCATGTGCTCCCAGAGGCATCTGCTGGGGCTGCTGTGAGATACAGGAAGATGGACTAGAGGGGCCCTTGGCCTGATCCAGCAGGGCTCTTCTTACGTTCTTATGTTCTCTCAGCTACAGTGAGGATTTCAGCTAAATGCAGAGGAAACAGGGAAGATGTTAGAGGAAGATGTCAAGGATGTTGGCTAGTCTTTGGGTCCAAATCGCAAGTCTGAATCCTGGTCTTTGGTACCAAGACCTGAGTCCCAAGCCCCCAGTTTGAGTCCCTGTTAAAAACAAGCTTTTTATCCCCCAGACTAAAGGGAGGGGGTAGATTCCAAGTTGCAAACTAAGTCCAAGTCAATGGGGGGAAGAAAAAAAAGTGAGTCAAATCACTGGTGCAACTTAAGTCTGACTTGATAACAAGTCCCACGACTCAAGTCCCCATCCTTGGAAGATGTCCTGGTGCTTTTGTCGTGCATGTGCTGTCTGCACTGCAGCCTGGGTTTTTTAAGGTATTGCACACAGTTGAGCGATTTTGGACAGGGCCTTCGTGTCTGTCCTTATCTCGCCATCTTTTCAGCCCTGATATGTGTATATCCTGTACATATGAGCTATTAGGTAGCTCATCATTGAACTTTGCTAATGTTAAAAAATGTGACTCAGGCAGCCCTGAGTGACTAAGCAAGGATGTTTTCAAACAAAGCAGGTGTGTATCTCCCAATCACCTCACAAAACAAAGAAAGTTAATTAGCAAGGGCATTTAAAGCTTCTGCTGTGACAATCGGCACTTAAGGACTATGTAATGCATAGTTTGGGCCACATTTCAAACATATGTCACTACTTTTTTTAAAAGTAAGAATTCACCAAAATTCTCTAATTTCCTCATATTTGGAACATAAAGAAGTCAGGATCTTTAAAAGTGGTCAATATGACCAGATAGGTGGGGTATAAATAAATAAATAAATAAATAAATAAATAAATAAATAAATAAATAAATAAATAAATAAATAAATAAATATGTGGTTGTGAGATAAACTGAAATTGACATTGACTGTCCAAAGTCTTGAGTGCTTTGAAGTCCAGGTTGGACTTCCTGTGGATTCAGCTAAGCTAAAACTGAATTAGGGTTACCATCTACTTTTTGGGGGGGGGAGGATCCTAATTTCCTGTTTCCAGCAGGCATGTATAGCATAGTGCTCTCTAGGATGAGAATATTTATATCTTTTGAATTTGTCCTGTGCAAATAGGAATAAATTTCATTTCAGGTCATTTTTTAAAGAATTTCCCATGCTTTGAAGATTGCATATTGTAAGTAAAAAGAGTTTGACATCCCCCCATCCCCCAAAATCAAGTGCTGATCTCTCTTATTATTTTGGTTCTGTCTGCATTATAAGAAAATGCCATTTATTCTCTACAAAGGGAATGTCCAGTGATCTCATCAAGAAATATATAGAGTGAAATTTTCCTTCTCAGTTAGTTTTGTTTCTGTTGGCAGACAGTTGTTATTGTGACAGAGGAGTGTAGAGATAAGCTATGATCTCATGATATAGCAAGTGGTAGCAAATTCAGCCATTATCATTTGGACACATGAAAGTGAAACCTGGTTAAGCTGAGATTGGCTTCATATTTTTTTTCCACAAAAGTGGAATACTGTAGGGAAAAGTCTATGAAAGAAGCAAATCTTTATAAATTAAAGAATTTTGAAAAAGTGCATGTTGCATTCACATTTCTGAGGTCAACTGATTTAAGATGCGGTGAGTCCTATTTGATATATTTCAAAAGGGTGACAAAAATGGGATTTCAAAGCTTTGAAAAGATCCCTAGGTGTAAGGGTGGTCCTACGGAGCAAGGGACTTTTGGACGCAGGAGTGGTCTCCCGATACAGGCACTCTCAGCTTACACTGTCCCAAGGCTGGAAGAACACATCTGCAAGAGCCCTAGTCATATGTGATGACATGATGCTCCATCTCTTTGCTTCATCTGCTGGGAATGCTGTATGGGTACTTGACTGGTGCCTAGCATGGATAATGGACTGGACAAAAGCCAATAAACTGAAATTGAATCCTGATAAGATAGAGATCCTACTGTTGGGGGGATTGTTGAACTGGTAAGAGGGAAACTTGAAAGAATTATGCTCCCACTGAAGGACTGGGTCCAACCAACAATTCAAAGCTGCCTTTAACCACTGAGTCTCCTGGATGCTGTTTACATTACAATTTTATTTTTATTTTCTTCTCTCTCTCTCTCTCTCTCTCTCTCTCTCTTAATGATTTTTTAAATCACCACATTGTTATATGTATTGACATGTGGGGATTTGTAAGTTTTAACTTGCAAATCACCCAAAGTAGTGTGTGCCTCTTCTTGAATTTACCCAGGAGGCCTCAAGAGAGTTTGGGCAGCTGAAGCTTAGGCTGGGCAGCCAGACATATGAGGAAGGGTGTGACCATGCCCTTGACTTGGGAAATGTGGCCAAGTTTCCTTGAGGTAATTCATCCAGAGTTGGTTTGGCATGCTGGCTTGCCATCCTAAATAATTTCTTTACCCCTTCTTTAACTATTACTCTTGTGTTAGGTTATTAAACTAGATAAGATAACTAGATAGATATAAGATCTAGAAGACTGTGGGCATTTCAATGGAAATGTAGATGCCAACCTTTCCCAACAATGGACTCTCAACGTTGTCAAATGGAGATGCTGGCAAGGGATGATGAGAATTGTAGTCTTAAGATATATTGAAACTCTGAGTGAAAAACTGCTATATATTGTGACACACACACACACACGCCAGCCTCTCTCAGCTAGGTTGCCATTTTATGCTAGTATCCAAGGAACTCCTGTCCTCAGATCTGGCCCTGTCACCACCCAGTTAGACACCCACTCTCCTAAACACTGATCCACTTTTATATGCACTCTATCTGCAATTACAGAAATTAGCCATTAAAGACTCCCACAAACACACATCCTGAGGCCATCAAAGTCTTCCCCAGGATGAAATGATACCCTAGGGAGCCATTGGAGAGGTGGTGGAAATGTTTAAGGAGGGATAAAAGGCCACTGCCGATAATGTCATGAGCCTTGTGCACACAGAGCTGGGCCAGCAGCACTTCATTCATAACTTGAATGTCATTCATTCATAACATTAAAACAAATGGTGGGTGGACGTGAGTGGCTGTGAACACAAATATGTGTATGCTGGTAAATACAGATTACAGCCATCATTTAGGGAAAACCTTACCCCTGGAGAAGCTGATCACCTATATTGATCATCTACATTTTCATGTACTCACATAGGAAAAATCTGCACATGGTGGCTCTACCAGCGGTGTGTGACTTGTACAGAGAAGATGCCTTCCATGCACAGATTACCATTAAGTACCTGTCCATTGAACATGGTAGGATGCTCCAAGAAGGGGGAAACACTCTTATTCAGTGCTCCTCCCTCTCCCTCCCTCCCTCCCTCCCTCTCTGTGCCAGGAATGATCATGAACAGTGTAAAACATTAGATAATTGCCATGGTGAGAATGAACCCTGATTTTTATCCAGTTATATTCATTCACACTAGATTGCCTTTCTTCTTCCCCTCTCTCTTTTTTGATGCCTTTTATGTCAGGAATCTGAAAAAACTTTGCCTTCCAGGTGATTTGGATTTATACTCCCAGGAACCACAGTCAGCATGGCCAAGGACAAAGGATTATGGGAAATGTAGTCTGAAATATCTGGCACACCAAAGTTTTTCCACCTCACTTTTTCTCTCATAGTTTGCACAGAAGAGAAGCCAAGCCTGAATGTCAGAATCACACACCCCAGGTTGTCCTGGGCTCATAAACAGCCAAGACAAGTTTGCCACAACCTTAACTAGCTTGTGTGATATCTTTTACAGTCACTGAGGCAGTTAAATCTTTTACTTCACACCAGCTGTCCTCACACTGCTTGTGACAAGTGAAAAGAAAAATCCTGAGGGCATGCAACCCAAGTGTATTTATAGAAATATTTTAAGCTCTTTATGTTAATTATAGATCCTTCACTTACCTAACACAGAGAGGAGGAGAGGGAAAAAACCCTCATATTTGCTTAACACATCACAAAGCAAGGCAAACAGAACTAAGGAACAGTGACAGTTACAACACTGTTTTGTTCACTGCTGAAGCAAAATGTGCATCTGTCTGTGTATTTGTGGCTACTCTTGGCTACTCTCCTCACCCTTTGGCAAACAGGTGCAAAGTTACGCACAAGGGGGTAGATGTCTGGGAAAGAGAGCATCTTTTAGATTCTGTGCACCCATGGAGGTTGGTCCATTTGGACCAGTGTGACATTGCCCTACTTCAGACTCAGGCTACCTTCAGCCAACCCACTCCTTGATATAAATAGTATATCAAGAGAAGGGACATGGCGTTTTGGCCAAGAAAAGCAGACAGGCTTTCTCCATCCTTCAACAACTGTATAGCAGGCAGACACAGCATTTCCTAATTGCTACATTTCTCCTGCTGGGAAGCCTTACCTGTAGAATTTCAATACTGTATATGCCATGCCTGAAAGGCAGGCAGTAAAGTCTCTATCAGGAGACAAGGTAGTGTCCATAGTCTCAATTATCAGATTATGAAAATCAGGTCAAGTTGTTTCCCAAAGCTAATAACAGCTAATGCACCCATAAATATGGCAAGGCAATAGTTTATATAACCCCCCTGTCCTTGTTGGGTGGGACTTCCAGTTAAAGACTCAGTATATTTCAGATAGATGGGCAATCACTTCAAGTGTATGAGCTAAGCAACTTTAATTGCTCCACTTTGGATAATTATAGCTCCAGGATTTACTTGATCAACCATTACCATGGAAGAGCTTTAAGGATAGAGCAGTGTTCCTGTGTACTCTTCAGTGTACTTCCTCCTAAGGAGAATGAGGATATTGTTTATAGGTCTTAGACTTCCCCAGCCTTCATCCCTGTAAGATCTAAAGGCAACCTGACGCATGGAGGCATTTATTCATTATCTCTTGTCTGTTTTTCAAGGAACTGAGAGTGATATTTGTGGTTCTTCCCATCTTACAACAGATGAGGAATACTGGATGAGCTAAGGAGGGCTCATCCAAGACAACTTCGACAGTAGGAAAGGTTTCGCTCCGGTGATCCAAGTCAAGATGCATTGACTCAAAGGCAATCAAGATGCATTGACTCAAAGGCAATCAAGTGATCTCAGCATACAAGGCAGAAGGTTCCGCACCTACCTCTTTTCATTCCTGGCACTAAAAGATGGACAAGAACAAATAAAAACAGAATAAGAGCCAAATTACATAGTTCACATCTTCCTCCCTTTCGCGATGCCCTCCTGTAGCATCCGCCCCACTGCCCCAGCTCCAGAACCAACATCATCATGTGTCTAACCAGCCCTAGTCCAATACTTCCCATTCTACTGTAGTTGGCTCTCTGATGAGATGGCTCTGTTTTCATAACTGCTGCCACTGATGTCTTCTTGGGAATTCACACCAGATCCCCACTTCTAAGATGCTGTTTCCAATGACTGGCACCAGGGCGGTGCTGCTTCCCGTAAAATGGAAATAGCAGCTTTGGAGGGAAGAGTTTTCCCTGTATTGTGACATGAAGAGAAAGAACTATCACTCCCCCTTGTCACACAACAGGAAAAAAATACACATTAATAGTGTTCACACAAGTAATAGGCTAAATGCAACTGCTAGTCTGTGGCAGAGTACCAAAAACTGAACCAATAGGATTTATATAACTGTTGATTTATCAAAAGTCCTCTGATTCACCCAGTGTGAATAGACATTAACCAGAAGATATACACCAAGTGAATATAGCCTTGTGGCACGGTGATTAAAGTGCAATATTGCAGTCAAGCCTCCACTCATGATCTGAGTTCAGTCCCAACAGGTTCAGATAATTGACTCAAGGTTGACTCAGCCTTTCATCCCACTGAGGTCAGTAAAACGAGTACCCATCTCACTGGGGGGACAAAGTGTTTGCATAATTATGTTATAAACCACTCAGAGAGTGCTTTAGTCAAAACCCTTTCTGATTTTTCAGCAGATATAGATTGACAAGAAGGCACCTTAACTGATGCCATGATTACATCACTTTCTGAGAACCCATTGGCAAGCAGCCTTGTTTGCTATGGTTTCTAATTGGCAAGAATTTGTAATGCCTATGAAACTACTATATAATCAGTACCAAAAAATCAAGCAGTGTCCCAACAATATGAAGAATGCTTGCCAGCCATTCCAAGACTTGTGCCTACGTGCGCTGGAGGTATCTAGGTGATGTAATTGCCAACTGAAATGATGACTAACAATTTTTTAAAAAATAATTCTTTCTTACAGTGGTTTCATCTTAAGATGACTATTTACTCATCATCTGAAAAGCACTATTTTACACATCAAAAAGGGCAAAAAAAGGCCAAAAAAAGACTGAAATGCTCAAATTGGCATGTATCAATTTTATTTCTATCTAGCTATTGCTATGGCTGGATAGCTCAGTGGTTTAAGCATCTGGCTGTGGAGCCAGAAGCTGGTAAGATTGATTCTGCACTGTGCTTCCTATGAACACAGCCAGCCTGTGTGGCCTTGGAAAAGCTGTACAGTCCCAGGCTGCCCCACGGAAAGAAGGGAATGGTAAACCAATTCTGAGTATTTGCTACCTGGAAAACTCTGAAAATGGCCACCCTAAGACAGAACTCACTTGACAGAACATGGTGGTGGTGGTGGTGGTGGTGGTGGTGGTGGTGGTGGTGGTGGTGGTGGTGATGATGATGATGATGATGATGATGATGATGATGATGATGGATATATATATGTATAGAAGATTGGACTAAGACCCAGAGACCTGACTTGAAATGCTGCTTTGCCATAGGAAGACACTAAGTGTCTGTGTGCAGCAGTGGTAAAAATCACCCTTGAATGCCCCGCATATGTCTGAAAGCCTGCTAGAGTTGCCGCAAGTTAGACTCGAGTTGATAGCACATCCTGTGCACATATACAGCCATAGGCTGAATTTAGGCAAATCTGTGTCCTTTTATATAGAGAGGCAGATTTGATTGCTGTAGTTAAACAGGAATATAATTAACTGTAATAGGGTACAGTATGATCAGCTATGACCTGTGTGCCTGTTCAGCCTGTTGTCCAGAGGCTCACGGTCAGTGGATAATTTCAAGGCTCATTATCAGTCATTATAATTAAACTGGTCTTGGAACAGACAGCCCATTAAGTAGGGGACAGTACTCTGTAAGATAGGCCAGGTAGCCACCCTGCTTAATATCAAGAGCCCTAATATTATACTATATGTTGATACAGCCCTTCATTGTTCCTATATTATAGAATCCAGGGAGATGGACAGCTTATTTTTTTTGTTCTAATAAAAAAATTAATAAAATATATTGTCATTGAATGTGTATAGACCATACACACATACAATGAAATTCATAAAGAGTACTCAGAGACCAGACCAAACACACACACACACACACACACACACACCCTCATAACAATCCCTAAATCCCAGAACCCTGCCTAAAGCTCATAGTATCCACACAACATACAACACAACAGACCAAGTAATAGTAATACAATCCAACAACTCACTGCTGGTAATTCTTAAGTTCCTTGTTAAGTGCAATTATAGCTCTAGGATAAAAAATGTTCAAAAAAAGTGTCGTCCGAATTTTAATTGCTCTGTATCTTCTGCCAGAAGACAACAGTTCAAAGAAGTTATAAGCAGGGTGGGAAGAGTCTCTGAGAATATTTAATGGCTTCCTCAAGCAGTGAGATGCAAAGATGTTGTCCAAGGTTGGAAGCTGAAGTCCAGTGATATCTTGGGCAATTTTAGTAATTCTCTGTAAAACTTTTCTGTCCATTTCAGAGCAACTCCCCTACCATGAGAGGATGCCATATGTTAGGACACTCTCTATAGTACTACAATAGTAGGACAGAAGTAAATGCTGAGATAGATTTAACTTCCTGGGCACACTCGGGAAGTACAGCTTCTTCTGTGCCTTCTTCACCAGCATATTAGCATTTACAGTGGTGCCTCGACTTATGAACGCCCCTACGTATGAACATTTCGACTTACAAAAAGCTCCGTTCACAAAATTTTACTTCAACTTGCGAATGGAGCTTCAACTTACAAACAAACAAACAAAAAACCACGAGGAAAGTGGGAAATGGACTTTGGACTGCCTGGTACTGTAATTTTAAAATATAAAAATTCGTTTAAAAGTTGCTTGGTTTGGTTAAAGGTACTTGGTTTTAAAGGTATTTTATTTATTTATTTATTTTATTTATTTAATTTATATGCCGCCCACACTACCCAAAGGTCTCTTTTTAAAAGGTGTCCGTTCCCTCCTCTCTCCCTCCTTTCCTGCCCTTTTTTTAACCTAAGTCATTTTAGGTTAAAAAAATTTAAAATTCTCCCCCTAGTGGTAGAGGCTGAATTAACCGGTTTTGCATTAGTTCCTATGGGAACTAATGCTTCGACTTACAAACGGCACCTCTACATACAAACAAAAAACAGCCAGAACGGATTAAATAGTTTTTAATGCATTTCTATGGGAAATGCTGATTCGACTTCCAAACATCTTCTGGGATGGATTAAGTTCATAAGTCGAGGCACCGCTGTATAGACCATGAGAGGTCCTCTGAAATATAGATACCCCAAAATTTAAAACTACTAACCCTCTCCACCACCGTTTATGTACAGTGGTAAATATACACCTCTCCTCCACCTAAAGTCAATTATACGTTCTCTAGGTTTTTTTGGTGTTACGTTATGCCTATTGCATGACCAGGTTCAGTCATTTCGCAAGTGGCATGACAAATATGGTTTGACCTGGAAACTGCACACAGTGTGGGAGTAACACTGTCATAGGCACTTTAGAGCACTCTGAACTCTGCATGGGTTTATACAACTGGATGGAAATACCGAAACTAGTTCTCATCCAGAAATACACTCTTGCTGCTAGGACTACCACTCCATCCTGGATCTGGTCAAAAAACACTAACCATTAAAACATTTGGGCTGAATTCTATGAAATAGATGCTTTATAGAGAAGATGCAAATCAAGGGACAAGCAGACCCCGCCCCCTGAAATGAAAGAAAAATCCGGGGGGAGGAAATAAAAACAGGAAATTCTCAGATGTCCATGGTTTCATGTGAGATCTAATAGCAAAACTGCTGTTCCTAAAGACTCCAATGGATTGGGGGGACTCTTTTTGCATCAAAAATATCATTTCTGACAGCAGGTGTTATGGTTTGCCCGGGTGTATTTGGGAGCCTTAGAAAAGTCCATGGGGAATTGTGTGAAGCCCATAGCCTACACAACACTCATCCCTGTTATAGAGAGAAGATGTAAGGGGAATGTCAGAGCTTTTTTTGTGTGCCACAGTGCTGATGAAAATCTCTCTCACACAACTGTTATTTACTGGGACATGGAGGATTTTATTCTCAGTGTAGTGATAGTGTGTGTGTCAAAAGCTGTATCTCTCCCATGGAACCTGGGGTTAATACTGCTTTTTTTAACACCTTGATCCACTGCTAATCACCATCTGCACCCCCCCCCCCCAAAACTGCTATGCTTAAACTAACAGAATTGCAAAGTCCACTGTACATTCAATGAAACATATGCTTAAAGGACAATGCATGCCAGGGCTACACTGCTGGCTTGCATGAGATTGATCAATTCCCTGTATATCACACTCAGCTATCATACCAGCTATAAGACAGCTGAAGCAGCATCAGCCATGCTGGCAACAGTTGTGATACATATTAAGAGACACACATTAGCATTTTTCTTAATTAAAATATTCATTTCTCCCAAACTTGATTGCATAATGATTACATACTAGTCTTTTCAGTTTTGGCAATGAGTGGGATTTTATGATAACCAAATAAACCACATTTGTCCAAGATACGAGTTTTTCCCCCCCAGTATATACTTTTCTCTTTATGAAGTATTTTGAAATGTTGCTTTTCTGCACCTTGTTAAGGGTCAAGGGGGAGGCAGCTTCACAGCCATTTTCTCCAACCCTCAGTATCCCCATACCCATCACAGTGCCACAAGGTGATACTCGGTCAGAGACACTGTGGTGAGTGCAAAATTGTGGTCAGGTGTCTGTCCTGCTTTCAGGTAGAGGATCCTCATGGGGGTGTCTGGAAAGCTCATTAGCAGTGCCAAGGCCAGAATGCCAACAAGGGGAAGACTTGGGACAACCAATCAAGGTCAGGTTCTGACAGGCAGTATCAGTTTCAGATAGTGAGTTTCCAAGCCAAGGTTAGCATTCTGAGTTGAGAAACTTCTTGCTGCTCAGGCCTCTGCTGTAGGTCTGGCTGCAAGCATTTTCTCAACCAGTCCTTTAGGACAAGGCAAAGAAAAGAATTTAACTGATACAGTGCATCAGCAATAGTCTATATACCGTCATAAATATGCTTTTCATGTGCCTGCCCTCTGCCAAGCAGGGGGAGTTACTGATTTGCTTATTAAGCTACTTCACAGTATTGGCAAATTGAAAGAGGAAGGCTTGCTTTGGATCACTCTGCTTTGGAACTGATACAAGCCAGAGCAATCGTCATCACACCATAAAACCAGAAGCCCCTTGACAAGGGCCAGCAAGGTGCAGGTAGGAACGGCCTGGGGCAGGCTGGTGCACTCCAGCAAAGACACTGATCGCTGTCTTTAAGAACATACCAGTTTGTCCTTGCAATGCTCCAAGCAGGAAACTAAACTATTGGTGTAGTCAGCTTCTGAGTCAGGGCCCAGGCATTGCTCCTTAGGAAGTGCAGGACCATACAGTGGGGTCTCTACTTAAGAACTTAATCCGTATTGGAGGGTGGTTCTCAAGTTGAAAAGTTCTTATGTTGAATCTGCATATCCCATAGGAATGCATTGAAAACCATTTAATCCATATCTGCTCTTTTCCTTCCATAGAAACTACTGTATAGTCTAAAGGAGGCCCTTTGTCTTCTGCAGGATCATAGAGTCTAAAGGATTCGTGTGGTCTTCATGTGGATGCTCTGCCTCACCTTTGCTATAAGTTTCCTCCAGTAGGGGTATGACAGCAATTCGCCAATACAGTTGATCCTGCTGTCACCTACAAGCAGCAGCAAAATAAAACAAAGTGCGAAAACATGAACTCCACTTGTCCATCTGGCCCAGGATATTTTGCTGCATGATGTGAAGGACAAGATGGTGTCCACCTAAATAAAGTAACTGGAGTGACAATAGACTCTTATTTCAACAAAGGCAATGAAAGAGTCTTCCATGCCTGAGTCAGCAGGCTAGTTCAGCGAGGCTGAAACAGATTGTGTGGCACACACTGCTCTGTCCTCCAACAGAGAAAATTGGAAGCTGGAAAGCTTGGGACACGAACCCAGCACCTAATGGTAGGGACATCCTTGCTGATTATGCTTTCTTTATGAAAAAGTCCTGATATCTAGACACCCACTTAGAAGCAATTGAGAGACAATTCTGAAGACTCTGACCTCTCGTGTAAGGATTAAATAGATCAGCAAAGATGCAGCTTGCCAGTTTACTCCTCTCTGTCTTTTTGGAGACCAATAGGCAACTGAAGATGGCAGACTCAAGAGTTGCAAAAGGCATTTTCATTCGATTAAGTAATAGAGTGAACAGTCTGTAACAGTTCTCATTCTGACATATAAAGCAATTAAGCACCACCTGCTATTGCTGGCTGTCAAAGGATTGCTTGGCACCCCAGTCCTTCAAAGCACATTTATTTGGAAGTGCCTCATTCATTTCAGTTGATTTGGCTTCCAAGTTAGTGAGCTGCAGCCCCAAAGAGCAAACAGCACGCAGTCGAAAAAATTTAATTTGAACAAAGTTGAATTCACAACTCGCACAAATGTTTGCTCTTCAAATATAGCAGATTTGGTAGTTGAACCATTATAATAATTTGATTTGGGTTTTCTCTTGAAAGGTGTTACAAGGCACACGGTTTACATCCTTTGTGTTTATGCTTGCAAACATGGGTTTAACGCAATTATCCTAACCACCAGGAAGCTGCCTGGATTAAATAAATCTGGGTGGAGTGACTCAGAGCATGCACAGAGTGTTTTACCTTCTAGCAAAATAACAGTGTTAAAAATACACAACAACAACAAACATCTCACACTACCATAAAGCCTAATAAAGCATATTTTCTGTGGTTGATGAAATGGAGTGGAATCCATAGAAGCTTGTGCCGTAATATAGTTTGTACTCTTTAAGGTGCCACAGCATTCTTGGTTACTTTGGCTGCATCAGAAATGATATTTGAGATGGGGTGGAGATTTACCACAGAGCCACATCTCGATATGTGTAGTTGCTTCTCCCTGATCAGAGGGAAAGGACAGTTAAAACAACACCAACATATTAGAAGAGACAGTTTTTCAGTAGATCCAGCATGCCATCACTGGGAGAGTGTTGAGGTTTTTGCAAACCTTGCAAGCTGCTTCTAGTGGATTCATCTAGAAGGGATCTTTTTGGGCTAGGGTGACTGTCAATCTATCCAGCAATAATCAGTCATTTCCTCCCGCATCTGATTCAAAGGCAGCCACACCTCTCTGCTCAGTCTTATCCCCTTCCCCTCTCCTTTGTTTGAGTAGTCGGTCTGTTGAAAGTAGTCAATGTTTCAAGGCCTGTTGCTTAAAGCAGTCAACCATGTTGTTAGTTTGAAATTATCGGTTCACTGTCAGTAAATGAGATACTTTTATTCTCTCTCTTACTCATGTCTCAAAGTGAGTTATTGAGACTGTAAGTGCCAGTTGATGAGAAAAATGGTGGACCAACCTCAGGAACCTGAAGCTAATTCTGCTCTGCTAATTCTTGCACTTCTGTTGCACAGCTAGAGGAATTAAACCAAAATTCAAAACTTTGCAACAGAGTGCCATCTTTTGCTTTGTTTTTTAAAATTATCCAATAATGAAAAATGAGTTTCTTGGAGCTTTAAAGCTTCATGTTCTTGCAAATGGCAACATTTAATGGCTGCAGATGACCAAGTACCCTAGTATCTAGAAAGTCATGAACAGAGCTGTGCAAAGGATACCTGATTCCATTGAGAGTCTGATTTAGACATTCAGATGAACCCCAGTTCTTTTCAGAACTATTCAGATTTGATGTAAATCAAATCTGAGTCAAAATGCACCCATCTGAATGTCCACATCTCCTGTTGACTTGCACTGGAAGCAAAGAAACAAACGGCCATCGTGTTTTTGTTTCTTCATAAAAATGCATGATGTTTGGAAACATGATGTCTTTTGGGGGTGAACCCTGCTGAGTGTTGGAGAGGTAGGTTCTGGAATTGGCCACCATTTAATTTTGCTTTTCAATTTAATCCATTACATTTTGCTTCAGAGTAAAAATTGTGGATATGTTGGCAATATGTTTTTTCTTCTTTAGCAGATCAAACATTAAATCAAAGGCAACACAAAAATTATGGAAGGACGGAATAAGGAAGTGTCACTGCCTGATGAAACTACTGTTGAAAAAGCACTTCCCAAATAAATATAAATAGTAAGGAAGGATGAAACTGGATTTGGAAGGGGTTAGGAAAGGGGGATGGAAGTTGGATTAATGGTAGGATGAAGGGAAAATTCTATTTTTAAAGGGCATTTATCACACATTTTTAAAAGATTTATGACAGTGTCTAGTACAGTTATGTGAAAAAGAAAGTACACCCTCTTTGAATTTTAAGGTTTTACATGTCAGGACATTTTTAAAAATCATCTGGTGCAGTTTCTTTTTCATATGACTTTATATCTAAAGTTGCTTTCTTTTAAAAAGCAACAAAACAGTAATCAGTAGCATAAAAAGTAATACTGTAAACATATTTGCAGTGTTAGTGGCAATTAATTACTTGTGGCAGGAAGAAGCTGCAACCAGTTATATAACAGATTCAAGAAGAAAGTAATAGTATGTTCAGAAAAAGGGTAGTAGTATTAATCGAGATTTGAAAATACGATTTATAGGATAGAATGCAGAGATGCAGACTCAAGCCATGGGACTCACTGTCAAGTCAGACTGAAGTCATGCCAGTGACTCGATTCAGACTCAACTTGGCTTTTTTTTTTCAATGACTTACTCGACTCGTGACTCAGAACCCACACCCTCCCTTATTTCGGGGGGGGGGGAGCTTGTTTTTAATAGGGACTTGAACTTGGGGCTTGCAACTCAGAACTTATACAAAAGACTCAGATTGGATTTGGGACTTTTTACCAAATATTTAGATTTAGTACATCAGGCCAAAGACTTGCCAACATCACCGATGAAGCGGTGGTTTCTTTTCCCTCCCATCTCTCTCACTTTTTACACTCATGCAAAATTAAAATTGTATCTTCGCTGCCTGATATACTGATAACATGTATGGGGGTGGGAGAAATACCACAGCTTTTCTTGGTAGCCAATGGCTGGTAGGCGACAGTCTTCTCGTTCTACAGAATACCTGTGGGACGATGATACTTTATGATGAAATCTGCTTGCGCAGACCTTTGGAGAAAATGGCAGATCGTGGCATGCTAGCATGGCATTAAATTAAACAAACTTGGCAGCTACTGTACCATCTAGCAGGATAAGTAGCTGGAAGATCTGTAGATGCTGTGAAAGCAAAAGGGTTTTGCACAACACACAGTATTGGTTTGTCAATTTATACTGCAGCTGCAAGGCTTGAATTAAATGGCCTAATTAACAGTCCCAACTAGAGCAGACCCATTAAACTGACTGCTGAATGATGAATCCACACATTGGGATTTATCTATGTGTGGATTGAACAATCAGAAATTGATCCAATGGTTGTTTTCTAGCTGGGACCAGAACAGTACAACGCCAGAACAGTACAACAGCCAGAATCATTTGTGGATTTTACTTGGGAGTAAATGAGATTGTGTAATTCATGGCAGCACATGGCAGCTAATTAATGAGGGGCTGGTTGGATGCCTGTCCTTGTGCAAGTTGTGGCCAGGTGCACAATCAGACATGTGACCAGCACCTTGTTAATTAGCTGCAATTTCCTGTTGTAATTTAGGTGACACCACCAGCCGCCTAGAGTGGCCTTTTAGGCCAGATGGGCGGGGTATAAATCAAATCAAATCAAATCAAATCAAATCAAATCAAATCAAATCAAATCAAATCAAATAAATAAATAAATAAATAAATAAATAAATAAATAAATAAATCCATATTAAAATCCACAAAGGATTCTGGCTGTTGATTTTGTGGAACTGCTGTAGTTGGTGGATGCTGTGAGGGTTCAAATGTAACCTCAGGCTTATTGGACACAAATACGGGATGCTCAGTCTTTTGAAAATCAGAACTAGGATTTCTTGGAATTTCTCTCGTCGCCAACGGGTTGAACGCGGGTGTCCATAAATCTTGTAGAAAGGGGTTGTAACCAGAGTCATACCAGGGACCCTTGACAAAAGGATTGGTCTCTACCTGGTCCCTACTGTCAACGTCCACCTCAATCAAGGGTAGTGTCTCTTCGTCTCTTCCCTCCTGGTCAAAGGGGTTGACTCCCTCAGCATAGGGGTCCCAAGGTCCTGTAAATACCTCCTTCGGCGAGCCTCCTCCAGACGCTATGCTCGCCTTTCACGTTCTTCTCTTTCCACCACTTCCTTTTCCTCTCTTAAGAGCCTCCTCCACTCTTTGGCTTCCGATTTTCCCCAATATGAAGGCTTGGGAGGTAACCCCCTTCTCCTCCTATAATCAGCCTCCTCCCGAGGCACCCTTACTTTCTCGCACCTCCCTGTCCAGGGAATTTCCACCCATATCAACTCCCAGCCCCTGGGTACGGCATCCCATTCTCCTTTTATATCCTCATGTCCCACCTCTACTAACAGTCTTTCCCTCTCTCCCGTTCCCGCCTTTTCTGTTTCTGTCTGAGTGGCCACCGAGAGTCTCGCCAAACCCCGTTCGAATTCACGGGTGTCTATTCCCTGGTGCCTGACCACAATGCGGGGAGTTGTAGTCTCTGTTTGGGTCTCCTTTTCCTTCCAAAGGGAGGACGACACTCCAGCGAACGCTTCCATTGCCTCACCTCGGGTCTCACAGATGCCCATTAGATTTAGGCCCCTAGCCTTGTATAAACTCTTTGATTAACACATGGAGTTTTAAAAGGACATTCTTCTTACATCTCAGAGGACCTCTCATGGACTATAAATGCCAACATGCTAATAAAGAAGGCACAGAAGAGGCTGTATTTCCTGAGAATGCTCGGGAAGTTAAATTTATCACAGCATTTACTTCTGTCCTACTATCGTAGCACCATTGAGAGTGTCCTAACCTATGGCATTCTGGCATGGTTTGGGAGTAGCTCTGTAGCGGACAAAAAAGCTCTACAGAGAACCATTAAAATTGCCCAGAATATCACCGGGCTCCAGCTACCAACCCTGGATGACATCTTCACATCCCGCTATCTGAGGAAGTCAAACAGCATCCTGAGAGACTCTTCCCATCCTGCTTATAACTTTTTTGAACTGTTACCGTCTGGCAGAAGATATAGAACAATTAAGACTCGGACCACACGTTTTCTAAATAGTTTTTATCCTAGAACTATAATTGCAATTAATAATGAGCTTAAAGACCACCAGTAGTGAATAATTAGTTGGACTGTGTTACTTGGCCTGAGGTGTAGATGTTTGTATTTTTAGTGGGGAATTTTTTAGTGGGTGGGGAGTGTTTGGGGAATGTTATGTGTGTGCTTGTGTCTGGTCTCTGGATGTCTGTGAATTTCGTTGTATGGGTATACTGTGTATATACTTACAATGACAATAAATTATTATTATTATTATTATTATTATTATTATTATTATTATTATTATTATTATTATTATTATTATTATTATTGATAGCTCCTGGATGCCATGCAAAAATACAATGCATACAGCCGTTCACAAAGGCTAAATGGTTAACTCAAAGGAACCTCCTTTGTCCTAAGACTGGCAGCAGATCACAGCAGGTAAGACGGGACTCCATCTCAGATCACCTGCTATTTGTTTCACTGTTTGTTACAGAGCTGATAAACACTTCGAAGAAACAAAAGAATGAAGAGGCAAGTAGGCTTATCTACAGACAGCAGGAGTATACAAGTGGCAAGCTCATAGTAGCAGCTGCATGTTTTCTTAATGACGTCCAGGACAAAAAGAAAGGTATTCAGGCTTCATAAAGAGGGAACCCCTTGTGCTTTGTTGTTCTACCTGTGTTGTGAACAAATAGGATATAGACTCATGTCTGTCTAATTTTGCAAAGGAAAAGCCCAGGACTCATGCCAAGAGTCTGAATATCAATTGTTATAATAGTGCCTCACTATTATAACTATTGATATTCAAACTATTCTGACTTTCAATGTAATATAAGCTAAAGCAATATTATTTACAGGAAGTAAATACTGAGGGTTTATTAACTGATTCATTCATATGACAAATACAACTCACAGTTTGTGAATTCAGCTAATCATAATTCTGTCCAAGGAGGCTAACAAGGGACCAAAAATAAGGCAACAGCACAAGAGACAGGCTGGTGACATAGGCATAGGTAGTTATACCTCAGTAGAAATGCCAGTTGGTAGCCAGTGGGCTACATTCAGCCTCTACCACAGTTATCTCACTCAAGAGATATTTGGATGGCTGGTGCTTTCATGCTCCCAGAAGGCCTCCAAGTAATAAGCATTAATCTTTAATTGCCTTGCATGTTAGGAAACACCAATAGAAGATATGCAAATGATTCACACATCCTGTTTCCACATTTCCAGGTATATCGAGGAGTTGATTCTACATATCTATCCAGTGACAAAATGTTGGACTGTATTCAGTCCAGGTAAACATGTATCTGTCCCATTAAAACACGTGTTTCTCTTTCATATGATACCCGGAAGAATAAAATGGAAGGCTGGATTGATTTCAAAACCAAGGAAGATTCGGTTGAATGGGCCAATTTCGTTCCATTTCCATAAGCTTTAGGAGCCTTGCTGGATAGAAAGGCAATACACAAATATAAAAAACAAATTAATTTCCAAAATGATGTCATGGCTAATTAATGAACACATTTTTCCTTTGCTCTTATTTATACCTATTTGGATTCAGAGTTATGATTTGTGTTTCTCCTTCCTTCATCTTGTAAGTTCCCAGACTTCAGTCCTCTCTTCTTAATTCTTGCCCAGTCTGGTCTTGTGTAATGAACTCAGAAGGAGCTATAATGCCTCCAGATTTCATGTACTTTATGTTACAGTTGTTTTAAAGGAAAAACCTCATAGTGGCTGATACAAACTGCCTGGACGTATTTGTTCCAGATTTGTTAGGATCAATCCTGTTATGAGGGAGCTATCATGTCTCTAGATTTCATGTATATCTTTGGAAAAACAAAACAGAGAAGTTACCTTCATTTTATACCTCAGTTCAAGTTAATGGAAGGTGTAAAGATTTTGAATTTTATTTGTGTTGGGTTCCGAATCATACTGGTTCATTCTGAATTGGTTTGAGCAGAATTAGGGCAAAGCCTGAATTAGAGGAAACCTTACCCAGCCTTAATAACAATGATAAAAGTGCAGTGCACATTGGAAAGCCAAAGACATCTTTTACAACTACAATGATAAATATGTTTAAAATTTGCATATCCTAAAAGAGAATGCGTGCTTCAGCCATACATCTCTTATTATAATGTATGGGGCAACATCCTCTCCTAAATTACCTACTGTTTCCATCAGAATAAATATTGTGGAGCTGGAGAATCTATATCCATGAAATATAATTCATAGAGCTAGATGGTGTGCAGAAAGCTGATGTTCTACAAACAATTATCTAAACACCCTGGATCAAGTGTGATGACTATCATTGGGTTATTATGTCATATCTTGCAAAGCCTGAAGCGTGGCAGGTATAATAAGTGTATCACCCTGAAATTCCAAGAAGTATTATGCAGATGTTTATCCTTGTGGAGATGATATTGCACATCCGTTTTTGTTTAAAGAAAAAACATTTTATGAGCCAAACCTTGCACTCTGAGAAAAAGGGGACATGTTGCTCCAGAACCACATTTGTCTAAATGACCTTATGTAAGAACTGTGTGATGAAAGACTGCAGACAGAGAATACGTAGCAAAAGCAAAGTTGTTTCAAAAAGAGCTAATAAACAGTTTGGAGTGTTGCAGATATGAAGATTTGGAGAGATATGAGAAGGAAGGAAGGAAGATGACAAAAGAGCCAGCTGCATGGTACTTTGAAACTCTCAATGCATTAAGGAAATTTCTTTTAATCAGGAAATTTTTCTTAATTTCCTCTACACTGTGCTGAGAGTTTTGTTGGTTCTAAACCAGTGATTCCGAACCTTGGGCCCTGCAGGTGTTCTTGGATTAAAACTTTCAGCAGCCTTCACCACTAGTTGGAACTTCCAGGATTTCTGGAAGTTGTAGTCCAAGAACATCTGGGGATCGTTGGGAACCATTGTTCTAAATCATTTCCCCACCCCTCCCCTCCCCTCATTATCTTCCAGTTCTGCAACTGCAGTTGCCTGTGCTTTGAAGCAGTTTTCCTATGTTGATGTTTTTCTGCTATCAAATAAAATCCACAGGATGGGTCCAAGAAATGTTGGGATCTGAGGTTTGATGGGAAAATATTTTGTTTTGTTTTGTTTTAAATCACCGGGAGCATATCGAGACTTAAAGAACTGAAGGCTCTTTTCATTGAAAACAGCATACAGATTCCACACACTCCACCCCACCACCGGCCTTTTGTACTTACAGAGCTACAGGTGTAAGCAGGAAGGCTTCCACTAAGGTGGGGGGGGGGCAAAACCCAGGACTGCTATTGTTGTTTTCACAACAGCACACAAGAGACATTTGTTCTGAAAGTGAGCAGATGGGAACTTCTCAGCAGAGGGGCAAACATGGTAGGGCAAGACGGATCTACCAGTTCTCAAAATAAAGAGAATAACACAGAGGACCGTAGGCATGAGGCACATTCACAAGTTAAAAAGGCAAGGGCAGGTGATACCTTTATTGAACCACTAAAAAAAAAAGCAAACAGCTAGCTTGCAACCTTAACCGGTTTTCCTCAGGCCGTGCACCAATATTTTGGGCATAGCCCCAAAAAAGTCTTGGTAGATGACTGTGTCTGGTCTGCTTCTTCTTTTTTTATTAACAATTTAGGTAGGGGATACAGAAGGTAAAGGGGCGATATGAGGGAGGAAAAGTAGGGGGAGGAGAACACAAAATGTACTGCCATCTAATCTATTCATATTGTCATATCAACTCAACTTTCCGCTTTTCTACTACATGATTGCGCTCCAGGTTATAACTTACATTTACATCCTAGTTTTAATATATATTATTCAAGTACTTTCTGGTGATTTGAGCCATTTATATAATAAATCCCATCATTCAGTTGCCTTTTGTATTGGACAGTCCTTCAGCACTTCTGATAAGATATCCATTTCTGCTGCTTCCCGTCTCTTATCAATAAGTTCCTCTTGTTCCGGTATCACCAATTTCTTCCAATTCTTGGCATAAAGAATTCTGGCTGCAGTGACTATGTATATAACTGTTTCTTTGTCTTATCTATATTGTCTGGTATAATACTCAATAGAAACAGTTCTGGGGTTAGCGGAACCTTACAAAACAATATTTTTGTAACAAAGTATGTACACCTTTCCAAAATTGCTTTACTACTCTACAAGTCCACCACATATGATAAAAACTTCACTCAAGTGCTTCACGCTTCCAACAAACATTTGATACATCTGTATAAATCTTTGATAGTTTTAGCGGAGCCATATGCCTCCTATAAAATATCCTATATATATTCTCCTTGAAATTAACTGATTTTGTGAGCTTCATATTATTTTGCCATATTTGCAACCATTGATCAATATCAATATTATGTCCTATATTTTGTGCCTACCTAATCATACATTCTTTGACTATCTCATCTTGCATTTTAATTTCTAACAAATAATCATACATTTTCTTCATTACTTTATCTTTAGAGCCCAGCAGAAGTTTGTCAAATATCTTTTGTTCTGGGTAAAAACCTTCTGTTTTATCTTTTCTATACCTAGATTCCACTTGTGCTCTCGCCCACCAGTCTATATATAAGGTCTAAAGGTCTAAAGAAAGAGTTCAAGGTCTAAAGAAGGTCTAAAGAAGGTCTAAAGAAGAGTTAGAGACACTATACAGTGGTGCCTCGCATAACGAGCGCACCGTTTAATCATGAATCCGCATACCGATCTGTTTTTTGGGATCGCTAATGCGATCGCATTGCGATGTTTTAAGTGCCAAAACATCGCATTGCGATGATCGGTAAGCGTTTCGCTTACCGATCTTCGCATTGCGATGTTTTTTTAAACAGCTGATCGGTGGTTCCAAAATGGCCACCGGGTGCCTAAAATGGCTGCCTGCAGCGTTTTCGCGCCCTGCCCTCGCTTACCGAGGGCGCAAAAATGGTGGCCGGATGGGGAATCTTCACTCAACGATGAGTTTTCCCCCGATAGGAACGCATTAAACAGAGTTTAATGCGTTCCTATGGGGTTTTCCATTTCCTTTTATGATGTTTCCGGATAGCGACGATTAATCTGGAACGGATTAATCTCACTATGCCGGGCACCACTGTATCTATATCTATCTATATCTATATCTATCTATCTATATCTATATCTATATCTATATCTATATCTATATCTATATCTATATCTAGATAGATAGATAGATAGATAGATAGATAGATAGATAGATAGATAGATAGATAGATAGATAGATAGATAGATAGATAGATAGATAGATAGATAGATAGTATCTCTAACTCTTATACTATAGACACTATATATAGTGTTGGAATCTTAACAGTTTTGCAAAACTTCTGGTCTGCTTCTTAAAGGTGTTCAAAAATGCATGTTAGTTTTGATTTTCCTGCACTGATGAGATGCTCATTGTAAGACTTAAAAGCTAGTCTTTCCACTTTCACAAAAGCTTCCTAACATTAGGTTTCCAATCATGTGCTTCAGAATGAGGGGGGAGGGCACCCACTCTTCCATTTGCTCATTTTCCATACAGGTTAAAAATACACACTACTAGCACTAACATTGTACACACCACTCCTGTGTGCACAGAGAGCGCGAGCACGACATGAACACAGAAGGCTACAACTTCTTTTAAATTTAATTACGACAATTTAATCAGCATTAATATTATGAATAATAACACACAGGGTTAATTAAATTATATATGCTTTTCCTGATATCTGATCTAGGAAATGTCAGATTCTGAGTTAATGGCCAGAAGCTTACTGGTGTTCGTGTGCAGTTTGTGTAACTTGCCACATCTAACTGCAGCTAACTGACAAGGTGCTCAGATGTGTCTCAAACTTATAGTTGGGTGTGTGACCAAGAACTCAACTGAGACCCACTCCAGCACCTCATGAGTTAACTAAGAGCATTTTATCCTGAGAACCGTCATGAGAAAAAGGAACTGTCATTCATTACAGATAAAAGTAACATATTTCCAGTTGTGTGTGTGTTTTTTTAAAAAAATAAGAATGTTGTTATTCCTTCATTTCTCCCAAAGTAAAAAGTGTACAGGTGACATCATTACTTATAAGGCATTGTTTCCAAGCTCAGTACCTGGGATCTCTTAAGTAGGGCTAGAAAAGGTGCCTGTTTTAATCTCTGAGGTGCCACTGGCTGCTGGTACACAGATGACACTGAACTAGGTGGGCCAGAGATCTGACTTAGTATAAAGTATCTTCTCCTGAGGCTTTTTAATTTTTAGCAAATCCCCTTACCACCATTGTTTATTCCTCCCTTTTTTTTCCTGGGAAGCAATGAATACTGGCAATTAAATCTAAGGTTGTACCTAGGAGAATCCTATTTGTCAGGAGACAGGACGTCCAGGGGCTACTGGTCGAACTGCAGTACCTCTGGGAACATGGGGGGGGGGGAAACAAGTTTAATTGCCATTTGAACCACCCACATGGTAAGTGTGTTTTCTGGCAACCGGGTTCTTATTGTCGCCAACTCTCTACCAAATGTTATTTTTCCTACGGAAATGCATTTTTCTAAATCAAAGTCCTGAACAAAAGAGATCCAGATGGCATGAGCACTGTTGTGAGAAGGCCTTGTTATAGGATAGCAGAACCCAGGGGGTTGGGGGTAGGAAGACTGATTATTTAGGAACTCTAGGTGCTGCTCAGCTAACTAACTAAAAAAATCACAGTGTTATCTAGCAAACAACAGCTTGTATATTTGGCTCCTCTGAGATATTTTGTTTTTGCTCTGAAGTGTGAACTCAGAGTACTTTGCCACTTGAACCCTTCTGTCCTCAGATGGCAGGATCCATGGACAAGCCAAAAAACAAGATTCCCCATCTTTAGTGGTTGTGTTTGCGTTGACAGTCAGCAGGAGATTCATTCTCATCCCAAAATTGGGGGACAGCCATTCCACACACATGCAGGTTCATTGTTCATTAGCAGTTTGAATTGAGCAAATGGCTCACATCCAGTGAATCACCATAGACTGGATGCCTTCATACATTCAGCTGAGGCTACATTATGGAGGAGCAATGCAGTATCCAGGGATGTCTGTGTGTGGATTCATAATTATGGTGCTAGTCAGTGGACCAGCATTTAAGTAAACTCCTCTTGATTGAGCCTTTAAAAAGCTATCATATTTGCAGCTGCCTTATTTGTTTGTTTGTTTGCTTGCTTGCTTGTTTGGTTGTTTACTTGCAACATTGCAAGAAAATGTCTTCTTCCACCAACTTCACAATTTTAGTGATGCTGTGCCCAGGGAATAGCACATCCACACAGGGGAAAGTGTTAGTTGCTATGCAGTAATATTAAAAATTACTGGGTTGGCAATATTTAATTTTTTTTTAAAAAAAATTGTACTTCCAGGCTATGACTGAAGAGTTTCAAAGACAGGGACCAGCAGCCTTCTCTTAAACAACCACACCTGACACATCAAATGGCATAAAATTAAAAAAGAAAACAGGAGTTTGAAATGTCATCCTGCGCAGTGGTCCTCGTCGTTTTGTCATCTCCGCCTCAAACGCAGTCATAATTGGCTTGTTTTATATTAGTCACACCATAGTACTAATGAGAAAGTGTAGAGGTAATAGCAAAACACCATGAACATAGTTCTTGGAACCACAATTCAAATCTTGCATTCACCTTTATGGTGAGATGAGGAACAATGTGTTGCCAGTTGTCATTTAAATGCTTGATCTGTTGCATCTGTAATCTTGGGGCAAATTGACTAGCACTAGCCTCCAGCCACAGCCATACGTCCATTACCGCTGTGCTCCTTGCTTCCACAGATGCCCACATTGCTGCTTCTTCACCTAAGACCATCTCTGTAGATATGCACTCACTCCACCACATTGCCACAAGAAGGCAGTTCATGATTGGAAATGTTTGAAAGTCTATTCCATAAACTTCTTCTTTTCATGAGCCCATAACATGCACCTTCTCTGTGTGTTGTTGCTGTTGTTTTGTTGGGGAATCTATTTGATTTGGTTTACTTTTAGAATGTGCAGATTTTCAAATGGGAGACGTTATTCACACACATTGATCCATTAACTATGGGCATGCATTTTTTTCCCCAAAGGTACATTTCTGTGTGTGTACATTTGAAATTTGCACACTATCAGATGCATTTGTAACATCCTCAAATTAGTGGATTTCTGAATGCAATGTTCATCTGTTCTGTACTTGTCTCTGAAGAGAGCAGGGAAATCCATACAGAAAGAAAACCAACACAGAAGAGTCATACCACTGAAAAGATTTAGATGTGTTCCTATTCATTCCTCATCAGTAATTAGAGAGGCAATCACTTGCCAATCTGAATAAAACAGAGTAGTATCTGATTAGAGCATATTAAAATACTGTAAACATGCAGACTATGTTGTCTGGGTCATCTCATGGAAGCAGGTTACAGTCCATACAGCTCCATACAGTCAATAACAGCTCATGCCAAATAATACTTTGGGATACTACAAAATTCTTTGTTGTTTTATTTCTATTTTATATAGCCACCTAGAGTGGTCCATTGGTCCAGATAGGCAGGGTATAAATCAAATAAATGAATGAATGAATAAATAAATAAATATTTGGAAATAGCAAGGAGATAGGAAGCCCTTGCTCACAATGGGCTTGGGCGTAAGCTGCCATGACATTTTAACAAAGGACAATTTTTATAAATATATACATTTCACAAAATGCTATTTCACACATGAAATGTTTCTTATGCCCTATTTTTAAATGTTCTTTCAAACTTGGTCTCATAGATTTCAGCTAAATTTTGCTTTGATGTAGGGCCCATAGAATCACATAATTAGGATAGGGTTTTTGAAGCTAAGTAAGTCCAAAATGGAGTTATTTATTGATTTGTTGCTTATTTTCCCCATATAGTTTCTCATAATTATTTCCTGTTTCCAAACTTTACCACAACAGGGCAATGAAACTTTTTAAAAAGAGAACAAACATTTGACTGATTTTACTTAATCATTGGCATCTCTTCAGGCACTAAGGAAAACAGAAGCCAATACACAATTATGTTTTATCATTTCTACACATATATCTGAGCTTCCTTTGATCCATTCTTAAACTATATATACTTGGAACAGGGTGTGACTGCAACAATAATCCATGTCAGCCAACATCTCAAAGAAGTGACCACACCTAAGGCTTCTTTTCTGATGATCCTACTTTATGCGCTCATGTTTGTTAAGAATTCTTACTCAATTTTGTTGCACTGAATTCATTCATTGTGTGTAATTTGCTCCGCTTTGTTGCACACCTCTTGATGTTATTTTTGCTTTGATCTCTTAGGTATGCTTTCAGTAGATTAAAAACAAATCAAGGAAAATGAAGACTGGCAAAGCTGCGACAGGTGGGCAGTTGTGACTATAAAAAGTCACAGAGAGCATTTGTGATGATTATGTAGCTCATAATATTGTACATAGGAAGAGTACCAAAATAAATGCTGAAATAATAGGCTAAGCTGCCTTGTTTCCCTTTTAAGGAGAAAGACATTATATAAATATTTTAAATAAATGCATTATTAATACCTCCAGGGGGAAAAATAGCTACATCTACATTGTCATCATCTTAACCATAAAACTTGCACTCATCAAATGTTTTGCTTGTGTGTCTCTTTGTCTCTGGAATCCTGTCCCCCTGTTCTTTGCCTTCCTTTTGAATTAAGCTTGCCAGTCAAGATTATATCCTATTATATCCTATTAGCAGCTATGGTTAGCTCAAAGCATGAAATTTTCCAATGCGCAATTCACCTTACTTGAATCAAACTCAGCATCTGGTCACATACAGTATAAGATTTTGCCTACATGGAGGCTTTGCCTCCATAAGATAAACATTCACTGCAGAGTGGCCCTTGCTATTTAGATATTTTGTGAACTGTACAGTAATTAAGAACTTGATAATGAAAGTATTATCCTCTAAACTGACATATTTCATATCTAGATGGACCAACATCAAACACTAACAACTTTCACCAGCCAAGATTAAACTTTCCTCTTTAAGAATAATCTGGATTTTTTGTAAATCTAAGCATTGTGCCATGACATACAAAGCACATGTCTACATTAAACCAGGGCAGAAGAGGACTAGATAATAGAATACTCTCTAATATATGTTGATTACAGATATAAACTCATGCAAAAATGAGAAGACATTTTCCTCCCATCTACATTAGCAGATAATTTCTGACAATTCCAATGAAAGTTCTTGCATTTGCTACAATGAGTTTCATTCAAATCGCATAAACTGCACAAAGTGTGCAAAATGCAACAATACTGCTTTATTGTGTGGGTTAATAAAATGAGAAACACTAGAGGATTTATTTGCATCTTACTGATCAATCATTCAGTCCTGCTATATTTGCTGTGTATACAGTATGTGTTTTGCTTCACAAAGAGCAAAGATGCTAGTTTTGTGTGAACATTTTGTGTAAGTTGCAGAAAACAACCTTTTGAAAAACAAGAAGGGCTATTTGTCTCATTCTCATACTGGAGATGAAAAATCTCGTGGGACTCAGCTGTTTCTCAGCAAGAGTGCTACACAGCAATATTTTGTTTCGAGTACTGTGTACCATCTATATAAAGTCACTTTGTCCCACGCTGATGCCGATGACACTAGTTTCAGCCTTGTATCGTTTAGATACCAGGATACTGTACAATTACAATGGGTTCAAGAAGAATTGACTAAATGCTCAGTATAGATGAAATCTATTCATTAATTTTTTATTTTTTATTTAAAATATTTCTGTACAATGAAGCTGACTTCTTGGGATGTAAGTACAGGATTGCAGTTTAAAGGTGGTAAGGGTGGGGTTCATCTACTATATAAACCCTGTCTTCCCTTTCTGTTTTTGCATATTAACTGGAGTTTATGTTTCTTCCTTCCATTCTTACTAGTTAATCACCTATCTGAAAGATCATGGGATCAACACACACGCACCGTACATATTTGACCACCAGAAGGCCTTGCTTGTGTTCTGTTGTGTATTGCTTGCTGGGGGCTTGTAACCAGAGCTAGCAAAACCCTGCCTGAACTGCTAAGAATTTGAGAGGCCTACAACTATCCTGAGAATGGCAGCTCAGAACTTGTCTATCAAGTAGTTCATGTTATTTTTATTTTTCACATCCACTCCAGTTACCGCCCACTTGCTGTAGATTCCACAAGTCTTATTATGGCTTTCAGAATAGGAGAACTTCCTTCTCTTCTCTCTCCCCCCCCCCCCCCCCAGTTTCCAAATGATATGCTCCTGGAGTGGCAGATTAGGGAGTTCCCATTAACTTCATTACTGAAAAAGTGGGGATAACATTGCCACAAGACAAGGCAATGTTCTTTTCCCACTTAAGTATGCGTTTTGTGCTTACAGTGTAATGAGGGGTGGGCCATGAACCAAGCTCTGAGGAGCTGTCCTCTAATTTGGGGTGAGATGCCCTCTTGCCCAAACTATAACCTGTCTATGACTACAATCCTGTCAGAGCCTGCTATACTTAATGAGACTTACCAGTAGGAAATCACATATATAAAAGCACATATAGTGCTCTGAACAGATGTTGCTGGACTGCAGCTCCTACCAGCAGGGCCAAAGGTAACACTACTGGGAATCTGTCAGTTCAGCAATATCTTCATGGTCACATGACTGGAGTGGTTGTATTAAGCTCAATGGTTAGGGACTTCAACTCAGTTACAAACGTTTATATAAGAATGAAGACGTAGGGTACAATCCCTCTTGTATGTGTCTACTCACATTTAAACCCTTTTGCTTTTACTGGAACCTACTCCAGGCATAGGATTTCTGCTTTAGTGAAGCTTTTATCAAGTGATACAAGTGTGGCATCAAAGAGCAAAAACCAGACCTAGAAAATCTGTTAACTATTCAATAAAATAATATAAAATTAGACCAGCAAAACACCAAATAAATTATTATATAATAGTAATTTATTTATTATAATTTATAATTATTTTTCTGCTATTTTGGTGCAGGGACTGAAGAAGTGGATTTGAATTGCAAAAGCTTGCAAATTGTTTGATTTTTTTTTTAGTGGTCTAATAAAGGTATATCTCTCCTGCATTTCTATTGTGTAAGGACCACATGACACTCTTTGTTTTATTCAATAATATGTAAATCTTACATTCTGCATAAGGATGTAACAGCATATTCATAGGTCTTTTTTTAAACCTTCTGTCCAGTTGGCGATCCTTAATTCCTGTCATAATCCCCTCAAAATGTAAACAAAGATTGCCATCTCGAAGGGTCACACTGCATTGTTCCATCCTTCAATTTGATAACAGCAGCTTTCTCCCTAGACCAGAAGCTCCATTCCTTCCACAATCGTGAAATATACATTCTTTGGCACTAGAATGCACTGTAATGTCCCTTCCAGACATGGTTCTGAATATCCACTAAGAGGATTTTAGAATTTTGTGGCAGCTTATTTGTTTTAAACAAGACACTTTAAAACAGATGCTGGTTTTCATATTACTTTTTTTGTCGCTACTTTTATTTTTCCTTCCGGTCCATGTTCTTTGCTAATTTTGTAAATATACAGTTCACATTTTACTGTATTTGGTTTTCTCCAGTCTCCATGATGTTTTTTTAAAAACTAACATTGTGTTAGGAATAGCAAGAAAGGGTAGGATTGGGGGTTAACATTTGTCAGACTTCCACTTTAACACAAACTGCCCTCCTTTACAATTTGCAGACCAATATGCAAACTGGATCACAGTCATGGTTTAATACAACACAATTATCATTTGGTTTTTATACTTCTCTAAAACAAAAGATGGTTTAAACCCAGAAAGCATGGATTAAATTATTTTTCACATTGAATGATTTTTTAAAATATATATATATATATATAAACAAAGCATTTTTGGTCTTGCTCAAACCTTCCTCCACATCAAAAGTCACCTGTCTTCAAGAGAGGAAAAAAGCCTAACAGTTTGTCTGATAGTGTTCAGAATATTAGTCTATTTTGACACATTGACAAAAAAAAATATACACCGCCTAAAGCAGCCTTCTGGAAAGGATTGTTTTCTCCTCAATGCACCCCCCCCCCAACCGCCCATCATAATGAAAGAACAGATGGATGAGATTAAGGCGACCATCTCTAAATGTTCTCACAGTGCAGAAGGTTGGAAGGAGACAGGCGGCAGTAGAGTTCTGTTGGGAGGGGGGGAAATTTTGTGGAAGAGGAAATTACTCAGGCTAGCAAAAAGCAATGCTGCAGTTAAGAAGCAAAACCCAGTCCCCTCCAAGTGCCTAAAGTCAGCAAGAAGCATCCCATTAACATTTGTGAGGCACTGAATCAAAGGGTGTCTCTGCCCTCTCAGTCAAAGCAGTTTGATACCACTTTAACAGCCATGGCTGTACAATATATAGAATCCTGGTATTTGTAATCTGGGGAAGGATATATTTCAAAGAAATCCTGTATTTAGGTCCCAAAGACCAACTTCCAAACAAGACAAGACAATCTGCAGACTCCAGACAGTGAGGGAAACTCTTCTTGACACTTGCATACAGCTATCCCTTACATTGCTGTTCTCATGGGAGGCTAAAGTACCAAACCATTGGTTTTTGTCTGTTATATATATTTTTAAAAAGTATATTATCATCCCTCCAAGAATAAGCCAGTTCCTGAGAAGACTATTTATTTATTTTTTTATTTATTTGTTTGTTTGTTTAATTCCATTTGTATGCCGCCCACACTCTGCAAGAGTGTCCGGGTGGCTTCCAACATCAATTAAAACAGTTAAAAACAGACACACTAAAAACCAATATGGTTACATCTATACTCTACAAAAGCAAAAACAAAAACAATCTACAAAAACAATCTAGAACCATAACTATCAATTAAAATTAAAATTAAAACCTTCAATGAAAAAACTTCAATTAAAAACTTCCAGAACAGGAAGGTTTTAACAAGGTGCAGAAATATCACTAACGTTGGCACCAGTCAGATGTCAGGGGGAGGGAAATGGCCCTTTAACCTGTCCGACGAACCACACACTAACAGCACGTCCATCTTTTCTGCATTAAGCTTCAATTTATTAAGCTTAATTATCAGGTCCAGACACGAGTTCAGTTTAGATACTGCCTCACCTGGATTGGTGGAAAAAGAGAGGTAGAGCTGAGTGTCATCAGCATATTGCTGACTCCTCAGCCCAAACCTCCTGATGACCTCTCCCAACGGTTTCATGTAGATGTTAAACAGCATGGGGGGGGGCAATATTGAGCCCTGAGGAACCCCATAACTGCCATGGGGCTGAGCCATTGTCCCCCAGCACCACCTTCTGGACACGGTCAGATAGAAAAGTGTGGAACCACCGTACAGCAGTGCCCCCAACTCTCAACCCAGCTAATCTATCCAGAAGGGCACCATGGTTGATGGTGTTGAACACTGCTGAGAGATCCAGGAGGATCAACAGGGTCACACTCTCCCTGTCTCTCTCCTAGCAAAGATCATCATACAGGGCAACCAAGACAGTCTCTATGCCGAAACCCATCCTGAAACCTTATTGAAATGGATCTAGAAAATATTTTTCATCCAGCACCACCTGGAGTTGCTCGGCCACCACCCGCCCCACACCTTGCCCAAATAAGGGAGATTTGCCACTGGCCAATAGTTAGCCACTGGGCCTGGGTCAAGATTAGGTTTTTTTAAGGAGTACTCAAATCACCGCAAGAGTATTGTGCTATTGTTGTTGTTATGTGCCATCAGGTCTAAGCTGATTAACAGTAACCCTAACAGGGCTTTCAAAGTAAGTGAGATATTTAAGGAGTGGTTTTATCACTTCTATTCCCCTAGTGAATTTCCATGGCCAAGTGGGAATTCAAACCAGAGTCCTGTTCAAATCCCCACTTCGGAAAAAAAATGTTGTGGCACCTTAAAGACAGCTACATTATAATGTGTGCTGTCATGGAGAAGTCCACTTCCTCAGATTACACCACACCGGGCATCCATTGTGCTATAAGCCCTGGCCACATAAAGCTTGCACGATCACATTCACAACAGATGCACTTTCCCATTTAATCCTCAGTAGTCCACATTGTCAGTATGAAAGATTCATGGAGATGGGTGCTCAAACGGGACTCCTTGACACCAACTCTTCTAGGCCTCAGTTGCCATTGTTTGGTGCAGCTCAATAACTGGACACGCTCCAGCTTCTTCGAAATAATCTCGCTGTTTGTTTTCTCTTGCACATTGCAAAAAAGATAATTGATCCCTTCACAGAAATTATCTCCTACCAGATAGAAGAATGTTCTTTGAAAGGTGATTCATGTTTAATCACCTGTTGTTGCCAGCTAGTCTCAGGGCTCGACCGCAATAACTACAACACACCTACGTGAAAAGTAGGTGAGATGTTTATTATTTAAACAGCCTCGTCTCAAAGCATTCCACAGGCACAAGGCAAGGCCTGTGGAGAGGAACAGGGCAGCTTCAAGAGAGGCGGGTAAAAGATTTGCCTGAGATCTTCCCCTCCCCCAGCTTATTTACATACAGCAATATCATTACTATAACCTATTGAACCTCAGTTCTTTTTCATGATTTTCACTGAAGCTTGCTGTATCTTTGATGACTCTTGTAGGCAAGTCAGGTCAGAAACACCCAAAACCATAATGCATGGATTAAAACCAAGGTCATAATACAGTAAGTATTTAATTATACATGTTAACTATTTATGTTGTTGGTGCTTAAAGCCAGATGGTTGCCAAACCTGGAGAGACATCACATACTGGCCACAGAGTTCATTTGGCTATGGGCAAACCACAAGAAAATCTAATCAGGCTGACGGATGGCCAGACATAGGAATCAACTGTTTATGCAATGGCTGCTGCAGCACCGTCCAGTGCTTGATGGAGACATTATCCTTGCATGGCCCCAGTTACTGACTAATAAACAAGATGCCAAGCAATGGGCAGGATCTCCCGAGGCCCATTCTTGAACTCTTTACACTGTGATGGCTCAGTCAGAGGCTCCAACCTGCCGGCTTAAGATGCCTACAAAATCTAGATGAGCTCTGGTCCCTGAAGCAGAGTTCTGGACACAGAATTCTTTAATTTCAAATGTATAACATTTGTACTGGCCCCTGGTTGCTGAATTTCAAGGTTCGCCTTATGTGGGAAGACCATATTGCTGTCTGTTTTCTAAATACAAGCAGGTGTGGACCTCCTGAATCTGCACACAAGCTATTGTTTTCTTTTTGGAAAGTGGGTTCCCATGAGAGTGCACACGAACAAGGAAAGAAGAGGCTTGTCAGGAGGAGGACTGAGTCCTTGGTTTCTCTCCTCCCATCATCCCTCTTCACAACAGTGGCATCTGGCCCAAGCCCAGGCCCAACACAAAGGGGTTGAACAGCAGAGAGATGGAAGAGGGATGTGGAGACTGACAAGGGGTCCAGGAGGCAGCAGTGTGTGTGTGGCATGTGTGGAGTGCATGTCACGAGTTCCAGGAAGTGGTGCAGGGGGTTGGGAAGAGCAGCAGGAGAGTCTGAAAAGCAGAATGCGGGTCAGGAGAATACGGAGGTTGCAGGAATAGGGAGTAACATGGGGGTGTGGAGCATGAGGGGATATTTTCTGAGTGAAGCAGGTACAGTGTGTATGTGTGGATGAGTGTGAACTGGGTGCTGTGTCTCTTGTGAACGTGCCCATGCGATTAAATAAGGGTAGTTGGGTGATGGTGTGCATGAAAATAAATGTGGCATGTGGCTGACTCTTGGTCTCTCTCCAAAAGAGGCATGAATGGGTGGTCTGTGTATATTTGTGACTTAGTTCTGCCCATAGTATTCTTCTCCATGCCACCCCAGCTCTAGGCAGCACCAGCCATTGCCACTGCATACAATTCTCATTTCCTAAGGGCTGCACATTGTCGAATTGGAGAACAATGATGGAACAATGCGAGATTCAGGAAAGCCACCCTGTACGATAAGTCTTGGAGTGACCGTCACAGATGACAACTTTGTGCCAAGTGGCCCTTTCTCTCTCTCTCTCTCTCTCTCTCCCCCACCATAATTTTGAATAATGGAACCCTATGGTGTAATATCAGAATGTCGTGCGTTTCTGCACCTCTGTGCCACATCCATGGCTGCTGAAGAAGGAGACAAACAATGCTGTGATAGGATGCCATATCTCCTATTTCTAATACATAGTATGAAAAGAAGGATTGTACCAGTATTGTTGTTTTATATAGACATCCTATATTCTGTATAATGTTTAGTTCCTCCCTTCACTAGGAAGCAAATACAGCTAGACATCGTTCCTGGGTGTAGCTGAGATAGCCGGCTGGAGAAAGACAGTATTAAGTACTTTACTGAGTACCTGAGCCTTCAGGTGTTATGCTCTTTTTGTGAAAATCCTTTAACTAGCACTTATAAATACTGAGGTCATTTGCCAAGTTATTAAAGTTTACAGGTGAGCTGATCCACACCCTTAAACAAAAAGAAGACACAGTTAAAACCGATCATCCTCAACAGCACTCTTTGTTTCAGATGGGCTGTATTTTGCAAACTTTCTGCCTGTCCTTCCAAGTGCTACCTCAGTAAGGAAAAGGTCAGAACAGAAACAGGGGGTGGTGGAAGAGAGATGTCAAGTCCAGATATGAGACCCTTTCCCTTTGACTTAGAGCAGTGGCTCTCAACCTTGGGTCCCCAGATATTCTTGGACTGCAGCTCCGTGGCCAGCACAGTTAGTGGTGAAGGATTCTGAATTTTAAGTCCAGGAACATCCAAGGTTGGAAACCACTGGCTTAGAATGTCTTGGAATGCTAAGTTCTTGAAGAGCAGTACACTGTGAAAAATTGCACATTGGGAAATCCAGGTTCAAATCTCACTACAGACTTGGAAGACTCTGTTGGCTTTGCAGAATACACTGTCTCTTGACTTCCATCCACATGATGTGGTGAAACAAATGAACAAACAAACAAACAAACAAACAATGCTAGTCTACCTTACAGGAGTGTTGTATGGACTGCTGGTAACTCAATCTATATACGTCTTAAACAGGGAAAACAATATTTTAATGACATTACAATGGTGAAGAAAGGCAAGTCTTCCAATTACCGCAACACGCCATAGATCCAGATACCTAGAGAATTGAAGATCTGTGTATCCAGCAGTCAGTGGGCTGGATTGAACATCTTGATTCCACTGGTGGGAGGGCTTGGCTTGTGGAAGATCCCTTCCTCTTCCTGTCCTGTTTGGGGAGGTATGGGATCCTCCCCTTCTCCATCAACATACCACAATCTCTCTCACTCACCAAGAGCCCTCTGGCCGTCTATGGCAGTTTGAAGGGTGCTGCAGGGGAATGAGGGCTGCAGTCCATTTCAGCCAGCCCTATGCCACACTACGAAATCAGGATCCAACCAGTTGTATCTCAGGGCCAGACTGTACAAGATGTCAGCCTTGGAATTAAAAGGTAATAAAACATCCAGAAATGTCTTTTTATCCCAAAGCTGTCAGGTCTATGCAATCAATTTGCAAACCAATTCAGCAGTTGCACTCTGGGGGCCATTTATTTTCCAGAAATCAAACCAATTTTCAATTTCCAGATCTGTGGAAATCTCAAACTAGAACTAAGAAAGGTGCTTGGTTTTCATAAGGAAGCTCCATTTCTGACTGCAAAGTTGACATCTGTACTTAACCATGCCATAATCCTCTCACCTTCTCATGAGATTCTTTTGTGCTGTAAGTGGTTGGCTTCCATATTGTTTGACCCACAGCTTTTTCCCCTCCTGAGAGCAAACGAGGTGATGGGAAGAATGTATTTTGTTGCAGTTGAGCAACTTGCAGATAGCCACACTCTTATTACAATGCCTCTGCTTTCAACATGAATGGTTTGATTCTCATCCTGTCCATGAGTCCAGGTACCTAAGAGGCTAGCATACAAAATGGTTACTGCATAAGCTATTGGAGTTTTACTTTCAATCTTGCATGCTGCCTGTGGTTTGTATGACTGAGAGGAACTTTTCTGGGCGACTGTCCATTGAGCAATAACCAATGATTCCTACCAGCCTTTGAATTCAAAGAGAGCCTCACTCACTCTCTGCTGAGTGTTCACCCCCCCCACTTTCCTCATTTGGTGGCAGTTGTTTGCTGTTGATCTGTTCAGTTGGTTGTTAAATATATGTGCAGTAAAGAAAGCAGTATGCATGCCTGCAATTTCAAGCAAGTGTAAGTAAAAAAAAAATTTTTTAATTCTTTCTCCTACAAATATCTCAGAGTGAGTTATTGAAACTTTAAGTGCTAGTTAATGAGAAAAGGCTGGACTCTGGAAAACTTGTAGTTATTCTCCCCTGTGGTTCTCTGTACTTTTACTGCATCAAAAAAAAAAAAAAAAAAAAAGGAATTTTACCAGAGATTCAAAACTCCTTTCCAAACTCTGCACATAGCCACTGGATCATGACTCAATAAATGATTATCTGGATTCTGATAGAGCTTTTCTGGGTCCAGAAGCTACAGCAGCATGCAGAATTCAAGAGACATGTCCAGCTGTCAAGTCTTTACCTGGTATAACTTGAAAACTTTTATCTTGTGGTTTGTCTATTTCCTTGAAGTTAGATTTATGGTCAAGTGAGCCATGCTATTCATCCTATTCCTTCTTTCGAATGAAAAGCTGCCAGAAAAGATGGTGAATTTGATAGAAGGGAAGGGTCTCTAAACCGTGCCTTTAACTTGCTGTGCCCCCCGCACCATCCCACAAAATTGTTCACTTGCATTTCCAAAAATGGGAAGGGAATACAGATATTCATCTCTCCCTCCACACAGCTAGGAGTGGCTTTTATTTTTACTGGGAAAGTGACTGGAAGGAAAAATTATACACCCCTTTTCAACCACCTGGCATTCCTCCTCCCTTTGAAAGGTTCCCTTTAAAAAATAATACTCTCAGAAGACGGTACCTATTTTTCCATAGCTGGCCTTTAGGATTAGAACTAAATCCAATTGCACCAATAGGTAGAAAAGAAACAATGGGCATGAAAGCGTTAAACATTCTTCCCTCGTGCCTTTCGAAAAGCCTGCATGTCTATTTGCTGAAATATGTCCATTGTGTTCTTGATGGGACATAATTTGAGTAAATGTGCACTCAAGTGAGTTGGGGAGGGTGAGAATCAAGAAAATAAAAATACCTCCACCCATCCATACAGCAAAGCTCTTTGACCATTGTGGAAGCACACTTTTTTAAAACCATTAAACAGTTTCACCACTCTGCTTTCATGGCTGAAATTGTAAGAGAAGAATGCTATTAAGTAGTGGTTTGTATGTAAACCTTCCATTAGACCTCCTGCCATAATGTGACTGCTATTCAGCTGGTGAATATCTATTTAAATGTCCAGCCCATTTCTGATTAAATGAAACACCTTTGTCTGGCACAATGTTTGTGGCTAGAATTTTGGTGGCAAGGACTACTTATCCCTTCTTGTTCACTCCCAACAATGCGTGACTTTCGCCCAGACATCTCAGTGTGCAAATACTACACAAATAGGAGTCATTGGCAGATCTGACATACACAATAATCTTTATATAATTTGCTCCTTAGTCATTGTCTAGTCATATAATGTAAATTGGGAACATACACATTTGAAAACCAAATAAATGTTGGGCTTCGAAAGAATAATTGCTGTCATAAACCTGGCAATAAACAAGTAAACCCAATAAACAGTTTAGCAACCAAAATTACTACCTGTATTAGTCAAGAGAAGCTATAAAAACAGAGGAGCCTGAACAGGGATGGTGAAGCTGTAGCAGAAAAGCAGGTTATGAGACACTGATTATTTATGAGCCTCAAAAATCAGTTCCAAGGCTGCTCAGGTACCCAGTTCCTGTTGCAGAGATTTGAATTTTGATTCAAAAGCCTCTAGCTGCACAGCAAAAGTGCAAGAGCTTACAAAGCAGAATTAGCCTCAAGTCTCCCCAGAGTAAACCACCTCTTATTGCCTCATCAACTGGCACTTACAGTCTCAGTAAGTCACTCTGAGACATTGGAAAAAAATAAAAAAAGGTTTCATTTACTCACAGTGGAACAGATCAAAAACAGCATTATGTACAAAGATTACTGCTTTGCAGTAGCAGGCTTCAACAGACTCACTGCTGACTGCTGCAGCAGACTCCTGCAAACTACATACATATAACTAACTGCACAATTGCATAACTACTAACTGCCAGCAGACTAAAAGAGAGGGGAAAAGACACTTAAGCAGAGAGGCATGGCTCTCTTTGAAATAAGAGGCAGGGAAGGAACCATTGGTCACTGCTGGATTGATTGACAGTCACTCCAACCCAGAAAGGTTCCTCCCAACCAAACCTACTAAAAGGCAGCATATGAGGTTGAAATAACTCCAATGGTTCCTATTACTGAAAGACAGAAGAGGGAGAAAGAGAAAGCATTTGTTGTAATTCTGGAAAGAACTTAGAAAATGTGAAATTTTCCCAAGTCCTGGGAAAAAGGTAGAGGTTCCAGGTCATGCTAGGAGTGGGATTCTGGGAGCCAAGCCCCCAGAAAAGAAACTTTTCCAGGGCCTAGTTCCAGACTGTTGTCTCTCAGGAAGTGAAAAGCATAGGTGAAAGGAGAATATTACAGAGCAGTGTGACGTAACTTTTCTTCACCACCAACAGTATCAGACAACTGGCAAGGGCTTATACGATCACATGGAAAACTGTTCCAAAAGACAGAAATTATATTGCACTTGTTCATCCATTCATCTAATGTACTTCTCTTTGTTGACAAAGCAAAAATTCTTCCCAAAGTTTACATGATTTATTGATGTGATATCATTGTGTTTTATTAATTTCATTCCAGGGTGGTCGCTATATATCACCGAAAAAGAGGAAACACATCACCACAAGAGAGGGCAAAGGAGGACATCAGCTTTCGTGGCATATGCTAATTCAGGTATAAATACAGAAATGGTTACTGTTATTTCAAGAGAAATATATCTTAAACTGAAAGTGGAAATTCCTGCCGCAGTGGGAAAGGCATTGACACAGGGACCTTTGCGCCTGCTCAGTCTGCGATCCAGGAGCTCATTGTGGATGGGCAGCTTTCCCGTTTTGTGGTACCTTTGCACCAGACTTGGCTTAGACTGCCTTTGAGATTGAGAATGCCTTCAAAGGGAAGGCTTAGGAAAGTTATTTTCTTTTTACTACAACTTCCATAGTACCTCCCATACCCACCCCCCCATGGCTATAACCTTTCCAGGCTATCCAGCCCATTGTTGCCTATTCTGAGTAGCAACAGTTGTCCTGGATTATATCAAACATAGACCTTCCATGTCCTCTCCTAATATAATTGTGTCTCGTCACGTCAATTCTGACTTCAGGTAACTCTTTGCAGAAGGTTTTTAGGTAGAGACTATGCAGAACTGGTTTGGAATTCCCTTCCTCTGGGGCATCCTGGGACTGTGCCACTCACCCAAAGCCAGGTAGGCTGGCTCTACCCACAGGAGACACAGTGTGGAACTGGACTCCCAACTTTTGGCTCTGTGGCCAAATCCCTAACTCATTAAGCGACTTGCTCCTTTTTATCTGGGGAATGCCAGATGGTGAAACTGGGATCTTCCATCTGTGAAGAATATGCTCCACTACAGAGCCTCCCACCTAATTTCTGGTGTCAAATCTGCCACCTCCATTTATATACCAAGACAGCACCTCCAAGTTACCTTGACGCTACTTCCTGGATTGAGGAAACCTGTACATCTCATGATCTGCTGGAAATGAGTGTGCTCATTACTCCATTAGCACACATATTGATAAGAAGGAAATTCTCCTGAAAAGGATTGGAGAGCACAACATGTTGACAGCTAACCTAGGAAAGGTCAGTCTCTGTAATTCTTGGGGAAGACAAGTTTAATCTTGTTTCTAGTCTCCTTGTATCATGGCTAAAGAGAATAGGGATACTATCTGGCAATGGATGAAGGCTTCTGTGGCTTCTCTGTTAGGCTGTGCATGTGTATCCAGGCAATCTTACCTAATCTGAAACCCTGCGGCTGTGTTGGACTGCCATTCCCATCCTCCTGAGGAAGAATGCCCAGTGGGAATGCTAGCTAGGAGTAATGGGAGTTCTAGTCCAAAACATTCGTGTTTGGACTAGACTTTTCAAGGCAGGAAAATTTACTTTCTTGGACTACATGTCCCAGAATTCCCCAACCAATATGGTAGCTTACAATACTGTTTAGGAAATTCTGAGAGATGTAGTTCAGAATCATAACTTTTCCACATTCTTGGCTAGAGGGTGCCTGGTTGGGGAAGGCTGGACTAGTGCATTTTTCAAATTAGAGTTCGCAACCTGCTTCCCATAGGAAAGAAAACATCAACCAAACATTAGAAGCAAGAGCCGCACCATTTTGAGGAAGCAAACTTGGCAGGCCAACACTAGATAAAGGAGCATTCAAAATAACAACCCTGCGAGGTAGTGATGGCCCTCAGAACAGCTCGAACAGAAAAATCTGTGGGCAGTGTGGCCAATCCCATCTCACTTTTCCCTACCACTTTGACAAGACTACTTGTACTTGTTTGCCATCTCTGGGGTGAACGGCAATAATACTTGAGGCAAATGTCGTGATGATTAATTAGCTAATGTTTGAACAAAGCCTTCAACAACCGAGAAGACATTTACTACAATTGTTAAAATATTATTAAGCAAAGTCAGCTGTCACTAATAGGCAGATTAGGCCAGTCAGCGTTGCTTGTTGACACTAGTGCACTTATAAATAATGGGCTCCATGAAGTCTGGCCCTGGGGATCCGGAAGACAAATTACGGTGCAATACAGGAGATAAAAATGATGCCAAATTATTGTGATTCAATATTGAATCTTTTTATTGGGTTCCCTGAACCTCACAACAATTTCCTTTCAGAGGTATTCTCGATTACAGAACAAATAAGTTTTGTGTTTTCTTCCACTCACACTCTTTCCACCCCTGAATTTTCTAATTACTGCAATTAGGCAGTGGTCATAAAGAAGCATTAACTTTGGTTCCTGAATAGCCCCATTAACTTCAGTAGGCTTGGTGGCACCTTTCATGCTGCTCATGAGGAATTCACCTTACCATTAGGCCTCAGGTAGCAAATTGGGGTGTCTTGAAAAGACATCATATTATATGAACTGGAGAGAAACCAGAGTTTGCGATGCTATGAAGGCATCAAATTCTTGCTCCATTATCATCATTTTTTAAAAATGTGAAACAAGAGATTTCTATCTCATGTTCAAAGGTAACTCTGTAGGCTTCAGCTAATATGCATGAAAATGAAGCAAAATACTGGATGAAATCCAGCAGTAGCAACTGGTGTAGGCCATTGAATCAGTGGAATTTACATAGGTGTTGACTCACCAAATCCCTACTGATTCAAGGGACCTGCTCTAGTTGTGACTCGTTAATGGATTTCAGGCACTGGGTAAGTACAAGGCATTGTTTTAACTCTGCCTCAAGCGATGAAATAGCCCTGAAAGTAACTCTCTCTATATATAATTTTTACAGAATTTGGATATCGTGTAAAATTGAAATTACAGTGTGTTCTTCCTTAGCAGTTTAACAGTGTGAAGATTCCCAAAACTAATTTAGTCTACTTTAATAATCTGTATTTGTAGGACTGATGGCAGCAAGATTTATGTGATACCTGTTCAGAAACAACAGCTGAAATCCTGTTGCTTTAACTTATGCCAGAGAAGGCTCATGACATCATCAGCCATGGTGATCTTTTGGAATTAAAAAAATTCCCCTTTGCAAAGATCTCGAGGCTCCCTTGAAATCCCTTTTGTCATGGGGAAGCCATTGGGGGCCATGGGATGGGGACAAATCTTTAATTTCAAAAATTACCCGCAGTGGTAAAATCATCCTGCTAGTGACATTTATCAGAAATTAAAAGACTTGCCCTACCCCATCCTGCAGCTCCAAAAGCTTCCCCACAACTAAAAACATCCCAAAGGAGCCTTCAGAGGGAATTGGAACATTTTCATTTCTGAAATATTGCATAAAGGTAAAGGTTCCCCTTAACTATTTTTGTCCAGTCATGTTCGACTCTAGGAGGCGGTGCTCATCCCCGTTTCCAAGCTGTAGAGCCAGCGTTTTGTCCGAAGACAATCTTCCGTGGTCACATGGCCAGTGTGACTTAAACACAGAACACTGTTACCTTCCCACCGAGGTGGTCCCTATTTATCTACTTGCATTTGCATGCTTTCGAACCGCTAGGTTGCCGGGAGCTGGGACAAGCGACGGGCGCTCACTCCGTCATGTGGATTCGAACTTACCACTGCTGGTCTTCTGACCCTGCAGCACAGGCTTCTGCGGTTTAGCCCACAGTGCCACCACGTCCCTTGAAATATTGCATAGCAGATGACAAACACAGCTTATCCAATCCTAGCAGCAGCAGCAGCAGATTCAAGGTGGAACAAGATTCCTGTTCAGCTTCAACTACCAACCAGGTCACAACAATTGTTATGTTTGGAAGAAATTGAAATGGCATCCCCTTGCTAACAATGCTCTGAAGTTGAGTAGGAGCTCAACACTTAAGGAGGAGGTTAGTTGTGTGGCATCAGGAGCTCAGGCACTACAGTAGTACTCATTTTCCCACCCCTGTCCATTTGCCATCTTCAACAAAGAGGCTGAATGAGCACCATGGCAGGGCTATGCCTGGCCAATGACAGTCCATCTCTGGCTAGACAGCCCTTTCAAAATTATCAATCCTTGCTTAGGTTTTCCTTCTATTGAGCATGGTGGGGCTGTGCATCAAAGCTGGTTCAATTCTATATGCCAGCCTAAATTGGGTCTGAAATGGACCCGATCAGATCACCCTGATACAGTTATGAAACGGACTGGCCCAGTGTGAAGTGATCTACCCTGATCTGGCATTCTGAAAGAGAGAAAAAAAACATGGGGTTCTTTTGTTTTTTAAAAAATGCCAGCTGGTGCATCTCCAAAAGCACCATACAAAGAAAAGATCACGGTGAGATGATGTGGAGAGGGAAAGAGACCACTCTAATTTAAAATCCAGGACTAGAATCTCACCAGGATCCTTCAGTCACACTGTTTATAGGGAAGAATGGTGTCTGATGACGGAACTGCATATATTCAGTTCTCTCCAACACTGTTTTCTAGATCTCACTGGCTAACAGCAAATCACTTATAGAACTGTGGTATACTATGGTGTCACACATTGGTTTTCTTCTTCACACCGGCAGGTTGACTTCCTATCCTTATTGTCCCTTCCCAGCATTTATTTTTCTTTTCTTTCATATCTGTTCAATTGTTTCTTGAGGGATTTTGTGCATTTATTTGGCCAGACTTTTTAAAATTATTTTCTAAAGGGAAAAAAAAGCATTTTGAAATGTACATAATACCCTAGAGGGCTGGATATCTTACTATATTGGAGTGCTTGGCTGTGGAGCTAGGGGCTGGGAGTTCAATCCCCCACTGGGAGAAGAGCCAGCCTGTGTAGCCCTGGGCAAACTACATAGTCCAAGAGAATCCCAAATGAAAGAAATGGTAAACCACTTGTGAGTCATTTATGTCTAGAGAACTCTGAGGAAAGCTACCGTAAGTCAGAATAGACTTGAGGGGATACAATTAATAATTAGCCGAGAACAGACTCCCATGACCCAGGTTTCATGATTTTATATATAACACCACCAATGACAAAAGATATGTACAATTGTTTTTGTTCCTCACTGAAGTCACTGGAAGATGTGAAGATTCAGATATTCAAATCTTGATCTAGATTTCGAGATCTGGATCAAGTTGGATTGCATCAGGCAGAAACAAATGGGCACTAGCGGATTAATCAAACTGAGTTCTGAATTAAATGCAGGGGTGGGTAGCCTGTGTGTTTAGGCCATTCCCCAGTTGCCCAGAACAGGAGTCGAGGCTTACTAGGCCTGTGTTTTAACCTATACAAGCAGAACATGTGATAGAGAGAATGCCTAAGACTATTCTACACCTCTACTTTTTAGAGGAAAGTTTGCTCGTTTCATAAGGGACGTGGTGGCGCTACGGGCTAAACCACAGAAGCCTGTGCTGCAGGGTCAGAAGACCAAGCAGTCGTAAGATCGAATCCACGCAACGGAGTGAGCTCCCGTCGCTTGTCCCAGCTCCCGCCAAACTAGCGGTTCAAAAGCATGCAAATGCAAGTAGATAAATAGGGACCACCTCGGTAGGAAGGTAACAGCGTTCCATGTCTAAGTCGCACTGGCCATGTGACCACGGAAGATTGTCTTCGGACAAAATGCTGGCTCTATGGCTTGGAAACGGGGATGAGCACCACCCCCTAGAGTCAAACACGACTGGACAAAAATTGTCAAGGGGAACCTTTACCTTTACCTTTACCTTGCTCGTTTCATACTAACTCCCACAAGAGTGTGTGCACCATTGCTCATCTTACAGAGCAGAATAGGGAACCTCTGGCCCTGCAGACAACACAGTCAATGGTGAGGGATGATGACAGTTCCAGCTCAACAGTTTCTGGCCACACTGCCCTCATTTCTACTACAGAGAAACACCATTCCAGAGAAAAAGCATCACAGACCTGAACTCTCACCTATATTTTCCAAGTCTATTTTGACAGAACAGGTTCAGCACCTTTTCAAAATTAAATGCTGTTATTATTAATTTTTTTCTCATCAACATGGCACATGTGCTATAATAAACATATTTCTCCTTCACCACAAACATGTTTCAAATATAAAAACAAATGTTTGTAAAACGTGCATGTCTAGTCAGGCCTACTGGGTCTTCTCCAACATCTTTATAATCTCACCTCTGCAAATTCTTTAGGAAAATTAAAATGGATTTATTTTAGGCTGCTTGTGCCTCAATCTTTCAAGTATCAATCCTATACACCATTTATCACGGAGTAAGTCCTGTTGAACTCATGGGACTTACTCCAGAGTAGACATGCAAAGTGCACTGTTACATTACCACTTAAAAACAAAACAAGAATAAAAAATGAAGATAAATAGGCACCTTAAAGACTAACTGCTGCATTTTAATGTGAGCTATCTTATTTTATTTTTACCTGAGACGCTAGCACAGACTAACACAACTACCTCTTCTATTACTAAAAATTAATGAGCTAGTTAAAATGTTTATACAGAGTATTGTCTATTTATGGGCTGCAAGTTTCAAGTTAAGAACATGAATTATGAATTATTAAGTTCAATGAGTCATTGGTTTCAATGAATCTACTCTAAGTATGCCTACGGCAAGATCCAACTCAGTTCTTTAAAGCTACTACAATACATTTTTGCTAATATATTTGTTAGATTTTGGCCTTCCAAATCGTTTCCATTTTTAAGATTTCATAGCTGGAGAAGTATTGTTTTTACACTGTATTTCTTCTCTTCCAGAATATTGCTTCCTGTGTTTTGTGCAGAAAAGGTAGTGCTTTCCAAATAACATAACTTCAGAAGTAGTCACAATACAGTTAACTGAATTATTTGTCTGCTTCAAGAGCACACATAAACATTTTTTTAAAATTCCATGTCAATCCTTACATAACTTGCTGAATCAGACACAGGATGATGATTGTTATTTGTATGCAACTGCTGAATCATAGAAGCAGGCTGAAAAGATGTATGTATGCAACGCGAGGAATGGGAATGTTTGACCTATTTTCCTAACATTTTCTGACTGTTGTCATCACCCGAGATGTATTATGCTTTCCCCCAACGTGTTGTGCCATTTTGCCCACACAATTTGTGTGGCATTACATATATTGTAATACAGGAAGCTGAAAGTTTATGCTCAAAATCCTCCAAGGTAGGCTTCAGCAGTATGTGGACCGAGAACTCCCAGAAGTACAAGCTGGATTCCGAAGAGGCCAAATTGCTAACTTGCGCTGGATTATGGAGAAAGCCAGAGAGTTCCAGAAAAATATCTACTTCTGCTTCATTGACTATGCGAAAGCCTTTGACTGTGTGGACCACAGCAAACTATGGCAAGTTCTTAAAGAAATGGGAGTGCCTGACCACTTTATCTGTCTCCTGAGAAACCTATATGTGGGACAGGAAGCAACAGTCAGAACTGGTCATGGAACAACTGAGTGGTTCAAAATTGGGAAAGGAGTACGGCAAGGCTGTATACTGTCCCCCAGCTTATTTAACTTATATGCAGAATATATCATGCGGAAGGCTGGACTGGAAGAAACCCAAGCCGGAATTAAGATTGCCGGAAGAAATGTCAACAACCTCCGATATGCAGATGATACTACTCTGATGGCAGAAAGTGAGGAGGAATTAAAGAACCTTGTAATGAGAGTGAAAGAGGAGAGTGCAAAAAACGGTCTGAAACTCAACATCAAAAAAACTAAGATCATGGCCACTGGTCCCATCACCTCCTGGGAAATAGAAGGGGAAGATATGGAGGCAGTGTCAAATTTTATCTTCCTGGGCTCCATGATCACTGCAGATGGAGACAGCAGCCCTGAAATTAAAAGACTCCTTCTTCTTGGGAGGAAAGCGATGACAAATCTTGACAGCATCTTGAAAAGCAGAGACATCACCTTGCCAACAAAAGTCCGAATAGTCAAAGCTATGGTTTTTCCTGTCATGATGTATGGAAGTGAGAGCTGGACCATAAAGAAAGCAGACCGCCAAAGAATTGATGCCTTTGAATTGTGGTGCTGGAGGAGGCTCTTGAGAGTCCCCTGGACTGCAAGGAGAACAAACCTATCAGTTCTAAAGGAAATCAACCCTGAGTGCTCACTGGAAGGACAGATCCTGAAGCTGAGGCTCCAGTACTTTGGCCATCTCATGAGAAGAAAAGAGTCCTTGGAAAAAACCCTGATGTTAGGAAGGTGTGACGGCAAGAGGAGAAGGGGACGACCGAGGATGAGATGGCTGGACAGTGTCTGCGAAGCAACCAACATGAACTTGACACAACTCCAGGAGGCAGTAGAAGACAGGAGGGCCTGGCGTGCTCTGGTCCATGGGGTCACGAAGAGTCGGACACGACTAAATGACTAAACACACACAAGCTGAAAGTTAATCACAAGTGGAAAATCCTTTTAGCTCATCCTGCTTCCATCTCCATGAACTCCAGTCTTTCTAAGTACTGATTTATGCAAACACTGGAGTTTTAATGAATGTGTCAAACATAAACAGTGAGTACAATGCAGAGCTGGAAAATGTGACTTTTTGGACAATAAAAAGGGCCCAAGAAGTAACTTTCCAATCCCTACAAATCCTGAAAGACATCACAATGTAACTTTGCATAAATCACTAGAACTCATACTTCCCTTCCCTTCTGCTGTAAGGGCATCACAATACCAACCTATGTTACAGGTTTTTATGTAAAGATTAGAGAAACTCACAGGCACAGCCATTTTTACACTTGAAAAACCATCTGAAGCAGCTAAGCCCACAGCTGTTTCTCCTGGACTCTCTGGTTTTTCCCATTTTTAAGAGGAGGGCAGCATTGTGTGTACCACACAACATGTCCTGCAATTCCTGAATTGCCCCGAAGTTCTCAGGAGTGTTAGAAGAGGAGCCTGTCCCACTATTGGTATTAAAGCAATGCTGAAATGCCACTCAAGTAAGCTTCTGCACCTGGCTTTGAGTTGGTGGCTTGCCATCCTGTCCTTTCCTCCAAGCAGTCCATTGTCTTGGACTGACCCTAGGTGGCAGGCAGAGCTAGACTTTGGAGGCAAAACAACACATCTGAAAGGTGAATAACGTTATGGAATAAGTTTTCACGGACATCGTTTGTTTCAATTCTCTCTGCCTTCATTGTTTGCTACCTTTAGCCCCCCCCCCCCGTATGGGTGCCCTGTATCTTTCAACTTTCTACATTGAACAGAGGTGTTTAAGAGCTCATGATTCAGGCACAGATGCACAAAATCAATTCATAGGGGTGTCACAATACCCAGGGTATTTTGCCTCTTGAAGTAGGAAAGCAAAACGGTGTCCACCCCCATAGTACCTAACACTCAAGAACAGTCTGATTGTTTTGGCACTTCAGACAGAAAACCCCACAAGCTCTGTCTCCCCGTCAGTAAAAATTCTAAGTTGGACCAGCAAACCATTTGCTAACTATTTGTCACATTTGCATGATGCCCAATATCAGTTGCCTAAAGCGACTGCCCCAATCTTCCCAATAGTAAGGCTAGCCTGGTCCTTATATAACCGCACAAAATATTTGAGCTTTGCACTGGATAGTATTTGGCTGGTTTATATCCTTGCACATGGTGATTGGACAGCAGTCTGTTCATTGAATTGCCCTCACTCTGCTTTGCCCTTAGTCTGAATTGGCCACACCTATCTTAAACAATACTATTACCATGGTAAATGTAATTGGCTGCTGGACATTGCGACTTCATATCTGATTGGATGGGATCCGGCTGTCAGGGAGGAACAGCACCATTTGTAGACAGGAAGTCACACTGACAGAGCTTTCCATAAGGAGAACCAACAAAGGAGAACAACTGCAAAATCAAAGGGTGGGACAGAGGGCTTTCATATAAGGGCAGGCCTGATGCCGGGTTTCATGTCCCTTGGCAACCCTCTGATCTTACCAAAATCTGAACCTTAGTGCACTCACTCGAACATATCAGATTAAATGGCAGGGGTGTTCATGCAACAAGTCCCACTTATCTGAGAAGACAGAGAAGCATTAAGCTCGGTACATGCAATGGCCATTATCTCCTCCCCCCACCCCAAGCCTCTGGCTATTCAAATAGCATCACAAAGGAATGCAGGACTGGGAATGTAGCCTAGAAGCAGAGGGGTTGTTGCCTGCTGTGGCTAGTTTGCAAAATAGCTAACCCTGTGTTGTACCCTTAAAATTTGTTTTCTGTGCTAGCATCCCTGTTGCTGGACTATGTCATGCCCCAGGGCTCTGGCACTTGCATGCATCACTAGTTCATGCACAACAGGTTGAGTGCCTTAAAGGTGTTTTGTTCCATTAAAAACGGTTACATCTTGTCTTCACCCTGGTTGGTGGGAGAGGAGCAAAACTTGGAAAGGTTATTATTATTTTTCCAGACTGCAATTCCCAGATGCCCTAGCAAGCACACGTGGACTATACTTTTTTGTAATCCAGAAAACTTAAGTTTTCCAAGAAGTCACCATGAATAACTTACATTGAACTGATTCCTAGAATATTTTTATAAACCACCACCCCCTTTAAAATGTCTACCAGTATTTTATCTGAGCTCCTTTCAAACTGGCCTCAGTTTTCACTTTAGGCAAATTAGAGTGGCAACTCTTGTATAAATGAAGAGACAGATCCCCACCCCCACCCCCAAATTTATCCTGACAGGTCTTATCATAACTGGAATAAACAGCTTGGGTAGCCAACTAGGGCATGCTTGATTGAGCTGTCATCAGTTCTGGAATCCCCAGCATTTACCGGCTCAATCTGGTTACAACATTTTGGCACCTGTTCAGTGGGAATTAATGTAAGTTGTCACTGTTATTGATTAGGCAGGGCAGTTGGTGATAAGACACACCTTTTTCCTGAATCATGCAGGCCATGATATACCTGGAGTTGCGTACCCTTGGAAATACATTTGTACCAATGACCTCAGTTGTGAGTCAAACTGCAAAGGAAGAATGAAGAAGGTCTCACTGTAACATTTGCCTGGGGACAAATACATACATGAAATCTGAGATGATGCAACCAATCTTTGTGGTTAAATTGGTCTCCGGACAATTTGCTTTACTTTCACATAAAAAGCTACACAGTGGAAGGCATTTTGCTCTAGAGCAAAAGGATAAACTTCCCCCTCACAACGTTACATAAACCAGTCAAGTTCCTGGGGCAACTGAAACAGAATATCTTCTCCCTCTCCTTGACACTTAAAATACAATAATAGTAAATTCAACAGCTCACTGCTTCTTGTCATTTCATGGCATACCTTATCAGCTTCCAGAGGGACAGCTGCCTCACTCTACCGAAAGGCAGGGTTGTCCTTGGCTCTGTGCTTTCCAGAAATAGCTGGGTAAGTTTCAAACATAATAAGAAATGGGAGAACTTCCCTTTCATGAAAGGGACTGAACTGGACATGCTAAGGAAAGCATCTATTTATATATTTGAAAAATTTCAGATGATTTTTGAATGTATGCATCTGCACATGGCCACATAAATGCACACATGCAGAGATAAATTGTTGCACTTGCATTTCTAGGGCAGATGCACAAGAGTCCTGATCAGATCACGCAGTTCTTCCCACGTATTGCAGAGGCAGTCAGTAAGGTGTCTCATTGTTTTACACCTACACAGAAATCCCTAGGAACTGATAAGCCTTTTAAACATTGTTACTAGGGATGTATAGGGGGAAACCATTCATAGTGCTTTCATATTGGAGTCTTTTGGGTATCCTTTTTGCTTTTTTTGAGTTCTTTCCAATATCAGTCCTTTCAGTAAATCAGGAAAGGAAAGCAAACTCTCCCTGCTTCCATTTTGATAGCTTCAGTCCAACGATTCAGGTGCAAATGATGTGGTGAAAGGCATGCAGACAGGCAGTAAAAAAGCCACTACAGGCAACAAGGAAGAAAATTGGGAGGGGCGCCCTTCAAATTATGAATAAAATAAATGGCCAAAAAAGCTGGGAAATCAAGTAATCCAGAAAGTAATCCAAAAGCAGAAAAGAAGAAAGATTTTTTTAAAGATTAACAAATATAAGGAGGAACAGCAATAGCTATAGCAACAGCTAGATCTGTAGCAGGCTAACAAGAATAAATTCAATCCAAAATGGAAGTCACAAGAGCTCTCTCACAGTGAACAAGTCACCAGGCAGCTAAGGAGCAGCCATTCCAGTTCCCTGACTTCTTTTAAAAATTCAAACTCCCCCCCCCAATTCCCTCACAAGGTATTCTCTGAGTCCTAATTAGCAGCTGACAGCCTTTCTTGTGAGACTGGTGACACTGCTGGAAAGCCAATTGAGGCGATTTTGCATACAAGGGTCAAATTAAGGAAATCTGAAGTAAGTATGCATGTTTAATCAACTTCTCTTTTGTAATCCCAAATCAGATTTCAGAGGCTTTCTAGTGTAAAATTATGAAAGATTCTAAAAATAAAAAAACCACCTCTTTTCTGTTTTTTCCATTTGAGTTAACCCGAAAGCCCCATCCCAAATAGTTATTTAAATGAATTTTTTAGATTTAACTGGTGTTATTTGATCTGAATGGTACCAGTACTGGGAGAGAGGTGGAACTGAACTGAACTCAACTGAACTCAACTCAATTCAACTCAACATGTTTATTCATCCCTAGAGAAAAAATGTTTCAGTGTCCTTCAAGACATAGAAAAGTGATGCAGGAAGAGTGGTTTTTAGAAGCCTTTGGCCAAACTGGCATAGATTGCACAACCAAAGGAAGGAAAGATGATGTGGGGGCTGAGTAAATCAACAATGATCATAGGAGATGACTTCATCTACCTTGGTTGCTGTGCTCTTTACCCCACCAGCCACAATGGACCATGAGTGATGGGTGAACATTTCTTCATTTTTAAATAATAACAGCTGTTCAAAATTAGCACGTTGCTCCATAAAATGAACTGAACGAACTTGAGGCATACACATTTGCCTATGGGAAAAAGAATAACTGACAGATTCACCCCTTGAATCTGGGAACACCTTAGTTCATAAAAGACTGTTGTTGGGTTCTTTATCTACTCAACCACATTTATGATGCTTAATAAGGGTTGCCAGTTCTCCCCCACCCTGACAGACAGTTTATTTTTACTAACTGCATCATAGCAAGTATGCTTCTTGATGCAGGGAATTTTGGCGAAAAAAATACCAAAATGCATTTAGGTCTCTAGAGACATGATGTAAGATAGTCAAAATTTTTAAAACATCTGATTGAGACAGTAAAACTGATGGATTCACCACTCAGTAGACTTTACCTTATTTAGCATGTAAAATCTGCAGTTCATGAATTCCCTTCATTTTAAAGGGAGAGGCTACAAAATTTTAGCTGCCTCCTCAGGTGTGGTGCAAGGTGCTTAGTTGTATCTACTCCATCATTCCTGGCCATAGTCAAACGCAACCAATGTTTAACTAGTGGAACTCATAAAAGACAGCTTACTGTCAAGTAATTGTTCAATTACAGGCACCTTCATAAAGTCTTAGTAAGACTTTGTTTTAAGCAAACAAATCAGAAGTGTTGATAGATGTATACAGAAGGCTGTGCTGGGTGTGCCAGCTTACAGAATTGCTAGCAGACAGCAAATTGGCTCAAAACTGCTAATAATATTTTACTTTGTGATTGTGTGTTAAACCCTGGTATTCCCCCCCCCCGCCCCCCTGTTTAGCATGACGTAAGGTGCATGGTAGCTCCAAAGATTGCACAGAACCCAAGAATGCCCAGAGGCTCTCTGTGCAGGTGTGGTTAATAGTTATTTAATGATTCTTCACAATTCCTTGTATCTGTCTGAACATAGAGGCCATTTGATCACAATCTCTATTTTCCCCCCTGTACATTTTATGGAGGCATCTTAGCAACAGCTTTTCTATTCACATTCCACATTTCTGTTCCCAAAATGCTCTGAGTGGTGAGTGCTGAGAACCCCATGCGACCCGAAAAGCATTTCAGCGTTCCCCCCAATGTTCTTGTCTGTCAGCTCTACTTTTCCCACATAAGCCTGTTCAGAGATGGCCATGTTGGCTGAGATAATCAGCCAAAAACTTAACATTTCTCATATCTGGTCCTGTTGTTATAACTTGTGGAAACAAACTTAGATATCCTCAGTTCACTGTCACTCCCTAGCAGGTGGATAGCATGGATCAGGCTAATAATGATAGTAACGATGATGATAATTATAATAGTAACAACAACAGCAACTGTAATACACCCAATCTGGAATGCAGGTAGAGAGAAATCCTTCTCAGCCCTGAAATGACCATTAAATTCCATGTTATAACCTGGTGTGCCCCAAACAGGTACTATCCAGATATGATCAACTACAACATCCATCATCCTCACAATCCTATCAGATTATAGGAGTTATCATCTCACACATCTACATGACTGCAGATGAAGTAAGGTTGCTCAAACCTTAGGATGGTTTCCAAAACATCAGTGAAAGTCAGAGGACTAGGGATGCAGCATGCTTGAGCAGCTCACCCAAGCTTCGTCTCACCATGACCAGTTACAGGATGCCTTATGGAGCCATGCTTTAATGTTCCCACAGGTGTGCCCTCTTGATGGCAAGCCAGTCTACACCCCCCCACCTCAACCCATTTGTGTTGGGAAAATGAAAGGTAAGTAATAGTTATTAATTTTTAAAGTTCCAATAAAAATTGCAAAAGAATCAGAAGGAAAAAGAGAGCAGGAGAGAACCTTCACAAACAAAATTCTGTGCTTCGTTCTCTCATTCTCTGTGAATAAACCCAACAACTCATTCTCTCTGAGTTCTAATTTTGTATCATTCTTTGCTCCAGTAGTGACTCATTTAAGTCAGCTCTCCACCCCTCGACATGTTTACACAAGGAATACAAATACTGTGTAAATTGCTAAGAATACAGTTATCAGTAAACAAGAGTACCAATTGCTAGTTGGAGCACCTGAACACACACACCCCTTACATATAAATAGTACAGGTTGGTTGTTTTTGTAATAATTGACAAAAATTATAAACGTAAAGAAAGAAAGAAAGAAAGAAAGAAAGAAAGAAAGAAAGAAAGAAAGAAAGAAAGAAAGAAAGAAAGAAAGAAAGAAAGAAAGAAAGAAAGAAAGAAAGAAAGAAAGAAAGAAAGAAAGAAAGAAAGAAAGAAAAATTCCATAATCACTGACTCGGCCTGATATGGCACATTTCCTTGAGTAATCTAAAACTTAGATAAAGTTTATCTGCATGCCTCATTGAAATTAGTGCACACACCCTACATACAAATCTGATTTGACCCAAAACTAAGTGTTGACTTTATAATTGCTGCTAAATACCCCACGTAAAGTTCATTAGCAGCACGCCAAGATGGAAATGTGAAAGCACTGCTGGAAACATGCCTGGAACCTCAGGTTGTCACAGTCTTCGGCTGGGCCATCAGCTCAGAATGTTAACTTTCTCAAAATGCAATGCATGAAAACTTTGAAAGCATCAGGGTAGGGCTGGACCTTAACTTGCATAATTACTTAATGGGGAATAGATAAAATCCTAAACATGCAGAAAGCCAACGTTTCCCCATACCTTGCACTGAGAGCAATTATCAAATGAATGGTCAGTTGTATCTCAGTTCTCCAGAGAGCTCAACACTGTAAGCCACCCTTGGTCTGGCTCAGCGCTGTTAAGTCAACATCTCATGCTCACTAAGTGCCTGCAAGTTCTGTTTAGACAGGGCAAAAATGGGGATTGGCACAGCAGAATCTATGACAAAGATAGACCTAGTGTAGTTCACCCGATTCTATTCGACTGAGCTCTCATCAGTCCCTGCCACTGAGGTCATTGGTGAAAATTGCTGAGATCTGTGGTCCAATGACATCTGGAGGACCTCGCTATGTAGAGAAAGGAGAGGTGAAGTGCTTTATCCCCAGAGAAGATATGTACAGAAAAGAGAATGACAACATTTGAAAAAAGGGTTTAAAGTAAAGTTGGTTGATGTATTTCTGTTTTTGAAACAATGCTCAAATCCAGTTATTAACAACAAGGAAAGAGAGTAAGAACTGCCTGCATTGGGCAACATTAACCTACTCTTTAGGTTCGAACAGCATGAGCTCCGATCGCTTGTCCCAGCTCCTGCCAACCTAGCCATTCGAAAGCATGTAAAAATGCGAGTAGATAAATAGGTACCACCTCGGTGGGGAGGTAACAGCGTTCTGTGTCTAGTTGCACTGGCCACGTGGCCACAGAAACTGTTGTTGGACAAACACTGGCTCTATGGCTTGGAAACAGGGATGAGCACTGTGCCCTAGAGCCGGACACGACTGGACTAAATGTCAAGGAGAACATTTACCTTTACCTTAGTTTAGAACTGGGCAATTTGTGGTCCTCCAGGTGCTATTGGAATGCAACTCCCAACAGCCCTAGCCAGCATTACCAGTGGCAAAGGATTATGGGAGCTGCAGTCCAGCAATATCTGGAAGGTCACATTGCCTCCCACATTAAGGTAAAGGTAAAGGTTCCCCTTGACAATTTGTCCAGTCGTGTCCGACTCTAGGCAGCGGTGCTCATCTCCATTTCCAACCCATAGAGCTAGCGTTTTGTCCGGAGACAATCCTCCATGGTCACGTGGCCAGCGTGTCTAGACATGGAACGCCGTTTACCTTCCCACCGAGGTGGTACCTATTTATCTACTTGCATTTTTGCATTTTGCATGCTTTCGAACCGCTAGGTTGGCGGGAGCTGGGACAAGCGACGGGGGCTCACTCCGTCATGTGGATTCGATCTTACGACTGCAGGTATTCTGACCTTGAAGCACAGAGGCTTCAGCAGTTTAACCCGCAGCGCCGCCATGTCCCCTCCCACATTAGACAGTATTAAATCACTGTAAAGGAATGTTTAAACTAATATAAAAGGAAAATTAAGAGTTTCATAGAACAGCTTGTGCTTAATAAAACCTTTCTTTGGAAATCTCAAAGCTCTGTTACTTTTTATTGTCATGATGCTTTTTATTAATGAGTTCTGGCTAGTATTGATATTGGACTGCCAATATCAGCTATTCAGAACTCATACATGCTGATGCTTCTATAGTTTAAGAGAGTCTCCAAAATTCCAGAGTGAGAAACAATGTGAGAACAAAAAGTATCAGTCCCATAATCCTAGATGTTTTGCTCCCCTGCATGGAAAAGCCCAACAAGACAAAGATACCTCTTTTAATGTGTTGGCAAAAGCAGAAAGGAACAGAGAGCCAACTGATGATACAATTCCAAAAAGGCATCCATTTCTGGCAACTGTGCCTCTTCTCGCTCTTTCCTGTTTGTTTGTGTGACAAACTCCAGCGCTCTCCTGAAGCGCAGCATTTCCACCTTTGCATAAAACAGAATCTTGTGCAATTCTGGAATTTGACCACAAAAAAATATGCACATGACCTGAGGAAGGATCAGAGAGATATTACGTTTGTTATTGTTACAGTCATAAGAAATACTGTTCTTTAGTTTAGCAAAACATGTGCCTCTTACTAGGAAGGATTGCACAACTGTACACGCAAATACACTGTAATTCATTGCTTCTGTAAAAAGATCACTGGGCCAAGAATGATAAATCATTCCACATTTTCATAACAAATAAACCAAACAGAGTTAGAATTTGAAGTGCTCATGAAAATTAGTCATTTTGCAACCAGTTTCCCCCTGTGTTATATTTATCATTATACCAACAGAGGCAACGTTTGTCCTCACTTTTGCCTTAGATAGATTGGGAGGCAACCCCTTGCCCTGGTTATGAGCCATCACTAATGTTTGATGGCACTTGCCCCCTTCTATTTTTTAAAAAACCCAACAATTCTAAATTACTACAGCAGAGGAGAAATGTAAGTTGTCAGTCTGCATTCAAATCTCTAGGCAAATAACAATGCTTGATTAATGAATAATTAAAGAGATACTGTAGGTATAAATTATGTTATAGAAAAACATAGAATGCTTTTGATTCCAGGGGACAAAATATTCTATTCCACCAATATGTTTGGGGTGCTTTTTCCCCCTCTCCCAATTTTTATCCCATGATTCCACTACATTTCATTCGGTCTGAAGTCAGCTTCATTCCATGGTTACGGCATAACAGTGTAATCTGAGAATCTCAATAGCCTTGTTGCGTCACTTAGGGCTGATGCATATTTCCATGGACAATGTCTGAATTTGCTCAATATTTGATGCCTCACAGCTGAACCAGAATTCATTCTGTTGAGGAACTAACTTTGCAACTGGGGCCATGTCAGTGGATGCAAATGGTTAGTCAGTAGTTCCTGATCTGTAATTGTTTGTTGTCATATACAGTGATAAATGTGCACACACAAAGTTGCCCACACTGATCCCCACAAGTGGACACACTTTGGGTATCAATGGCCATGACTACACCCCAGATATCAGGGGGTGCGATGATCAGGTGGTGCTTTACCTCCAATTTTATTCATTTATTTCTTTGACTTCTATGCAACCCATCTGGCTGCCAAGGCCACACTGGGCGGCTTACATATTAAACAAATAATGACAGTAAGCACAATTCAAAACAATAAGCATCATAGTTATAAAATCAAAATTAAACCCAAACAACTTACAAATTTAAGTAAAAATAATTAAAATAATATAAAAGCAAGATGGCAGAACTGATATTAACCAATCACTGTATTTAGGTGTTATAAGGTCCAATCACTGTATTAAGGTGTTATAAGGTCTGGAAAGGCTTGTCAGGGAAAAAAAAACATGTTTTTTAACAATCACTTGAAAATTCCCAGTGAACGGGCCAGACAAAGTTCGGGCAGGAGGTTATTCCAGAGTTTAAGAGCAACTGCCGAGAAGTCCCAATTTCTAGTTTTCTCTGTCCTTTTCACTCCAGGGAGTAAATCCAGTTACATTTTGTTGGCACTTCTAGAGAGGAATGAATCCAGAGGCCAAAGTTAAGCTGGTTCCTGAAGCACCAGCTGAGTAAACCTTATCCCACCCAGTCTCTTGAGGATTTGGGGCTTTGGATGGAGACAGGATGCAGTACAAGTCAGGCCCACAATCCAGGGGGTCTCTTCCTTCTCTTAGGCAGTAGGCACGGGACAGTCCAAGGACAGGAAAAACTACTTTTTTTGAAGTACAACTCTGAGAATACCCCAGTTAGAGAATAAGAGTAATGGGTAGTTCAGAACAGGTAAAGTTCAGAGACTGCTCTCAAAACCAGCCAGCCAGCGTGGCCAACAGACAGGATGTCAGGAAGAGGCTGGAAGATGTAATCCAGGTCTGGTGCCCTGTTTGCAACCGCACTGTGTAAAGCCCCACTGATGTTGCACTCTGCAAGATGTCCAGCTGGCTGCTACCCAAGGCTCCGATCACCCAGTCACAGCAAATACAGCTCCTACTCCACAAAAAGGAACTGGATATTCTTTCTGCTCGGGAAAAGCCCAGCCAATCATGTGACTGATCGTTGTGCGCATAGAGCAAGTCAAGATGATTCTGGCCCTCAAAACTATTTTTCTTCCAAATGTTGGTCCCAAGAGACAACTTTGTATCCAAGAGGACTTTGGATTCTTGCCCCCTCCCCTGATTAATCCCAGGGGCAACTCATTAATTGCCAGCTAGAAGTGACTGAATGTTCAGCCTTCTTTGGCTTCTGTGTGGGCAAAAAAGCAACCGAATTTCAGCTGCTGTACTTGAGTTTTCCTTCAGTAATTTCCCACCACCTTTTAGGGAACCAAATGTGCTTGCTGGATGGGAGGAGGGGTTAGAAGTTAAGGCACAATTACAGTTAATCCACGTGTCAAGTGTTTGAAGTGAGACAGGTTGATCTGTGGCCTTCATTTCTCTACTGTTAGTGATATAGCTTCAACTACAAGATTTTGAGTTAAGCCAGTTTTTCCTCTTTGGAAATGTTCTTGTTTCCACTTGTGATTTCTGTATTTCATTCTGTATTTCAGCATAAATGAATGAAGACTGTAAGAAAAGAGTTGCTAACATGGAGAGGAGCACAGTCTCCACCATTCACTTCTATGAGAACATGGAAACCAGTCATTAACCATAACTATAAGGAGGCTAGAATCACCAACTAAGCATAGCACATACTAGAGCAGTGGTTCCCAACCTTCGTAACCCAAATGTTCTTGGACTGCAACTCCCAGAAGTCTTCACCATTATCTGTGCTCACCGGAGTTTCTGGGAGTTGTGGTCCAAGAGAACCACTGAACTAAAGTATCCTACAGTCTTTAACACAAGGTTTAAATGCACCCTAAGACTCTGATGCTATGTGCAGTCACTTGGAATAAGATCCATTGGTCTTAGTGAATTTACTTCTGAGCAGGCATGTAGAAATTGCAGAATTAAAATCTCCTTTAAAGCTGTTATTGAGTTGACTGTGGCAATCTTTAATGAGGATGGGAGGTGGAGAAGGAATATGGAATTATTTGGAAAGACAGATTTGAGTTACAACAGAATACTTAACAGGCCTATAAACCAATATCCAAAATACTGCTGCATGGATCTCAAGCTCTATCAAAATCAATGAAACCTACATATTTTTGCAGAGTATGATCTGAAACGGGGTGCCATGTCCTGTTGTGTGTGTTGTTTTCTTTAGAAACTCATTCATCCCTTTATGAATGTCATTCTCTCAGTACAATGTTTAAGCTTTCCAAAGAATCTTGGGCAGTTTCTGTTTACCTCAAAGAACGGAATATATTTAATCTACCATGCTTTATTAAGGGGTGGGTTTTGTTTTCTAAAAATGCCAGTACTATAAAACATGACATCAAAGTGCTTTTGATGTAAAGTTTATTTAATGGACTCAGCTTTTTCCGACGATTGTACTAATCTTCATAGATTCAAAGGCAATACTATGTCTATTTAAACTATAGCAGGAAGGCACATGGGGTGATCATCTACACAGCTTACATGAAAGAGCCATGTGCTTCTCACAGCAGCTGCTCATACACTGGCTGAAATCCTGTTGCTTAATCCAATAAGTTGCACTATAGTAGGTCCATTAAATCAGTGGGGATTTAGTCTGTCAGCTCCTCTGTCAGATCAAACTCTCATTGATTCAAATGGGCCTACTCTAGTTGCAACTTACTTTAGCATAGTAAGTTGCAACTAGAGAATGCCCATTTGAATCAATGGCCGGGTTGAATCATCATATCTCCACTAATTCAATCGGTCTGTTCTTGTGCAGCTTACTATCTAAGCAACAGGATTTCAGCTGTTAAGGAGGGGGGAATCTAACTATTTCAAATATTGCCTGTTGCTTCTATGAAATCTAAAAGTGTAAACATCTCCTGCCATCATTTATGATCTCACCAAATGTATCTTATTACTATCTGCAAAATCATTGGAAGTATAGAATGGGATTTCAGCATAGCCTTCCAAAATTTCTCATAATCTCAATTGTCGTCTGTATATATGAAAAAGGAAGTTACTAGCCCTAAGGGCTACAAGATAAAGGTGTAAAATATTTATGATGTGGTTGGTGAATTTAGAAAGCCAGATAAGCAATTCAGTGGAATAAAATCTTCAGTTCCCTACATAGCTCCTTGAAGAGCACTTGTTTTGCATAAGAAGGTCATAAATCCAACCCCTAGTATTTCCACCTAGACACTAGATGAATTCTGCCTGAACTTAGACAGTCACTACAAGCTAGACTAAACTGGGCTTGAGGGACAAATACTTGGCCCTAAAATGAGGTGAACTGGCTGGTTGGATAGCAGTTTATGTAGAACCAGAGGTTGGAAGTTCGATTCCCCACTGTGCCTCCTGCAAGTAGAGCCAGCCGTGTCGCCTTGGGCAAGCTGCACAGTCCCAGGGTGTCCCCAGAAGAAGGGAATACTAAACCACTTCTAAGTATTCTTTACCTGAAAAACCCTGAAAAGGGTCGCCATGAGTCAAAATTGACTTAATGGCACATTATTATTATACAGTACTGTATTAGAGTAATGTGGATCTCTATATTGTCCTTGTTGCCAACAGCAGTTTTGCTTATTTTGTATCATTTCAGCAGGTTGCAGAATTTCTGGGCAGAGAACATGAGTGCATGATAGGTAGCAAATCACAACCAAATGTTTAGTCTTTCTACTCTAACTGAAAGGAAATCTGTAAACATAGTTGGATGAGCATCCAAATGCAGAAATTATCCCTACAACATTGTTTTTGTTGAGATACATATTCCCATCAAGAAACAAATGAGACACTTGCACAACCAAATTAACACAATGCAGAATCCTGTTGCACAATTCCATAGACATAAAGGTTGGTGATATAATCAGCCATGGATTTCAATCTTTAATTTAAAGTTTGCTATTCCCCCTCCCAGCTGCTGAAGCTCCCTGAGGGAAAATAAGCATGGCTTCTATAAGGGTAAGTCTTGCCTCACAAACCTTTAGACCTGGAGACCGGGATAAACAGTAAGGTGGCCAAGTTTGCAGATGACATGAAACTTTTCTGAGATGAGAAGGGATTGTGAAGAGCTCCAGAAGAATCTCTCCAAACTGGGTGACAAAATGGCAAATGCATTTCAATATAAGAAAATGTAAAATAATGCACATTGGGTTAAAAAATCAAAACTTTAGTTATCAGCTGATGGGTTCTGAGCTGTCCATGAGAAGATCAGGAAAGAGATCTTGGTGTGCTGGTGGGCAGCTCGATGAAAGTGAAGAAGTTCAATTCCATGCTAGGTCTCATTAAAACGGGGATTGAAAATAAAACAGACAACATTATAATGCCATTGTACAAAATACTGGTAAGGCCGCACCTGGAGTTTTGTGTACAGTTCTGGTTCCCACACCTCAAAAAAGACATAGTGGAACTGGAAAGGGTGCAAAAGAGGGCAACTAAAACAAAGATTGGGCTGGGACACCTCCCTTATGAGAAAAGGCTACAGAGTTTGGGGCTCTTTAGCCTAGAGAAAAGGTGCCTGAGGGGGGGGGCATGATTGAGATGTATAAAATGATGCAGGGGATGAATAAAGTAGATAGAGGGAAGCTCTTTTCCCACTCATGCAATAGCAGAACCAGGGGACATCCTCTCCAATTGAGAGCTGGGAGAGTGAGAACAGACAAAAGAAAATATTTCTTTACCAGCGTGTTGTTAGTCAGTAGAACTCCTTGCCACAGGATGTGGTGATGGCATCTGGACTAGATGCCTTTAAAAGCAGATTGGACAGATTCCTGGAAGAAAAGTTCATCACAGGTTACAAGCCATGATGAGAATATATAATCTCCAGGCTTAAAAGAAAGGTACCTCAAAATGCCAGATGCAGGGATCAGGAGACAGGTCTCTAGGTGTCTCATGTGCTTCCAGAGGCATCATCTGGTGGGGCTGCTGTGAGACATAGGAAGCTGGACTAGATGGGCTCTTGCCCTGATCCAGGAGGGCCCTTCTTAAGTTCTTATGATGGATCCCTTTCCACCTTGGAAAGCCTTTGGTAGCCTTGGGACAGGAGTGAGGACACTTTAGTGCCCCAAAATCCCCGTGGTTGATGCCATCATCAGCCCTTCTGTGAGCACAGATAATCAAAAGGACTTTGGCTGTTAGTTGGTCGTTATTTAACAGGGCTAGACACCTGCATTTGGATGCACATTTACATGTACATCCCATTTATTCCTGCTTTTTTTCTTTCCAGGCGTCCTCCTTCACCAGCCTGTGAACCAATTTTCCCATGAGCTTTATAGTTGAGGGACAGAAAAGGACAGACTAATTAATGTCAATAAACTGAAATGAGGTTGGTGAGGGGATCTGGATCCTGCATTTAAGAGGATATTAGACTGGTTGTGAAAATGATAGCCCTGCTGGGGGGGGGGGGGAAGGGTTTACAAAAAGATGGGAAACGTCTCCTATACAAGCAAAGGGAGAAATTCTATAGAAATTATGGATTGTGTCTCACTTGAGCCAGAAGCAGAAAGAGAGCAGACTTTGAATCCAACTCATCTCAGGCCAGAAATGGCTAACAATGTTTGCATACAAGTAATCCATAGAGATGCCAAAAAAGAACACCTTCAATGTTCTTCCACCTTTATATTCTTCTTGATGTTCTTCTTCTTTTCTCTCTCTCTCTCTCTCTCTCTCTCTCTCTCTCTTTATTTATTTAGCTCTGGATAGGGTAACGGGTACAGAAGGTACAGGGAATGGACAAAAAAGGGGGGGGGAGAAGAAGAACATAAAATACACTGTCATCAAGTCCTGTTGTTTGCATTACAATATCAAGTCCACTTTTCACCTTTCTATTGTTTAACTGCCCTTCTAGATTTCTACGTGCAGTTACCTCTTAGTTTAATTCTATATTTATCAAGCTCTAACTGCTGACTCAAGTGATTTATATAATAAATCCCATCGTTCAGTTGCCTTTTGCACTAGACATTCTTTCAACACGTATGATAGTATATCCATCTCTGCCACTTCCCAAATCTTCTCCAGGAGCTCCTCTTGCTTCGGTATCTCCAATTTCTTTCAGTTCTTAGCATAAAGAATTCTGGTTGCTGTAATTATATGTATAACTAGATTGCTCTTTGTCTTATCTATATTATCTGGTATAATATTCAGTAAAAATAATTCTGTGTTTAGTGGAACATTACAGAGCAATATTTTTTGTAACATTTGTAAAAAGAAATGTATCCATTACAGTTTCACTCCTCTACAAGTCCACCACATATGATAAAAGCTACCCTCTTGTGCGTTACACTTCGAACACACATTTGACACCTCTGTATAAATCTTTTACAGTTTTTTCGGAGTCATATACTACCTATAAAACATCTTATATATGTTCTCTTTTAAATTTACCCATTTTGTGAGCTTTATATTATTTTTCCATATTAGCATCCAATGATCAATATCAACATTATGTCCTATATTTTGTGCCTACCTAATCATACATTCTTTTACCATCTGATCTTGCATTTTAGTTTCGAACAGATAATCATACATTTTCTTAATTGCTTTCTCATTTGAACCCAACAAAGGTTTATCAAATACCATTGGTTCTATGTAGAAGCGCTTTATTTTGTCTTTTGTGTACCTAGATTCCATTTGTACTCTAGATCACCAGTCTAGATATATATTTTGTACTTCTAACTCTACTTTGGACCTTAAATCACAATCCTTTTAAAATAAATCTTGATATTTGAAAAAATTTTGCTTCTGTCATCAGGTTAGGTTGTGTAAAGGCCTCTATAGGTGATACCCAGCCTGGTCTTTTTTGGAATATCTGCTGTATGATCTTTTTCCAAGTACCTGATAATTGTTCTGCCATCTTGATGACTTCATTGCAGGTTGTATTTCATCTTTTGGCGGGGGGGGGTTGTTAAATGAGTTTTAGCAATGGAAGCAGTACAATCTGTTAATAATGATTAAACTTAAGGGAAAAGACAAGTCAACAGAGAAAATGCTAAGTGGGATTGAAGGACAGATAGTCATAGCAAAGGGGTAAAGGACTAGAGAGAGCCTTAAAAGTGTCTGCTTGTTTGAAGACAGCATGAGGCTGACTTTTAGATCCTTTGTACAAAGCTAGAAAGCAAAACAAAAAGTGTATGTTTTAGTCACAAATGGTGGAAAGGTAATAAAATAAACATCAAAAGCTAGGCTACCAGCTTCTCACTTCTCCACTGCCACTTGGAACAAAAGCAGGAAGGAGGTGGAAACATACCCTCAGCCCTGCAACTGGGTTCGAACACACAAGATTTGGAGCAGGAAACCTTTCCCCAAAACCATAACACAAACAAAGGCACATCTAAAGGCCTTTTTTTCATGGAAAAATGTTGACTTTCACTCAAAAATTGTAGTCTTTCTGCAGTTCTTTGTGGGGAAAACTACAGCAGTTGGCAGGTGACAAAGTCCAGCACCATCACCACCACCCCTGCTTTGCATAATAATAATAATAATAATAATAATAATAATAATAATAATAATAATAATAATAATAATAATAATAATAATAATAATAATAATAATAATAATAATAATAATAATAATAATAATAATAATAATAATAATAATAATAAAGGCCCTCGAGATTGGGAAACCTGTAGCTAGAGGCAGTGGTAGGGGAGAAATGCACACCCCTGCTATTGTTTCCCTTTCTTCTAATATTACGGACCTGTGCTGACTTTGCAAGTGAAACAAAGTCAGGATCTTGTTTGTTGGGGCAAAAGCAGACAGAAGAAGAAGAAGAAGAAGAAGAAGAAGAAGAAGAAGAAGAAGAAGAAGAAGAAGAAGAAGAAGAGGAAGAAGAATTGGTGATTTCCCAAGAAAAATGATTTCCCTGGCAGGAAAAGGGTAAATGGCTTCTTTTTTCCCTTCCTTGCTGAAAGCAAGTGGCTGTCCTTTCCCCCACAGCTACTTTGCAAGTGTGAAGATGTTAGTCAAAATTGCTACTGCTATAACCTTAGTTTTTTTTTACTGTATTTCATAAGCATTTGATTAGTTTTAGTCTTGTTTTTTTTAAAAACAAAAGACAAACCTCAGGCACTATTTTAGTAGATTTGTGTACTTATTTGTTATTGAGATTCTTGTTTGAGGCTAATTTCAATTCTGTTCTCATCCAATAAGAAGAAAGGGGAGGTGGAAGGATGTTTTAATCACCAGATAGCAAAGCTCAGTGGAAGAACATAATAAGCTTCTCTCCAGACTGTGAAGCAGGAAGGAGGACTGAGAAGTATTGGTACTTGGATCAGGTGTAGGGTGGCAGCCTTAGAGGATCTTGGCTTGGCCTAGGAAATGTACCTGGCCCTGCATTTTGCAGGGGGGATGCTGGCAAAAGGAGACAATACTGAACTCCCTGGGGAAGTAGTCTGACATTTTACAAGTCAGTATCATATGTGCTTATCAGTCTCTGGGCCAACGCTATCATTGTGCAAAGGCCACAGCAAACAACTAACTTTAACTACCGCAAAGGGGTAGCAAACTGTTTTCTTGCTACTATGTAGATTCTTGCTGGGGGTTTTTTTAACATGTGGAATCATCCATCCATCCCAGATGTCAAAACACCTTGATTGACTTGGGATACTATATTCCTTAACTTAGAATGGAGGGTACGAATTGATGCTCTGGCTGACACAGCAAAACGAATGGGGGGGGCAATCTTGGCTATGCTGCAATGTTCTTGGTTTCATAAAAGGGGTAGAGAACTCTCTTCTCTTCAGTTTGAGTCCCAAGTCATCCAAATTGTGTTTGTTTTTCATTAGTCATGCCTATTTTTATGACTCCATGATTATGAGTCTTACTTTTGGAATGCCAAACAGCCTGAGCTGTAAGATAAACAGAAAGACAATAACTATTGTACAGAGATTTTTTTTAACATTGCTGCAAGGGGCTCTGGCATCATTTGGTGTTCCTTGAACCCTAAAAGTAGGACTAACTTCAGAATTCCAATACCACATTGGTTGGAAAAGTCATCTCAGTTCCCAAAATCTGACAGGCAGCATAGCCACCAGCCATTATAGGAGCTGTAGTCCAAAATAGGTTTTGGCACAGCTCAATGGACTGGAACACCCACCTGTGGCTGGTACAGCTCATGGGGCTTGAACGCCCAGCAGTGAAGCAAGAGGTTAGGAGTTTGAATCTCCAGTGTGCCTCACAGGAGAGGGACTGGCCAAGATCACCTGAAGTGTATGTGGCACAGATGGCAGGGTGTATGCTTTGTCACCTGTACAGGCTTGGGCAAAATGCATTGCCCTACAATACAGTGGTGCCTCACTAGACAATGTTAATCCATTCCATTGAAATCGCTGTCTTGTGAAAACATCATCTAGCGAAAAGCGTTTCCCCATTGGAATGCATTCAAACCCATTTAATGCATTCCAATGGGGGAAATAGTCGTCGTACAGCGAAAATCGCCATAGGGAAGCCATTTTGAGAAGTGCCAATCAGCTGTCTAAATCACTGTCTTGAGAAACATTGGTCCCGAAAACACCCATTTTTAGAAGATCGCCCATAGCGAAGCCATTTTGCGAAGCCGCTGATCAGCTGTAAAAATTGTCGTCTTGCGAAAAAACAGTCTGTGAAGCACAGACCAAATCATTGTCTAGCGAAATCCCCCAAAGGAAAAACCATTTTGCGAATCACTATAGCGATCGGAAAATTTCAGCGTCTAGCGAAAAAACCATTTTGCAGGGTAATCGTCTTGCGAGGTACCACTGTACTAGGGGGGATGACAGAGGATGAGATGGTTGGACAGTGTCATTGAAACAACCAACATGAATTTGACCAAACTCTGGGAAGCAGTGGAAGACAGGAAGGCCTGGCGTGCTCTGGTCCATGGGGTCACAAAGAGTTGGACACAACGAAACAACGAAACGACGACAATAGTACCAGAAGGAGGAACTGATAAACCATCTCTGTCTACTTTATATGCAGAAAACCCTCAGAGGGTCACCATATAAGCTAAAATCAATTTGACAACATATAATTATTTTTAGTCCAAAAGAAACTTTTCCAAGCCCTGAACATTATCTGCTCCAACACACCTTGCACTGTCCCTGTGGTTGCTCATATACAGGCTCCTTTTCCTCATATATTCGGTCCTTCTTTTCTCATTGTTTAGTGTATTTATTTATTTATTTATTTATTTATTTATTTATTTATTTATTTATTTATTTATTTATTTATATCCCGCCTATCTGGCCTTGCAACCACTCTAGGTGGCTTCCCTGCAGTTTTCACAAACTGGGCAGGCAGTAGGAAGAGCCGTGCTAGATTAGATCAAAGATCACACTTGTGCCACACTCTGTTTCCCTGGAATGGCCAATGAGAAGGTGAAGCCCACTGGATGGTTATGAAGACCAAAGCCATCTCTTTCTGTTGCTGTCCATGTTAGATGGTACAGAGAAGCTTGTGGCATCTAACATGGATAAAGCTGATAGTCATGGGCAGACTGGTGCTCCACAAGTGTGTATAATTCCAAGTGTCAGTGGTTGTCACCAGGTCTTGAAGCCACAAATTCTAGAGAGTTCACCATGGAACCTCCAAAGAGCAATGAGGGCAGGAAAGCCTATCAGGCTGAATTCGGATTTAATTGTTCTTAGGATGGACCTGCTAAAATCAATGAGACAAACAAAACCATGACTAATTTGTCCCATTTTGGTTCTACTCTAACAAAGGCAGATCTAGTCCCATATTACTAATGTTGAAAGTACTGTATACTTTGTCTCAGCAGCCTTTACAGTAGTCCTGTCAATACATGGACAGGCAGAACACATGCTGCAAACAGGAGCCATCATTAATGAATTCCTGACTAAGGGGAATAATTTAACCAGGGACTTTCCAGCTCACCTGTAAGAACTCAAGTACACCAGCACACAAGACAACATGATATAAGAGGGGTTACATTTCTGTTACTTCTTTTTTTAATAACCTGCAACCTACCAAAGCACACAGTCTAATGTTTCCTCACAAGTAAGCCTCACTGTATTCAGTGGTGCTTATCCACAAATAAATAGGAACAGCATTAGGTAAATTCTCCACATTCATGCTCATGAATCTGTTTTTTTAAAATAGTTCACAATTTTCAAGATATGACCTTCATACAAATATATACTCATGTTTATGTTCATGTATTGCAAGGCACCTTAAATCTGACTGCCACTGCAAGGGGTATATTTGAATATCCATCTTTGACTTGCACGACCTCATCTTGTGAAAGAAAGAAAGAAAGAAAGAAAGAAAGAAAGAAAGAAAGAAAGAAAGAAAGAAAGAAAGAAAGAAAGAAAGAAAGAACAAGAGTTAACTTCTATCATCCCTAATGATAAAAGACACGACACAATTTTAACCTATATATAATATAAACATAAAGTCAAATAACATGCTTGCTGCAAGCCAGAATCAGAATTCCATCTTTTCTCACCTTCAAAATGAGAAATTGTCATTTGTGAAGCATCCATTAAAAGGCACTTAGGCCTACATTGTGAAAATCTACAAACTATCTCCTTTACACAAAAAAGTGTGTATCATGAGTTTTATGTGGCTATACTCATTTTATGGAAAGATCATACAATCTACCAGTAGAGTCCCAAAGTAAGATTCTTGGGATTAAGCCTCATAAAACATAAGAAGAACGCATCTGAGAATACATATGTAAACTGTGGGTTGAAGGCGCACATTCAGGAAAAAAAGCCTTCCTTTCAACATAAATGTGTTCAGCACCATTAGAGTGAACTTGCACTATAGCCACAAAACTAGTTAAGCTGGCATCCCTGTATATAAAGCCAATTTCCTTAAGATGGCTGACACTGAAGTTATGAAATTGCAGATCAGCAAATTTAAAACTATTTCAGTCTCTGAGTAGATGAAATACTGTCAGGTACAATGAGGAAGATCATACTATCCCACTTTGGCTGCAAATATACTAATTGTTTGCAATGTGCCAATCAGGTCAGTTGCAAAATAATGAGTGCAACCCACCCAAATTAAGAAAAAACAGTAACAGTAAAATTTGGACTTGAAAGCATTAGGCCATGCCCCCAAAGTGTTTGGGTTCAGATTGTGGGTGTTTCACTTTCACAGAATTTTTTGAAAGGTGAAAATAATACAGCTAGCTTTTAAAAACTGAAATAGAGCAGCTAGATTTTTTTAAAAAAAAATATATGAACGGCAATCAAAACAAGCCTCAACACACACAAACTTCAGCACACATTTATTAATTTCACTTTAATATTATTGGTGAATTTAAAATATCACTAACTCATCCTGGCACAAAATTCTCAGGACAGCAGTTATGTGTTCAGGCAGCTTTTATTCACAGACTGACAACATAATAAAAAACAGTCCCAGGGATGCTGAGCACATTTGTAAGTTTAATTGTTGTTCTACTCTGCAAAGGAATTAGAAAAGGGCATACAGACAGACAGACAGACAGACAGACAGACAGACAGACAGACACACACACACACACACACACACACACGGCTCCACAGCTGCTGTGGGAGAGTCCTGACCCCTTGAAATCCTTGTACCCAGTTTGTTTTCCTGGGTGACGATTCTGATCTTTCCCTGGCCACGGGATTAAATATGACTTTGAATCATTTAATCACTAATAGGCAATTCATTTTTCTCCCATTCATTTTTGCAGACTGCCTGGAAAGAAAAGTATCCGCCCCCTACTCCTATTTGCATCCATAAGGAATCAAGTAACGTTCTCTTTTTAAAAGGAAAAAATAGCGTGTAACTGGAGGCACCAGCGTGTATTTCTTACTCCTTCAATAGCCCCACAACGGCTAAGAGAAAGTCAGGCCCTCCGTTCAGCCACTGGGGTCTATGGTTGACTGGGAGCTCGAATCTTGAATCTCCCAAAGTCCAATACAGCCTTGGAGCCTAGCTGTCCTCTCAACTTGAGTAGACCCACTAAATCAGTGAGATTTCCCTAAGTGTTGACTCACCATTCAGCATATGAGCCAAGAGTAGATCCCTTCTAGTTGGGATTCTGCACGGGACTTGTGCGTGCCTTCAACTAAATAAGGCAACTAATTCAAAAGCAAACTTTTGAGCCTAGAAACCCGAGAAGTGGGGCAGTGGGGTGAGAAGTCTCTAGCCTTATCCCGTTCTCCACAAAGACCATCTCCAGGAAGGAGGTGAAAGGAGGACGGCGTTCGCAGGTTGGACTCTGCCACCTAGAAGTCAGGTCGCACTTTACACCGGAGAAGAGGAACCTGCTGCTCGGCCAAGCCAGGGAGGGGAAAGGCGGGGCTGGCCCCGCGCCTCTGCCATTGGGAGTAGCCGCCGCGAGAGGGCGGGGCTTGGGAGCGCACAAACAAACAAACAAACAAACAAACAAACAGCCGCCCCCTCTTCCCTCCCCCAACAGAGGGTGGCGCGCCCCCCCCCGTCCACCTTTCCGTCTGGCTACCTCGCGCTCCCCACCTGGCAGCCGCCCATAGAAACCTCGCGGATGGGTGGGGTGGGTGGGAGTGTGCGTGTGGATGCCTCCTGGATGCCTGGCAGGCTAGCTCCGCCTCCTCCGCTGCCGGCTGCGCGTTATAATGGGTTGGCCCGCGAGCCGTGGAAAGAAGGCGAGAGGCAAGGAGGGAATGGCACTTTCCCACTCGCGACGCCCGGGCTCAGGAGCGGAGGCTCGGGGGTCCCTCCGGCCCGCGCGAGGCTGACGACGGGACAGCTCCCCCAGCCCGGACGACCGAGGAGAGAACCGCGGGCGACCGAGCCCCGCCGACGTTCGAGACGCCTTCGGGAAGGGGAATCCTTTGCCAATCGGGACACCTTTGGGCGCCTGATCTTCGGGGAGCCTCTGAGGAAGATCGAGGGGTTCCCTCCGAGAAAGAGCCTGGAAGCTGCGGGGGGGGGAGGGAGAGAAGGGGGGAGCGTCGCTTTCCTCTACGCCGAGTCCCACCCTTCGGCCACCTGTTACCTCCGGCCGGCGTGGAGGCCGTCGAGGGACGGAGGGGAGGGGGAAGAGGAGAGCGTCTGTTCTTTTCGAGGACCAACCCGGCTCCCCTCAGATAACACTTATTTGGGGAAGAGGAAAAGGAGAACGTCGGAAGCATCAGCCCGGCTGAGGAAGAAAGAAAGACGGGGCCGCTCTTCAAAGCAAAACGCGCAGCCATCATCGAGGTGGACGCAAGGGCGCCAAGTTTGCTTTCTAAGAAGCAGCAGCAGCGCCGGGGATGAGAGAGAGAGGGAAGCCCGCTCTTCCTTCACAGACTAGGGCCGGTGGGTAGGTGGGAACCACTCTCCGAAGGGAATCCCACCACTACAAAACTTGTTGCGCCAGTTTGGTTGCTGGGAGGTGAGAGAAACCCCGATTGTGGCTTCATTTCTGGGGTCAGCGCCGCTCCTCACCTGTCGCCTCTCCCTGTAGTTCGGGACTGTCCAGCGGAAGGGACACTAGTCTGCACCCCCCCAAACGAAAATCTCGTGTGTGGGGGGGGGAGCCTCCTAAAACGCATGCTGTTGCCGGCCTCTCTCTTCCCGGAGAGTCCAGCCTCGGAGGTCAAGTGCGAGAAGCCCCCCCCCCCCGCCTAACCTGCCGAAGAGGGGAAGATTCGGGGAGGGGCACCGCGGGTAGCCAAGGCGGCGCCCTTCGCGGCTAGAAGCGCCACCATGAAGCTGGAGATCTTCGCCCCGCGGTACGAGGACAAGCTGAGCAGCAGCGCCCGAGAAGGCGGCGGCGGCGGCGGCGGGAGGGGCAGCGCGGCGGCGTCTCCGCTGGCGCCCGAGAGCGAGCTGGGCTCGGACGGGGACTGCGCCGCGCTCAGCCCGGCCAGCGCCGGCGGCGGGCGCTCTCCCGGGCCGGGCTCGGAGCCGTCGCCGTCTCCCGCGGGCGGCAAGGCGGCGGCGGCGGCGCCAGGGGCCCCGGGCAAGCCTTACACGCGCCGCCCCAAGCCCCCCTACTCCTACATCGCCCTGATCGCCATGGCCATCCGGGACTCCGCCGGGGGGCGCCTGACTTTGGCCGAGATCAACGAGTACCTCATGGGCCGCTTCCCCTTCTTCCGCGGCGCCTACACGGGCTGGCGCAACTCGGTGCGCCACAACCTCTCGCTCAACGACTGCTTCGTGAAAGTGCTGCGCGACCCGGCCCGGCCGTGGGGGAAGGACAACTACTGGATGCTCAACCCCAGCTCCGAGTACACCTTCGCCGACGGCGTCTTCCGCAGGCGGAGGAAGCGCCTCAGCCGCCCCAGCCCGGCGGCAACAGCCGCCGCCGCCGCCACCTCCCCGGATTCCGCGCTGGCATCCCCCGCGCCGGCCTCCCCTTGCCCCGGCCCCGACCAGAAGCCCCCCGCAGCCCCGCCGGGCCCCGGCTCCCCCGTCAGCGCCACCGGCTCGGCCAAGTTCTCCAGTTCCTTCGCCATCGAGAGTATCCTGAGCCGACCTTTCCAGCCCTCCGACAAGTGGCAGCGAGACGCAGCCCCGCCGAGGGCGGAAAGGGCGCCCTTGTGGCCGGTCCCCGCGGGCTACTCTCGGCTTCTCCCTCCGCCTGCCGGCTGCTACGGGCTCGTGCCTCCTTTTCCAGCAGCTCCGGCCGCTCCCTCGGCTCTCTACCCGCACTACGGCCTTCCCGATGCTGTCCTCCTCGGGGCGTCCGGGGGGAAGGCGCCGGCGCCGGCAGAAGTCCACCACGTCTTTCCCCCGAGGACCTCGCCGCCCTCTTTTCCCTCTCCGTCGGAAGCCCTGAAAACGCTGGGCGGATCTCAGCTCTACTGCCCCCTCGGGCTGCCCGCGGCATTGCAGCCGGCAGGCTGCTATATGCCTTACTCGACAGAAACCCTACCGGTGTAAGGAGGCAATGAGTTTAAAACCCCTCTCACCCGCAGAGGGATAAATTAAGGACAGGCGACAGGAAGGGTCTCTATGCACTTTAAAAACAGCAGCCCATACACTGAAAATAGAAAGACTGTGCCTTAATTTGTTGGACTTTCCTTGAGACCAAAACCAAAAGAAATGTTTTTTTTTTCTTTTGTAACCTAGACTTTCACATGAACTACTGTGCTTGTTGTTGTCTGAAAGTCAGTTCCCTGCCAATGGATAGTTATTTGTTAGTTCTGAGACCATTAAACAATTTCTTGCCAATCTCAAGAGTGTGAGGTACACCCAAGCTGCAGCTTTGAAAGCCATTCTGCCCTTGTGAATGAAAGAGTGATTCCCCCCCCCCCAGCTCTAAAATAATTAGAGGGTAATCCTAGACATGTTAAGGCAGAAGTAAGTCCCCTTGCATCCCCGGCCTTTCTTTCCAAGATATGTATGCCTATGTATAATTATGCCTAGGATGGCAGCTTGGGACTGTGATTCACAAACTACTTTAGAGCCCCACTGCATTCCTCCATGGAGGTGCCTCTCAGATTTAAGCAGGGCTGCCAAATTTTTAGAGCTGGGGCTTCTGTGCCTTTCACAGCCGTGATTAGTAAGATTACCATAAGGTTGTCAGACTCCACTTTCCATCAGACAGCTGTGGGAAAGGCTCAGGAACCATGGGAATTGTAATCCAGCTACCTCTTTAGGGCTGCAAATCCCTGCAGCCCAGAAACCAAGACTAGTCAAAGAAAATTGTGGCCTAAAGTGATCTCATCCAGAAAATAACAAGTGTCTAAAAAGGCACGTGGCTCAAGGTGATAATAGGTTTTCTTAGAAGCAGAGCTTGAGAAAGTAACTTTCGGCTGTGGATTGTGGGAGTTGTAATCCAAAAAATTTGATGCTTCCAACTTTTATTCAGCAGTAAATCCCACGGAAATCAATGGTATGTGATTGCAAGTAAGTGTGCATAGAATAGTAGCTTTCTAAACTGAATTAAACCAGACACTAGAGGCTTAACTGGCTTGAGAATTGTGATCTTAGACACAAAGGGCACAGGATTTTATGCCTACGTTCTTGATAACTAATTATTTTCCTCTCCCAATCGCACAGAAGGGCAGCATTTTAAAATACATGGTCCGGTTTTCCATATTGGGGCCGTGATAGCCTTGCATCTCTGTGCCCAGTGCTAAACCAGATTGAACAGTGAAGGGGGAATTAAATTATTTATAACCTTTTTAATGGAAAAAAACCTATTTAAACCAATGCAGTTGACACTGTTTATTAATAGTACTGTTTCAAAGGAATGAAGCATTTGGTGTGCACTTATCTGTCAGAACTGGCTGAGTCTCTTCCACCTTCTGCAACACTTGGGGGGTGAAAAAAGTTAGAGGTGCCTCATCTGGGGTCTATCCTGAAAACACTTGATGCAGCCAGGCTGGAAATAGATCAGAGCAGACTTCTCCCCCCCCCCAAAAAAAGTACTGCCACTGGAAAGTAAGAGTGCTTTCAGAAAATGTGCCAGTAGTGGTGTGAGCTCTGTGTGTGTATGCGTGTATGTGTGTGTGTATTTTATGACATTCTCAATTGTGGTTATTTTCAAATAAATCTTGAAATAAGAAACCATCAAATGGGCTGACGTTTTTGTCTAAAGCTCAAGGGAAGGTGCTTCAGGAGACGTACATGGTACCAGGAAAAACAAAGGGAAGGGAGCAGTGAGGGCAGAAATTAACCAAAACTTGGGAAAGTTACTTTGGAGACTACAATTCCCAGAATCCTGGTTGGGGGATTCTGAGAGTTGATATTCCTGATAGTAATTTTTTCCCAGCTCTGAAAGTGACCAGAAATCTTATAATCTTGAGAATTGCATGCTGAACCTGGAAGTAACTGGGATATTGCTAAAACCTGCAAAAGTTTTGGCACTGCCTTGGAATCTGGTATTTGGCACTCCAGAAAAGCTTCTGGAGATTAAATGTGTCATTCTTAAGGTGCCACATAACGATTGGCTGGAATAGGCCCTCAGGGCTGAGCCACCTTCGTACATGCACCCAAAACTGTTGGGATGTTAGTAAGTTCAGCTGGACTTTCTAAATGGGTGTAAGTCTGGAGCTCTCGGTTTTATGTTGGAGGAAGTCATGTAGGGTTCTGTAGGGCATACTCCTGGGTAACTGTGGACAAGAGGTCAGTTCTAGAACGAAATGCAGTAGTTTCACCCTCTGAATGAAGGAAAATGTCATATCAACACTTAACATAAGCCCTGCTTATTGTACTGATTTAGTTAGGTCTGACCCTTGGATTTAGCTTTTAGGTTACTAGCCTATGGCACTCATCGGGAAGTAAGCCCCATTGAAATGTGACTCATCATGGCTTAAGGCCATCAGATGCAGAGGAGAGGCTTGGGCAGAACAGAATTGTTCTTTTTCTCTACTTGCAGCTTCCAATATTCCTGCGCCTTCTGCCCAGATTCCCTGCCTTACCTCTGTACCAGGGAATCCTCCTCCTATTCACCCCCATGACCACTCCGTTTCATTGGCCTTACTGCAGGGAAGCCATTAGACCTGCAAAACAAGGATCCTGCCTCACTTCATCGACCAGCCTAGACCACCACGGATGGGGATGGGAAGGGCAGTTTGTCTCAGGTAGAATAAGAAGAAAGGAAGCACAGTTTTGTACCAGATTCCCCAATTCTCAGATGTCAGGAAGACTCTCTGGGCATCTTGTGCCAGCTCCAGAAGAAGAATTTGGAAAAGTGCATTCCACTTCTATTACTGCCTGACACTTAGTGTAATTGGGACAGGGCTGGGAGGAGGTAAGGTGGCAGCACTTCAAAGTGTACGTCTTAATTCTTGTCTCTGTTGACACAAAGCTAAAATCTGTGCTCCTGATCCACACTGACTGAACTCTCTGGGACCTGCTGTGATTGTGCTGCAAGACCAACTAGTAATGAAGGCAACTCTTCTTCAGGGGCAACGGCACTAAATTCTGTCCCAGAAATTAATAGGTGAAGCTTTGGGACCAGAGCTGGACATAGAGATTACAAGCCCCAGAATCCTTGCAGCAATTCTGGACCTTATCCACACTCCCCTTAGGATTACCATCTGAAAAACTCATATTTGACCATTAAAATTGCCGGCCCAAGTGTCAAAACAGACCTGGAATCAGGATTAGGCTGCTTTGGCACCCAACCAATTCTTTCCTCTCCACCTGAAAAATAGGAAAATGGAACTTGGAAATGTTATCTTTTTGGACTACATGTCCCAACATCCCTCTGCTGACGCAGATGGGAGTTGTGGTCCAACAAAAGTAACCTTTCCAAGGTCTGGGCAGACATGGTGGGATGTGGGAGTAACAATCTGTTCGACCCCTTAACCTGCCATCCTAGATATGTTTCCTTAGAAGGAAGCCCCGCACATCCGGTGAGGTTTACAGCAAGCCTTACTCAGTGGTTTAGGCATCTGGCTGTGGAGCCAGTGGTTGGGAGCTTGATTCTCAGTTGTGCCTCCTGCAAGGAGAGCCAGACTGTGTGGCCTTGGGCAAGCTGCACAGTCCTGGAATGCCCCCAGAAGAAAGGAATGGTAAATGTCTTCTCAGTATTCTTTATTTGGAAAACCTTGAAAAGGGTCATCGTAAGTCAGAATTGACTTGACAGCACTATTATTATTATTATTATTATTATTATTATTATTATTATTATTATTATTATTATTATTATTATTATTATTATTATTATTATCATCATCATCATCATCATCATCATCATCATCATCATCATCATCATCATCATCATCAAAAACCTCCAGGCACAGTCAAATTTATAAAAACATTGACTGGTGTTACATAACAGATACAAGTTTTAAACAAAAACCTAAGTATCTGTTAAATATGGACGTAGTATGTATGCTGTTCCTATTTTTATTTTTATTTTTATTTTTATTTTTATTATTATTATTATTATTATTATTATTATTATTATTATTATTATTATTATTATTATTATTATTATTATTATTATTATTATTATTATTATTATTATTATTATTATCCTCTGGGGAGGCAGAAAGCTGTTTCTCAAGAGACAGCCCTTGTTGAAACTTAGGATTCTTCTGTCGCATCCCAGATTCTTCAGGGAAGTTCTTGGGGGACAATTTGTTTATAATAGCTTTGGTTCAAGAAGAAGAAGAAGAAGAAGAAGAAGAAGAAGAAGAAGAAGAAGAAGAAGAAGAAGAAGAAGAAGAAGAAGAAGAAGAAGTTCGCCTTCTCAGGAATGTTGTTGAGGCTGCAGGACGGGTCCCTGACTCGTGGGATGCTTTCCTGCTTGCGAGGGTGGGAGCTGCTCGTCTTCTATTTCTAAGTGAGGATAAAGATGAGAAAGGGTCGGGCGCACGCTTCGCATCGAGGCGGGTTACAGAGTAGGGCATCTGAACTATGAGAACATCGTCCCACGAACCCATCCCTTGGAGAAGCCCCCTGGCCGCGTCTTGTGTCCGGTGGGCAGCGGACGAGACTTCCGCAAATTAAGCTTGCTGTCCAAAACGTGGCTTTCGAAGGAGAGAGCTGCCTTTTGGCACAGGGACAAGAGAAAGGGAAAAGGGGACCTGCCTCGGTTTTACGGGTCTGCCCTGCCCTGCCCCGCCCGTTTGCAACAAAAAAAGGAGGGGGGCAATGACAATATTGACATTTTTGTTTGTTTAAACACACAGTAGACAGCAAAGAGTGCTTCAAAGAACCAAAATGCAGACGCGTTCCTGATTTTGGTTCCCCACTTCTCTTAAACACAACACTCGGAAGATCTTCCTGCCCGTCTTAAGTCTCCGCCTGTTGCTTTTCTGGCCGCCTCACAACTGTTACACCCGGAACTGGCTTGGGCTGACTTGCCTGGGTGCAGGTCTCCGGCGCAAAGGCAGGGGAAACCAGGGGAGGGGGGAGGGGCCGGGGCCGCTCAGAACGGTACCGAGACATGAAAGTGGGGCTTGGCTTTGAAGTTGCGCGCGATCCTTCGCAGCCCCTTCTTCAGTCCTCCAGCGGCGGGGGGGGGGCAGGTTGCCTCCCGCAACAGGGGCCCAGAGACGGCAGGCAGTCTTGCGGAGATAGGTAACGTTGGAAGAATTAAAACTTAATCGAGGAATTGGTGGCAAGCCCCATCACGAGCTGCATCATACAAACGATGAGACGCGATTACACTGTAGTAAATTTAAAAAAAAAAACGCTGGGAAATTGTAGATTTTACAACCAGCTTTGGAGGCGAGCTAATTCAACCGGGAACGTTTCGGCCCAGTAGGGTGCAAGCGTGCGGCGCGGGGAGCGACTCCTATAAACTGCCTTGAGGTTATTGGAGGAAAAGTGGGATTTAAGGGTACCCGAGGAAGAAATAAAGTAACTAATAAAGCTAAACTAAGCTAGGCTAAGCTAAGGAAGGAAGGAAGGTTAGTTGCTCAAAATGCGTTGGGGTTCAGCCTTGTCCATCCCTACAGCTGTATAGGACCACAAATCCCATCATGGGAGCCGTCGTCCCACACACACTCTGTTAGGAGAGGGCCGGCAATCTTTGGAGACCTCTGTAGCTGCATATCAAGGCATAGCCCGTTGGAGTGTTTTCAGCCTCCTCTCGAGACGGACGGGGCGGCTTCCTTCACCCAGAGGTTTGCGTAAGACCAGCCAAGGAGTTGGGAAATCCGCTCCCTTTATCCAATAAAATAACATCTTGCCATATATGTCTCTATATATGGGCGCATTAAAGTGCATCTTAGGATATGGGCTCTGGCCCACGAAGCACGTATCGTCAGCCCTTATCTTTCGTCCTTATCGGGACTCTTTTGTCAGACACACACACACACAAAGGACAGATTGGCGGCTGCAAAAGTACATCGCGCACCGGGTCGTTTACAGTCCAACATGTCCATTAAAAAGCAGAGCGAAGCCAGAGTCCCCTGATTTATAGACTCGTCTCACCTAACCTTGCAAGTGTGCCGGATTCATTAGGGGAAAAAAATAATGATAATTAGAACTTCGCATTTTACGACCACAGGCTTGCAAAACAGCCTTCAAGCCTCCACACGCCCCCATCTCTTCTGGGGCTGGTTTTAAATAAGCTCTGAGTTGTCCTGCAGGCACTTGAGAGGATGGATGCTCATCGACCGGGACTCGAAAACGGGTGGCTTTGTCTTCGAAATCGTCCGTAAGAGCACTCGTAAAGCCGCCTTTTGGTTTTCCCCTCCCACCCCCGGCTGCCTTGCCTTTCACAGCTGCGGGACAGGTAGAAGGTCAACAGGGAACACCGTGTCAATGCCTAATGCGGCAGCTTCACCTGTTGCACTATCTCCCCCCCCCCGGCCATTAACACCGCAGAAGTGTTTTCACTACAAAAGGGACAACTCTAGACCACTCTGTGTCTTCTCAAGTCACCTCGCTGACATTTCCGTGCATAAATACACCAGCTACGCTGTTCATTTTTACTGTCAAGCCAGGCGGCAAAGAGGAACAAAGAGAGCTTGTCTGATGTCGTGGTTAGGTACCGTGGGGTTTGGAAGTTCGGGTTCTAGTCCTCAACATGAAACCTATTCGGTGACCTAGGACCTTCATTCTCTCTCAACCCGATCTACCTCACTGGCCATTGTGAGAGTCAAACAGGGAGGAGTCAGCTGCTTTGAATCTATTGGAGGTAAAGGTAAAGGTTCCCCTTGACATTTAGGTTTGTCCCTAGACAGTGTTTCCGTGGCCAGCGCGATTAGACACGGAACGCCGTTACCTTCCCACCGAGGTGGTCCCTATTTATCTACTCACATTTACATGCTTTCGAACTGCTAAGTTGGCGAGGAGCTGGGACAAAGCGGCGGGAGCGTGGATTCGATTTTACGACTCCAGGTCTTCTGACCTTGCAGCACAGAGGCTTCTGCGGTTTAATCCGCAGCGCCACGTCCCCATTGGAGGTTAGGGGGGTAGAAATGTAACATAATATCCTCCTCGTCGTCAATATTAGTTCATGGTTCACAGGTAATGATCCTGTGCCATCAAGTCAATTCTGACTGATGGCGACCCTGTTCAGGTTTCTCTAGTAGATTACTCAGAAGTGGTTTGCCATCCCCTACTTCTTGGACTATGTAGCTTGCCCAAGGATACACAGGCTGGTTCTTCTCTGTGGAGGCACAGTGGGGAATCGAACTCCCAGCCTCTGGCTCTGCAGTCAAGGACTCCCGATAGAACCTGAAAATACTGTATATCTCACTATATTCAAGCATCCTAATTCTAGCTTGGGCAAGCTGTTGCATTTCATGGGTCTCATTCACACATACCCCTCTCTCGTGCACGCACGCATGCACGCACGCACACATTCAGGAATACAGCTCTGAAATGCTTGAAGCAAAACTTTGGGTGCCGCGCGTATCAAGAGGAGTTAAGACGATCTCTTTGAAAGTGAATTATTAGGAGTCTCACTGGACTTCTTGAGAGTCAGTTCAATTCAAACGAGGAAGACCACCTTCACGACCGCGTTACTTTAAAGGAAAAAAGAAAGAAAAGAAAAAAACACCCTTTCTTGGAAATAGTTAGCCCTGTTGTTACCTGAATACTTCCACTTACAGCCCGATCCTAAATATATGGCTTAAAGAAAGAAGTTAGATGAAAGTAATCTTGCGTTTGTTTGCAGCCAAGTCACGGATCGGGCGTGTACACACATTCGCGATCCCTGCCCTGCCCGGAGTTGTTGACAGCCACCCTGGCAGCTCGACTCCCTTTCTCTCCCCGGCTGTAAATCAAGCCTCTTTTGTCAGCTGGCAGAGAGGAAGGGATGGGGAGGGGGGGGACCTCGCATCTGCCCAAACACACTCCAGCGGCAGGTAAGTTTTTTTTTTTAAAGGTGCTTGGCGTTGGAGTCTGCCTGGCAAATGAAATCACCGTTTGCGCCTCCCTTGCCAGAACAGAGGCGGTTTGTGCGCCTGTCTGGATACTTTGTCTTGCTGGCAGCGTCCAATAAATCAGGGTGACAGAAGGGAGACACGGAGGTCCGTCCCGTCTCCTCCGCCGCCCCCGACCCGCTCCCCACGACTTCTTCCCCGCTGTCCTCGCTGGAACAGAACAGCCCAAGCAGGATCGCCCCGCGGGCACCAGACAGCCTTGCCTCCTCCTTTTCCTCCTCTCTCCTCAAATAAACTGTAACTTCCCATGAGCATTGAATGGAACATTGTGCCGGGACCAAACTATGCATCTCAGACAACTGAGAGGGAGGGAGGGAGATGGCTCATCGTCACTCCTCGCTCGAGAAGGAGGATCCCCAACCACCGTGTGCTATGTGCGGTCAGGCCAGAACCGACATATAGCGACCCTGATACGGCTGTCAAAGTAAGGGAGACATTTAAGGAATGGTTTCATCAGTTCCGCACATATACTGTATATCCTGTGAATTTCCATGGCCCACTGGGGATTCGAATCTAGCCTTCCTGAGGCCAATCCTAGTCCCTCACTCTGTCCACTACACCACTTTGGGAATTACCAAGCATGGTAGGATCGGGTTATCGTGTGTCAAACGTCAGGATGGCACCACCTTTGTAGAAGAGAGTGATTTCAAGAAATTCTGGGGAAGCCTCAATGTGTTCAGAAGTGTTCAGAAAGTACAAAAAAAAACTTTTACGGGGGAAGAGAAACTCCATAAACATCCCCCATAAGGACTGAGCCATAGAATGAACCACAGAGTGTGGACTGGCTGCTATTGCAAGGGAAGGGAAAAGAAAATGTAAAGCTTATGATGAAACACACACGTCTATCTGAAGAGTCTCCCCAAACTCATTACTGTAAATCTGGAGTCTAAAGTTAACTAACTGCACCAGACCCGGCCGATTTGGTGTGGTCTAGGAGACAATTTTCTGCACTGGCATGCATCACAAAAATATAAAAAAATGGGAGGGGAGAGACTTCAAAACTTTTAGTGTCCAGAAGTCCGCTTACGATTTTTTAAAAAATAAGTACTGTATTTATTAATGCTAAATGATGCCCGGAAGACACCGTGACCAATCTGATAAGTGGAGAAGAAGTTTATATCTAAGTTTATGTCTGGGGTAATTCACACACTTTACAACTGATTACAAAGAAAAGCTGGTAGGGGAAAAGTTCATCAACGACTGTTAATAGCCTGCCTGATTAACATCATTATTACTCTACCATCCTTATCTTACCATCGTTATCTTACCGTTGTTAATCTATGGCAGAGGTTCTCACATTCTTTACAAGATAAGCTTCTACTAAGACCTGCATATCAAAGGCAGCATCATGATAATGTTCCACGCCCACTGACTCTCACCAACCAACCACAGCCTTGATGCAATGTATAAATATTTGCCATGCTATATCACCTTCTCTTATGTCTGATGAAGTGGACTTGTTCACGAAAGCTCACATTAATATATATTAATGTGAGCTTTTGTGGACATATAGAAATTAGTCTTTAAGGTGCCAGCATGTTTCTTTTACTTCTTATTTTTTACTTTGTTTTCACCTATTATCTATTTGATTGTGGTCTTCCAAGGATTTAAGACAGTTTTTCCCATTGTTCTGCCATGATCCTTTTCACATAGCAATGTGCCACTGACAAAAATAGAGAAAGCTTTCATTTCTCACACCGCCAGGAAAAGCCCCCTTTTAATGAAGATTAAGCAAGAAGAAGAGAAGCAACAGAGGGCAGAGTGGCAATTCCCTGTCCCCAGACTTTGACCACCTCTTGGCAAACCTGCTGTGTGTTTAATCTTCTCATGAACAGCAACATGACAGGAAGGGATGTGCAGGGGGGGGAAACCCGTTCAGATTGCATTCATTTCAGGTGTTTGCAAGGAAGGACTTGCCCATCTTCAGGCTCTTTCAAGTATCAGTCCTTTCGGTAAACCCCAAAAGGGCCAAACTTTTCAGGGTTTTCTGTTTTGATTTTCCCATTCAGGTTTATGGTGCTAAAGACAATTAAGCTCTGCAGAACACTCAAAACTAGTCCAAAAATATCAGGACGAGGCAACAGCAATCGCCAACAACAGCAGTACACGAGGGGGGAAAATCAATCATGTACAGATTATTTTTCATTTGGGTTAACTTGAAAGTCTCATCGCTAATGATAGGTAAAAATCCAACACACATATTCATGGTTGTTGAATTTCTCTCTGTCATGCTGCAATTATGTTTATTAATATACCATTCTGAACTCTGTGTACGTGTATGCTTGGAAACAATCTGGATAATTTTGCATGGGGAAAATGCTTACAGCAGGAAATCTCTGGTCAGCAGGGCTTCAGAACAGTGAAGCTATGACAATCAAATGTATCAAAATATAACAGTTCACAATTCCAACAAAATCCTGGAGCAAAATTCTGTTAAACAGCTCTAGGGCTAATTTATCACCGTTCACAGTTTAATAGGTATGCTGTATATAAAAGTGAACAAACAAATCTTGCATCTGTATACAGAAAGAGAATATATTATTGGGAAGTAGACCTCCTTCAGTCTCGAGAGACTATGGTCATGTGCTCTGAATTGGAACAACGTCTAGTGTGGCCGAGAAGGCCAATTTGAGAGTGACCATCCCTTCCCCTTCCATATACTATTAGAGGGAGTCCATATAGCAAGAGTCCAATGGATATTGGATAAAGGAAGAAAAGTGAAGGTAAAATATTATTTAACCCCATCCTTCAGTGGTATATATGAATCCTGAGGGCATTTGATTGTAGTCCATTGCATGTAAGAAACATGTCATTGGGGAGGTTTACAGAAAGTGTTAACGCCATTAACAACATAAATCCTAAGTAAATTCACTCAAAAGTAAATCCCCATGTGTTCACTAGTGCTTTATTTCCAAACAAAGTTTCAAAAGTTCATTTTTTGGACAACATGGTAGCCAGGTGATTCTAGAAGCTACCATCTAAAAAAGTAATTTTTCCAAGTTTGGCTTCCATGTGCACATATTTCTAGGAGCCCCCATATTCTTTTTGATTATATGCTCGATAACATAGAAGAAAAGAACTCCACAGAACTCATACTTCAAATGCCAAAAAGTACAAAAGTGTGCCTTCATAGTATCAATTGCGGGGGAATGCCCATCAGGTAGTAGCAGAACCGACTGAGCACACGGTCAGTTGGTCAGAGCAAACATTGGCTGAAACCCTGTTGCACAGCTCCAGGAGCAGAATGATAGTGATGTTATCCTCAGTGGAAATTATTACTGATTAAAGGTGATTTCAGGATGCATACAGCTCACACACAATGCAATAAAGTCACATGCCCTCCAAAATTGCCACAGGAATCCTTTCATCAGCAGCAATTTGCTATTGATAATGACATCATTGCCACTGCCATTGCACAACAGGGTTTCAGCCATTAAGTTGTAATGATTAACCGAAATGTGTACTTTCTGTTATTGTAAGGTTTTCCCTTTAAGCACTTTGAATCAGACTTGCAAAAATATCTGTTTCTCTTAATGACCAATCATAAAACAGATGCAGGCTATTTTACAACAAGTCAGTGAGGCAAGCTTGAGCTGGTGTAAAAAGATATCTTCTCCTTCTGAAGGGAGCTCTCCTTCCAATGACTTGTAAATCCCTCACTGTTTGCATGAAGGAAACTGCTTTTCCTCCTTTAGAATTCCAGGCATGTATCAATCTTTGTAAACTGCATGTCAGTACAGGGGAAGTAGAGCAGTGAGAAAGGCAGATGCGGACAGAGCAAGAGAGAAGAGCCAATTGGTTTTTTGTTTGTTTGTTTACTCTGTATTATCCCTCTTCCAAGCCAACTTTTCTTAGGAAAAATACTTTTTAAGATTTTGTTTTGGTTCTGCTTGTTTTTTGTTACAGTCTACAGATATGGTAAGGGACGTGGTGGCGCTGCGGGCTAAACCGCAGAAGCCTGTGCTGCAGGGTCAGAAGACCAGGCAGTCGTAAGATCGAATCCACGCGCTTGTCCCAGCTCCCGCCAACCTAGCGGTTCGAAAGCATGTAAATGCAAGTAGATCAATAGGGACCACCTCCGTGGGAAGGTAACAGCGTTCCGTGTCTAAGTTGCACTGGCCATGTGACCACGGAAGATTGTCTTCGGGCAAAACGCTGGCTCTACGGCTTGGAAACGGGGATGAGCACCGCCCCCTAGAGTCGAACACGACTGGACCAAAAAAAAATTGTCAAGGGGAACCTTTACCTTTACCTTACAGATATGTGGATAATTTGGAAACTTTCAGAAACAGGCCTGTTTTCCTCTCTGTTGCTCCTCAAACCTTTCTATAATTTGAAATAGAAAGAGGTTCAAGTTTGTCTGTCTAGAGGCAGTACCATGGGAATAATTGTTGAGAAAGAGACTAAGCATAGATGTCCCTGTGAACTTTTGGTATGACCTATTTATGTAAAATGTAAAAAAAAAAAAATCAAATGCCACTGTGATTCAATACCCTCCATTGTTTTGTTGTTTCACAGTGCTTATTGTTTGTGTGTTGTTATAAAACTAATAAAAATAAGAAAAGAGAGAAATATATTTCTGGGAAATATTTTAAAGCATGTTAAGTGAGTCATTTCATTATACTATAGCAAACCTAAGTTTCTATACACACTTAACACTACTTGACATTTTGCTGTCTGAGGCAGAGAATGAGATGGTACACATCAACATTCTGTGAATAAAAAGCGACTGGACAAGCAGTTTAAAATGTTCAGCACTGACAATGGGACAGTATCTCCAACAGAACCTGAAAGCAACAGGATTGTTTAGAGGTCGGGTGCAGGCCAAGTGACATACCACTGTATTCGCGAAGGCTTTCACGGCGGGGATCTAATGGTTGTTGTGGGTTTTTCGGGCTCTTTGGCACTCTGTGTTGTCCTCTGAAGATGCTGGCCACAGAGACTGGTGAAACTTTAGGAAGAACAATCTTCAGAACATGGCCAAAGAGCCCGAAAAACCCACAACAACCATGACATACCACTCTTTCCTCAGACATCACTCTTCCTAATAGTAGAGAATACTACTACAGAATATATTTAAGACAACTTGAAGCTGTAGCTTTCATCTTGGTTGCCCAGCAATTGTATCTGCACATGTTTAAAACATATATTTGTTACACTTGTATTTTATGTTTTAAGTCCTGACTGATATTGAAACATGTTAGGTGAACACCTAAAATATTGTGTTGGCTTCCTGGCCTGTCATTCCTTACCACCATTTGTATCAGGCAGCTAAGAATATACTAGGCAAAGGGTGCAAAATGATTCCTAGATATTTTCACAGTGTGAACTAATGGCAAGGATACAGCGAGAAATCTCTGCCAAGATGCTTGAATGAGAAAAGTTACTGTATCACAATGGAGATGACCAAAATCATTCTCATAGTTCTCCCTCACCAATAAATGCATAAAGGGGAATGGTTATAATTTAATATGTCTGTCCTTAAAGATCTGATGAGAGTTGGTAAAGCCACAGCTGACAGGAGCGTATGTCCTTCTTGTCTCCGTCCAGCATCCATCCATGGTAGGAGAGCAATATTTGGGATCCTTTATACTGTGAGTCTTGGGACGTGGTGGCACTGCGGGCTCAGAAGACCAAGGGTCAGAAGACCAGCAGTTGTAAGATCGAATCCACGCGACGGAGTGAGTGCCCGTAGCTTGTCCCAGCTCCCGCCAACCTAGCAGTTCGAATGCATGCAAATACAAGTAGATAAATAGGGACCACCTCGGTGGGAAGGTAGCAGCGTTCTGTGTGTAAGTCGCACTGGCCATGTGACCACGGAAGATTGTCTTCGGACAAAAACGCTGGCTCTATGGCTTGGAAACGGGGATGAGCACCGCCCCCTAGAGTTGAACACGACTGGACAAAAATTGTCAAGGAGAACCTTTACCTTTACCTTTATACTGTCAGTCAGCTCACAGACTGCATGTTGACCACATCTAATCTATTTATGTAGGTTCATCCAAGCACTTCTCTATCAAAGTTCATGTATAAAAGGCAACTAGACAGGAAACTGAATTTTCCTTCAGCCATGAAGATGATGCATCATGCTCCACCACTGGAGCAGCCAAAGACATATTGCTGCCCAGGGCAGGGCAGAATCTGTAGCCTGAAACATCCATTTTACTCTGCTTGAAATGGAATGGATGGCCTTATACGACTCAACTGAAGTCAAAAGCCCAAATCCTGTTGCTTAGTGTAGTAAATCACACTGGAGTAGGCCCATTGAATCAATTCAGATTTGGTGCTTCAACTCTTCCAAAAATCCCACTGATTCAAATGGGCCCACTCTATTGCAATTTACTATGCTTAACCACAAGATTTTGGCTGATGATTAAGCTTAGGGGGAACTATGGTGTCTCCTCCATCACATCTGCTGCTACATGCTACTCTTTGCTGCCCGAAGGGAGTGCCTCCCTGTGCCTGAACAGTAAGTGAACTCCTGTACTACATGTTACAAATAAATTAGATATTATAAAATATATAATAGGTATCTTTGGTGACTTGTCCACTGGGAAGGAAAGGAAAGGGGAGAGACTAGACTAGACTAGACTAGACTAGACTAGACTAGGCTAGACTAGACTAGACTAGAATAGAATAGAATAGAACAGAACAGAATAGAATAGAATAGAATAGAGAGCTCAACCCAGGAATTGTTGTCCCTGGAAATTTTCACTGCCCTGGGAAGTGAGGAGAACTGCTTTACCCTGTGATATGCAAAGAAGCCTTTACACTAATAACCACCAGCTGGGCAGGAGGGGTCCTTGCACTTTACATCAGCAGCCCTGTGTTGCATGTGGGAATCTCTAGCTCACATCCAAACAGTTTCATTTCTATAGAGCTTAGAAATGTCACCTCCAATGCTTACCATGATTTTCTATTTCCACAGCATTTCTCCAATCCACCTCCCCATACTCATAATGAAGGTCCTTTGGTTCTATTTTTTTAAACAGTATGATCTTCCTGCCTTTCACTCATAAACAAATACATCCTGCCTGTTTATCTTTTGTTTTGTTTCTTTAAATGTTGTTTACTTAAGCAAATGGTGTTAATTACCTAAGTGAAATTATGCATGCTTAAAATCCTCCTACTAACTCTGTACAGTATCCACAAGAATTGACAACCACCTCATATTCTGTACACTGATGTCCCCCCGCCGAAAATTCAGTGGCTTCCAGCCAGAAATCTTGTATCCCCCCTCCTTGTGTAAAACACATCTTTAAATCAGTGGGACTTCTTTCCAAATTAATGTGCTAACAACTGGAGTGCTACACCTTTTCATAACCAAAGCAGAAGCTTCTCCGTGCGGCAGTCTTTACTGGTCACACAGCTCCAGGAAACTGCTGCCCTCTTCCAAGAATAAGGCATGCTTTGTTCCTCTGGTATGCAAATGTCTCATGATGTGCGATACTCCACATATGTTCCCAGAAGGTGATACTCCACATATGTTCCCAGAAGGCGTCTATTACTTCATTTGCAGACAAATAGGCTCGTAGGTGGCATTCCAGGATTTTCTTTATTACTTCAGTGATGGTAAGTTCTTCACCACCAAGAGATGGAGCAAAAGGCTCTTAAGTCTACAAAAATGTAAGTCAAGAATGGCAGGTCATTAATTGGTGAAAGAAATGAGGAATTTTTAAGGCAGAAATGTAGGGACCAAATTCTTTTGAGACATCAAGGTTGATTACATGTTAATTTTATTGGTTTACCAGGGGTACATCCACACAGTTTATTTTATTTATTCTTTTAAAAAATGAATAACAACTGGGCAGGGCTGAGCGAGGTTTTTGACATCTCAAGATGGCAGGACGGAAAAGCAGAAAGTCCCAGCACTACAGAACATAGCATTGGATTTATTTTTGTTGAGTTGCTACTGGCAGGGCTTTATTCACAAATGGGCTTTCATCTGATATAGGGAGATCCCTCTTCCACAAACTGCCCCATTCACTGGGGTCTCCAGACCCTATGCCTATCTTTTTCAGAGGGCTGGCAGATCTGCCTTATCCTGGAAGGGGCAAGGAAGTCTCCTTCCACTGGCCCAATTGCATGCATCTGAATTTAGCAAACTGACTCTGAAATAGATAAGCCAGAATCTGGTGGAGCCATGCCATTACAGAAGGCCAACAGCTCAACTGATGCTAGCTATTCTACTGGCTGTCCATCATGCCCCTGGCCATACTCTGGTTGCACAAGCTATCGGATGTGAAGGAGACTGGCAGAAAATTGTAAAAACTGCTTGCATGATTGTCTTTCCACCAACGGTTAAAAGAAAAACTAGAAGGATTCAGGCCATATTTCTTAAATGACTCTGATGATAAAATGGTAAAGGAAATATGATTTAATGCATGTTCATGTATCTAAAGGTTGGTTCAGTTTTATGAGAAAAAATGAATAAAGCTCAAAATTATCTGTGTCAATGTTCCTCCATATGATGCCTTCCAGATATTTTGAATCATAGCATTTGTAAGACCTGGTCATCCGAGCTACATAACAGTCAAAGATTGACAGTGTAAAACATCAGGAGTGTACCACGTTCGAGAAAGCTGATCTATGTTATCTTACATTTCCTTGTTATAAGGAGGCAAGTGTCTACTGTGGTTTCAATTGCCCCTTCACTGTATGTCCATTTCATATTTTGGAATGTTTGTTTTCCATTCGGTTGTTTGGCTTGAAATATGTCAAAAACTGTAAGAGCTAAAACAGTTTTTTAAAATCTTTTCATCATTTCTTTCTTTCTTTCTTTCTTTCTTTCTTTCTTTCTTTCTTTCTTTCTTTCTTTCTTTCTTTCTTTCTTTCTTTCTTTCTTTCTTTCTTTCTTTCTTTCTTTCTTTTTTGCAGATAACATTGATGTCTTAACTTAAAGAACTAGATGGCTTATGCCCTGAAATCATGTTTGTTTGCTTATCACAGTAGATCTTCTCAAGAGTTAGAGTTAGAAACACCAAGTTTTGCACAGACCCTGCTAAAGTCCCAATTTAAACATTGGCATTGGTTATATCCCAACATCAATACAGCCTCAGCCGGGTCTAATGAGCTTTAATTTACAATAGCATCTGTTCATTGGCAAGCACTAGACTTTTTTTCTGAAGCACTTGTCAGATAAATTTCAGCTGAAAGATCCTTTCTGTCTGGCTCTGAACTAAACAGTTTGCATGCTGTCCACTAGACCTCTGTCCACAAAACAATAATATTTTTTAAAGCCTGCAAAAGCACCTGATTTGGATAGTGATGCACTATAATGTAATATATATGGCAAGAACCACATAGGCTTAAGAATCCTGTTTGTTTCACTGTAATGAATGGATGGCTGCACCTGTGAAACCAATGTCCCCAGATTTCTGACTATCAAGCTCCTTTTCCATATGAGTGGGGCTGTTAGGCTCAGTACTGGGATTAACAAATACTGGGACAGAAAGAGATTTTAAAAAGATCAATATGAGGAAAAATGCTGGGACAGAGAAGAAAAGAGAATGGCAGCTTTCTTTTCTAGAGCACTTGGCTGGAATATGTGGAACGAACAGGTTTCTAACCTGGGCAAATCTAGATACCTTTAAGGTAAAGGTTCCCCTTGACAATTTTTGTCCAGTCGTGTCCAACTTTAGGGGGCGGCGCTCATCCCGCTCTTCAAGCCATAGAGCCAGCGTTTGTCCGAAGACAATCTTTCCGTGGTCAAATGGCCAGTGTGATTTAGACACGGAACGCTGTTTACCTTCCCACCGAGGTGGTCCCTATTTATCTACTCGCATTTGCATGCTTTCGAACCGCTAGGTTGGTGGGACTAGATACCTTTACCAGTAAATAATAAAACAGCAGTAGCTTTCAATGAACTTGTCTATTTCAGTACTTCTTTCAGTTGCATTTATACATTTTCAGGGTAATAGCTCTGCTAAGACAAGAGTCAAAATCATAAGAATGCTAGGGCAAGGACAGATGTTTGTTAGTTTTGCAGCAATGAATGATCTATCATCTCATGACAATGGATCATCAATACTCTCACCTGGTTCTCAAAGCAGAGTGTCTGGCCTACCTGGGACCCTTCATCTTTTCTCTGACCTTTGCAGTGGGTGGCACTGCTGCAGCCATGTCCCTTTTAGCCTGTTGCAGAATAACAGCATTCCATCCGCATCCTGACAAATCACCACCAGCAAAGCTGTTTTTCTGCTACAGGTGTGCAGAAAATCAATGCAACACTGCAGCCTGCAGGTAACATTCAAGATAACAACATCATTTCTGGGCTGTTACACCACAATCATTCTCCACCCCTCGGAAGGTGTGTGTGTGGGTGTGCGGAAAAGAGTCTCTCTTTTTTCCATCAGAAAAAACGCTAAAATGAAACATATTCTAGAATAGATTGGTATGGGTTGCAGCAAAAAGGGCACTGTGAAAAATATACAGTTGACACATTTTGCTTTTGTAGAAATACTTATGGGTATATTTCTTTAAAAGGCATGTTATGCTAAAACATATTCATATCATATGACATAAATGCAGTAAAATTTTGATTTTAAAGGTATTTGGATAAGCACATAGACATAACACAATCTTAATAACATTTACTGAGAAAACAGTTGATGGACAGTTCTCTATTCCCTCTCCCCACACCCTCTCTGACATACACACACACACACTCCTACTTAAATAAACAAAACAAACCCGAAAAAAGGAAGCTAAAAAGGTCAAAGAGGTGAGGCTAAACATTTTCTATCCTTACATCTACTTTTCCTTTCCTGGAGAGTGGCTGGAATCCTATTGGTTAGCACAATATGTTGCACTAGAATAGGCTCATTGAATTGGATTTAGCGAATCAATTCCATTTTAAGTTCCATTGATTCAAAAGGGCTTACTCTAGTTGGGACTTACTACCCTATAGAAAGATGCATCTAGTGGAAGCCCATTTGAATTAACAGGATTTCAGCCAGCGTTTTGTACAGTGAAGTGTCCAGCCCCTCATCCACTAGCTGACTGGTTATAAGATAGAAACAGGTTTATTAATACTGTAGTTTTAATACAGTATAAGAGTCTACCAGGTTTTTTGTGTTAGAATTATACGTGATATGTCAAAGGAGTTTTAACAGTATCATACCCCACCTCTCACTGCTAGTGAAGGCAGGCTGCCACTCATTCTTCATGTCTGCGATTGTAATGACATTGCTCTGTGTCAAAGAGATAAATGAAACCAGGTGGGTACACAGACTTAACGGGTGCTTGGTTAATTACTCCATCATTATGCAACAAAATCACAGTGAAACCCAGGCCTTCATGAGCCTGTCTTACCAATGAGACAGGGTGGTGGGGGGGATTATTCTATCAAGCTCCATACTGTTCTTCTCTCATTTGGGCCTTTTCAAATGTGTTGGACTACACCTCCCATCGTCCCCAGACTAGTCTAAAGAATGACAAGCGGGAGCGAAGGCTAGTCAAGATTAAACAAATATCCAAATGGTACAGCATCCAAATGGTGAAAAGATATGTGGAATCTTCACCCTGTCTTCCATGTTTTGAAATTATTCTACCATATTTAAAGTTGTGGATATTGTTATATGTTTGCACTGGATGCCCACAGATCTCCAGGCACAAAAGAAAGAAATAACTTTAGGGAGAGAATGGCCTTAAGTCAAGAGATTGTCATAGAGATTATCTGCTTTACATTGGCTCCCATGACTCGGTGTGTAACTGATTACTTATACCATTATTTATTAACTTGAGGCAATTAGCCTCCAAAAGTTATACTATTTCCCTAGCTATGCAAGAGGATTTTGGCCAGTAGGGCTCTATGTACGTTTTGACTCACCACCGAATAACTGACTCCGTGAGTCTGGGACTCAAGACAGGATTTAGGCTTGGTGGCCAGCCGTGCTGGCTGGGGGACCATGGAAGCTGGAGTCCAAAAGGTCGAATTTCCAAACTCAGGCTCTAGATAACAGCCATCAGACTGCAGTCTGCCTTGGCTTATAGCATCCACAATGGATATTGTCCTTCAGTGCCTCTGATTGAGCTGATTGTTCTCTGATTTTCAAGCATTTGCAAGATCCTCCTGCCTGCAAAGCAGATTCTAGGACCATTTTGCACAGCTAACCTTTGGTGTCCAGAACTAGGTGTGGTCTTCTAGCACACTAGTTCTTAACCTTTGTTACTCAGATGTTTTTGGACTGCAACTCCCAGAAGCCTTCACCATCAGCTCTGCTGGTTGGGGTTTCTGGGAGTTGCAGTTCAAAAACACTTGAGTAACAAAGGTTAAGAACCACTGTATCTAGCACAAGGAGCAGGCCAAAATATGGAAACTGTCCTGAAAAGGACTTTGGGCCTGATAGGTGCAGAGCTTGGAAGTTATGTGTAGGGGGAATTTTTTTTTCCATATGTCTCCTAGAATGCCTTAGAAAACATGGCCACCATGCTGACTAAAGCAATAAAGGAGATGTAGTCCAGATATCTAACTTTTCCAAATTCTGCTTCAGCATCATCCATAGAAGTTCCATTCCCAGTCCTAGAGAGCCTTAGTGCTGAACTGCCGTTAACCGCAGGTTCACTACAGTTTCCCATAAACAAAGGATATTCTAAGCCAGTCAGATATTCAACAGTGAACCTACCTTAGAGGCTTGGGGCCAAAGGGTGAGGAACAGAAATAGCAGCAACATTGTGTCTCCTTTTTAGTATGCAGTCCAGAAAGTTCACAGGACACTCTGAAAACAGTATTTTTAGTCAGGCTCAGAGGGAGGCACAATTTTAGGAAACCGAGACAACTTTGACCTCTGGATAGCCTGTTCAGCAACAATGAAACTGAACAATGCTCTGCGGAGCAGAGAAAACAAAAGTCAGCAGAGGATCAGGCCAGTTCAGCTTCTTCCATCATTGTTTTTATCTCTGAAATTAACATCTCTTCAAAAAGTAACCTGGATATTTACAAAGTCTTTCAATCTTGTTAAGAGTACAAGCACCTCCGCACTTCTCTCAAGCCATTTCCCGCATGAGATCTAGGCCAGTGGGGAGAAGAGAGGAGGAAGCAAGAGATAAAAATGCCCCCAACTTACCCAATGGTTTTATGGACTGAATTTTCTTTTTTAAAAACAGACATTTTGTTCTGCCACTGAATGAATTATCACCATTCGAATTATGCATATTGTGAATCTCTATGAGCACAATTCTTAATGGTAAACAGTAAATTTAAATTAAACTCTAATACAATATTACTTGATGAGGAGGGTGACCATACTACCATGACTTTTCTCCTTTGTTGTACTGTAATTCCTGAATAGTTCACAAGGGCATGCTAACATCCTATGGTAAAATAATAAATTAATTATTGAGGATGGCCATTGTTATCAGTGAAATAAAGGTCATTGTTACGAACACCGAGAAACTCCACACTTAGAAGAGGGGGGCTGCTTTCTACAACTCTGCATGTTTTGTTGTTCTGACCTTGCCTACTTTCTGTAAGCCCCTTCAAGGTATCATTTTTTTGGATGCATTGATCACCTGAATTTCAAAACACAAGAACCTGCCCCTCCAGGAAGTATTCCCATCACATCTCTGCATGAATTGCTTTCTAGCTTCCTGCTTCAAAGTAAGGAATTACATGAGGAACACGCATTCCGACCACAACAGCTGCATCTCTGGGAAAGGGCTGCCAAGATTTTCAGTGAAAATATGGTGCAAAGGAAGAGAAACATGTCCTCTGCCACCATCTACTTGATCCAAATGAGAGATCTTCATGACTGCCTCCAGTTACATCACGGAGAACTGCCCTTATTGTTGCCATCCATTTTCAGCAGCAGAAGAGATGGTTATGGTGTCAGGAGCCTCGGTGGCTGTGCAGGCTGCGATGGGTGGGGTGCAAGAGTCCAGGGCAGTTCCCCACTATTGGAAATGTGCCCATACTTTGGGGGCAGGTTCAGGAAATTCATAGCTACCAAACCATTTCAGCCATGATTCCATGCATTCTGCTCAGAACAAACTCCAACTAAGGGCAATGGGACTTGACTCCTGGTTCCCAAAAAAACCCACACAAAAAACCCACTCCAAAGGGTTGCAACAGTCATTTGAGGTGTCAAACCCAATGATGGTGCATGGAAACCAAAGTTCTCCCTGTCTCATCAGCTTGTCTCATAGGAGGGCTGTTTAAAAGATAGACTGGGATGGTTAGAAGTGGAAAAGACTCAGCAAGGCCATTTATAATATATTACTTATATAAAAAATTTGAGCTGGGGAAAGGGAGGAGGTGTTTTGCCTGGAGGTACATTTGCTAATAAATGATCTGGCAAATGTAAGTGCTTTACCATATGATGTCAAATTTCATTATGCGCATGGGACCTTTACAGCCTTGTAAAGCTGTAGACAAGGAAATTGTTGCTGAAATAAAGTCCCAGACCTTTAAACATAACCACTCTTTTGAGATGTTGTATGCAAAATGTGTGAAAGAACATGTGTTCCACTTGCTAGCAAGGATACCAAAATGTCTCGAGTACGTCTCAATAGGATCTAGAACCTTCACCTTTGGGACATCTACATAGTCCATGATAAGACAAGGATGCTTCTAAAATTCTCTCCCTCCAAATTTTCTCCCAAGGTTTTGTCATTCCAAACCGCCCAGTTATTCTTCTGAACCTATGTTAAGATCTTCCCCCATTCTATTGGTGGCAGATTGTTTTACTGACTAATGATTTAGTGTTGTGCATTTATCGTGTGTTCTTTACCTTTGTTTAATTCCCTCCCTCTTGTAATCCCATACTTCCTTACCAGTGCTCAATCTCCAGGGATTTGTTAGGGTTTCTGTGCATATCAACAACATAGAATGGGGAATGGTCCAAAGAGAAGCAATTCCAAAATCAGTTTGAAAAATTACAGATGAGAACTTCAACAAAAACAAAAAGTTGCAGTCTGGAATGAAGTTTTCTAATACCAGTTCTGTCCTCAACACTTCCATAATTTTGCACACACTCCTCAACAGTCAGTCCATACTCTGTGGTTCACTCCATAGCTCAGTCTGCCTTGGGATGTTTATGGGATTGCTCTCTTTGATACCTCACCCCCAAAAGGTTGATAGTACTTCTGCAAAACTTGAGGCTTCCGCACATTTGTTGATACCTCTTTCTTCTAAAAAAAGCAATGCCATTTTGTCAACAATGGTCCTCTCTACCACTGAACACTGGAAGCAGAAGAAACGATACTGTTTATATCTATGCTGCCTTTCTTCTATATAGGAGCTCAAGGCAGAAATATAAGTAAAATTAAAACACAATCAATTATTCAATCAAAAACCAATCAAACATAGAATAGTCTAAGAATAATAATCTAAAAACCTTTTAAAATGCACCTAAAAATAACAGGGACATGGTGGCGCTGTGGGCTAAACCGCAGAAGCCTCTGTGCTGCAGGGTCAGAAGACCAAGCAGTCGTAAGATCGAATCCACGCGAGGGAGTGAGCGCCCGTCGCTTGTCCCAGCTCCCGCCAACCTAGCGGTTCGAAAGCATGCAAATGCAAGTAGATAAATAGGGACCACCTCAGTGGGAAGGTAACAGTGTTTCGTGTCTAAGTCGCACTGGCCATGTGACCACGGAAGATCGTCTTCGGACAAAACGCTGGCTCTATGGCTTGGAAATGGGGATGAACACCGCCCCCTAGAGTCGAACACGACTGGACAAAAATTGTCAAGGGGAACCTTTACCTTTACCTTTAAAAATAACATAATAATAATTACATGCAGTCAAGTCAATTCTGGCTTATGACTACCTTTTTCAGGGTTTCTCAGGTAGAGAGTACCCATAAGCGGTTTACCATTCCCTTCTTCCAGGGGTGGACTGGGACTTTCCAGCTTGCCCAAGGCCACACAGGCTGGCTCTACTAGCAGGAGGCACAGTGGGGAATCAAATTCCCAACCTCTGGCCCCGCAGCCAGATGCTAAACCACTGAGATCTCCAGCAAACTATCACACTAAAAAATACTTTACCCAAAATCACAAAAGAGTCCAGCTTAAATGTCCAGTGTAGTTTAAAACCTGTTTTAAAAAGAAATGTCTTTGTCATCAGAGAGATAAGAGGGTCAACCTAGCCTCTTGAAGGGGGGCATTCCACAACCTGGGAGCAGCCATAGAGAAGGACCTCTCTTTCATTGCCCCAGACATGCCTGTGTCAGCAGTGGGACTGAGAGAAGGCCCTCCCCTGAAAGCCAAGAAGGTTCATATGGAAAGACACAGTCCTTCAGAAGTCACACACCAGGTTGATTGAAAACACCTTACTGAGATGATATCTTCATAGGATGACTTTTAAAAGTACTCCCCCAAAGGGTGCAGATCTCCACAAAAATGCGCAAGCTTTTGAGAGTGTGTTCGACATGCAAGATTAAAAATAAATCAGAGTAGAACTGGAGATGGAAGGTGGCGAAGTCGTTGGCATGTTGGTTGAAGCAAAATAAGTAAAGCTATACTTCTTCGCTTAACCGATCATTTAAAATTTTGCATGGACAACATGGACTGCTGGTGGTTCTCTGTTTCCCACCAACTATGGAGTCAGTGTGCCCAGATTCGTATTGTCAAAGACAAAGGACATAATATTCCAGTTCTCAAAAAGGTTGCAGGCTATCTTTGGTAAAATCCAGCACCACTATATCACTTGATGAAACTCATTTGCTGGTCTGCAGTTCTCCTCACTACAGCATGGGGAACAAATGGATCTCATCAGATGCTCAGAAGGATTTAAGATCATCCTTCCACTTATTTTCTCCTTCCCTTCCTATTTTAATATCTTACATGATGAAGAGATGTGCATTACTGCATGCCTCTGCACACTTTTTGTACTTTTTTAGTTGGCTTACAAAGTTGGGTTGCCTTAATTTTGAGTCTGGGATTTATTTTGTATCAACACAGGTATTATTGCATTCAGTGACAATGTAGACGGAATCCTCAAAACAATAATAGGACATTTTGAAGAAGTATATTCAAAATACAGTACTTAAATTATTTGGGAGTGGAGAGTTTGAAAATGAGATTTTTATATGCCTCTTGTCAAAAAACAGGGAAGTTTTTATACATTTAGATAGTTAAGCCTATTCTTCTGTTAGCAAGGAAACCAAAATTTGGTGCAAACATAGTCCAAGAGAATTCTCATCAACCAAATAGTATAAATCAGTGTGTTCCTACAGTGATTAATACCAATGTGGTATGGTGGATGGAGTGATGGATTAGGACTCTGGAGAACAGGGTCTGATAATCCACTTGGCCATGGAAGATGACTGGTGGACCGGAACTGCTAAATCCACTCCTTAAATATCTCACTTACCTTGAAAACCCTATTAGGGCTGCTCTACATCAGTTCAAACTTGACCGCACAGAACACACACATACACACACACCCTATAGGATGCCTTTATGACTATACTGTATAGCTTGCTTGACCAATGCAGAGTGCTCCCTATTCATTTGAGATATTGGATGTAAAAAGAAAGGGGGGGGGGGAATAATTTTAGATGTTTCTCCACTAATCAGGACACTTAGACCTACATGTGCACCAAATGTCAGCATTCTGTATGGTATGCAAATAACATAATCCTTTCAGGATGAACTTGATACATCATGTCTATTTGTAGCTATTTTGTTACCCCAGCACTAACTTTCATGTAGGTTTCCCACTCCCAGTCTACGTCTGGGTGGGGCATGGCACTGTCAAAATGGCACTCTCTATGGAGAAGAGGGAGATTATCTGCAGGTTTGGGAGACTTGAAGTACCACAAAAGCTTGCAAAGGGTTTAAAATTGGGTGGGGGAAAGCTCTTAAAAACAGCTGTCCTGGAAGAATAAAAAGTAGAGCCCCAGAGAAGACCATCCCACACTGCAACATTTGGTTGCAGGTTCCACTTGTATAGAAACTCCATCTATTTTTCACATTTTCTGGTAACAAAGCTGTACCAAATTTCACTTTTTGAAGTAATATAGAAGGAATTTAATTCTCCCAGAGGTTAGCAAGTGAGATTCAACTATATTTATGTTCATAATTAAATAGTCACAGTGGAACATTAATTTCTAGAGACATGCTTTCATTTGCATTTTGAGCAATAAAATTTACAAACTAGTAAAATGCAATCCTAGAGGTACTTGCTTTTTTCTTTGTACCTTGCCTCGAGATCTTGTGATATAAGGTGAAATATGCTGTAAATGTTGTAATAAATAAATTTATAATCAACCCCCAACCCAAAAGTGTCATGGCACTATGTAATCTATGAAAGCTCACATGGAAATAAATCTTAATCTTTAAGGTGCCAGAAATCTTTTCTTCTGTGTTATACATATCGAGACAGAGTCAGTCAGATCCCTCTTTGAAAATAAGTAAGTAAGTAAGTAAAGACAGAAAGACAGACAGACAGACAGACAGACAGACAGAAAGACAGACAGACAGACAGACAGACAGACAGACAGACAGACAGACAGACAGACAGACAGACAGAAACAAACAAACAAACAAACAAACAAACAAACAAACAAACAAACAAACAAACAGTGAGGGTGTCTGTTTCTGTAATAGCTCTGAGGCTGTGAAGCTGAACTACTTGGCATGAACTTATTCAGACAGATTTTAAAAACAGAAAAGAAAAGAAAAAGAAACTTGCATTCAATTGTTTCTGAAGTATTGCCTGACACACCTGTGGAACTTCCAAAGCATTGAGGGATAGAAGAAACATTAGGTTTAAAGCACTGGTTCTTAACCTTGGGTTACTCAGGAGTTTTGGACTGCAACTCCCAGAAGCCTTCACCACCAGCTGTCCTGACTGGGGTTTCTGGGAGTTGCAGTTCAAAAGCATCCGAGTAACAAAAGTTAAGAACCACTGGTTTAAAGGATGGATGAAAGATCTGGTTAGAAGGTCTTAAATCTCCTGAATCCACTGAAAATTCTAATGTGCTTCCTATGTGGGGTGAGCCCAATGGCAACGTGAATATGCCATGGCTGCTTCTTGGCATCACGGCTCACTGAAAACCAACATAAAGCATTTTTTGTCCTTGTATATCATGCTGGCTGGGCCGAAGAAAGAGTAGCCCAGTAGCAGGATGTAAGAGATTTCTTGCAGTTTTGTTTTTTGTCTGTAAAAAAGGAAACTATACACAGCAAAGGGCTAAACCATGAGAAAATAATGTACAACTCTTCAAGTGACAATATTATAAAATGCTTGCCTTGTAGGTTTAATTCTGTAGGAATTTTGCTACAGAATGTAATTATGGAGTACTGTAGTAAAATATTACTTCTGCCTGGATGAGAGTTAAGGGGGTCCTTGGTGCATGCATGTCAGATGTACTAACATGGTCCTCTGCTGAGCTATGCAAAACCAGTTGGAAACATTTGGAGTTTTAAAGTTTTATTTTATTTATTTACTTTATTTTATTTAGACTTATATACCACCCATCTAGAACATGTCTACTCTGGGTGGTTTTAAAATTTCCTGCTCTTATATATAAAATAATGCTGAGATGCACACCTCATATGTTCCCTTCAAGGTATATTTCATGGGCTCAGAGCTCTGGTGGTGAGAGACAAAAAAAATCTACTTTTTTTTTTTACAGGAGGACCCCCGTATCTGTGGGGGAATCAGTTCCAAGCTCCCCCATGGATTATAGTGAACGCTATTTTAATATCAAATGCTACACATGGCATGGTCTCTGGCTCCCTCTAGTGGCCCTTTCCAGTAACTTCATCTTTAGAAATATATTTTTCTAGGATTTTTCTTTTAATATTTTAAATATTTTCAGTCCGTGGATAATGAATCAGTGGACAGTGATCCCATAGATAAGGGGGTCCTACCGTAGAATAGGTAGGTTTTGTGGATTGCCTTTGATGAAACGTGTGCCTCAAGAGGCTATCCCAAAATAAGACTTGCTCATCTTTAAAAAATTCTTGTTTTAACACACAGTGTTACTGCCACTCTTATTTCATTACAAGACTGACATCTGTTTCCACCTTGGTTTGCCTTGCACAAAGTGGCTTCTGTGTGTAGACTGATCCAGCTGGATTGGGAAGGCCAGGAACGCTTCTCAAATTGCATGTTACTGCTATTAATATATATATATATATATATATATATATATATATATATATATATATATATATATATATATATATATATATATATATATATATATATATATATATATATATATATATATATATATATATATATATATAATATATTATATATATATATATATATATATATATATATATATATATATATATATTGCTGCCAGTTTTGGTTGCTTGTTTGTGCTATTGGGCTGGGCCTGCTTTGTAACCTGGTGACTATAACCCCAAGAATATCTAATTGTCCACATTACGTGGAGGACTCTGAGGGCTGACATCCAAAAAAAGTAAACTCCATTAGTGATCAAACAGAAATAATTATTGCATAAACACATGCTCTCTCTCTCTCTCTCTCGCTACTTCTACTGCTATGATGTAATTTGTGCTTATGTTTCCTTCAAATACGTTTTTCAAAATATTTCTTTTTCTAGAAGTTTGAGTCATTTGCATGCCAGAGCCGAGACCCCCATGATATATTGTACGAGACATTCTGCTTGCGTTTATTATAACTGCCAGGAAAGAGAAACAATGCTTAATTGTGTGCATGTGGGTCATGTGTGTAAACAAATTGCTCAGAACTCCACCCAGGATTCTAACAGCTGGACAAGACAGCCTATTAGACTCCGTCCCCATTGAGGTCAGTTCAGGGCTAAAGAAATGGGCTGCACCCAAAGGCAAGCAGCCAAAGTCAGTGGCAGTCCCCCTGCATTCTCAAGGATTCTCCCACTGTAGCTGAAATGCAGACCTATCACTTTTTAGTATCAGCTATATATATATCTGTCACAGCTGTCTGGATGTCCTTCAGCATTTCTAATCTAGGCTTAAATTCCCCTTTGATGCCTTGGATCTTCTGGAAACAATCTTTTGCTTTTCCTCTTTTGTTCTTCACTTCTGTTACTTTGTATTGTCCATTAAAATACTCTAGTTCTCTTAAGGATTCAGACCTTATTTCTGTCACTTTTTACTTTTGCTTCTTGCCTGTCATTTACCATTTTAAGTGTTTCTTCCATCATCCATCAAGGTATTTTCTTTTCATTACAGGAATTATCTGTTTGCATTCTTCCCTTATAATATCTTTGGTTTCAGTCCACAATTCTGGTTCATGGTCAGTTGAGTTTAGTAATGCAAATCTGTATGTAGACCTTAAATTCATTGGGAATGTTGTTTAAATTATATTTTGGCAGTAGGATTCTTTTAAAGATCTATTTATTCTTATCCTTTGCTCTTCCCCAAGTAGCTGATTGAATGTTTTCGATCCTGGGAGTCTAATCTTTCAGCACTATTTCTTGTTTTATTTTGAACTGTCTCGTCACAGGGTTTTCAAGGTAAGAGCAGTGGTTTGCCCTTGCTTCAGTTCAGTATGAACAAAACTTCATACTAAGCTTGAGCATCACTGCCATTGCCTTTGAAAGATCCTTGGCCAGAATTATTTACAGCTAACACTGCTGGCCATTAGCTGCCCTCCAGAAGTTTCTATGTCTCTCTCACCATTGGAACGGTCCATTCTCTTCTGCTGATGCAGCTGTTACTCTGGAAGAAGGTGGATGCATCTTAGTCTGGTGCCTCAGCTGTGACCATTTTGCCTTGGGTGACTCAGCTAGGAGTCCAAACAGGTCATGGAGTCTAGCCTCCTGATGGCATTGCTCTTTCCTTCTCTGATACACTCAAACCCCTCCATCACATTAAGATGTGCATCCCAGAAGGGGATTTATCCCCTTGCTGTTGAGAGTTACTGACTGCATTTTTCCAGAGTTTCAAGCAGGATTTTTTTTCTTTCCTGCCTGGAGACACCAAAGGACAGAATCATCCATAGATGCTCTCCTAGTGAGCGCTGGTGCTCTGTCTTAATATTGCAGCCGTATCGCCATGGTCAAGAACACATCAAAATATTTAAGTAATGGCTTTCATTGGGGAGCCAGTGGTAACTGTCTGTTGAGTGTGTTTTCAAGACTAACTGGTGATCTGGCATCTTCTGAGCATCTCTTATCACCTATCCAGCCCAAACGACCAGAAGGGAGATTTGGGAGTAGATGCCAGGAAAGCTGAACCCTTTTGACTCCCTAGCCTCTACTTCCTTCAGCACCTACTGTTAGACTGATGCTCTTAGGGACCCACCTATTAGTCCCACCTCCTCTTTCCCTGTTTCTTTAGGAGCAGACATGCTGTTGCTCCTCCTCTCCTGTGCACCCTCAGAGAGCACATCTTTGGCTAGTTACAATTAGGATTCAGGCTTTTTGATCAGGACTGTAATTTTCTTAATAAAGTTTAGTTGTTTGTTCTAAACTGCTTCACCTACTTTACTGTAGGTCTGTTGTGGGACATATCTGCAGAGTAACTATTCTGCTTCAGAGAGGAACCTCTCAGACACTCTGTGGACATTTGCACCCTGTGGACAAACCCATTTTGGCCTCCATCTAGTGGTGAAAAGGCAAAGGGTGCCCTTTCAGTCATGCTCTTCCTCTTTATTCTAGCAAGATAGAAACTGGGACAAAGCTTCAGTCTTCTGAACACATTAATTGCCTTTCTGAGTAGACATTAGTAGCCTGTCTGCTCAGAAGTAAGTCCCACTGCATTCAATGGGGTTTACTGCCACAGCACCAGTCTTTTGAGGGGCACAGGGGAGGGGAAAATCACTACAAAAGCAGAACACACAAAATCAGCTGCTACGGGAAAAATTCTCCCCACCCCAGCCTGCCATATTTCAAATATTGCCTCCTTCTTTCTTGATTTTTCACTCCATTGTGTTTTTAAACAAAATGCAACAATGCTTGATTCTGTTAAGAGTGTTCTTGATTCTGTTCACCGCTGTTTGGCTCTCCTCTTGGCATTCCTTCTGCAACGACATGGCCCTTGCTTTGCTGCACAGATTCTTCTCGCACTGCATCAAAAATAAGCAAGAAAAGGCTGTGGGGCTCTGGTTTTATCTGCCTAGAGAAGTGAATATAAAAGGATATAAAAGTAGTTCAAACCAACCTCTTGTTGCATTTCAGGTACAAGCACCCCATCCACAGCTGCCTTGACATTAGCTTCTCCAACTGATGGCACCAAAATCAGGAACAACAAGGGACATTTTACATTCTTCTTGTAACTGTCCTACTGCCCAAAATGGATTTGCTTATACACTAAGAAGGAGGTTTAGGTGGCAATATTTTACTCGCCTTCCTGGAGATTAAATCACTGGTTCTTAACCTTTGTTACTCAGATGTTTTTGGACTGCAACTCCCAGAAGCCTTCACCATCAGCTCTGCTGGCTGAGGTTTCTGGGAGTTGCAGTTCAAAAACACCTGAGTAATAAAGGTTAAGGAGCTTCGTGGCGCAGTGGTTAAACTGCTGTACTGCGGCTAAGACTGTGCTCACGACCTGGGGTTCAAATCCCAGGTAGCCGGCTCAAGGTTGACTCAGCCTTCTATCCTTCCGAGGTCGGTAAAATGAGTACCCAGCTCACTGGGGGGGCAATGTGTAGCCTGCATAATTAACTTGTAAACCGCCCAGAGAGTGCTTGAAGCGCTATGTGGCGGTATATAAGCAGCACGCTTTGCTTTGCTTTTAAGAACCACTGGATTAAATCACCTTGAACTCAGTAAAGCCAGCTTAGGAGTAGGGGTAAACAGGGCTATGCTATTGGACATATAGGTAGGTACAAGCCTACCTAAAATGGGATTGGAAAGAATGATGACAATTTAAATCCTGTGCAGATTTACTCAGAGGAAGTCTCATTGTCTCCAAGGAAGTTTATTGTGCACAGCCTCACTTTGAAGAATGAGACTCCAGTTTAACCTGTTTGCTCTGAAAAGGGATCTACTGTACTGCCAAGAAAATGTGGCTCACAGAGTTGATTTTGACCTGTGTCCTGATAATGCTTTAATGAACCCCCCCTCTGCAGCACAGAAAATCCTTCCAAAATAGCAGAATGCAACATTTTGTTAATCTGTGATCAGAAAAGCAACATTTACTAGAGCATTTTTTTCAAAAAGAAAAAAAAACCTCAAACTACAAATTCCCTATGAAGTTAGAGGGTCAAATCCATTAGCCCTACTCAGAGTAAATGAACTTAATGAGATTTTTTTTTAAAGTCACGGCTTCCAAGTCCCAATGATTTTAACATTGTGTTAATGTGCCTGAGTATCGTTGGGTTCAGCCTCCAGGCATCTCTCTTGCTTAGTCTGCTTCCCAACCTTTGAAGAAATCAGTTCATATCTGGCAAAGCCAGATTCTCTTGACAATCAGCCTCTGAAAGTATTACCGTGGATTTTTTTTAAAAAAAAACCCGAAAAAACAGGTGTTTCTTACCACGGTAATACTTTTTGGGGACTGATCCTCAACATCTAAAGACAGAAAAGCTTTACCACCCACCTCCTCTGTCATTAAAGTCAAACAAATAAATGGGTTGAAATGATCCTTTCTTCCCACCCACCTCTCCCGAGACATAAACCAGGGGAAATCTCCTTTTGGATTAACCAGATCCTGTTACTTGTAAACTTGCCTTCAAATGTGTGTACATTTCGACTCTAGAGCGAAAATACTCCCGTTCAAGAGGATCCTCACCCGTGGAGTGGGAACTGCAGCTTAGATCTGCGTGGCTCGTTCTCGTAGGCGGAGAGGTTGGCTTTCACTTCGGCTGTTGCTGTTCTTTCATTCTCCACTTTTACCTTTGCTGGTTTCGAAAGTGTTTTTCTTATTATCACTGTCGTTTTTACCCCTTCACAGCGTGAACCTATTGGGGTGTATTTCTGGTGGCAGTTACACATTTTCCACCTCCTCGTGTTCGGTCGCTGTGGTGATGAGACACGGGGCCAACTATACACGCATTCTCTGTTCCCACGTGCGTTCCGTGGCCAGATTTTAAAAAAAGCGATAAGGTTCCTGGACTATTAAAACCTGTGCGACGGAGGAAAAATTCAGCAGGTAGTCTTCGCATTAAAAGCTGCACTTGCTGAAACTTCCTATACTAAGCAACCGTTAAAAATACAGCAACCCTGGTCTTTAAAAAAAAAATCGCCTGATCACCCACCGGGCGTCGGGAACAGACGGAAGAAGAATTCCGCGGCGCCAAAAAGATCATTCGATCCCCAAAAGGCGGCAGCGACTGCATTGGCTTCACCTCAACATGTTCTACTAGGAGTATCATAGGCCAATCCTAGATACGCCTCTTCAAAAGTAAGCCCCGTTGAGCTCAACAGGATTTATCTCTGTATGTGTATACGATTGCTACTCAGATGAGATGAAGGGTGAAATCCTGGACAGGCAGCTGGATAGTTCAGTGTTTAGGTCTCTGGCTGAGGAGCCAGAAGTTGGGTGTTCGATTCCCCACTGTGCCTCCTGCGAGTAGAGCCACCCTGTGTGGCCTTGGGCAAGCTGCAGAGTTCCAGGGGGCCTCCAGAAGAAAGGAAGGGTCAACCACGTCTGAGTATTCTCTACCTGGAAAATCCTGGAAAGGGTCGCGGTAAGTCAGAATTGGCTTGACAGCACATCATGATTAAAGTTGTCTTGTGTGTTTGCCTGATTCGCCCTGCCTTTTCCCAGCACATGCGCGGAAGGGTCCTGGCACGTCTTAGGACACGACTGTTCTTTTTTAGGAACAACAAAAAAAGGGGGGGGGTAGAAGGAAGAAATGGAATCCCGGACTCCCACCCACCCACCCACGCCGACAACAACACATCCCTGCACCCTGTGAGAACGCCTCAGCAGAGTTTTTCCTTTGTTGTCCTACACTATGGAATATGCAGGAAACTGGGTGGTGTTCTTTTTTTCAAAACAAGGGTGGAAGCCTACCTTTTCTGCCCATGGTATGATTCTGTCACCTTATTCCGAGCAAGGTGTCAGAGGGCTCAACGTTTCTAGGTAACTGCTTGCTTTAGAAATAAGCATTTCTCTCCGCCGTTTCCCTTCCTGGATCTAATTTTAGGCATTTCCGTTAAAAAAAAAAACGCACACAACAACAACACACGCACACAAGGCAACCAAAAGGGATCGCCGGACAAAACATTCAAGGGTTCAGAAGAGTTCGCACGGCATCTTCCCCTTGCAGCTTAGAGCAAAATCAGACCTTGGGAAGCTCCGTTTAAGAATGTCCTGCTGAAGTTAGGAATGATGTTGTGGGTCCCGGGGAATCATCCTACTACAGCTCGGTCAAAGATGGCGTCGGCACGTCGTTTTGGCCATTTCTCTTCAAGGTGACTTTTGAAGCTTGGCAAAGCATGCCCCTCCTCTGACAAGAGTGAAGGGGCGTTTGACACTTTTCCGGGTCTCGGAAAACTCGCACCCCATTTAAGAGAGCAAAATAATCTTGTGGAATCTTCCGCTTCGCAAATTTTATGTGCCATAATTTTTTTGTTGTCACCAGACTATTCGTTTTAGAATAGGCATTAAAATGCGCAGCCCAATCTTATAAGTATAGTATTTATTCAGAAGCAAGTGCCACTACGCTCTCTGATACTTACTAGTTGTACAAGGTTGCAAGGGAGCGCTGTTAACCAGGGAGTAAACCCTAGCGAATTTAGTGAAACCTACTTCCGAGTAAGCAAGCTGGGATTGCAACATAAACAGCGTTGATGGTGTTTCGAACCAAATGTCCACAGGATGACCACCCCAAGACCTAAGTCCTGTACTTTTTCTCAGAAGGAAGCCCTACTGTTTTTTTAAAAAAGTAAACTTACTCCCTAACATATGTATGTAGTATTATAGCCGCACAGTTCTGTCTTAAGGGGACATGTCCATTAGCGCTTAGCTCCAAATTAAATGTGTATATAAGAACAAAGGATTCTCTTGATGATCGGTTCATTTATTTAGACTGAAATCAGTTATTTGTATTAGTCGCAAAATCGTTATTCTGTCCTTTTCCCCCGATCTTCCCAGTTATTTGGCCAGTTCTATTGAAATAGGTATTGTCTGATACATTTTGAAAGGCAGACGCTAACAGCTGGAGTTTGCGTTTAATAAATAGCAAACAGTAACACGTTTGTTTACAGCACATTGTCTGTAATGTGGATTGATGCTTTGGATCGATGCCACCTACTTACGCATGCTGGAATGCGTAGGACAAATTCTCAAATGCCAAAACGTCACATTTGCTTTCCCCCCTCCCCTTTTCTTTTCCTTTTACGAAAAATGCATGCTTCTAGTCCTCAGGATGCCAAGGAAGAACACGGAAGAATGTATTCTTGTCTTGGAGAGTGGTGGTGCCCTGCCGGTCATATCCGATTTCCTTTTCTTTAGGCACAGTAACCACAGAGGGTGAAAAAAGGGATACCTTTTTTTCCCAGGATGCCTAAGGATGGAGTTCCTGAACTCTTTCATTGCTTATACCAGCAGTGTTGATTCTCAACTGGATAACACCGAAACTAGGAGAGTCTTGGAGGGACTGTGGAAGTTTCACTCCCAAGCACAGTTCTGAAGAGAGCCCTTGTACAGTAACTGATGCATCCTGCCCAGTTAAAGCTACACAATCTTACACGCGTTTAATGAACACAATGGGTTTGTTTCACGGAGTAAGCAACGTATAGAATTACACTGCATTTGTAACTAACTCCCAATCCAACTACCAGAGGCTGAACCTACAGGATCAAAGAATGACTGTTGCCACTTTTATACACATACGCTGTTAACGCAAGAGAACCAGTCCAGCCACCAGCCTCCACCATCCCTTGTACGAAGCTGTCTAGATCACTGGTTCTTAACCTTTGTTACTCAGATGTTTTTTGACTGCAACTCCCAGAAACCCCAGCCAGCACAGTTGGTGGTGAAGGCTTCTGGGAGTTGCAGTCCAAAAACACCTGAGTAAACCAAGGTTAAGAACCACTGATCTAGAGGAACATGGGATGAATTGCGGTTTAACTGGTGCCAAGGCTAGAGCAGACATTTTAGGGAGAGGCGATTCGCCTCACTGGCCGGCTGGCCCCTCCCGTCATGTCAGCCACCTAGAAGAGGGTCTCTATTGGAAAGCGATTGGGACCTGTGGCCGCTCTAGCCTGACCCTCTTGTTTCCACAAGAATTTGGCGCCCCCTGGCGGTAAGGATAACCGGGAGAGAAAAAGAAGCGGCTGGCATCGCTTCCCAAAGTTCAGAAGATGTTCTAGCTTCTTGCGCGCGTGGTGAGAATGGCTTACGTGGACAATCTGTTCAATCCAATAAGTCTTATCCCCAAAGGGAACGGAAATTTGGAGGTGCCGTGACCCCCGCACCCCCACCTTCCAGTCCATGTAGGACTACAGCCTTAGATTTAATTGTTTTCCAACTATTTAAAGTGAGATTATAAAAATTGCTTTTGAGTCTTCTGTTCTTGTTTCCCCCCGCCCGCAAAAAAAGGATACTGAAAATCGCATCTGGACACCCCACCCCCACTCCCCTCGCTATTATAAGCACAGGAAAAGAAGACTAATCTCCCAGCAATTTGCCTGATCGCGTGCGGTTCTGTTCTGCTTCCCGGGCTGAATAATTAAGTATTACCATTATTACGTAAATGTCATTTTCCAAGAGTGGGAGGCGCCGTGAAAAAGTTCCCTGTTTCAAACCGAGATCTAGAAAGAGACAACACCGCAGCCCCCTTTTTGCTCCGATAATCAAAGGCTGGACTTGAGCTGCAGGAGGATTTCAAGCAGCGCGAAAGCCACCACTTGCTAGATGACATCATAAGTTTCCCATTTTTCAGAGAGAAAGATGCTAATACTCCCTAAACAGAAAGGAACAACGCCCCAGAAATTTTACAAAATAAAAACAAAAAGCCTCTGGTTTCATTACAAAGTAGAAAACGATCAGCTGAAAGGCTGGGAACTGCTTGTAGTGTAGTGTGGGGAGAAATGAAGTGCTCTTTCTATTATTCCCCATCGTATCTTCAAGCAGAGACCAAAGCAACGCCCCCCCCCCCCGTTTGGGATGATTCAAATCAACAAGCAAATTCTTGCAATTTTGCCCTCCACCAGGAGCATTTTTTTTCTTTGTAAATTGCCCATCCAAGAGCAAAGCGTCTGAAAATACTTTGTGTTTCAGTGCACAGGGCTGACAACAACCTATTATTTATCGGTAACATCAGATTTTGTCTCAGCAAAAACGGGGTGGTGGTGTTAATCCTTTCCGCACATACTTTTGCCTTCACACTTCACTTGTCATCTGAGGCCTTGCTCTGTATTTCAGGCCCCCTGCAATCCAGGATTCCCAATGTGGAGTCGTGGACAGAGTGACGGACTAGGACTCTGGAGAACAGGGTTTGAATGCCCACTTGGCCATGGAAACTCACGGGGGGGGGGGGGAAGAGTGTAATTGGTAAAACCACTCCTTAAATAGCTCACTAAACCTGAAGGCTCTCTTAGGGTCATTCTAAGTCAGTTCGCACAAAACACACTCAACCCAAGATCCAGAGAGTGTCAACAAAGAGCAGGGCATTTTAAGTGGTGGCACATTTCGCCTGGAATGCTCTCCATGTGGAGCTTTCCGAAGCCGCAACCGTTTATGGGACATTTGGCCCAATCCTGATAAAACAAGAAAAGTTTTGGCCTCAGTTTTTGAAAAATGTATATATACATTCATTACCTATTCATTTTATTGTTGTTTTTTTTTAAATACTGTGATGTCCTTTTCCTTGAAATTGCTCAAGGTAGCATATATGACTTTCTTCCTCTCCACTTTCTCCTTACAACAGCCCTAGGAAGTAGATCAGACAAAAAGAAACAGAGAAAGGGCCTTCCAGTGCTTTCCATGGCTCAATGGGGATTAAAAGCTGGAAATCTTGATGCTATAGGTCCCTGGTTTTTAAGTGTAGGTTGGACACAGGTATGTATTTGAAAATCAGCCCCACAACTTTTGTTATATCTTTCTTCCAAATAGCCATGAGAAGGAACTGAAATTCATTCCTGCCTGCCTCCAAAATAGCCAATAAAAAGTATCTAAAATAACTTTATTGTTACAACCCCACCCCCTACACCTGGTCATCACACAGACCAAAATGGAGACCAAGTTTCCCACAAAGTTATTATCTCAGGACTTGGCAAACTTTTGGAGGTGCTTATTTCTTTTCCAAACTGTTTTCATAAATGATTTAATAATCCAACACTTAGTAACTCAGCCCTACCTTTGAGCAGAGGGTTGTTATATTTTATGAGCCTTGACTTTTAAAAGACAAAATTAAATGAAAACCTCTCACGAACAAGGAAAGAGAGAGGGAGAGACCCAGACCTGGTCCTGATTATTAGCACATTTTCAAGTCTGGCTTGTGGACAGCTGGGAGAAGTGCAAAGCTTTCCATATACCAAGCCAATTGCTCTCTTTGAATCTGAATTAATCAATCTACAATATAACAGCCACCATCTGGTTCAGACTGTGTTCACATGAACAAAGTACAGTATAAGGGTGTTAGGTATTCCCATAGCCATGACTCAGGATCAGCTGGTTTCTGAACTGTTCAAATGCTGCTAAGGCACAGAATGTCTTCCTTATTTTCTTTACCACTAAAGAAGGACATGTTCAAGAACTTTTTGTGAGGATACTCTGAATTTCTCAGCTTTTTTTAAAGAAGTGGTTTGGTGAGATGCTGAGACCTAATGTTCTACAGCAGATGAAAGGGCAAATTTTTGGTCAAACATAGGATTTTAAGCATGTTTTTCTGGGCGCCATGTCAAAATGGATGCCATAGTAGTAGTAGTGGTAGTAGTAGTAGTGGCTGGTCACACAGTACCCAAGGCAAACTGGAGATATTCAAAGACTACTGGCCCAAGGATCACAAGACAAGACACAATTTGGAATTGAGCCCTGAGACAGAGAAACAGCTCTTCTAAGTTCACAGTTTTGTTCCAACCGGCCAACTATTTTATATATGTTTGTAGAAAGGTGCTGGAATTAGATCAAGGGGTATATGAGATTAGGCTGCAGGCTGCCCACCCCAGATTTAATTCGCTCAGCACTGGGTATGTAGGAGACGTGTTCTCTGCCCAGAGGATTCTGGTAATTATCTTTGAAGGGGAATTATAAAAAATATGAGTAATCAATGACCTTGTAGTTAGTGGGCTATTATCATCATTCAAAGACTCTGCTGTAATAACTTTGTGTTTGCAAGTAAGCACTTTAGGAGTTTGTTCGTTCATTCATTCATTCATTCATTCATTCATTCATTCATTCATTCATTCATTCTATTTATGTCCCGCCTATCTGGTCTTGTGTTCTGAGTTGTGAAAGACATACACTCCTTTTACTCCTTCTTAATCAAGGATGTGTATTTGTCCTTTAACCTGGTTCATGCCCAAACAAGGGCTTATGGATTGGTATCCTATTGTTTTGGAGACTCTGGGGCCTGCCCCTTTTCTGAGCTCATTTGTACTGGTTCTCCATGAAATATTTTATTCCTTTGAAAGGGGAAAAGGAAACAGCAAGGTGACGTCTTAAAAAGTAACTGTGCAGGTAGGGCAGATGGGCTTCTGGGCAGGGCAGTGGCAGTCCACAGAGCTGGGTGAAGTACATTACTTTTACTTTACCCTTCATTTTTCCACCTATCAGCCCCAACCTCACAAGAGTGCAGTGTGGCTTCCTAAGGCAAACACTGGAAAGGGGCCAAGAAGGGACTTTAAAAGGAAAATGAACATGGCCCTCATAAATTCTTTCTTAGAAAAGCAGCACAAAGAACTTGCTTCTCTCTACATTGTTTCTGCCCTTTGGCTCCCCTCACCTCCATCCTTCCTCTTCTCTGGATCTGAAATTAGCAGAGCTGCAACCACAAAACTTTGTTAATTTAGTCAATTAGGAAGCAGGAAAGCCAAGGAAGGTCATCTTTATGGTAAATAGCACACCCTGTTGCTGCCAACTGTGCATCTTCCTTGGATTTTCTTTCTCTTTCCCCACTTCTAAGTTTGACATAGGAACACCACAGCAAACACGAAAGATCCAAGGGGGTGCCATTTCATCTTTCTAGTGCATCTGGCCTCTTTTCCCTGCTCTGTGATTGCCCCAGAAATGCACAGGTACCCCTAATATCTATAACTCTGCATTCCGGGTCACATCTGCCCTGTGTTGTCACTTCTTTTTTTTTTTAATTAAATAGTTTTTCAATCTATCTACATTCAATTTGTGCTTGTTAAACATTGTGTTACATGGGTTGCTTATAATTATTTGGTTTTTTTGCATCTTGCTGTCTTCTTAGTTGTCCTTTCAAAATCTTTTAAACATTTAAACCATTCATGTGTGTATTTCAGTATTCAGTATTGGCTACTATCATCATATTGCTCTCATAGTATACAATGTTCTCAAAATCCTCTAAAACCTAATAAAAGTAATTCCAGTTCCAAATCTATATGATTTGAGGTGATTTAGCAGACAAACTTTGTATTTTATACCAATTATAACCAAGTAGTTTCCTAACACATAATAGATGTTATCTATAGCATTTTATACAGAATTTCTTTATACAATTGTTTAGCCATTTCTATCTCCACATTTTCTATCATCTCTATATCAATATCATATCTAATGCATGTTTATTAAGTACTTTTTGTTTTGCCCCATCCTTATATCTAGTTTCAATTTACCTTAAAAACCATAGTGTTATGCCTTTACCCTTAGTGATCTCTTATTTCAGTTTAATTCCCTTTTTTAATAATGTATGCCCCTTTACATTTCCAAAAGTTAGGTATATATATGCTTTTCAATGTTGAGGGCCACCTTAATATTTTTCCCTTTTCCATCTTTCTAAGTAACTCCTTCTCTTATTTTGTCTTCTTCCAATTCTTGTTTTTATCTCTCTAAACATTCTGCCATCCCTTGTGTCATCTGAAAACATTTTATACACTTGATCTATCTTCAATAGATCTTTATGCACTTGGTGTATCTCCAATAGATCTTCCAGACTATTTTTAATTCATTCTGCTGATTTTCTCCCCTTATCTTCCCTTAAACCTCTCCTTGGCTCCAAGGTTAGAATTAAATCTCTTAGGTTTTCCCCACTAATTTCCTCCAGCCCCTCTTTTGTTTGGCATCCACCGTCCACCACCATCTCATTTCCTTGTTCATTATTTCCTGTCTCCTGTTGACTATAGTTCTTCTTCAACTGGTCCTTCAATAGTTTCGCCTCTTCATTGTGGGATCTCACTATTTCTAAGATTGCTTGATTTTGTTTCATCCCAATATTGTCCTTGTTGTGGCAGATTATGTTCCAGTTGTCAAAAAATTGTATTCCAAGTGAAAATTGTTCAGATGCTTAAAGTAATCAGGCCAGTGCCATCAATACTTGGTTCCATAGGTCCACTTTAGTGAACTGATCATCTTTGGGGTTAATCTCTATGTCTCAGACATAGTTTTCCCTGCCTAAAGGCTCAAGGTCCCATCAAGTTCAGAACCCAGGATAAAGTTTTGAAGTTCCACTTTGGCTGAATTAGGCTTTCTAGGGTTAATTTATCTGTAGTTCAGTTCCATCCTCAAAATGAAAGGGAATTCCAAACATAAAGTGTTCAAGGTCATTTATTCTATGCTTTTTGTCAACATCTTAGATAGCTGTTACAAGTATCATAAACAAGTTTAGTTTCCCAGAGTTGTTCTCATTAATGTTTAAGATTCTTAAGTTTATAACAACAAGAGTAACACCAAACTTCCTTCCTTTAAGTATAATTAAATGTCTAATTAATGTCCAATTTAATTTCCTTGTGTCCCCCTGCATCTCCTCCTTTCTCCAGATTCACCAGTGGTGAAGGGGTAGAAGACGCTATTTCTGCCGTAGGAATTTTCTCATCCAGGGATAGTAAATCAATACAGTTAAAAAATATTTATCACCCAGTGTTAACATGATGTTAATTAGACTGATTTATCACTTCTCCATTCCTGGCTGCTGATGACGCAAGCAAGCTAGTTCAGCTGCTTGTTTCCACCCGCTAGTTGATTGGGGAGCTTCCCGGATCAAACGTGGGTAACCGCTGTTCCCCCATGATCAACAGTCTTCTCCCTCCATTTCACCACCTCTTTGGGGTGGTTTTAACCCCCTGGAGTGTCCCAAACAGGTCAGAATTCAGCCCAGGGGATGGAGTGCCATCCTCCTGCCGCTGTCTTGTCGCAGCGTCAAGCTGGAAGTCCCCCATGTTGCCACTTCTTAATCAAGGTAAAGGTAAAGGTTCCCCTTGACAATTTTTGTCCAGTCGTGTTCGACTCTAGGGGGCGGTGCTCATCCCCGTTTCCAAGCCATAGAGCCAGCGTTTTGTCCGAAGACAATCTTCCGTGGTCACATGGCCAGTGCAACTTAGACACGGAATGCTGTTACCTTCCCACTGAGGTGGTCCCTATTTATCTACTTGCATTTGCATGCTTTCGAACCACTAGGTTGGCGGGAGCTGGGACAAGTGACAGAAGCTCACTCCATCGCATGGATTCGATCTTACGACTGCTTGGTCTTCTGACCCTGCAGCACAGGCTTCTGCGGTTTAGCCCACAGCGCCACCACGTCCCTTAATCAAGAGATCATTCCTATTTCTTGAACTGCTCTGGCTCAGAAAAATATAGGGACATTATTTGCACTTCTTGTGTTCTGTTCTTTATTGGTATTTGGGACTGATGTGACATCAGAAGAGGTTGGCATTGAATCAGTAGAGTGCACCAAGACTACCTTGGATAGCTTATTATTACAAGTCAATAATAGGCTATTTTTGTGTGTCTTCTGAGTCAGGATATTCCTTTGACTAATGTTTTGATCAGGAAGGATTTCAACATTTGCTTAACAGCTACAGTCTCCTTCCACCTCTGGTTATTACTACCATTTGCTTCCGTTATCCTTTAGTGTTGATTCTCATGGAATCAGCACCAATTGTATTGCTGAATTTCTGACAGAAATGATGCTGAGTCCATTAGGCAGAATGAGGCACTCATTTCAGGTAACAGATAATATGAGTCAGAGCAAAGTGTTAAACGAGAGACAGCAGTACTACCTTCAGGTATTATGAAAGATGCTGTCCCATTATTAATAATAATCATGTCTTGTCATAACAATTCAGACTTATGGTGACCCTTTTTAAGGGTTTTCCAGGCAGAAAATATTGTACTCAGAAGTGATTGACCAGCACCTCCTGTGAGCACATGGGACTTTACGGCTTGCCCAAGGTCACACAGGCTGGCTACACTCACAGGAGGCACAGTGGAGGATTGAACACCCAACCTCTGGCTCTGCAGCCAGATACCTAAACCACTGAGCTATCCAGCCAGTGTCCCATTATTAGTATTCAAGAATGGTTCAACTACAGTGATGCCTCGACTTATGAATATCCCTAATGATGACCATTTCGAGTTACGACCAGTTCCGGCCGCAAAAATTTTACTTCGACTTGCGGCCGGAGCTTCGAGTTACAACCAAAAAAAGGCAGGGGAAAAAGGAGGGAGATTTAAACTGCTAACTTCTGGTAACTTCTAACTTCTTTGTAGCTCTTTCACCCCAGTGGTTAGAGTGAGTGTGATTGGAGGGGGCTTCGGACTGCCTGGTAAGGTAAGGTGCTGCTTTCTGCTTTTTTAAAAACTGTTCTGGGTGGGTTTTGAAGCATGGCTTTGGGCTGGGGGGTTATGTTTATGTGCTGTGATGGGTCTTGGGGGGGTTGTTTGATTTTTGGTTTTTCCCCATTTGTGATGGGTCTTGGGGGCTTTGCTTGCTTTTTGGAGTTGTTTTTCCCCATTTCTGATGGGTCTTGGAGGGTTTGTTTTTTGACCCCCCCCCCATTTCCAATGGATCTTGCATGCTTGGCTTGCTTTCTGCTTTGCTTTTCCCCCATTTCCGATGGGTCTTGCAGGCTTGGCTTGCTTTCTGCTTTGCTCCCCCATTTCTGATGGGTCTTGCACGCCTGACTTGCTTTTTGTTTTGCTTTTTTTGCATTCTGATGGGTCTCACATGCTTGGCTTGCTTTTCTTCCCCCCCCCCTTCGGCTGGAATTGATTAATCATATTTCTGATCGGTATTGCAGTGTTGTTTTTTTTAATGCTGATTATTTTTCTTTGGCCAGAATGGATTCATTGCATTTCAATGCATTTCAATGGGAAATGGTGCTTTGATTTATGACTATTTCGAGTTATGACCATCTTCTGGAACAGATTAAGTTTGTAAGTTGAGGCACCACTGTACTAATCTTGCCAGCTTTTGTACAAGGAGTGGAACAAGGCACCATTTTGTTCTTTGCCTCAGACAGCCAAATGTTTGGAGTCTGCCATGGCAAGACTGAAGTCTAGTTGGAATTCGTGCACTCTGACAAGGAACCACCTACTCTAGGAGTGTGGCAAGTCATTCATTAAAGTTACTCAGTAATGGAAAAATGTGTTCTGCATTGGCTAAAATGCAGCCTTTGTTGTACATGAGAGCACATTTCATGGCTCAGTCCCAGTTTCCCTTGCACAGTAAATACACAACAGGGATAGCAGGAGAGTGTGAGTGTCAGCAGAGAACAACACCAGAGAGAGAAGACACCAAAGAGGTATATGTGAACAGTTCAGTGCTCAACAACAACAACATTTTCAACTGGTTTTATTATGAAGTCTTTTCTCTCACACACATCACTTTCCTTCTTTTGTCCTCCCTTCTTCCTACATGCTTTTCCATAGTGCAAGAACAATGGATACAATAAGTTGGTAATTAGTGTTCAGGAGCTGCTTGTTTTCTTGTTTATTTCATTTATAAGGAGCAGCACTATATAATGAGGAGGTGGGACACTCCTCCAAACATTATTAGATTCCAGAAACCATTAGGTCTGGCTATCAATACCCAGGATGTTGGTATTATACTCAGCTAGCATCTGGAGGACCATGGATGTTACAATTCTGGATTCAGAATATTTAGTTATCTTTAGTCTCTGTGTGTTACGAAACCCCTTGGTTTAGCAGAGTTCGGCTGCTGAGGTGTTTCCTATAGGCATTTAAACCCATCTTTGTCTATTTCCTGGAGCAATAAAAGCAGGCAGAGACTGAGCTTAAGTAACAAAATTATTAATATTTATTTAGAAAATATATTCTAAATTGGTGATCTTGTGTCAGGCAGGGCACTTGGTCCACAGAGAGAGGAGGTCATAGCCCCCCTCGCAAGAGCAGGGTTAACAGAGTGAAGATCAGAAAAGGAGTGAGGTGAGAAGATCGCATTTGTGATAGAAAGGTGCAGAACAAGAGGGAATGCTTCCAGCAGATTCTTCCAATAAACAGATCTCCATCAAGTGGTTCCCCCATTTTTTTTCTCTATATAATGTAAGATGTTGACATTTATTATTTCTTTCTTTGTTTCATATACCGCCTTTCTCCTGATAAGGGAACCTAAGGTGGCTCACAATATTGAAAGGAATAGAATTAAAAACATAAGAAGTTAAACATTTTTTAAAAAATCAATTAAAATATAATTGAACAATTAAAAGCAAATAAACTATCTTAACTTTTAGGAGGAATTCTAGGACTCAATCATTATTAAGCTACTACAATTGACACATAAACTAATATTGTCAAACCTGTTTAGCAGAGAACCTCCAGGGTCCCATCTGGAGAGACACAACTAGCTACATCTGTCCATCCATCCATTTCATGCTATCTTAACTTGTTATGTTAAAGAAGTCCTAGGATTTTCATTGGGAAAATCCTCTTTCAGAACTACAGTTCCCAGCATTCCTTTGGAAGGCCAATCACATGCTAAACCACTGTTAACAGTATTTAGTTGACCTGTGATCCTCCAAATGTTGCTGTTGGACTCCAGCCCCCCGTAGGTCCCAGTCTGTATTGCCAATGATCTCAGATGATGGAGGCTATAGAGTGACAGTCCTTGGAGGACTGTCTCCCCTATAGATCTTGTCTTTCGCATAGATCTTTTCCAGTTCTGCCATTTAAGAGCCTCGAATGAGATTTGCTGTATATTAAGCTGGGGAGGACACTCATAAATGCCAAGTGGGGGGAATCCTACTACTGAGCTATATGAATTTAAGATTGTTTAACATAATGAGATGTTAATGGGACAAATTTGGCTTAAAGCCAGGTCCTTCTGTTTAGCTTTCACAGGGTGTTTGACTATAAATATGCCTTAGTTGATCCTGGCTCAGACTGTTGGGAAGGCCAGGGCTCTGTAACACTGGTGGGAGTGGTGGAGGTCTTGGGGTAGACAATGCAACCCTGTATATATCCATCCAGAAGCTAGGAGGTCAAAGAGAATTATTCACTGATACATCCCTAAAGGTTTGCAACTTTAGTCACTGACAGGATCTAATCTACGCTAGTTCCAAAGCAAAGGCTAGAAATGGTAAAGCATAGGGACTTGCAAAATATCTGAACTGTGAGCATTCCAATTGCTTTGGGCAGGATTGGGGCCAAACACAAGCAGAAGAGGGCAGTGATCTGTGGACTAGCAGTGCCATTCGCAAGTGAGATGGAGATGACATGATCCATAGACAATATGGGAGCAATTACTTTATTATTATTGGCTTCTATGTTATATTTCCTCCAGGAACCTGAAACGGGCAGATCTGAGCTTCCCTATTTTTATTACCACAACAAACTCAGGATGTTGGATTCCCTAATATATGTATATATATATTCTTTTTTTTTTTAATGGCCAGTTGAGAAAGTGCCTGTGGATTCAATTGTGGGCAGTTTCTTGACTGGCCCATTAAGGTGAGGCAAAGAAAGTGATTGATTGATGGATGGATGGATGGATGGATGGATCGATCGATCGATCGATCGATCGATCGATCGATCGATCGATCGATTGATTGAAAGTCATGTAGTCCATCAGTTATAATGTAGCTGTTGTTATGTGCCATCAAGCCACCTCTGACTTGATCAATCTCCAAAATGGCCTGTTCTCAAAAGATGTGCTCAGGTCTTGTAGACTCAAACCTGTGGCTTCCTAAAGTCCATCTCATATTTGGTGTTCTTTCCTGCTGCCTTACACTTTTCCAAGCATTATTGTCTTTTCCAGAGAATCCTGCCTTTCATGAAGTAGGGCAGCCTCAGTTTCCACATTTTTGCTTCTAGAGATAGTTCAGACTTGATTTAATCTAGGACCCACTTGTTCATCTTTCTTGCAATCTGAGGTATCTGCAAAGCTCTCCTCCAGCACCATATTTCAAACTAATCAGTTTTTCCCTGTGAGATTTCTGATCTACCCAACTTTCACACCCATACTTGGTTATCTCAGAAGTACAAGAGTGTGAATAATTTTGCTCTTGGTCTCCAAAGACACATCCTTACACTTGATTATCTTTTCTTATTCCTTCATTGCTTGCCTTCCAAGTCTCAATCTTCTTCTAATTCCTTGGCTGCAGTCTTCATTTCGATTGATGATAGAAGCAAGGTAAAGAAAATCTTTAAGTATTTCAATTTCTTGCTTCTCAATGTTAAAGTTGTGTAGTGCTTTTATAGTCACTATTTGTCTTCTTAACATTCAGCTGCAGTCCTGCTTTGGCACTTTCTTCTTTCACTTTCCCTAACAGTCATTTCAAATCATTGCTCTTTTTTTGCCAGTAAGAGGGTGTCAACTGCATATCTTAAAATATTTATGTTTCTTCCACCAATTTTCATTCCTCCTTCATCTGAATCTAGTATGGTTTTCTGTATGATATCTTCTGCATACAGATTGAACAGATTAGGAAATAAAATGCACCCTTGTCTGACATTTTTAACAACAGGAAGCCACCCTCTGTCTCCATACTCTGTCCTAATGGTAGCTTCTCTTCCACAATACAAGTTACACATCAGTGCCGAGGCACACCCATTTCTTTCAGAACAACCCATAGTTTCTCATGAGCTACACAATCAAAGACTTATAAAGTACAGACTAATCTTCATACAGTCAAAAGCTATTCCCTCTGCCAAGCAGGGGAAATGATTAAGTTGTTAATATCCTGAAGTGGCTTGCTTATTAAGCCACTTCATGATGTCTGCAGATTGGAAGAAAAAAGCTTGCTTTGGATCAGTTCCAGTGATCACACATGCTGGAACCAATCCAAACCAGAGTGATCCTGCCTGCACCCAAAAAGTAGAAGCTCATTGACAGGGTCTAGAAAGGTGCTCTGGGGGTGGGTTGGTACACTCTATCAAAGAGGTGGTCTGGTTGCCATCTTTAAGAGTGCACCAGTGCATCCCTGAAACACTCCAAATAGTGGGCTAAAGAACCTGTGCAGTCAGCCTCTAAATTTTATTAAGGAAGCATATGGAAAAGAAAGCCCAGTTCCCAATCTTGGTAATTGGCCATGTGTGAGACTGGAGCCCACTCCTAGAGAGAGAGAGGGAGAGAGAGAGAGAGAGAGAGAGAGAGAGAGAGAGAGAGAGAGAGAGAGAGAGAGAGAGAGAGAGAGATGTTAATAGGTAGATAGGAAATATAAAAATGACTGGGAGAAATAGGAAGTGGCAGATCTTTACTTTTTGGGGGGACAGCAGGAAGGGAGAGAAACAGACAATGAAAAGGACGCACACAAACTGCTTTACTTCATAAATTCTCCATCAGGCATTTGTAATAGAGACCTGTGAAGAGAGGTACTTCCAGAAGAGCTTTTCAACCATTTGAACCCAAAGCTCGCTCAGTCCTAGTCCAAGACTTAGAGGAGAACAGCGCCACCTCTCCAGCGTGGGCTGATAACTTCTGCAGGCATGAATAGAAGTTATCAATGGGCTCTTTTGGGTGCTCTATGAAGAACATTGTTACTGTATTGTTGTCATGTATTTCAATTTTGTAGGGTCATGTCTCAGAAGAAAAGACTCAGTGACTTAAATCCTGTCCCTTAATGTAGCAAATGAAGTAAGCCGATTGAATCAGCAAGGATTTGGTGAGTCAACTCTTCCATAAGGTCCAGTCAATCATATGTGCCTATTCTAGTCGTGACATACTTTAGTGTAGTAAGTTGCAACTTCAGTACATCACTTTGAATGAATGGAATTTATGGAGAAGTTGACTTGCCAAATTCCCACTGATTTAATGGTTCTACTCTTGAACAACTTACTATACTAAGCAACAGGCCATGTGTCTGACAGATCTGAAATACATGGAGGTTAAAAACAAGAGCATTCAAAATGATGTATTTGTAATGCAGAACTCTACCTCATCATTGCAGTGACTGGATGAACATTGCCACTCTGTTTGGAACACGGCTGCCACTTCTGGGGTCAAATTTAGCCTTCCTGCGGTCATGCTCTGGCTACTGGAATTCCCATGACACCACACTTCAGTAATTTCCTGGCTTTTGTACATGTTCCTTGCCCCTCCATTTTTAAAAGGTTGCAATGCCTTTCCTAAGGCAGTCAGAGTTCAGAGCTAAAATGTAGTGATGTTTTTGGCCCACCCGTCACTGTTTTTGGCCTCATCCACGCCTGGAGCACAGACTTAGAAAACTTGGTCCTTAGCCTGAAAAGCAGCTGCCTTCTCTTGTTTTCTGTTCATCATAGCATCTTATGGTTGTGGGTGGCTTTCAGTAAAGGAAAAGCCACATCCAACTTGCCCAATACTATAAATTTCACTTTCCAGCAAAAAATTGTATGAATCTGGATCCTGACATTGTGAAGAGATGGTGTAAACTTTTCCTAGGGCTTTGCTTATGATGGCGTTCCGGTAAGTTTATGCAAGCTTACTTCCACTAGATAACCACACTTAAACACATTTCAATTACCCAGCTGTAATTACCCCCCCCCAAAAAAAGCAGCTACTGAGGGGCTGAAATGGTACAGGCTTTTGTCTACATGTATAGCAAATACTTAGACTTGGAAGCATTTTGTTAATAATTGTGAACAAGCAATCACAGTTAGTTATTTGAGAGGCATGCACATCAATTTGAACTGAGCCAAAATACTGACTAGATATTGCAATGGTGGAGGAGGAGGTTCTGGATTAATATTGCTGACAATTTGTTAAAGGAATGTGATGCATGTTCTGGTTAAATCACATGTTAAGCAAATGTTAAAAATTTGCCTATTCACTTTGTCATTCACTGCTGTGTACTTGTTCCCAATTGGGGGGGGGGATATCATGGCAGCCTGTGTTTAAGTGGGTACCCACTTTTCCCTCATTAAATCTCTGCAGTCAAGGGATCTCTTCCCATTTCCACTTCCCAGCCCCCTTTTCAACTTTACATAGTTCTATACGAACTTTTCCAGAACAACAAAATATATCAATACCCCATGGCAGTCAGGATATAAAGCTGCCCTTGTCAAGGAAACATAACCCTTCCAAAAATACAAAAGCTGCTTTGACATTTCTTGGAGAGAAACCTTTTGTCCGTGCATCCTTTCCCTGTGTAAATAAAACAAGACTGAGCAAAAAGTGTTAAAAATCCAACTTGAATGATATTTAGTGAAAACCAGGTGTCATCAGACAGTAAGAAAAGATAGACACATGGGACAGGGACACTTTGTCTGGACTGATCCCTTCAAGTAACTCTTCTGTCCAGGGGGAATTGCTCCAGCCTAACTTCCAAAAAGGTCCAGCCTTAGCACAGATCAGGGTCAGGCTGCAACCTCCTATGCATCATATGATCTCCAGGAAATAGCTCACAATGGACTATGCCACAAGTGATCCAAAATCAGAGGTATTTCTCCATCTGACCATACCCTTAGTTCAAGTAGCTGGGTTCAAGGACTGGGAATGTAACAAAGCAAGGAAAGACAACCCACAGCCCTCCAGATTTGGTGAAGGTCCATCTTCCATCATCTTCAATCTGGCATGCCATTCGTGTGACTGGTGGGGATGTAACCCCAGAACATCTGGAGGGCTACAGGTTGCCCACCCTTGTAGCAGAGGGGTGTGTGTCTGAAAATTACCCTGCTTGTTTCTAAACAAGTACTTCCTTCCTATTAGGAGACCATGCACTAATCTGCATGTTGACTTGTTGATTAATTCCAATATCTAGCCTGTGCTGATTGTGAGGAATTACAGGAGTTACAGTCCAGATCCAGTATTCTCTTGTCTACTAAGTGTAGAACTACTGATTCAATTACTGAATGATAAATCAAGGCTTATGTAAATTGCCTTGAGTCTTTGGGTTTAATCTTGTTGGGAGACTAGCAAAAGGAGGCTATGTATGATGCTGTATGCCTTGCTCTAAGCCAAGCGGTTGTTGAACACACCTTTCATACCACTGAGATAAATGAGATTAGGATTGTACTGTAGTGGTATACCTGGGAGTAACTCCCTTGGGATTCCGTGGGAATTGTCTTCTGAGTATAATATTGCACTATAAACTGCAGTAGCTGCCCAGCGTGAAATAAGTCCCGCTGAATTAAAGCAGATTCCTTCTAAGTCTGCTTTCGACTTAAAGATCCTGTGTTGGAGGCAACGTCCCATTGAAACAAGAGAATGGACATCGGCTTAAAAACAGCCAAGGTCAGACTCGGAATCGGATTGCAATGGACCTCCTCGGCAGAACTCGAGTCTTGGAAAACTGTCCAGAAAGCAAAGCGGATTGAGATCTAAGGAATTTGCTACAGAGGAAACGGGGGGGGGGCGGCATGCTTCTTTTTTAAAAGTGGAATAAGTTTGGCCTTTAAGGGAAAGAACACTTCCAGTTCTTCACATGATCGTTGTCACACAGTTCAATGCAGTTGATTTTCAAGTAATCGCTTTTCCGATCGTCAGAATCTTGCATTTGAACACGTCTACACAAAAGTATGTCCCAACGGGATTTGATGCTGAGTGACTGGTTCGATAGGTTTATAGGATCAGATGATGGGATCTCGAGGGAAAAGCCAGTGTCAATGCGTTGAGATTTACGCCATTGAGAAATCATTCACAGGGATTTATGGTTGTGTTGTTTTCTGGGAAAGCCCCAAGCTAGCGCGCTGGCTGAAGTCGAAAGTGTTCGCTGAGTTCTCCTTAAAAGCAAAAAAGGGTGACTTCTGTGAGATCCACCCAAGCCAGAGTTGCCAGGATCCAACCCACAACGCGGTTAGAACCACAGGCGGGTTGGTTTCTGCTTTCAGGCCAAGCCACAGCACCGCTCCCTCTCCGCCGTGGCTCCCGAGCATCAGAAAGTGCTTTGGCGGGCGCATCAAGGGGAGAAAACGAAGTGACGACAGGAAGAGGCGAAAAGAGTCAAAGTCCGAAGCCCCTCCGGTCCGATGGAACGAAGATTCCCACGAAGGCCGGAGATGGAAGGAGAAGGCCGTTTAGAGACAGCAAAACGGTCTTGGGCAAAGGCGCCGCCTAGTTCAGGGTGAGTTCCCACCCTACCCCGCTCCCCAGATACTGTTCGGCTGGGGCCGATGGGAGTTGAAGCCCAACAACATCTGGATCGTCCCACGGCGGTCCCTCCATCCGGAACAGCTCCAGCGTCTGCAGAGGCCCTCCAGGCCCTTTGCCACGCAGGGTTGGTTGTGAGCTCGCCCTGCATGATTAGCGTCGGTCTCTCGCAGAAAACTTTTGAGCTGAGTTTCTGCAAAAGAACCGGAGCACACACCGGTCTCCTTTTGCGTCGGTTTATGAAAGGTTCCCGGAGTTTGCTTCTTGAAAAAAAGAAAAAGAAAAAAAAGGCTGCAACACGCTTAGCTGGACGGAAGTTCTGTTAAACACAAGAGCGGTAGCCAGGAAGTGTAAATGCAGGATTGGACCGTATATTTCCTCGTAGATAATCCATACATTCGTGCACAGGGTGACCGCTAAGCCTCCGTTCTGCGCAACCTCTTAAATCAAAATCTTTGGGTCTGATCCGATTAAACCTACCACTTGTTTTCATAGATCTCGATGGAGTTTGCGTCAGCATATGACGCACTGACACACCATACATAGGTTTGTCATCGGAGATCTCAGCGAACCTCAATTTAGGAGCGGCTGCTAATTGTGAGGGCTGGCTCCACTTTGCAAGTCTTAGGTCCGTCGGAAAGTCCTTCGGCTCTTGCTGTTATTTTGTCTTCTGGCTCATTCACACTTGTCAAACTAAATGACCTCGTACACCTGTGAATATGCCATGCCAGATATGATAGATACCTCTGACTGGATATGAGAGTGGTCTAGAGCGCAGCGCTGTTCGACGGAGCCACTTCACACCTGGAGCTACCGTAGCTGCTGGTGGACAACAGACGAGTGAGGACCCCAATGGCACACATTTTTGTGTGAACGCAACCAACAGGCTCTTACAATCTCCTGGCGCCTCCTCTGGAGAAACTGCATTTTGTTCTGTCTCTCTCTCTCTCTCTGCCCTTCTTCCTAATTTTTCTTGTCCTTCTCCTTCTCTTCCTTTGGAGAAGCCTATTTCGTCAGGACCCCTGTTTCTCTCATTGAAGGAAAAAGGTCGTGGGGTTTCGCCTGGAAAGGATAGGAGCAGCAGCAGCAGCAAACATGGTCAGCTTGACCTAAGGTTCCCAGTTGGGTGCATTGACAGCGGAAAGACATGGTCCGGGCAGGCTGGAATGTAAAGACCTTCACCCTGTTGCTTAGTCTAGCCTAACCAGGTAAAATAATCCTATTCCCCCACCCCACCCCTTCAGGACAGCACCAGTGCAGTTCAGCTAGAGTCTCTCCCCATCCCCATTCATACAGCCTGCCTCAGCCTACCAGACTCCAGTTCCCACAGTCCTGGTGGGGAACCCTGCAGGCAGGCATAGTATGGATGATGGCAGTTGTAGTCCTTTGAATCTGGAGAGAGCTAGGCTGGGGAAGGTGTTGTGAAAGGGAATAAAGTGGCATGCGGAAGATCCCACTCTGCATGCTTGGCTCCGAACGATTATGACCACAAATAGACTTTTATAGTGCTTTACAAACATGTTCTTTCCCCCAAGATCCTAGTCCTTGAGGCTTGTCAAAACTTCAGTCACATTCATCTCCCAGTCAACATTCATGTTAAGAGAATGTTTAAAAAATCAATGTACTATGAATCAGCCAACAAAGAGAGGCAGGACAGACGCTCCTGAAAAAGCAGGGTTTTTATGCTAGTCTCTCAGGCTTTAATCCACACATAAATGGGACAGATCAGATATTGTACAATCATGAGACTTCTCTTAGACCCAGTTCTTTACTCAGAAAAACTGGGAGATCATATTGTGGACACCACACACCAAAAACTCTTTCCACATAGAAAAGTACTAGGACTGTCACTTGATTAAAGAGATTAATAGGAGGCAAATTCTGTTGATCTGTCAGTTCATTAAATGTGAATAAATGTACACAAATGAATAAAGCCAAGTGCTTCCAGTTCTGAAGCAAAAGGTATTTTTGACAGTACCGTATACAGTAGTTATTTGTATCTGGATTCAAAAATGAGCCTCATTGTATTCGATATGCTTTACCCCCAGGCTGCACCCTTTCTTTTAAATCAGAAGTGGTTCTCTAGCCCTTCCTCTGTTGTGGTCTACAGCACCTCAGTCCACAGCTACATGGGCCATGCTGGCTAGAAGGCTAAAAGGCCAGGCCCAGACCTTAGAGGCCTCGGAAAGTCAATTCCCCAGTCACTCAACAGCCCATGGTCACTAGGGCGCATTTCATTCAGGAAGAAAGGGGGCCATATCTGATGGGAAGGAACACAAACAAACAAACAAGCAAACTATCAGGACAGTGTGCCTTGCTGGAGAAAGTCGCCAGGACTAGGCCTGGCACACAAAGCCAAGGCCTGTTCCCACTGCAGTCCACTTTGCTTCCATTGAAAGTTGGCCTCTCTTAGTCCTGCTGGAATCCTGCAACCCTCACCCTGACATGGTACTTGTCTTTTTGTGCCATTTATTTCAAGACAACATGGTAAGAATCTCATCCAACCCTGGAGATAAATTCCTCTGAAAGCAAGAAAGAGGGAGTTTTCTTTCCAGGGAGAGGTCTAAAGCTGGGTCTTTGGGCCACCAACTCATTTTAGGATTGAAGACATTTCCAGTTCCTTTCTTAACAACTTGCTTGAGAGTCTACTGTTGCACACTTACTGGTGAGTAACTCCTATAAAAACCACAAAATCCACACTTTGGTAGGAGTACAGGATTTGTAGAAATAAACATGGCTTAAAATAGGTGTCCTTGGTCCTTTGAAAAACAAAGGAACAGGCTTTTCTTTTCTTCGCTATGCATGAACCTCCACAGATGACCCTGGAGGTGCGCTTCACTCACCCAGTCTCCTTTGTCTACTTGTCTCATCATGCTACCACATGGCATGCAGGGTTTCTACCAGGCATCAGGGGCAGATGCCTGGCAGAAGAAATAATCAACCTTCCGGAAATCATCCAGAGGGTTTCATTTTGCTTTGGACCCCGACCTTTAAATGCAGTCTCTCTCAAGCAGCTCAACCCCAACTGACTGAAGAAGGAGAACTGAGCATGGCTATTTCTAAACAAAATGAGAACTTCTTCTCTGACCTTTCTTTGTGTGTGTGTGTGTTCATGCGCTCCCCACCTAGCCTGATGAAGAATCCTGGGGGACCTCAAAACTCTGCACACTTTTTCTGGAATTTCAGCTGGTCCTAATAAGAGTAGTACTCGCTTGTGGATTTTGGATTGTAAGCTGTTCTAGACCAGCATGGTTGCCTTTGTGCTTGCAAGAGGAATCAGCCTTGAGAGTCTTCCACTGGAAGCTTTTCCTTCTCAAAACAGCTCCTAATAGATTCTGCCTCTGCTTTACACTTGCAGCGCTTCCCAATTCCGGACACCAATCAATACACGCAGTTTTCTCCTGTGCCCGGTCCTTGAGAATTCCCTGTTCCGCATGCTCACCTTTTCCAACCTTAGACGTATCTCTCCTCTCCTTGCAATTCATCATTTCCTTGGACCTAGCAAGCATGGTGCTGTGTCAAAATGCCTGCAGTTAGGATCTAGTGAGTCTTAGATTTGCTTAGTTACTCTCCCGATCCTCCACCCTTTTCATCAGTCGACTGGGAAAGCAAATAAACGAACAGACAAACATTGGCCTTAGAAATAAAGGAAACGTTTATTAACATACTTACTAAAGACGGGTTTGGGGACTTAATCCGAGAATGCGAGTAGCTCCGACGTCCCCTTGAAAGAACTGCATAGATTTTCTTAGTCTAACCTTCTTGGGACTGGGAGGTCCAAACCCGAGTGGAACCGGGATGCCCAGTGGACATCGCACCCCAGTTCCTCCGCCCTGCTTAGGACCCAGAAGGGTTCGCCTGTCACCTCTCGGTGGCCCACAGAGATGCAACGCGCAGGAAAGGACTCGCGGGCTATAAAAAGCTGGAGGCCCGGGTCGCAGCGGAAAAGCTATCCAAATAAACAGGGCGAGGAAGACGCGAAAGGGCTGAGGAGGAGGAGGAGACGAGCGGCTTGGCGGCCGCAGGACGAGGCGACACGGGACGGGTGTGTGTGTGTGTGTGTGTGTGTGTGTGTTTAAACTTTTCCCCTTCTAACCCCTCAACCCCACCCCCATTCAGTCCTATCTCTTTCCTCTGGACCCATAAGTGCTCAGTGAAGAACATATCCTCTCCGTCGGGTTTTTCAAAGGAAAGAAAGAACGACGGATTTGTCCTGTCGCGCCACAGTTGGCAAAGTGTTTGTCCTCAATTCTCGACCGGCTTTGCAGGAGGGCGCTCCGCTGAGGACATGGAAGCCTGATCCAGCGCCGTGATCACCCGCGTATTCCAGATGGAAAAGCTGAGGCGCTCCTGTGAAAGCCTTAAGCTTCCCCCTCACCTGAAAAAGAAATCAGTAGCTCATCACTCAAGCCCAGCTTCTCTCTTCCTCGCACTTCTCTCCCCCCCCATCCAGATCCGTAAACATTCTCAGGTATACACTCCGTAAGCTTACGGGCATGATCATCCCCGTGTGAATACACACGTACACGCAAGCACGCACATACCTACACTGAAGAGGCATTTGGACGCTGGTGATAGTGTAACACAAGAACCTCTTTTGCACAAAATATATATGTGAAACCGGGAAGTTTCTACACTTTTGCCTAGGCTCACACCAAAGAAAACCCGACAAAGCACGTTGGTTTTACTTCCTCTGCTTCTTCTCAAATGGCGCTCCGGCCACTTCTGCAGGGAGTATATCTGAGACGGACACGTCCCGAAGCTGACACGGAGAAGAAATGAGGTGTGAGGTATTGGGAAGAAGTGATCCTGTAGAAGTTTAACCAAACGCCTTTGCTTTACATACAGAACGCCTTTTAAAGGGGATTTGTTTATCTAGTGGCAGTCTCAGATTTAATTAAAAGGGAGAAGAACCGATCCTGAATTTTTTTTTCCCGCAAGAACTGAGGAAGGCAGTGGTTGTGGGAAAGGAATTCTCCGGGGTAAAAACTGTTGGCCTAGACGAGAGCCTTCCAAGCATCCTCTCCGTGAACCTCTCGGTCCCAAATATCAGGAGGGGTTTGGGAGTAGATGTCAACAAGGCGGCTTTTACCTCTCTCGCCTCTGTTCCCTCTCTCCTACTAGAGACGGAGATATTGTTAGACGCAATAGAAACTAAAGGCCCAGAAGGGAGAGAAAAGGGGAAGGCAGTTGTAGGGTGACCCTCCAAGGCTGCCTGCTTCTCCATCGCTGGTTTATTCCCCTCTCCTGTTTTATGTCCCTAATCCCAGATGCTGAAGTGGGGGAGGAGGGAGATCGTTCTGGGCAAGAAACTGAAACTCGCAATCATGAAGCCATTTCCTCGAAGGCAGGGCAGCGGTTAGAGAGGACAACAGAATCTGGGTAAACCCAATCAGCTCCGCGTTTCATTTCCTCCCGGCTCTGGCCAAACAAACCATTTTGTCTTTCCAGAGGCGGACTCCGGCTCGAACGTGATACGTCCAACCCAAACAAACATCGCCCGACAGCCAAACAGCACCGGGGCCCCGGGTTAATCAGAAGGACTGGAAAAGTGATACCACCCCGGCAAAGGACGGCGCAACAGCGCGTGGCTCCGCCTCAGATATTCCCCGGCTTGGCCGAGGGGGAAGGGGAGGGGAGGGGAGAGGAGGGGAGGGGAGGGGAGAGGAAGGAAGGAAGTGAGGAGCAGGCTCGCCTTTGGGGAGAATTCAGGTTCATTATGCGTATTCCCGATTCCCTCTCACCTTTATTTATTACAGAATATTTCAAAACACCCCCTCCACACAAAGAGGGATAATAACCGGTTACTATCTCTGATTGGCTTTGCGGGACCTGCAGAGTCTCGTGAGCGGATATCATAACCATAACAAATGCAGAAATGGGCATAAATAAGGAAATACGCCGGAGTGAGGTTTGCAACCTGTAGGGCGCGCAGGCCGATCCTATCCACCGTCCTTTCGGAAAAACACCCCTTGTAGTGATTTCAACAGAATTTGGCTTCAGGTAAGGCCTGTTTCGCCTTGCGGGTCTCAAAAGATCATTGCGACGGGGCACGGTCCCGAACGGAGTTTCTCAGTGAGAAGTCGGCCTCGCTCATTTTGGTAGGGCTTCCGTCGATGTCAGTCCAAAACAAAGCTCGCTGCAAGTCCAGGTTTCCCTGGGAGCAGATTTCAATTTTAGCTCCCTAATCTATGAACTGCATTGTTCACCCACATTCCCAGTTCTACCAGGATTTTTGTCCTAAGCGGGAAGGTGCTTACCTGCACTAATTAGAGAGTAAGCCCCATTGAACTGGAAGGTATTTACCGTACTCAGAAGAAAGAAAGCATAGGAGTAAGGAAGCATAGGATCAGTCTTCGAATCAAGTTGTTTGGGACACCAAAGTGGGGCGGTATTAACAAGGGTTTCCTCCGTGGAACTAATTCGGAACGACCTCTGCGGTTCTAATTCCGTATTTTTTCCTTGGAAGACCAGTTATAATTCCTTACCGAGCCCTGAAGGAATGAGGAGCAAGGCCCGTTTTCCCGTATTCTTCAAAGGTGGGGAGTACAAAAGAATGATTACAATTTTTTTGGGGGGGGGGAAGGAAGCAGGACAGTTTTAAGAACACCCAGAAGCTAAAAACGACCCACTTGCCCATTAGACGTTCGCTGGATTGGAAGCAGCGGGTCTGAACCTATATAATAGTTTTTGTGATACAGGTACCTGAAGGCCCTCGCTTGCCTGCTTTCAGATTGTTTTCCTTCCACTGAAATTTGCATTCAAGAGGCCCAAGACCGAGCTGCTGTTGACACATATTTTTGCATAGTCCTCTTTAGCTCGTCTAACAGGCCAAAAAGGTGGCTACTGATAGGAACTTCCCACGGGGTGTTTTCCGTTGTTTGATTTCGCTTCACTAAAACAATGCAAATAACTTCCCTCTTTAACCAATGAGCGGGCTGAGAATTCTGAGCTGTTCCGCTGCGAAGGGACATCAAAGGTCATCTACCCCAACCCGCTTGGGGTGGCTTTCCCGGACTGAGCAAGGGAAGCCTTTTGTACTGGGGCCGAGGAAGGAAGGAAGGAAGGAAGGAAGGAAGGAAGGAAGGAAGGAAGGAAGGAAGGAAGGAAGGAAGGAAGGAAGGAAGGAAGGAAGGAAGGAAGGAAGGAAGGAAGGAAGGAAGGAAGGAAGGAGAGAACGACCAGTAAGGGGCAGTGTAGATCGGGCACCTCTCTTGCAATCTGACGTGGGAGAAACGACCAAACTCAGCTTTGAGATAGAATCTGAGTTGGTCAGGAAAATCACATAGGTTCATATAAGTTACAAGCAGTGGCTGTGGAAATTCGCATGCAATACAAAGTATTTATTCTTTCCTGAACTGGACTTGTCTTTCCCACCTCGCTCCGCCGCCGTTACAGATCACAAGAAATTGCCTGGCAAAGACTGTTCGCCGTTTGGAGCGATAGCGGGGCAAATGCCTCCCCCCCCCCTTTTGAACCTTTTCGGGGATGTCAGATGCCCTTTGCCAAGGAAACGATCCGTTTAAGCCAAAAAGGTCAGCCGACGAAGACGGAAGGAACTCACATGTCATTCACGGATCAGGCTTGGGGGAAGTACGATGTTGTTGAAAAGAGGGAGGCGGAGAATGTTTAACATTTTCTGGGGCTTTGCAGCTCTCCAGAGACAAGTGGCCACCTCGGGGGCCCCAGTGAAAGGCTTTCCTCCTCCACCACCACCCGCGTTCCCAAGGGAAGCAGATCCTTATAAGAGGGCAGCGGTCCTGTCTGGCTTCCCCATCACATTGGCGGGGGGGGGGGGAGAGACAAAAACACCCCAAATCTTTCTTGGGCTCAGATTGTGTCATAAACATTGTCAAGCTTAGCGGTGTTTTCTTAGCTGATTTTCAGGTACAATCAAGCCATTTTCGGGGCCTCTCTTCCCAGGGACGGAGCCGCGGTGATCTGGAGGAAGCTGTCGACGCCTGTTCAGTTAATTTAGCTTTGCTTTGTCTAATTACTGGCGGAGCTCTGGGAAAAGGAACCCGGCTCAGGGCAGTAAACTGACACTCGGGCTCCGTGGGTGGTATAAGCCAGGCGGAGGGTTGATGATGGAAAAAGCCTGCTTCCACTCAGCTCCAGGTCACTGTCTGTGACCAGCAGCCGCCGCCCCTCCTCTGCCGTCTCTCCCTTCCTTCCCTCCCTCCCTCCCTCCCTCCTCCATCTCTTCCCCGTCCTCCCCCGTAAAAGGCAGGCAAAACTCCCATAAGGTGGTCACAGCGCTGGCGGACTTCGATCCGGGCTGTACCACTTCAAAACATCTTCTTGCCGTGGCCAGTATCCTGTTGCTAGACCCAGCTAGATTAGGTCAATTGCCTCTGTGGAATATAGATTTACACGAGTGTGTGTATGTGTTGACTTTACCACTCAGCACGGGTCTGTTCTCTAGTTGAGACTGGCAATACTATCCTGACCGGTGAACAAATATTTGAGGCCTATTTAAGGTCAAGTCGCTTCTGAATTATGCTGACCCTATGAATTAGTGGCCTCCAAGAGGTCCTATCATCAGGTCTGTTAATTAATAAATTAAGAAATACCCATGGCAGGAAAAAACAACCAAGAGTCTTGGGTTACCTAAAGACTAACTGGCTTTATTCAGCATAAGCTCCAGTGGACAGCAGAGGGCTTCATCAGCTGCCATCACTCCACTCGTGGCCATGTCAGAAAGCAAGTTAAGCGGCACTGCCCCAGCTAGTTGTCTACAGGCAGGGCAGTTTTTGTTGCCTAAAGAAACGTTCCCCCACGTGAGGTCGCCAGCACTGCTGCAGTGTGAGGCGGTGCCGCTCATCTCGAGGGGATGATCCAGTTCTCCAGCCACAAGGCCTTTAACACCGATGCTTTGGCCTCAGCCCGTTCCCCGGACGGCTTCTCTTCTTTTTCCCTTTGAGAACCGAAGACTTGTTTTGGAAAAGGGGAAGTGCGTAGGTTTGGAGTCCAGTTCTTTAAGAGGGGTTGGGGAACATCTTGGGTGGGTCGCTGTGTCAGTGTTCCCCTCTCTAAAATGGGAATAAACGGCGGCCATGACCACATCTACGCAGTAGAGAAGACGGGAGAACGCTCTGAAGACACACTTATGACTGAACCATCCAGCAACTATTTTGTTCCTCCCTACGTCTTAGGAGTCCTTGGAAGAATCTATCAAATTAATTAAATTTCCAAAAGTTATCTTTCTGTGGTGAGAAGAAGGGAAGGATGGTAACCACACAAGCACGTAGAGGGGTGGGTGCCAATACACAATTGCTTGAACGCTCTGTTGCCTTCCGTTTTTCGGCTCTCCTTGTGAGACAACACTCCGATTCATTGGCGCTGCCAAAGTTGCCGAGGAGGGAATGGGACGCCGCTCCAAACGAGATCGGCTGGGGCCTTCCTTGCCCCTCTCTACAAGGACATTGGCCAGGCGGTCCACAGCAGCGCTGCCGCCTCTCCGTTCTTATAATGAGATTTGCTCAGGCTTTATAAAGAAGAGCACGAGATCCAGGCAGCAAGGCTCTGAGCAGCAGGCCTCCGCTCTTTACCTGGGCACCTTCCTGAGCTCCAGTCCCATTTCTCTACCTGTGACATGGGACAAAAAAAAAAAGGAGCCTGCTCTCCCAGATTTCTTTCAAGAACAGATGGGGTCAACTTTATGACGTGGTTTTAGCAAAGGACGAAATGAACTGGAAACCGGGCTATCTTCGCTTTCTGATGCTGAAAGGGAAAGTAAGGCAGGTTTTGTCGCCAAAGCCCTTCTCCGCTTTTATATCAACCACTGAATTAACAAAACAACAACACCAAATCCGCTGGAAGTACTTCACTTGTTTTAATTAGAACCTGCTTCTGTTCAGCGAGCAAGACCTGCACACCGATTTGCCCATCCGCGCCCGGACTGAGCGGAATAGGGACCCTGTTGATGCGAATGGGACAGGCGCATTCTCGCCTGGGGCTACCCGAATCAAGGTTTGTTCCTGGTGACCTCGAGATGTCCCAATGTACATTCCCTGGGTGGGGCTGAGAACCTGTTTCCTCCTGCTTCCTAGTGAGAAGCTCAGGACTGGTGATTTCCCAGGGGGTCTCCGAGGGCTGCACCTTTGCGCAAACCTAGAAGCCCCACTCCGCAATCCGCAGAACTGATTTCCAAGGAATTGAATTGGGGAGAAATCCCATCGATCGCTCTGAGCCCTGGTTTTACTTGAGTGTGCCATTCTTATTTCGTCCGAAGCCCAAGGCATGAATTTATGTTTTCTGTGGTTTAAATCCAAAAGCCTCAATGGTATCACACTACCCCCCCCCGAAGGCACGAGACGAGCGCGCGTGTGCACATACAGTACACAGAGAAACACACCACGCACAATTTTCAAAAGACATTCAGTCCCAGAAGGCGTGTAATTCTTCCTGTCCTAATAAAATAAGATAAAATAAAAATAAATATGCGCCTTCCTTGGAGCCAGCCGAGATCGCTGGCATTTATCAATCCGGCGTGAGGGGCACGGAATAGGAAGAAAAGGGGGGGGGAGAGAGAGAGCTTCACGAATTACCTTCGGAGTCTGGAGCTGCAGGCTGGGCGTGTGGCGGGGAGGCTTAGCAACCGTCTCAGGGCAATTTGATGGATGGTGTAATTGGGTGTCGGGTGGGGGGGGAGGAGAAAGATGGAGAGAATGGCAGCCAGAGGGATCTGGAGCCTCCGAGAGCAGCTCGCCGGTCTAGGGGCGGGGGTGGACAGAGGCCAGCTGGAGAGGAACTGCCCTCCAGCTGGCCTCCGTCCACCCCCGCCCCTAGTCCGGCGAGCTGCTCTCTTTCCCCGTCCTTCTTTTTTGGATCGATTGAGCGGGGTGGGAGATGGAGGGAGGGAGGGAGGGAGGGAAGACGTGGCTGAGCAGGCGAGAGATTGAAAAGTCTGATAGGCGTCCGCGGATTCTGTTTGGCTGCGCAGCCCTTTACGCAAAAGCGGCCAGTGGGCTTTGGTGGATTTCCTCTTCTTTAAAGGCTTCAGGATGGCCACCAGGCGGGGGGCAGAGAGCGGAGCCGGAGAGCTCGAGAGAACTGAAGGCTCCTGAGTCCGGGAGGAGGAGGAGGAGGAGGAGGAGAAGGGGGGGTCAGACAGGGGAGGGAGGGAGGGGGCGCTGTGCTTGTGTGAAAGCCAGAGAGAAAGAGGGAGAGAAGGCGAGACAGACGGACAGACGGACGGAGAAAGAGAGGCTTGCGCAAGGAAGGAGGGAGGGATGCTCCGGGCGCCGCTTCCAGATCGCTAAGGAGGTGGCCCAGAAGGAGCAGCCTCCATGAGCTCCAAGATCGGGGCCCCGGTGCCTCGCAGCCCGGCCTTGATGAACCAACAACCGCCGCCGCCGCCGCCGCCTTCCTCAGCCCTGGAGTCGTCCACCACCACCCTCTCCAACGGCAACAGCGGCAACGCGGGCAACAGCGGCAGCGACGGGGGCGCCTCGTCCACGCCCGCGCCCTCCTCCTCCAAAGCCAAGAAAGCCAGCTCGGGGCTCCGCCGCCCGGAGAAGCCGCCCTACTCCTACATCGCGCTGATCGTGATGGCCATTCAGAGCTCGCCGTCCAAGCGGCTGACGCTGAGCGAGATCTACCAGTTCCTGCAGGCGCGCTTCCCTTTCTTCCGCGGCGCCTACCAAGGCTGGAAGAACTCGGTGCGGCACAACCTCTCGCTCAACGAGTGCTTCATCAAGCTGCCCAAAGGCCTGGGCCGGCCCGGGAAAGGCCACTACTGGACCATCGACCCGGCCAGCGAGTTCATGTTCGAGGAAGGCTCCTTCCGACGACGCCCGCGGGGCTTCCGAAGGAAATGCCAGGCGCTCAAGCCCACCATGTACCACCGCATGGTCAACGGCCTGGGCTTCCTCCCGCAGGGCTTCGACTTCCAGGCGCCGCCGGCCGCCCCGCTGGGCTGCCACCCCAACGGCTACAACCCGCTGGAGGTCATGCAGGCCGGCGCCGCCTACGAGGCCCACCACGTCCCGCACATGTCGCCCAACCCGGGCTCCACGTACATGGCCAGCTGCCCGGTGCCCTCCAACGGCGCCGACTACGGGCCGGACAGCAGCAGCAGCCCCGTGCCCTCCTCGCCGGCCATGGCCAGCGCCATCGAGTGCCATTCACCCTACGGCAGTCCCGGGGGCCACTGGACCTCCTCGGGGGCCTCCTCTTATCTCAAGCAGCAGACCCTGCCGCCGCCGCCGCCGCCCGCCGCCGCCGCGGCCCCCGCGGGCATCCACTCGGGAATGGCCTCCTACTCGCTGGAACAAAGCTACCTGCATCAAAACGGAAGGGAAGACCTCTCAGGTACCGAAGCCACCTCTCCCCCCCACCCCGCCTCACTTCCTCCCGCCCATGCCCACCCCTCCGCCAGCCCCATTGATTTGCAAGTCAGACGAAGGGGGTCCTCGATTCGCAGGGCTTTCAAGTGGAAGCGCAGCCTGCCGCCTGCAGAGGTTCCCACGGCTCTGTCCAAGCAGACGTTTGGACTGAAGTCGTAACGCGCTTGAGAGCGAAAGCTGGAAATGTAAGGTGCCCGTTTAGATTTTATGTGATGTCTTGACTTATTCCTGGTCACCCTTCTTGAGTTATAGGCAGTTCTTGAATTATATCCGCCACAAGGGTCCGAAACAGCTGTCCTCACAAAGCAGCTGAGGGAAAAGGGATCCATTCTGCCCTAGGAAGCCACTCCTTTCCACTGTGATGGATCGGGGCCGGCTGGTGGCAACAAAACTACCTTAGAAATAGAACGCCGTATCTTGAAATGTCTTTGATCCTATCCTAGCAGATAAGGGCGGGTCTTGCAAGTTAAGGCTCCGTCCTGCTGCCATGTTAGTAACCAGTTTTATTTGTGCAAAACAATGATCTTGTGTCTAAGGAGATCAGGTGCTGAAAGGCACCTTTTAATATTTGCGAGTGGGCCAGTCCAAGCATGGCTCCCCCCCCCCCCACAAACATGATCTGAAAATAGGCCAGGGTTTCCGATCCCCTTTAGAAGTCGTGGGTATTGAATCAAGAGATAAAAAGCGCTTCCGTGGATTAATCCCGAATATGGAAGTGCGATGTGCTTCCAGGTCTCCTACTCACTTTACTTGGAATTAGGAGTCCCTGGGATCCATAGAGTATCCTGAGGAACTAGAGTTAGGTGGCCCGGCCGTCGCCTGTGAGTTCATCGCAGTATTTAAAACGCTTGTTTTAAATCCCCTTGAGAGGATGGTAAAAAAATATATATTATGGACTGAAAATATTACTTGGGCGTGGGTGGATGGTGAGGATTTTGAAATCGAGATCTTTGACGGAAAAGCACCTGCGTATTTGAGTGGCTTTGGCTGCGATCCTAAGCACAACACCAAGTTGGAAGCAAATGCCAGCCAAGACACTCAAAAAGCTCTCGTTCTTGGAGGGTCCCGTCATCCTAATGCCCATTCCCGTAGCGATTGTCTCCAGCTGCTTCATATTTGTTATCTACACCGGGGCTCCCTTCCACCCACGTTTCATGTAGGAGAATTTAAGTAAATTACATGGTCTGCTCTGGTCCGTGCTGAAAGTGAAATCTTAGGTAGAAGTTGCTTTACAATTTTTTTTTTTAAAAAATAAACCTTTCGGGGTTGTGGGTGGGAAAAGACAGGAGGAATCCCTCCACTCGCCCAGGTTCAGTTGTAGCTGTCAGATAACCCTGCCCCGATGCTGAGTCCCCGCGCTGTTTTCTCTGAAAACACCAGCTTTGACGTGAGAAAACAAAAGCTGCTTCCAGGGGGGAAAATAGACCTATTGTTCAGGGAGAGAAGTCGAACTGCGACCGGGGCGGAGCGGGAGGGAGTGGGAAAGAAATCTGTGATTAAAAGGAAGGAGAAGACGGCCCCAGGACATTCTTGCGGCTGTCTCTTAATAAAATGAGGTTCACGTCGTTAAGCAGGATGCCGGGTCAGCAAAGCTTCAGATTTGTTCTTATCTTGTTACCTTGTGGATCAAAGTCTTTCCAAATTCTAACCTCTCCCCTGCTCACATTTTGAGAGCAAAAAAAGCTCAAATGCCACCCACACAGTAGCTTTCTCCGTTGTAGAACTTAATTACTCCAGAGTTATATGATTATAATTATTAGGTTGAGGGATTAAGGTTCACCCAGTCTTCCATCCCATTCCTTTAACATTCTGCAGGGGCTTTCCTGGTTTTATAACTTCCCAGGTACTAAAAAAAACCCCCATATACAGCAGAAAGTGTTCTAAGCACGTTTTGCCCAAATCTGTCTGTGTTTGCTCTTGTTGTCTCTGCATTGGGACTTACTTGCAGGCAAGCGTGCGTCGGATCGCAACCATAGTTTGAGTTAAACTCCAGTAAACTCAGAGGGACATAGCGTGCAGTTTTAGACACACTTACTGGAGGTAAAATCTATAAACACAGGCACCCCTGTTCCTGAGTAACCATGGGTAGGATTACGCCTTTAATCCATGAAAAATATACAGTATATAGGATTGGGTATTTAAAAGAGTATGATTGCAATATTAAATATATGTAAGCGGTTAGAAATTAGAATTTATATCCATTCAAGTCCGTAGGACTTTCTTCAGAGTAAACATGTCTAAACTGTATTTAGTTCTAAAATCCTCTACTACTAACTCCACCCCGAATATTGGGTGGAGATGATGATTAAGCACCTGAGGAGGGGGACGTTAAACTTGTGCTTAACAGTGTGATCCTATAATGTCTTCTTAAAGGTAAACCGCTTTGAGTTCCATGGAACCTATACTCAGCTTAACTGTCTGCACACTTACTTAGAAAATAACCCCCACAGAACTTGTTCTAATGAGAAATTCGGTGCAGGTGACTTCTGAGTAAACACGAATCGGATTGTCTTGCAAAAAAATTCCCTGAGAAACCCGTGAACAGGATTTGGCTTCGGCTGGATCGTGTCTCCTAGCTCAGACAATGACAAGTCCACTTCCTTGGATTAGTGAGTTAAAATTTCGTTTCACAAACTTTCCCCAGTTGTGATCCTTCCTGATGCCCCATCATTCTTTTGGGAGAAAGCGCATAACAAATCACACAACGGGTCTTTTACAGATGAAAAAAAAACAGTGCCCTGAAGGTTTCTAAGAGGCGAATTGATGAAGAAGGTGAAATATTATCTGCATATCCCTGGGGGGGGGGGAATTAAGCTGCGAGGTGCGGGGGGTTGGGTGGGGGTCAAACTTTTTGAATATTTCTTTCAAAGTGCAGAGGAAAAACGTGCTAACAAGAGACTGGGATTACTTCTATAACTGGAAGGAACTGCTGTCTTCCTCTCATCGCAATATGTTGCTTTTTTTTTTTAAGGGACTTAGGGAGAAAAAAATCTGGGAGAGACCGAGCGGAGAAAAATAAGAGACCGAAATGGGTAAAAGATGTTGGGCTCTTACGAGGGAAACTTTCCAAATAGCCCTTTTAAACGTGGGTCTCGGGGGTTAACTAAACAAAGACAGTCTAGGCTGGACCACACCGAAGGGGATTGGAGCTTGACTTAACCCAGATGAGAGCGAGGTCTTGTTCAATTTTATGGGAATTTCAACAAGTAACAAATACAGACGACCTTGTCCACTGCCTCGGTTTTCTCGTCGGCGACCTGCTGTCAATCATCTGATGAGTCCCTCTCTCCACTCCCCCCCCTCCACGTCTCCGTCCCCCTCCCCCACAGCTTTCTTTTTTAGCATGTGATAGGAAAACTGAAGCCCTTCTCTAGTGGAAATGACTTCTGGAAGAAACTCCCCCCCCTTTTTTTTTTTAAATGAAGAGAGGTGGGTGCAAATGAAGACGCCCCGATCCTCCAAAAGGAACACTTACAGAAGGGTTGGTTTTAAAGTTGGTTCTGGGGGGAGGGGAAGGAATGTTCTTTTGCCCAGCTCCCTACACTTTGATTCTGATCTCAGCGCAGTTCGGCCTTTCATTTAATTTGCACGCGGGCAAATTCCTCGGGAGCAAACGGGATCCCAGCTATTCAGTGATGCTTCGAGAGGAAAAGTGGCAGCCTCTGAGCTCATCTGTCTCCCCCTGTATTCTCATCTAGCACGTCAGAACACACCCAGGTGTTTTCTCCCTCTCCGTGATTCTTTGTAAAAGTTCATTCATTCTCCAAATAATGCGGTCTGCTGGTTTCTAAGACACACTCGTTGAAGAGGTCCTTTTTTAAATCCCAAAACTTTTTCGAGAATATTTCCTCCGCCTCCCCCCAACTTTTGCGCTCTTGGGTTGGGAAAAGATGTTAAAACTCGGTCTTCAACCCAAGGGAAGCAACCGGCACTCTTTCTGGAAGACTGCTAGTAGATCTGCGGGGACTTCAACTCCACGGGTACCCTGTGACCGCAACCAGAGGCTGACATTCTGCTTGTTCGTGCGGCTGCTTTGATGCACGTTGCAGACAATAAGATATGAGCAGCTTCGCTGCTTCCAGTTGAAGTAGAATTGCAGGCCTCGTAAAGTTCGTGCTTGGTGTTGCAACCCTTCAAACTAGTTTTTCCCAGGTGGACTTCTTGAAGTCAGTTGGGCTCTTTGAACTACTAGGTTGCCAGCGCTCTTAAAACAACGGTAACACAATATCCTTAATTTTATTTAAATAAAAGGCTGTCCATTTGGGACTCGAAGCTCATGCCTATTTAGCTGGAAGTAAACTGCAGAAAAACTTACTTCTGAGTAAGGGTAGACGTTACTTTGCTTACGCTGGAAGAGAAAAAAAAAACAAAACCCAGACATAACCTTGTTTGTTTAGTGGGGTGGGATGAGTGACTAGTGAATATAACAATAAATAATTCGTTTCCAGTTTAATTTAACAATATGAAGTAGAAGAAAATCGGAGGGAGAGAAAAGAAAGAAAGAAAGAAAGAAAGAAAGAAAGAAAGACAGACAGACAGACAGACAGACAGACAGACAGACAGACACTTTGCTGTTCTGGTTGGAAGCCGGCAGTCAATCCCATTCATCTTTACTAGGAAGTAGACATCATCGCACTTTCAAGGAGACTTACATTACAGTCTCATGCAAGTGTGCTTTAACTTGCTTTTAACTGTAGTAGGGCTTAGTTAATAGGACCACAGCTTTATAAGAAAAGGTGAAATTATAGAGTTTAACCTATATTTGGCAAGTGGGGGGGGGAGAGAGGGCATTATGGGTGAAATTAAATGCCCATGAAAGTGCACGGGAGAGGAGGTGTAAAGCCTGGTGGGCAAAAAAAAGCTGCCCCTGAGATTCCCCCCCCACACACACACCATTAATTTGCGTTGCGTGGGCTGTCGGTCTTTCAGATTAGCTACAACCAGGCTCGGTGTTATACGTGCCTAGAAGCAACGGCAGTCTGGTTCACCTGACTACCGAGATCCCTTAACATTGAAACGGAAAGTGCACGGGATCGGGACCGTCAATGAGTCAGATTCCGACGGGACAGCGAGAAGATCGCGGTCCACCGCGCTAAGCCGCAGGGTCTCCAGAGTCTCCGCCCCGCCCCGACTACCGGGTGCGGGGAAGCTGCTCTTTTATGAGCCGCGAGAGCTGTAATTTCTGTCCCCGACGATTTTTATCGGCCGGTAAAGCCCCATCAAATCACGCCCGGTTTAGCGCCGCGGAGATGCTAAATCCCGGGGCCTTGGGAGCCTCCCGCCCTCTTCCCCCCGCGCCCTCTCCCAGCGAGGCCGAGCGAGATTGGAAACAGAGGCCGCTTCTCCTGGAGGCTTAGCGGCGAAGGGAGAAGAGGGAGGGCGAGTTGGAGGAGGAGGAGGCGGCGGCGGCGGGAGCCGGACATTTTTCGCACACTATTAAACCGAGCCGAACTGATTGAATCAGGGTTCCAATAAAGTCCGCCGGTTTCATTATGAGCATACCAGGCGGGTTATTAGAAAGACGGAGGAAATCCAGCGAAATAATCGCTCTTGCCAACGAGAGCGCTTCGGGGTGAGCGAAGGGGCAGGCGGGGGAGACTCAGGGCCGGAGCAGCGCTCTTCCCACTACTCCGCACGACCCATAGAATCTCAAGAGGGAGGAGACGGGAGGCAGCTGAAGAAAAACATCCTGGGGTTTCTTGACTTTCCACCCTTTACCTCTTTGAAAATGAAAACTGGGCTTTTCTTGTTAGAAAGTCTCCTCCTAAGCAAGAGACACCCGGATTTGGGGGTGGGGGTGGGAGTGGGGAGGAGAGGGAGACTCCTTATTTTTGGATCCCTTTGCCTCAGTGGCCCAGGTGTTTTGGAGGGCGAACGCTAAATTCTGGTTCTGGAACTCAAGTCTGCCTGAAAGAAAAAAGCTCTTTTCCGAGGAAGTTAAATAACCCCGAATGGCAGAACGGTCCAGGGGGACGTTTACTGAGGAAACCCGTCTGCGAACTTCTGGAGACTCTTTCTAGTTTCCAAGGTGGATGTTATCGAATTCAGCGAAGACTGCAAATCCAGCTCTGGTGAACTTAGCATAACCCGGTGGTGAAGGGTAACGTTGCTCTTCCTAAGGCTGAAGTCAGACTTTACTACATTTCTAGCGAAACTTCAGGGGCGGCCCGAGGGAGTCTTCACCCCTAAATTTCCGGGGGAATGCCCCGGTTACGAGCTACCGCCGGACAGCCTAAGTCGAAACAAACATGGAAATCCAGGTGCCTGGCTCGCTTCCTTTTCCCAATTTAAACTTACAAGCGGGTTGGACTAATCAATGCACCCCCGCCCCCGGTTACAAGAATGCAGGCTAACTGGCATCTCTCTCATTCAGTCCACGCCCTTGCGGGTTTACTTGCAAACAACTCACAGCGGCTTTAATGGGACTCCCTGCCAGATGAGTGTATAGAGGTCTGGAGCCTTTAAACTCTCGGTTCCGAAGTCTCTTGTTTCTGAGTCTTTTACTCCCCGATTCTAGCCATGCGTGTTGGGGGGGCACTAAATCCCAGGCACTCTGTGAACCAGGCAGGGGCGCGTCGCACCCCAAAACTCATCCCTCGCCCCTCTTTAATCAATCCCCTACTGAGATGCGAGGCCACGTTCTTCTCTAGAGGCCTTTGCCACCAACTCAGAATTGATCCTGAACTGGTCCTTTTGTTAGGGACAAAGTCCTACTGAACTCGTTGGGTCTTTCTCAAGAGGTTTTGAAGATCTGCCTGGGTAGCTAAATATCACTCAGTTTAACTGGGTTGTTGCAGAGTGGCTCATTTACTGCCTGTAGATTTGTTATGGCAGAAACATGTAAGCATCTGTACTGGTCCACATACTCTTCTGCTGGTAGCTCTAGCTCACGCACACCCCGCGTTTCCAACTCTTTAACCCACAGCCTTGCAAGGGAGCGGGCGGGGAGGATTCTGTTTTCTTTTCCCCAAGTCCTCACCTGACTGATCCGAGACATTTGAGGGAAGATTCTGTCGTCCCACCCACCCGTGGGGCTATGGACTCGCGTTCCTCTTGCAGCGATCTGGCTGAGGGAGCGATCCCACGCACCCTTGCGTGGAAAAAGGAAGCTCTGTGATTTCCCCATGGATTCCAGCGAAAACTTCTGGGTGTTTTTTGTTTTTTGACGAGCTGTACAGACTTAGTACAAATGGCAACTAGGACTTAGCTTGGGTAAACGGCGTTCTACTCCGTGGGCTCACTCAGAACTGAGAAAGAGGGACACTGGAATAAATAAGGATAATTGGGGATCTCCTGTTTCCTTAAGGTCCGCAAGCCTGAAATGTTTCTTCAAAGGAAGGGCCCCTTGAGGAAATCCGCTTCCTCGCAAGGGTGAATCCCAGCCAGGAGCTTGGAGCGATTCATATTTTAGAAGATTTTACTGAAGGAGGCTAAAATCATAATTTTAACAGTTCTTTACCGTTGTGTTATTAGCTACGTTTAGGTTGCAAGGCCGATTCTCGGTTCGTTCTTATTGTGAATAAGGCCGTCGTGTTACTAAATTTGTAGCTTAGATTGCTCTTTTCATTGAACTGTGAACAGATTTCGCCTACAGAAAATAAGCCTCCAGAAAGGAAGCGGCTGGAAGCCCGTGGCTGCAATCCTGTCGCCACTTAGCAAAAGGAAACCCTACTGAGTGCCATGGGTCATACATAACTTCTGAATAGTCATATTTAGGATAGCCCTGGAGTCAACAGGCTAGACCTTTCCTATGCACTTCGGGTGGGTGGGACTGCACGGAAAACCTTCCTGAACCAAAGTCCAAATTTTAAACTTTGGTGCACAAGCTGCATTGTGGATCTGGCTGGTTGATTGACCTCAAAGAGATCTCTTTCCCCTCCCCGCTGAATTTCAGGTCTTTGGGACAAGTTCGAAGCGTCTGTCTTAAAAAGGACAAGGGCTGCGGATGACATTCTCTGCCCAAGTCAAAGGCTCTAGTTTTAACGTGACTTCAGTGAAACCGTTAAAGATCAGTTTTGTGGCACCTTAAAACTCACAGATTTGTGATGCAATCAGCTTTTTAGGACACTGTTATGGTTTCACCAGAGGCAGCATCTGCAAACGCTTGTGTCCTGCTAAATCTGTTTGTCTTTAAGGTGCCATAGGGCTCTTCTTGTTTGGGCTAGAACCGGCTAGCCCAGCCACCTCTCTGGAAAGATTCAGTTTGTGCCTGCAGCACGGTGCCTGAAGAGACCAGGCAAATCTTTCTACCAGGGTTAGGGACAAAGGTTTGCAGCATTGTTTGAAAGCATGGCTAGTTCCATTGCTTGGAACCTACTTCTGAAGGAATCTGTCATGCAAATGTCTTCCATAGACTGAATGGTCTCCCCCCCCCCTTTGGGGGCTGGACTTTTCATTTTCTGGCACTTGGGCAGAAATCCACCCAATAGCTCAGTAGATGATACAAACCTTACCTTCCTTTCAGTTTTTCTGGTCTATGGGGTGTTTGGCAAAATCTGGTTTAGGCATTCCTGTACACACACTGGCCAAGCAATAAGTCCCACTGAATTCATTGGATTTTCCTTCTGAGTAAGCAAGCATAGGATTGCACTGTAAATATATTGCTTGCACAAGCCGTGTGTGTTTACTCACAAAGGAGTCCCAGAATTGACTGGGGGGGCCCTCCTTGGTGCAGGTGCTTAGCATTGCAGCTTTAGTCACAATAGCATCAGAGATCACCTTTGAGCAAAGCTCCTTTGTTTTCTATACAGAGATCCAAGCACAAGCTCAGCTCAACTCTAATAAAGAAATTTAATAAAGAACTTAAAATTTGGGCCAGTGTGCACAACCTTGGGATGTTAGCTGCATGGGACCTGTAGCCAGATGAGTATGGCTAGAATCTGTTGGTAAAAATATTCAACTCTGTAACCAGAATCTTTCCCATTAAACAGGTGATGGAACTTCCCTTGTTATTCCTGGCCATAGTGAAACCAGGAACATGGAATCACTTCATTCTGAAAGTTGGCCATAGGCTCCTTGGGGGGTACGGGTGGGGCCCTTTGCCTCCCTTCACAGGCTGGCTTCTCTTCTTCCTGGTGCCAATTTCTTTATTACTCATATAGCAAATCTTTCTCCCAACCTACACAATTGTCCTCACACGATCCCTTGTGAACCCCGGGGTGGAATTCCGGACAGCCAGGCTTACCTCGTTATTTTCAGGAGTCCAGCCTGCCTACACAGTGATTATTATGTTTGGGTCTTGGTGTCCTTTTTGTTTGTGTAAAGTTAGCCAAAAAAACCAGTAAAATATTTAGAAAATTAATTTTTAGTCTGTTTTTATTTTATTTAACGAAAATATGACACAGGCACTGCTGCATAGATTACAGTGGCTCCAGCCGAAAGTTTCCCTTTCCTTTTGGAACTGTGTTTGTGTCTGGCTTGCTTCTTGGCCAGGGTGGTGTTTCATCCTGCAGGAGAAGGAGCCACCGTGTGACCTAAAAGATCTGGGTCGGAGGGTGCCTTCAACTTTAATGCAAAGCAGGCCAGCATGTCTTTACCCGGAAAAAGGCCAGGGCGTATCCTCTGCCAGAGGACCTGCCTTTCTCCCCTGTTAGGCGTCAGTCTACTTGTTTTTCTCACAGCCACCCTGGGAGGTAGGACAGGTAGCAAAAAGGGTGTTCATCCAACTGAACTTCATGGGCCAGTTGGTGTTTGAACTTTTCTCTCTCCTGATCCTAGTTAGACATTCACACACACGAGAGAGATGTTGAAGGGAACCATCTGAGCTCCGAGCCGACCCAACACATTTTGCTGGCTGGGATCAGCAAATGGGGCCTTCCCACCTTTCTCGGTATCAAAATCAGGCCCCTTCATTTCCCCCAAATATTTCAACAGGGAAGCAACTTATGGCTTCACGGCCCTTGGCGTGATGCTCCGGGTCTGGTACCCGAGGTCGCAGCTCCCTCCTGCCTCGCGGCCGGGCCGGGCCCCCTCCGGTATTGATCTATTGGTGGACTCGCTCCCTCTTTGTCTCGCTTCTTCCCGCAGTGGGATTGCCGCGCTACCAGCATCACCCCTCGCCGGTCTGCGACAGAAAAGATTTCGTCCTCAACTTCAACGGCATCTCTTCCTTCCACCCCTCGGCCAGCAGCTCTTATTATCACCACCACCACCACCACCAAAGCGTCTGTCAAGACATCAAGCCCTGTGTGATGTGAACATGGACTGGGAAGGCCGGATCCGAAGAAGCGGGAAAGCGGGGGGGCGCAGGCGGATTTGCGCAGCAGCTGCTCTCTCTGCGCAAGTGCAGTCCACTCAACCCACACGACGTAAGGAGACCACCTAGCTGATCCCTCCCGGCTTTACACACATCTTTCGGGTTTGCTGTATGTGAAGCGCGATCCTAAGCATGTTTAGTTTGGCAGTATGCTCCACTATAGTTAGAGAAGGTGCGCAGCCGCGCAGCCCGATCCTATGCACTCCTACCAAGCTTTACCCTCCCCATCCAAAAAAAGGTGTATCCAAACTTGAAGCCCTACGCAGGCTCGTCTGCTCATAAGCAAGTTTTAATCAGCGGGGCTTAAACCTAGATAATATATAGGAATTGAGTCTGCCCTGAGCAAGAACAGACCCCAATCCCCAGGCGCGCGCAAACAGTGGAGCGAACTTCAGTTGAACTGGATGGGACTTTCTTCCAGGAAAAGCCTGCTTGGGATCGCGCTGCGTACAAAGTCCAAGGTAGCGTCCCCTTTAATCTGTGGAAAGCTTGTTACCAGGGTCATCTAGGTTCAGAATAAAACAGCCATATTCCGTTGATAGCCAATTCTTTAAGATGATGAATAAAATGTGTGTTTTATTTGTTTTATTTGTTTTTAACTCACGTTGCCTTATTTGGAAAAATAGATATGGGTTGGATCCAGACTCGATCAGACCCATCTCCATCCAACCCCCTAGGAAACTTCTGTTAAACAACAACTTGGGTTGGGATTTGCCATCTAGCCAGTTACACAGAATTCTTCCTTTAAAAAAAAAAAGAGAGAAAAGGACTCAGTCTTTTAAGCCTGACAGATTCTGTATAAGTAAACGACGTCCTGCGGGAGTTCAGGCCAGGTCACAATCTAGTGAGAGTTAAGCACTTTTGATCCCATTGATACCTACGGGAGTCTTGCGAAGATGTGTGCTTTGCCTCCGGAGCTCATGCATTTTCAAGGAAAGTTAAAGTCCGGCTGAACTAAAAGATTTCCCACGTAAGTCCCTTGAAGGGTACACGAGCCTCGGACACTTGAAAGATTATCTCATTTATTGGGGTGTTAACTTTCCTCCTTTCCTACCAGATTCTCTCAGTGAAATTAATAAGGCAAAAAAGTGGCTTAACTTTAACTGGATCCTACCCCAATGTTTTTTTAAAATCTTCTTCCAACAAAAAAGTCAGTTTTGAGGGCATTGAAAGAAACGAAAAGAGGGAAGATGAAAAAGAAAAGAAAAGGAGAAACTGGTGTTTCTCTTTCCTCTTTTTCCAAATCTTCCCGCTGCTTTCTCCCTAGAGGTTAAGGTTTCAGCCTTAAACGTCTCCTCCTTTTAACCTGCCAACGACGGACTCCATTCAGCAGCACCAACCAGTATTATTAAATAAGCATTGTTTTAGATTTCTGGGGTGTGTGTGTGTGTGCGTGTGCGTGTGCGCGTGTGTGTGTATGTGTGTGTGTGCCCACGCTTCCAGAAAATTCCCGGATTCGGTTCCTTCGCTTTTGTTTCCTTCTCCACAGTACCACGTTTGAGGTTAGTTTGTTTTCTTTCCTTTTTTAAAATCCAACAAAAAAGTGTTTATATCACAATCTTTAAAAAAAATATTTGAAATAAATATTGTGTATACTCACACACTATCGCTTTTAAACCGGAGATTATAATTTGCACTTATGTATAACGTTTGTCGGTTCGTCCAAATATTGTGATGTACAAAGTTTTTGGGGTGGGTTGTTGTGGTTTTTCAATAAAAAAATGTATATGACAAATAAGCTTTTCCTTTGGCTCCGTATGCAGGTCTTCCGCCTTTACTACCCAAACTTAAAAGGAAAAACACCCCGCTTATTCCTACAGTGGCGGCCGGGACAGGATCTCGCCCTGCATTTACAGAGTCCTACTTCTACGTCACTTCCGGTAGCTCCTAGCTCGGTTCTCCCTGCACCCCGGCTGATAAACTCTGAAAAGGCCCTTTCTTGGTATCTAGTGGAGTCGTTAGCTAATTTTAGCCTCCTGGTTTACGGGTTTCATGCCTTTAAGTCCCTTCAAAATGTGGTGCACCGTTTCAGCAACGCTGGATGGGGTTGCAGTTCTTTCGGTGGGGCAGAGCCCTTGACTTCCGACCCCAAATCCTGCGTTGACCCCATTGCTCCCTTTCAAATGTTCACTGTTCCCAATCAAAGCCTTTCCCTGCGTCTGCACCTCTTTTGCGCGGAGCTTCTGCGCTCCAGGGCCATCCCGAACGGTGGCCTCTCATTTGGACATGAAAGGCAATAAAAAGTTTTCTCTGTATCCCAGCCTAACGCCAGCCTTCTAAAGGAAGGGATCTTTCCCCCCTCTGGGTTTACAAGAGGGATTAGAAAGAGAGTAAATTATAAAATATCCCCCAAACCAGCATCAGATGTGGAAGATTATCATTCCCATCACCTCCTGAGCTTGGTGGTGGAGTGGGAGTTGTAGTACATCATAGCTG